>NC_139435.1:29687392-30344892 GCF_905368555.1 Meleagris gallopavo | reverse complement strand
AATTGTTATTTGTGAAGGGGATAACAGAGCTTTTCCAATTTTGCCTGAGCCCTTATCTTAGGAATTTCTCAATTTATATATCATGTAGGCTGCCATGAAAGCAATGTCTTCTATTTTATATTAGCCCACAACATCAGAGGCAGATGTCGGTAATATGGCAATAAAAGTTGAATCTTCTCACCAACATTCAATTGAATTTTGTTGCTGTTACAGATGGCAGTAGAAAAGCAGTTAGATAAAATGACATCCATTCAAATGAAGCTGAAAACCAAAGATTCTACTTTCTCTCCAGATATATCAAACACAAATATATGTATGTATATATGCAAATACACACACATACATACAAAAATTATACGTATGTAAGCATGTACTGATGCACTTGAAAAATGACAGTGAAACCAATCCCTGAAAATTGTTTCTAATCAAGTTTCTAAGAGGCACTGTAAGGTCTGACACTACATTTTTCTGGTGTTAACGTTGGGAAATAAGTATATTCCTGGGAAAATACATTTATTCAAGCAAGAACAGGGAATTGCACTTTTTCTAGAGAATAGTGGACTGAATGGATTGAGACCTTATGGCTGCTTATGTCCTTATGGACATCTATGAAAAGCTGTGTTTTATGGAGAGACTTAAAACAGGCAGAGAAGTCTTGTGGTAAAGATCAGAATAACACCTACAGAAATGGGTATGAATTTTATGTAGTAATGTGAAGGGCTGGTCTTAACAGGTGTGAAAATCATATGTTTTCATCCAGAGAACATAACTTCTTGCTTGGATAAATAAATCCACCTGGGATTGGATCAAAGTTCTTCTCTACACATCTGTGTCTTTCAATGATCATCATATTATTACTATTATTGTTGTTGTTGTTGTTATTTTCCTGGAAAACAACAAAGAGAGCAGGGGAAGAAAGACAACAGACTATCCTCCTGCTATAGAAACTGAAAAAAATGTGATTTATTTCCTCATTAGTTTTGACAGTAATCTCTTTGTTTATTTTTATTGCTGCTGGAAGTGAGGGTAGAGATAAGAGTGGAAGGGGGAAGGAGGTGATCTACTTTCCTGTGGTTATTCACCTTAGGAAAATCTTCTGTAGAACTAGTTCCCTACATTGTTTTGAGAACACTATCTCTTCATTGTGAATGTCAACATACATACTGTCAAAGCTGGACTTTAATTTCCTCCAATAATCCCTTTAAAATATGCTTATAAATGCTATCAAAATCCTTTCTATGCAGCAGAGAAACGGAGAACACAGAACTTAGACCACAGTAAAAAAGTCATTTTCCCTTACATAACACTTCTGATAACTACTCATTCACTCAGTATACAGTGAATCATAATGCTGGAAAAGCAATAAAAACACTGAGCTATGTTTTTCATACACCTCAAATGATACATGTTGTGTTTATAAAAGTAGTCACATCCTTTGTTTTCTCTTTGAGAAGCTTCATAACTGGCTGTTTAGCCTCAGAGAGCTGGAGCTGATGACTATGTTTCACTGAAGTTAATGAAACTGTTACAACCAGTGACAATGTGCTTGACATTGTTGGCTAGTCCAGACTCTTATACAGAAAGTTGTGTTGACTGTTCAATTGTGTGTTTCTTCTGTTGTCTTTTTTCACATTAACTATTATACAGTGCTTCTTACTCTTTCTGATAATCTATAGATTTCCTGTGATCCTAGTAAATTTAATAAACAAAGTAATTAACAAAATGTTCTATGAGAAACTAATAAGTTGGCCAACAAGGCACAAATCACACGGGATGTAAACATGAAGATTGTTTTCTCCCATGATGCTTTGTATGACTGCTACTTATGCAACCATGAATTGTTACAAAACATATCTTTTTCAAACAGAGTATAATAGCAGAAATATGACAAGGCAGATCTTTTCCAGCTATGAATCCTTCACAGGTTTTTGTTTGTTTGTTTGTTTGTTTGTTTGTTTGTTTTCAGTAGAAATCAGGGAAATAGCATTAGCTCCCAAGTTAACTACAAAAGATTTTAATTTCTTGGGTATACAGAATAAACAGGAAAGATACTGTTTCTTTCTTTATTTTCAAATAGTACTTCTGTTGGCTTTAACTGGAAGTCAGTAAAATATTATATGCATTTATTATTAAAAAAAAAAGGGGTTTTCTTTCTTTGTTTGTTTATTCGAAGAAGATTCAACAGTGATTCTTAATTAGTTTTCTCAAAACTATATGAAAGTATGACTGAAAGGCCATCTTAAGAACACCACATGAGAGGTCAAATTGACCCTCTTAAGTAGTGAGTCCTTCCAGAAAACTTATCCAAGCAAACTGGGTATATCTAGGAAAATGGCAACACAAAGCTAATATCTACTTAAGTAAGATACTGAAGACATTGCTAAAATGCAGCAAAAGCAAAAATCAGCTTCAAATGTCTGTAGAAGTCAGATTAAACTAAAAGAAAATGATCTCATATATTTGATGATGAAAATGATCTCAAGTATTATTTATTATGAATGGAAGAAGACCTGTCTACAATTCTCTTAAAATTCTGGATGAAGTTGAACTTCTTTCTTACTCTGATTTCAGCTGAGACAATGCTGACTTTCTTCTCAGCATCTAGTATGATGGTATGTTTTGGCTTTAGGAGAAAAGTAAACAGATAGCACACTGAAGTTTTAATTATTGCTGAGCAGTGCTGTACAGAGCTGAGGACATTTCATTTTTTCAGTTGCCATACTGTTGGGCCAGCAAAGGTGTTATGAGGGCACAAGCAGTTGTGAGGGGACAGAATGAGGAGAGCTGACATAAACTGGCCAAAGGGATATTTCTTACCATATGATATCAGGTGATACAACTATGAAACTGCGTGGAGGATAGACTGCTTCTACTCAAAGACTGACTGGACACTGATCAGCCAGTGGTGAGCAATTGCACTGTACATCACTTGTCTTGAAACCCAAGTGCATATACATGTATGCATATATGTATACAAATGCATCATCACTATTATTTCTGTTTCCTTTCTTCTCTTAGTAAGTAGTTATTATCTCAACCTATAGGTTTAGTTATTATCTCAACCTGTACATTTTCTTCCTGAATCTTTCCTTCCCAGTGGGGCAAGGGGTAGAGAGAGAATGACTGTGTAGTACCGAGCTACCTTCTGTGTCAAACTTCAGCACAGACATTATGACAAATTAGAGGGAAGAGGAGATAAGAGCTACAGTCCACAACTAAGCTTTGCTCAAGATTTTGAGCACTTTCCTCAAGTGTTTTGTATTTTGCTTTGTTTTGTTTCAAGTTTAGTTTGGTATTTATTACTTGTATTATATGATTTCTATCAAGAATCTATCTGATCCTGCAACATTCCTGGGATAACATTGATTCAGAACAATACTTAATTAGTTGTGTGCTATATTTAAAATATGCCTATGACTTTAAAATGTTCTAATATCTCTGTCTGATCTGATTTCAAACTCACATCACTCCATCAGTGCTTGAAGTATTCCTTCAAAGAGCTGATATTATAATATTAATTCTGATACTTTTAAAATTCGCAGTTAATAGATCAGCAATTTTACTAAACAGCTTTCTAATGCTAATAGATTACATATTTAGAGGCACATAGATCAGAAGAACATTCTCTACTATACTATATACTATAGAGAATATACTTGAAGAAGAAATATGTCCTATGGGAAGATATGGTAGAATAGAAAGCGAGTAAGAGATTTCTGAGTGATGGTATCTGTCTTGTTTATGTTCCTCAGGGTCCTGGATGTGAAGGGATAACATTTTGCTGCCTAGAATTGAAATTAAGGCTTACTATCTTTTTTTTTAAATAGAGTTTATTACAAATAGTTTACGGAGAATTAATATTTTTGAATGAAGCTCACTGAGTATGATATCCATAATATATATATTTGTAACCAGTCTCATATTGCTTATGGCACTGAATGAACTAGCTTTTATAAGCTCAGATTTGTGCAAGAAAGGTAAAAACATGAGGTCTAATAGTGATCTCCCTGTAGTTCCACTAACATCAAAATAAACAAGATCAGAATAATATACAGTTCTTCTACTTTCTAGCATTGTAGTTTAAGTTATTTTGAAAAGACCTGCTATCTCTTTCTTTGGTTAAATAACCAATTGTCCCTTAAGTAATCACTAATTTTTACCCTTCAGACTCATTGTTGTAGAAATGCTTTTGGGATTGTTTAGATAATCATTAACAGGTGCCACTTTTCTGAAAATGTCTAGGGAAAAAAAACAGTAGTAATGTATATGTTAAAAAATGAGTAGTAGTATCATTAAAGCCAAAAAAAAAAAAAAAAAGTAACTTCACTAATACAGATTCTTTAACTTTATTTCTAAGAAGATAAAGGACAATTAATTACTGGCAAACTTTTAAGAACCGCAGAATCTTGACAATACAAGTGGTTATGTTCTTTGTCTATATCAAACTTGTGGAAGTGCTTCTTATATGTGTTCAGTTGCATCAAAAATAATGTCTTCTTTTTATTTACCTGGCACCTCCCCCACAAAGACAAGATGAGGGAGCTGGGCTTGTTCAGCCTGGAGAAGAGAAGACTGCAAGGTGATCAAATTGCAGACTTTCAGAACCTAGAGGGAGTCTATCAGCAGGAGGAGAGTCTACTCTTTACAAGGGTAGATAATGGCAGGACAGGGGAAAATCATTTTAAGTTGAAGGAGAGAAGATGTAGGTTGAATTTCAGGTGCAGGTTCTTTATCAAGAGAATGGTGAGGTTCTGGAACAGGCTCCCCATAGAGGTTGTGGATGACCTGTCCGTTGAGGTGTTCAAGGCCAGGCTGGATGAGGCCCTGGACAGCCTGGTCTAATATTAGATATGGAGGTTGGTGGCCCTGCCAGACGATCCTTGAGGTCCCTACCAACCCAGGCCATTCTATGATTCTATGATACAAAGACTACAATAATACTATTTAATAGAGCACATTCTCAGCTACAAAACACTTTCATCATAGTCATCACCATTGACTATGCATTTTTGCCAGCAATGAACAGGAGACTGAATTCTGTGTTCCACAAAATCTGCATCAACAGAGGTGACACACTATTGCTGTCATCACTATTGAAGTACACCACTTACCACCTCACTGTACTCACATCCTCTGATCTCCATAAACATTTAACTAGCCGCAATGAATGTCTGCAGGTGCAGAAAAAAGCTTAGAGGAATTCAGTAACACATCTTTGCTTCATATGCACTTCCACGTCAGGCACCATTTTGTCAGACTGCCTCTAGTACCATCTGTCACACAGCAACAAAATGTAACAGAAATACTGGTGGGAACATTCAAACTCTACTGCCACAACACCAGCATCCACTTCTGTTGTCATGGACCAACATAATAAGGTCGTGGCATAACTTTCAGAACAGCCCTCAAATATGTATAACATTGTCAATCTATGTAAGTAATAAAATGTATTATAATCTTCTTTTATTTAAAAAAGAAAAAAAAAGAAAAAAAAAAGGTCAACAAGAACATGAAACTAGTAGGACATTTGATATTGTTTTTTGAAGCTAATAACATCAGTTTGGTTCAATGAAAATAGCTGAAATTCTTACTGAGCTCTCAAAGAACATGTCACAGTTTTTAATGAAATTTAATTCTTCTTGCACTTCATACTTGAAAACATTTATTCATAAATGTATGTACTATACAAAAGTGATGACAAGAATAAGCTGTGACTGTGAAGTGAGGGATATTTTCCTCAGTTAAGGTAGGTGTTACAAAATTCTGGTAAAGAGACATGGTCAAGTTTTTTTTGTTTTGTTTTGTTTGGAGTTAAATATCTGATCCTTCCTTTTGGAATTTTCCAGTGAGCCCAGGACAAGGATAAGTCCCCTATCTATTCTTTTTTTTGGCGTAATAACCTGCTTAGCCAAATTCTCTTGTATATATTTCTTAATTATAACATCTGTATATAGTCATTGATTATACGCTTGGCAAGCCAGCAGGCCAAATATACTAAAATTTACATCATGTCCTTTCTATGGAATTTCTATAAATGGATCAGGAGAGAACATCACCCCCTTAGATAAAATGATCCCCAGACAGATCCCAGGGTTTCTGGGTTCTCCTTACTACCAATTAGCAACCACAGTTCAGAAATGGGGTCCCCTGAGTATTATGGGGAATGTTTCCCCATTCCACATGACAGAATACTTTCAAGGATTAGACAGTGACAACCTAACTACAAAAGAAAGACAGTTAGCTGCATCCACAGTGGCATGGCCACTGTTATATGCCTTAAATCAAGCTGAGATAAGATCTGACACCTTAGAAAGTGAAAATCAGCTATTAAAAGATCGTATTGAAAAGCTAGAATAGGAACTTAATGTCTTATTAACAAGGAAAAGACCAACTTTACATTCCCTGATAGGTCATGTCTGCAATATTTCAATAGACTATAACTACACCTCTGAAGCAACAGACCTGGTTGAACAGGAAAATAAAAACTCTAAATCAGATCTAAAGGTTCCACTTATGATGGATTCCTTGGAACCCCGAGCTATTATAACCCAAAAGACAAAGAAAATACAAGATAGACTGTCAGGGGTGCCCCCTGACTAATGGCCCCCTGCCCAAACACATTTACACATAATGGACAGACCATACACACCAATAGAATTAATGGATATGGTGCAACAATTTTGGCAGAGGCCGAAAGAGAGTGTACCAATGTGGTTACTTAGATTATGGGATTTAGGGGCAGAAGGCATCATGGTTAATGGGCCAGAAGTATCAAAATTGGCCACTATGACAGTGCATCCTGCCCTCAGGCAGAGACAGTATGCTGCTGTTCAATATAACAATGAAAACCATTCAGTAATAGACTGGTTAATGGCAGCATGCCGCATGGTTTGTCTGAACAAGCCAGATATTCTATTAAACACAGGATTATGGTCCTCCATGGAGGACTTCAAAGCTATATTCGTGAGCTGTGCATAAGAGAAGCAATATATGAGGACTTGTTTGAAAGCCCAGATATGGTAAAGTTTTAGGCAGGTATGCGAGATTTAATCTTACAGCAGGCCCCTTCTCACCTATATGGGACCTTAGTTTCCATATTAAACCCCCTGGTGGCCTCGGAGGCTGTGATTCAATAGGCTGCCCAATTAGTAGCTAATCTGGGGGAGGCAAAGTGTCTGCGCACTAGGCGCAATATTCGAGTAGTAGAAGAAGCAGAGGTGCTTCCAGTAGTTAAAACCAAAAAGCCACCTGTACAGAATCCTCAGTTAGGGCCTGTAAGGGTCTCGTGAAAAGAAATGTTTAACAACCTTATTCGGGCTGGGGTCCAATTTGTGAAAATTGACTGCCAGCCCAATCACATGCTCCTTCAGCTGTCTCCACAACTGAAAAATAATAATCAGATATCAGATAATCAGAAATTCCAAAATTACCCTAAGAAACCAATGGTAAGAGTTATAGAAAGAGTACCAACGATGACATGGAACTTAGAGGATTTCATTGTTCCCAATAGAAAAAAGAAGCCAACTCAGGTGTCTCAGGCTACAATACTATTCCTATCACCCAAACATGGTTGAAACTGGGGGTTGGGCATCTCCCACTCCAGGAGTATAAGGTGTCTATTGCCCCAGTCCAGGAATACATCCTGGGCATAGATATTCTATAGGATCTGGCTCTCCAGACAACTGTGGGAGAGTTCAGACTTCAACAGAGGTGTTTTAGTATCCGGGCTGTGCAGGCAATATTAAGAGGCCATGTGAAACAAGGGCCTATTTCGTGCTGAAACCATGCTGGATTACTAACGTAAGACAGTATAGACTCCTGAGTGGGCAAGATGAAATATCGAGAATGGTGCAGGAATTATAAAAAGTGGGCATTATAAGACCTGCATACAGCACATATAATTCCCCCATATGGCCAGTGCGAAAATTGGATGACACACAGAGAATGACAGTGGATAGAGAATTAAATAAGGTCACTCCGCCTATTCATGCAGCCGCACCCAATATTGCCTCCCTAATGGACACACTAAGTAGGGAGATAAAAACTTATAATTGTGTCCTAGATTTAGCAAATGTGTTCTTCAGTATCCCAGTTGCTGAAGAATCGCAAGATCAGCTTGTGTTTACGCGGGGAGGCAGGCAGTGGATCTTTGTATTGTCATAATCTAGTGGCTAATCTCTGGCTAATTGGAAAAAACCTGATGATGTTAACATATCGTTATACTGATGATCTTCCGTTCACATCTGACTCACTGGAGGCAGTAAGACAGGTGGTAGATTCTTTAACCGCCTATTTGCAACAGAGAGGATAGCTATAAATCCCCAAAAGGTGCAAGGTCTGGACCTGTCCGTAAAATTTCTGGGGGAGGTTTGGCCAGGAAAGACCAAAATACTACCCAGTGCTATCATAGGCAAGGTTCAGGCACTCCTAGTCCCTACAACATTGAAGCAGCTGCAAGAATTTCTAGGTATACTGGATTACTGCTGTTCCTTTATACCTCACTTAGCGCAACTGCTAAGGCCACTGTACAGACTCATAAAAAAGGGGCAGCTATGGGACTGGGGGAAAACATTACCGGATGCTTTCCAACAGGCAAAACTTGCAGTTAAACAAGCCCAGGCATTGGGTGTATTTGATCCTACCCTCCCAGCCGAGTTGGACGTTCACTTCACTCAAGATGGCTTTGGTTGGGGCCTGTGGCAACGCCAGAGTTCTGTTCAGACACCCATTAGTTTCTGGTCTCAGGCCTGGCGGAAAGATACAGTATGACTGAAAAACAATTATTGGGTGCCTACTCTGCATTACAGGCAGTAGAGCCAATAACTCAAACGGCTGAAGTTATAATTAAGACCACTCTGCCAATCTAAGGGTGGGTAAAAGATCTGACCCACCTTCCTAAGACAGAGGTGGCCCAAGCACAAACGGTGGCACAATGGGTCGCCTACCTCAGCCAAAGGCGTAGTCTGTTTTCATCACCATTGAAAGAAGAACTTCAGAAGATCCTAGGCGCAGTGATGTATCACAGTGATGCACCAAAAGAAACATTGGTCACTCCACCAGAGAAGAGTCCTGTTCAGGAGGGAAAATATCTATCCCTGAAGATGCCTGGTACACAGATGGATCCAGCAAGGGCAACCCGAGCAAGTGGAGAGCAATAGCATACCATCCCTCCACTGAGACAATCTGGTTTGATGAGGGGAATGGTCAGAGCAGCCAATGGGCAGAACTGCGAGCCATGTGGATGATTATAACCAAGGAACTCGGTGATGGTATCCTGAATATCTGTTCAGATAGTTGGGCTGTGTACCAGGGGCTCACTCTTTGAATTGCACAGTGGGCCACCCAAGAATGGTCTATCCATGCCTGACCAATCTGGGGCAAAGACATGTGGTTAGATATATGGAATACAGTCAAACACAGGACTGTACGTGTCTATCATGTCATCAGCCCCTACAGTCACTGGGAAATGATGAAGCCAACACACTGGCCCGAGTTTGATGGATTGAGAATTCACCATCTGAGACCATCGCCTGTTGGTTACATCAGAAGCTACGGCATGCAGGACAGAAGACAATTTGAGCAGCTGCTAAAGCATGGGAACTGCCCATAAAGCTACCCGGCATCACCCAGGCATGTCGAGATTGCTATGCTTGCTCTAAGATGAGACCGAGATGGTTGCCCTAAACAACAGCCCATCTGCAATGGCAGGTTGATTACACTGGGCCCCTTCTTCGGTCTGAGGGGGCAAGATATGCCCTGACCTACGTCGATGCTGCAAGTGGGCTACTGCAGGCCTGTCCAGTATCAAAAGCAAACCAAGCATATACCATCTAGGCACTCACTAAACTGCCTTGTCTGTCTATGGGACACCTCAATTCATCGAGAGTGACCAAGGGACTCATTTTACTGGTGCAAAGATACGGCACTGGGCAGAAGAAAATAACATTGATTCCACCTGCCATATAATCCAACAAGGGCAGGCCTCATTGAACGTTTTAACGGTATTCTTAAGGCTGCCCTAAAGACAGACTCGCAGTCCCTGCAGGAGTGGATGAAAAGACTCTATGAAATCTTGCAGAACCTGAATGAAAGACCCCGAGACGGCAGACCCAGTGCCCTGAAAATGTTACAGACAACATGGGCCATCCCACTGAGGATCCAAATTACGGGCACTGATAATCAGGTAAGACCCCTGATTGGTAATGAAAATAATCTTCTGCTCCCTGCCCCTGAGAATTTAGATCCAGGTATCCATACAATAAAATGGCCTTGGAAGGTGCAGGTAGGACCCAAGTGGTGTGGCCTACTTACACCTTGGGGGAGATTTTTGGAGGTGGGAGGCTTGGTAGTCCTTCCAGTAATAGGTGCATGGCCTACTGATATTGTGGTCAACACTCCAAACTTTATTGCTAAAGGGTCCCCCATCATATTCCTATGGCAGATCAGGACACATCCTTTGGTACCTGATATTATTATGCAGTCGCAGATGTCTGGCCAGAAGGTGTGGTACAGGCAGCCAGGACATGCCCCAGTACAAGCAGAAATGTTGACCCAGGATAGAAATACCCCCTGTATCTTGCCCTGGAGAGCAATCTTCCCCTCCTGTTACCTCTGAAACATCTGTATTACTCCCCATGAGTCTTTGAGCCTTCAGGATCACCAGAAGGAACAAAATGCCATCGAAGCATTCCAGTGTTACTGTCAGACCACATGCAACACCCACTGATGGTCTACATAGGACTGATGGAACATAGGACAAACCTGCACCTCATGACCACATGCCTCCAGTAACATCATTGAGCACTGGCTCATAAAAGAATATGAACTTTCACCAATTGTCGCTCATTTTGAATTGTACCAATATGTGTCGCAATGAAAATTGTATAAGCGTCATGATATATCGGATCTCTGTATTAGGAAAAGCTTACCCTTTAGTCAAGTTGATCATTGGTTCACCCATGAAGGAGTGTATGGGAATTGCTGAATCACAGCCTGAACCTCTGATTGATCACCAGAAGTGAGCAATGAGTCAGCCACAGGAGCACAGGTGAAGGCAATTCACCTGTGCTGCCGGAAGGGGTGGAGCCTGGCTCCACCTCTCCTAGACCCCATTTCAGAGCTGACTACCAGTGGGGAAGGATCTTTTTCTGGAGATCTCTCCTTTTGGAGTTTTCCAGAAAGCCCAAGATAAGCGTAAGCCCTTCCTTTATCTATTCTTTTTTGGTGTAATAACCTGCTTAGCCAAAGTCTCCTGTATGTATTTCTTAATTATAACATCTGTATATTCATTGGTTATACATCAATGTATCAAAATGCATTAAATTATTTGCCATAACTTGAGTCAGATCTGCACTGCGCCCTCCTCTTGTTCTGGTTTCAGTTCAGACAGTGTTGATAAAACACTGAAGGTTTGGTTGTTGACGAAGCCATGGAACCAGGCCACTTGGCAGCAAAGAGCTACAGCCTTGATGGCGTAAGGCAGGGTGCCTAGCAAGGAAGCTGCTTTGCAAGATGTGCCAGGTCCCACATGGGCCTTATCCATTGATGGACATGCCTGAACTAGACTACGTTCCTGATCACATTCCTCTGAACTCCATTTGTCAGCCAGTTCACAATCCACCTCATTGTCCACTCATTTAACCTCCACTTTGTAAGCTCAGCTATGAGGATGCCATAGGAGACTGTAGCAAAAGGCTTAATGAAGTGAAGATGCCCAACATCAACTGTTCTCGCTTCATCTACTCAGCCAGTCATGACATCCTCCAAGTCTACCAGAGTGGTCAAGCATGATTTCCCTTTGATGAATCTGTGTTGACTATTCCTGATAGTCTTCTTTTCTTCCACCTGCTTGAAGATGATATCCCTACACAAGGACAGAGGTGAGACTGACACTGTTGTTTCTCCAGTCCTCCTTCCTGCCCTCTGTAAATACTGGGGTGACATTGGCTTTCTTCACCTCGAGTGTTCTCCATGATTTTTCAAAGCAATTTGGCAGCCACTTCCACCAGTTTCCTCAGCACTCATGGATACATACAATTGGGGTCCATTGATTTGTGAACTTTTAGTTTGCCTAGTCAATCTCTAACCAGACCCTCTTTCATCAAGTGAATTCAACCTTCCTCCAGACTCTCTCTCCCACCCCCAGAGTATGGGATTAAGTAAACCTTTCAGTGGATGGGATTTGTTGGTCAGATTGTGATCTTGTGATCAAATGAAATACTATTCTTAAAGCTACACAGTAATAGAAACAGTGTTCTCAGCTTTTTGAGGTGGCTTCTCAGTAAGCAGTTGTTTTGATGATGGATGGAGTCAATCCAAAGGACATAGGCACCAAGTTAAAGAAGTGAGTTTATCTTTACTTATGTTTAAAGCAATAAGATAATAAGTGAAATTACACAGTGAGAATAAAACAAAACAAGATGAAATGATTCAGCAAGGAAAAAACATAGCAAGATAAGAAACCTAGTCATTACTACGAGAGATTAACTACTGCGATTAAGAAATTTATATGACCAATTACTCAAATATTTTACCATCATTCAGATCCAGAATAGCTGAGGAGCCTCTATTCCAGTGAGAATTTGGAGGGCTTTTCCTGACTACGGGGAGATCCTAGACAGTGTATCCTCTCATATGTTAACTCTCCAGATTTGCTACAAGAAGGTACAGTTTTTATATTGTTGATTTAACAAGCTTAAATTACTTCAAGCGTGGAAAAATCTTGTGATACTCTCCTATTGGATTCCACTCCAAAGCCTGGCTGGGGCTCAAGAACGAACGAAGGAAGTGTCTCTCTTTAAACTTTAACAAAACATTTCTAAACAAGATCAGGTGTCTAGTCTCCCTGCTACAGGAATTTACTGCCTTGTATACATGCCCCTAAATATAGAAAATTCCTTATCAGTTATTGTCACATAATAAGCATTACAACAGATCTTTATACATTGGCATCAAGATGCATATTCATATTAAAACAGCAAAATCAGTAAATATTGCGTTGTGTGCGCAGTATAGTATTTGGTTGTAAGATTCGTTTATAGGTCAACTTCGATTCAGTGCCTAATGTTCAGGCCTAAGTACTTCAGTGATTGAAGTACTTTAGTGTTTCCTGTAAGAAAGTCACAAGGGAATCTCCACTTCCTAAACTGTACAGCAGGCAAATATCTGAGACCACTAATAACAAGTTTTTTTTTCTTGGAAATCTTCCTTAGCATTCATATAATTTCTTCTGCTGACTAACTAAACACATTCTTAATTTCTTTGTTGAATTAAGTACCTTAACAAAGAAGCTCCATTTATCTACCTCAGAATTATCCAACTTCTTTATATCCATGAAGCATGAAAACAAAATCAGAACAAATCAGTTCTCTAAAAATCGCTAAAGTAAGTACCAGCTGCATACCCACCTTTATATATTGTTTACACTCTGAAGTCAGGAGAAAGATGGCCATTTATCTTGTCAGAGCACACAGCTTACTGTCTACTGCATGTCAGTGCAAATCTGTCATAAGCAAACACTTGTTTCCCTTCTCTTTTCAAACTTATGCAAATATTTCTGTTCCCTTTCTTCAGCAGAATCTTCAGTTGTTTTCAAGTAATCATGATCAATTTTGAAAAACGTATGTTCCTATTTAAAATCTTTATTTTTTTATTCTTATTATTTTGTAGTAAGTGAAAACAATGTCAGATAAGAGAATTCTGTAACAATAAGAAATAGTAGAAAATAATCTTTCTGGATATTTCTTTCTCAGACAGTCATGCTACAAGGTCACACTAAAAAAAATGAGAAATTTGGCCAGACAAATGAAGCATGAGGGAAATCCCTTCTTTATAAGATACGTCCTCTTGGATTATGTGGTGAGAGAAAGTAGAGCAAGGTTCCAGACACTTCCCTGTCTATAAAACCATCTTGCTGATGCAGGCTGGCTAGACTACAAGGTTTGCTGTTTAGCCTAAACCACATCACAGCTGGCAGAAATCCTGCTGTTACAAAGAGTCATGGCACTGATTCCTTTATCTTCTTCTCTTTGAAAGCCCAATTACACAGAGAACATATGTATCTATGTGAATATATATATGTATGTATGTGTATATATATATATATGTATATATGTGTGTATATATATGTATGTATATACACTCAACAAAATAGCAAGAAACAATATATTCAGGATCTACAGGGAGAATTTCACCAGGTTTCTTCTATTGGACATCAGATATATGTCTTAGTATGAGAAAGTGAGTGTACATAGCAGCTTGACTAGCCTGAAGAACGTTTTTAGAAAGCATGTGTAGGAAGAAAATTCTGCAGGTTCTGAACTAATGTTAATAAAGGTACTGCAAGTGCATAATAATTTTGCTCTTATAGGAGGAATAAAAATAATTTGATTAAGACTGAGAAATAAAGTGTAGACAGAATGTGATTCTTTTTGATAGATATTGATTTCATTTAGATTTGCTAAGTATGGGTAATTGAGTAGGTGTTGTGAATAATATTAGAAAATGTGAATAACAAGGGCATATGTTAAAGGTGTAATTTTGATGAATAGAAGAAGATTGAATTTTAATGCCTAGAAACATAATAGAATTAGAAAAAAAATCTCTTGTAGTTTTCTCTTTTAATTTAACCTTGGTATTCTAATATAAAGGTTAAGTTTAATGTGAGATAAATAGATTCCCAATAACTTAGTCGAGTAATTTTGTGGTGAATTGTGTCAATCATTATTTTGGAGAAGAACTCTCTGTCTCAATATCTGCAAAATGACTAGATGCTGGCTAATGGATGAGAAAAACAAATGCCTTCTTATAATAAAAGATACCATTAAAATCAATTTTCATGATATATATTGTGATCAGATATAAAGGTTTTTATAGCATATCATGGAATGTCGTGCCTTGCAGTTGTTAAGATTTCACAGAAGAAATGTTCAATCTGGCAGAATTTTCCCATATGAATTTAAAACTCAAAATGTAATATAGGAGAAACTGTATGGAAAAATAAAAGAAAACAACAAGAATTATTTTTACTGTGCTCTTACTATTCTTATTCCTGATTTCAGGATTACTAACATTCACCTTAAAATCCACTTATACATTTGAGAATAGAAAGAAGGAATATACCTGTTAAAAAATAAAACAAATTAGCAGCAACATCTTAATCTTTCTGTAAGTAGGAAATTTAAATTAAAAACTCCGTAAATCTTTGTCTCAGTAGTGACATATGCATTTACGTACAAAATCCACGTATAAAAATAGATAAGATGTGTTTTATTCCCAAATGCCACATGTTCCACCAGGCATTAATAGGTAGAAGTCATTGGTGTTGTAAAACACATACAACTACCCACAGAATCATAAATATGTCATCTATAAAGTTGAAAATAAACATGTTACTACATCTATAAAGATGATCTATTTGTTCGTGTGATACACTTATTTAATCACCACAGGATGATAGAGGACAAGGGAGTGTATTAATTATTTCTAAATGTAAAATCTAATTTAAAAAAATATATTATTACTGCTACTTATTTATTTCTCCAAAGTGTGCAGAAATATCTCAGAGATATCTTGTATTTGTACCCCTCCATATCTTATCAAACTTGTAAATACCTATGAAACAGAATGTTCATATTCATATTGTACAGCTAATATTGGCTTCAAGGGTGCTAGAGCACTTCTCCTAAAAAGAGAAATTGAGGGAATTGGGCTTTTTTTTAGCTTAGAGAAGAGTAGGCACCAGGGAAATTGCATTACAGACTTTCAGTACTTAAAGGGAGTTTATGAAAAAGATGGAGGCTGACTTTTTACAGTCTGTAGCCAGAGGACAAAGGAGAATGGTTTTAAGTAAAAGAAGAGAGATTTAGGTTAGATATTAGGAGGAAGTTATTTACTCAGAGGGTGATGAGGAACTGGAATTGGTTGCCCAGAGATGAAGTAAAAGCCTCATCCCTGCTATTTAAGACCAGGGGCTTTTGGCAACCTAATCAAGTGGATGGCAGCTCTGCCAATGGCAGGCAGGTTGAAAATAGATCTTTTAAGATCCCTTCGAAAACAAGACCTTCTATGATTAATTTTATGATTCTATGTTTATCAATATCTTGTATAATCTACAACTTGCTGTATTTGATTTTTGATTTCATAAGAATCAATTGTACTTAAGGTACTGAAGTGTCTGAAAAGTTGTTCTCCTATTTCTCCTCCGAGGACTACAAGGATGAGGTGCTGTATCTCATCAGAAAGGAGTTATTTTTCAGTTTTGCACAAAAAATTATAATTCAGCTTGTGGTGTTTAAATATCTATATATAACAAAAATGTTAGCTCACAAGAATATTTGTACATATAAAAGTCAGTACAGTCCTAACATTTTAAAAATATTTTAATGTAAAACTCCTGCTCTAAGTTTCTGAAGTGATTTAGGTTTTCTAGACAAATAGAAAAAAAAAAATCCATAGTTAGAGTTCTGTTACATAACAAGAATAAAGTGAACTGAAAGATTACTGTACTTATCTAGGTTATGAAGCACTTCATGTTGCCCAAATGCAGAGTTACATGTTATGCCTCCACTGTAACAGTATATACTGAAAAAAATAAATAATTTTCAAAGAAAATAAGGATGAAAATAATCTTCATGAAGGACATGAGTATTATTAGAATGTTTTCCCTAACTTTACAATCTATGTATTTATGTTCGAATAATGACTTTTTCCTGGAACTTCATGAATTCTGGACTAAACTCTGTAATTATTTTTTCTGGTATCAGAAAGTTGCTGGTGAAGTTTCAAATTGTTCCTAACTTAGCAGCCTTCCTCATTAAGATGAAAAAAATATATATTAAATGCATATTTCATAACATAGGCTTTTGGGACCTATGGAATTCATAAGTAAATTCTAGTAGTGGGCTACAAGATTTTAACTTGAAAAACAGGATTTGCTTGAGACCTTCTTTGTATGTTTAAAACTGTGCTACCACCAACTATCATTCACAACAATTAGAACCTACGTATATCTATTTTAATCAATATAAAATAAACAAGTTGGTGATATTTCTGCCTGTTACACTTAAAATTAATGGTACTGCTGCTTTCTTCTGAGGTTGTCAAATTGCACTGAAATACAATCACCACATCACTTGACTCCAGATTAAGAAATCTAAAACTAAACAGCCTTATCATCAATAAAATTCAAAACAAAAATAAAACAAACAATAACAAATACACACACACACACACAAGAATCAAATTAATACCAAACAGCAGAGTATATTACAAAATCATCATATGTAACACTGCACAGGCATTTTAGATACAATGATATTCATTTTTGTACAAAAGAAGAAATTTTCCTTACTGTACATTTTTAAATAGGCTAGTCTAGATTATTCTAGAGATATTCATTTTATTTTTCCTATCAATGATTATCTTGTTCTCTGTTTTAAAATGTTTTAGTCCTTTATCTTAAAAAGATAAGGAAGTAAAATGTGTTTGAGTAATGAGATAGGAAACTGCAAGTACATCCTTGGCTCTGTTGTTTCAGTTGTAACCAAAATGTTATAATAAAAAGTGTGTATAATATCAGCTCAACAAGCCATATAGTCAGAAAGGAAAAAAAAAAAAAAAAAAAAAAAGGAATATTTGGAATATTTTAGAATGGATCAAGAAAGATTTCTTTATTAACAAGGTGAAATATAATTAATGATTCTTTGCAAGTTACTTATAAGTGACCTGAAAAAACTGCAAGTTATTAGCTTCTATTAATTATCTCCATCAAGACTTGGAGTAATTGAAGTCAACTTGAAAAAGATCACTGTAGAACAGGAAAAAAAAAAAAAAAAAAAAGGAAAGTGAGAAAAGGGAAGATCAATCAATCAAACAAACAATTAAAACAAAAGAAAACCAAAGCACTGTAAGTGCTCAGGATCACCTTCCTGTTCCAGTGCAGCTTGGATCAACCCATGGCAAATGGTTGGGCTATGTTTCCACCCCTGGGGCAAACGATTCCAGGTATACTGAATGCCCCTCCAGGTGAAAGCAAACTGTGGCCTAGATTCTTTGGCCAAAGGAATGGAGAAAAAGGCGTTAGCAATATCAGTGGTGGCATACCATTTGGCTGCTTTTGACTCCAATTCATATTGAAGTTCTACAAGGTCAGGAACAGCAGCACTCAGTGGGAGTGACTTCATTCAGGCCGCCATACTCTACCTTCAGCCTCCATTCTCCACTGGCTTTACGCACTGGCCATATGGGGCTGTTAAAAGGTGAGTGAGTCTTGCTAATCACTCCCTCACTGTCTAGTTGACGAATCAGCATATGAATGGGGAGCAAGGAATCCCTATTGGTGTGGTACTGCCATCTGTGCAACATTTTTGTAGCAGTCGGCATCTGTTGCTCTTTTACTCATAGCAACCCCACAAGAGAGGGATCTTCTGATAGGCCAGGCAAAACAGACAACTGCTTAACACCTTCTGTGTCTACAGCAGCTATTCCAAAGGCCCACCAATACCCCTTGGGATCCTTAAAATATCTCCTTCTGAGGTAATTAATACCAAGTGTACATGGAGCCCCTGGGCCAGTCACA
This sequence comes from Meleagris gallopavo, assembly GCF_905368555.1. Classification (NCBI taxonomy): domain Eukaryota; kingdom Metazoa; phylum Chordata; class Aves; order Galliformes; family Phasianidae; genus Meleagris; species Meleagris gallopavo. The sequence continues at coordinate 30,326,315 of NC_139435.1, read as the reverse complement.
ATAGGGTGCTTTTGCCATTTTTATCAGTGAGGCTGATTTTGGCCTCCAAAATAGTCATTTTGTTTCATTTTCCATCCTCTTACAGGGGCAACTGAGATTAATTCTTGTGCCTCCTGTGGGTGATCAGATTGGTCAGTTCTGATGCTCTCACTCTCCAGCTCAGCTTGGAATCTGTCTTGTTCAATTATGAGGGTATTTAGTTCAGATTTGAGCATGACTTGATGAGCCTGAATTGTGTTTAGTTCAATTTGGAGACTGAATTTTGCATGCTGGAAGGCATCTCGCTCACACTGAGGATGTACCTCCTGGACCGGAGGATGTCCCATTTGAACTGGAGGGCATCTCACTTGGACCGGAGGGTGTCTTATTGAAATTGAAGTTTGTCAAGTTTGGACTGAAGGAAGTCTGTCTTGGTTCAGATGGCATCTCTCTCAGATTGGAAGGCTTGCCTTTCGGACTGGAGGGTGTTCCTTTGAGATTGGAGACTGTCGAGTTTGGATTGAAGAGAGTCTCTCTCAATTAGGAGGGCATCTCTCTCAGTCGGAGGGCGTCCTACTAGGATTGGAGGGCATGTCTATCGACTAGGAGACTTTCTCTAGCCTGGAGATTCTCCCTCTCAGCTTGGAGTCCCCCTGGAAACTCTCCTTTTCAGCTTGGACACTCTTTCAGCACAGAGACTCTCAATTTCAGAAACCCTCTCCCTCTCTGGGATTGTATTGAATAAGGCCCAGTCATTTTCAGAGCTAGGCCTCAAATAATTTATTACTCCTCAGATCTGCCTGAGCCACAAGAGTGTCCAAAAAAGCTGAAGGCCTTACACTAGTGGCGTGCGGTCAGGACGTGCAGCAGTGAGAGAGGCTGATGATCACAAAGAGGGATGTCAAATGACCTACCAAGGCCTTATATTTGTTCCCCTTGAGCAGAAATGATAACAGAACATCAAACAGTCTTCTGGGATGTGTAGTTCTTCTTCTCTTCTGGACAGGTGCCCAGAACTGGAGAATTAACTCTTTAACTCCCAGTGCACTACATGATGTTGTGATGTGGAATACTGCTAACCAAAAATCATAAACTGTGACAGTCATTAAAATACTTTTACATGTAAAATACCTTCTCAGGGGACAGGAAAGTATTTCCCATAGAATCATAGAATCATTTAATTACTTAGGTTAGAAGGGACTTTAAAGATCATCTTGACCCAAATCCTTTACACAGGCAGGGGTGCCAAACCTTGGCATCCCTCCAACCTTGCCTTGAACACTTCCAGTGATGAGACATCCAGAACTTCTCTGGGCAACCTGTTCCAGTGAATCATCTCTCTCTGAGTAAGGAATTTCCCTGGGCAGCACCTGACTACTCCTTTGGGGAAGTACTTTTTCCTAATATTCAACCTGAATCTCTTCTGGTGCAACTTGAGTCTATTCCCTCCCATCCTATTACTAGTTGTCTAGGAGAGAACAACCCCCACCTCACCACAACCTACTTTCAGATAGTTGTAGAGAGTGGTAAGATCTTTCTTGAGCCCTCTCTACTCTAGTTCCATTTCCCTAGCCACCTCTCATGAAATCTGTGCTCCAGTCCCCTCACCAGCTTTGCTGTCCTTCTCTGGACATACTCCAGGGCCTCAGTATCTTACTTGTACTGAGGAGCACAAAGCTGATCACAGTACTCAAGATGCAGCCTCACCAGAGCTGAGTGTAGGGGTATAATCACCTCTCTGTTCCTGCTAACAACACTATTTATGATATGAACTGGGATACCATTGGTCTTCTCGGCTACCTGGGCGCCCTACTGGTTCATGTTTGGCTAAGATCTGACTAACAACCCCAGGCCCACTTTTTCCACACTGTGCTCCAAATCTGTAGGATTGCCTGCGATTGTTGAGGCCAAAGTCCAGGATCCAGTACCTGGTCTTTCTGAACTTCACTCCATTGGTGTCAGCCCAGTGTTCTATCCAAATCCCTCTGAACTACCTTCCTACCTTCAGACAGATTGACACTTACTGCCAACTTATTTTCATCTGCATCTGGTGTCATTTGTCTTATTTTTTATTTCTATAATTAATCCTTTTTTTTTTTTCTCCATGTAGTTGTTTAACTCTCATGTTTGTAGTTGTGATTATGTGATTATGTTTCTAAGTATATTTAAAACAATATAATATGCAGTTAAAGAACTCTAGGTTTTTCTTTAATGCACATGGTTCCAATGGTGACCAGAATTATTTAATTGCTCAACAGTGAAGTTGATTTATAATTCTACAGAAGAAAGAAAAAAAAAAATAAAAATAATGAGAGTACATACTACAATAGATAGAATCACGATATAATGCAGAATAGTAGTAAGAGGAAGATTAAAAATATCATCTGCAAATTTCAGCTGCTTCCCAAATCATGGAATGGAATGTTTCCCTGCTCAGTTGCTTTCTACATAAATACATACATTCTTGCAATCATAATTTAGAGTATAAGTAATGAGAAAGCATTCAAAGATATGACAATCAGTTATAATTTTATCTTCTTGAATAAACTGTGTCTTCTTTATCTACTTACAGTCTTAATTATTACCTATAAAGTAAGGCAGTACTCTATTTTTATTTTGTATTTTCCACAGGTTTCATTTTTCTCTTTTTCCTGAGCACTACTGATCATTTCCCTCAAGTTTCTTAATGTATATACGCTGTGGAATGCTCTATGCCTTTGTTATATCTTTTATTTCACTGTTTTCTTATCTTCATCTTTTATCTATCTCAGGAGTTTCTTCAAAAACTTTCCCATAGTTTTTAACATTCTCCTGTCTTTCCCCATTTGAATTATGGTTGCTTCCTCTCATTTTCCTCCAGAATTTCTGTACCAAAGATTTGTCCTTGAAATCCAAATGTTTAAAATCAGAAATGCTTACAGTAACATTTTGTGTTTTCACTTAAGAAACTGAAAGCTTTACAAAATAAGATAGATTTGATGAATTGATGTTATAAATACATAGTACTAGCAAAAATAAGCAAAAGTAAGTAAGAATAGTCAAGTTTTGGTAATGAATTCATTGGCTTAAATAGGATAGGGTAATAGTATGGAAAATATAATTTTACATAGTCTAAAAGTTTCCAGAATTTTTTTTTTTATGTTTCTTGAGGGGGAAAAAAAAAGAAGTTACTTGCCTTGTATGTACATATTTATAATGTGTTCCTGTGTCACGTGGATACTAATTTACTGAGCAAAATGAGGATGATAAAGAGGTCTTTCCATGGAAAAAAAAAAAAAAAAAAAGAGAGAGAGAGAGAGGGGGAGAAAAAGAAGAAGAAGAAGAAGAAGAAGAAGAAGAAGAAGAAGAAGAAGAAGAAGAAGAAGAAGCCACTGTTGAAGCATTATGAATTGAAGCATTATGCAGAAAAATTTGCTAAAATAACATTGCTACTTCAGCTATTAACTGTCCATTTATCTTCCTTCCAGTATTGCTTGGTTCATCTCCATTTTCTAAATGGAAGGAAAGGAAGTGAGTAACACAGCATGGTTACTGCTTACAATTGCACCTGCAACTTAGAAAGAATTATAGAATCATAAAATCATAGAACGGCCAGGATTAAAAGGGACCATAATGGTCAGCTAGTTTCAGTCTCCTTGCTATGTGCAGGGTTGCCGAAAACTAGACCAGGCTGCCCAGAACCACTGACCTGGAAAACTTCCTTCTAACTGAAAAAATATATCTTCACAAATGCAAACATTGTTAAAGTACTTGCAATTGAAAATGATGTATTTATTTTAACAAGAGATTATAAATTTATATTACTCAGTGTCTGGTTGATTACATAATACAAATTGCAAAGTTAGACTTTCCAGGATTGAAAGTGATTATTTACAAATTTTTTAAAAAATAATTTAAATTCATACCTTCTAATTTATTTATTTATTTATTGTTGCAATTGAGTTTGAAAACCGACTGTGACAAAAAGACTTTGTAAACTACCAGTATGTTTGTACTCGTATTATGTATGTATAAACATCTTATATGCAGGAGTTTTTCCTATTTCTGTTTCATAATTATTGACAAAATATTTATGATAAATCTACTTTACTTTATCTTTCTAGATGTTACATGTGTATCTACAAATCCTCACACAGATATGATAAATCATTTTTTTTAAGAGGCACAGTTTACATGCATTCTAGAAAACTATCATGTTAACCTCTGTAGCAAAACACTATTGGTGATGTTTATTTTTCATTAAAACTCCTGTCTTGGGCAAAACAGCTTACTTATACTAACCTAAAAAGAAGTATAGTGAAAATAACCTTGAAATATCACGGATCATAACATTATGATCAACAGTATTTTAAGTAGTTTTATGTTTTCTTTTGGTTATATTTTGTTATTTTATCTCTTTGTAGTTTATATAGTTTCTAACTACACAATAATTTTATCCTTAGTTGTTTTGCATTAAGGAGGGTGTGGGGGGAGGGAAAGCTTTAATAACAAGAAAAGACTGCAAAACCCACAAATTAAGCACTTAATATATATTTATCTATTTCAAGGTATTATTCAGATTATTAGAAAATAGGAAAAGATAATCTGATCTCTAACACTTTCACGGAAACAACACATCTATGCATTTAGGTGTTGATAAAAACAGATGGTATGTTGAGTAACATCTGTCAGTGTAAGACATGCAATATGCAGTTTAGGAATTGAAAGCAAATCATTTGGGCTAGATGAAAACACTAAGATAAGACAAAGTGCCAAAATTAACTATTTTCTAAAATCAGAAACACCTAATCCTGAAACAATTTGACTTGATGCAGATGAGGAAGGTTTTGGAACAGTGCAATTCTTTAAAATGAAGGCAATCAGATTCTACTCACTCATTAATTGGATTCTACTCACTCAAAACACCAGTTCCAACATCAAGACCTCCTCTTCACTGAAGAAGTCTTTAGCACCTGAGTGAAGTGGAGGTCTTGATGTTGGAACTGGTGTTTTGAGGCTGCTTGGGTGTTGTCTCCTCGGGTTCTGAACAGCTTTTAGAAGGAAATGTATTTGTTATGAGAGCCATACTGGTGCCAGTGAAGATGGCTTAACACAATTTTAAACTTCACTACTAGGAAATTACAATGCAATAGATTTTTATTTTCTTTCAGCTGTTAGGACTGAGAAGTCTGTTGTGGTTAGAATAGAAGCAACAAGGTGAGGTTATCAAGACAACTGATATCAGTGGAATGAAGCATCTTATTCTTCCTTGTTTAGAAACAGAAATCTTACTGTTCTTGCACTTGCAGAACAGGAAAATATGGCAATGTGATAATGGCATGGACTACTGGGATCTCAAGTATTGTACTTCTTTCCAGGAGTGAAGGATACAATTTAGTCCAATTCATAGTACTTACATCAAATGAGGTTATGAACTCTCTTAGTAATCTCTTCTTATTAGGAGCCTTCAATAGAAGACTTCAAGTATTGTCAGATGTACAGTACCCTGCTATTCCCTTATATATGGCCTAATGGGGTGTTCCTGACGTGCTAAAGTCATAAATCACAGAAGTGCCAATTAAAATGGAATGCTTGTTGTGTCAATCATTTAAAAGATACGTGAAGCTCCCATGATATTCTTTCAAAAAATAAAAGCTTTATGTGCTGAGCTTCCTCTTTGCATTACTGCTTTTTGGTAATAGAGAGGTTGTTACAAGTTCAAATATAATTGAAAATATTCTGCTTTATCATTTTTATGCTTTCAAATTCTAAAGACTCCAGCTGAGAGTATTCTTCATCTGATAAAACGGGCAAAATCTTCAGGCATTCTTGTTATAATTAATTGACATTTATTGTAAACTTTAAACCTCAACAAAATCTCTCATATAAAAATAGAATAGAATAAAATAAAATAAAATAAAATAGAATAAAATAAAATAAAATAAAAATCTAACCAACCAAAGGAGGGAGAAAACAAAAGTCTCTGATAATCATTATGAGTATCAAAGTATAAGTCAGCAGGTAAAGTGAATTAAATATCTATTTGTTATTGAACCTGCACCTTTATTCCTATCCACATTTGACAGTCTGCACATTACTACTCTGAATGAAGTGCAGATATGGCTTTTATTTTTTATCTCCATATAGCCTTTTTTATTTTTTTTTATAAATTATTTTCTACGTTCATAACAAGAAGTTTACATCACACTGGCTCAATTAGGGGTCTTTTATACCACTCTAGGGTAGCATAACTGAGAAGAATAAAAGCAAACTGGCCTTTCCATGGGTCCCATGTTTTTTGAGTCAGCTTCTATATGGACTCCAAGGCTTACATGAAAAATCTCATTAAAGAATGACGTTTGTAATTTCTGTCTGACCAGAAATGCTTTTTTCAGCAAATGTCACAATTCCTTTGCTACTGACATTTTCAGTGTCCTCTCCCTTGCAACACAAAATAATTATTTTATAGCTCATCAAAACATTTGTGCTACTTCACAAAACAATTCATACTTTAGAATTAGAAATTTCCACTTACATTTGTCCTTCATATTTACTTTAGTCACTGCTTTACCACAGAAGTAAGCCTACCTTCCTCTCCTTAACTTCTTTTATTAGGAGTTTAGATGCAGCAGCATGTTTATTACCAATGTTACAATTGTTATGCACTAATCTTACATACTGTATTACTAGCAGCAACAGCGCACAATAAAGTAAAGCCTTTACCTTTTTTTTTTTTTTTTTTTTTCCCATGGAATTTAGTTAAAACCATTGGTGAGATTTTCAGTGCACTGTATGGAGATTTAGCTACAAAATTCCCATTAATACTAGAAGGAATTACACGGCTGAGCCCCAGCATGCCACATTGAAGATAGTCCTTAATGTTATTTTAATGAAGATTCTTTTATGAGTAAATTATTTCAAAGTAGCTGAGCAGTTATTATCTTTCTCAGTTACTAGTGATCATCAGCAGGGTGAGTGTTCTCTAATATTATGTTGCAGCTCTGTGCCTTTGTCATGACGTTATGGGACCTTTCTAGTTATAAATGATTTTCATTGCACAGTGTAATTAGAAACCAGCCAACAGAATAAAGCAGCAAAACTTGGTTTGGGCTGCAAGTTGGAGATGTCCCTAGGGGTCTTCAATTTATGCTCAACATGTATAATGTTCAAGGTTTTTTTTAAAATGCCCTAGTTTTTTCCCTAGAGGGAATATATATCTTTTTCTTGAGGCTCATTCGAGATTGTTTGTGGTTTACAAATCTTTCAAGGTTTTCTGGATAGTTAGTCACACACAGAACGACAGCATAAGCCTTTAATGAAACTTAGAACCATTATTTACTAATTTTTATGAACATAAAGTTTGTTTCTGAAACCTGAAATACTATATTCAGAAATTCACTGCGTAGTTCATTCTTCCATTCTTCTATGCACAAGTTATATTGATTAGCAACTATGTTTTCTTTACACCATGGCAGGTTCCAGCATAGACCTGCCCACAGGCCTATCTTCCTTTTCCTTCTTCTGCTCTCTCCCTTCCATCCTTCCACCAAGGAATGCACCATTTTATTCTTATTATGGATTGGAATGGTACAGAACAAAATACTATGGAGTGAAATGTTGATAATGATATTTAGAAGTTTTTTCCTGAAAACTCCCAATACCAATTCCATCACTTCCCTGTGCAGCCTGTTCTAATGCCTTACCTCTTTTTCTAAGAAGATTATTTTCCTGATATCAAACCTAAACTTCTCCTGGAGCAAATTATAGCCATTATCTCTCCTTTCTTTCCTCCCTCCTTGCATTCGTTTCTTCCTTGATCATCTGAGATAAGAATATTCTTTACATTTCAAAGTTTAGACTTGATTAATACAATAATTTTTCTTTTCTGAAATTCTCAAATGTTGCCAACTACACCCTAATTCTCAACAACTCTTTTGTTGTTGTTGTTTTCTTCCTATTTAATATATCTGTATTACAATACTGTTAATGTTCTATTTTTTATGTCATTATTCCATCATTATCTAAACTCACACGCTCTAAGAGCTGTTCAAAGTGAGCACAGGCATAACTAATTCCACAATACCTGCTACAAAAGCACTAGCCCATCAAGTAATCCCATAATATGTATATACACACATACGAATATACACATGTATGTACACACATATGCATATATATACACACTATATATATATATATTTATATATGCATATATGTGTATTTGTATTTATACATATATGTGTAGATATATTTATGCAGTGGAGGTCATCATGGAATCAGAAAATGGTTTGAATGGTAAGGGATTGTCAAAGATCATTTAGTTCCAACTCTCTTGCATTGGCCAGGAATACCTTCCACCAGATCAGATTGCTCAAATCCCTATCCAACATGGCTGAGCTCTTCCAGGGATGGAGCATCCACAACTACTCTCGGTAACCTGTGCTAGTATCTAATCACTCTCACACTAAAAAGACTTATTCCTAATATGCACCTAAATCTATGCTCTTTTAATTTAAAACTTTTACCCCTTATCCTATCACTTCACTCCCTGCTAAATAGTCCCTCTTCAGCTTTACTTTTTGATTCCCTTTAGGTACTGGAGGGACACTGTAGGGTCTTCCTGGAACTTTTTTTCTCTAGGCTAAGCAACTCTCTCAGCTTCTACTCATGGTAGAGTTACTCGAGCCTTCTGATTTTATTTATTTGTTTGTTTGTTTGTTTGCTTGTTTTTCGTAGCACTCCTCTAATTCTGCTTTTATAGGTTTATGTTTTTTTTTTTCATGCTGGGCCCCAGACCTGGATCCACTACTCCGTGTAGAGTCAGTTGAGAACAAGTAAGAGGGAGAGAATCAGCTTCTTTAACCTGCTGGCCACACTTACTTTGACGCAGCAGAGGATATAGTTGGTCTTCAGAGTTGAAAATGCAAGCTGCTGACTCTTTCATTTTTTCAGCTATTAGCACCTCACATCCTTCTCCATACTGCAGTTCTCAATCCATTCATCATCCAGTCTGTTCTGACGTTTGAGATCGTCTCCACACAAATGTAGGACCTTACACTTGGCTTTGCTGAACTTCATAAGGTTTTCTTGGTACTCTCAAACTTGTTGGGGTTCCTCTGGAGTCATGTTTTCCCTCCGAATTGTTAACTGTAGTATTCAGTTTGATGTCATGTTCAAACTTGCTAAGGACACACTCAATCCCACTGTCCATGCCACCAATAAAAATATTGAATACTGATTCCCTTATAAACTCAGGCGAGACACCACAAGACTACGTATGTATGCTGAGCCACTGACTGATACTGTTACATGGCTGCTGTATGGATTAGTGGCCATCCAGATCATTTCACCAACACCAGTTTAGAAATGAGAATATAATGGAAAAGACTATTCTAGGTTTTAGTACAAGTCAGGGTAGACGACAGCTACTTCTCTTATTCATCTGTCGTAGATACAGAGGTGACTGGTTAATATACATAGAATATGTACATCAAGAAGAATCAAGCTATTTTATGTAACTTCTTAAGAATTCATTTTAAAAACATGCATTTTCCTAAATGATATTTGCATTCTGAAAGTTCCTAAATACTATCGCTTTTGTGAATTCATCCTTGCTATTTTAACTAAAATTCTAGCTTTTTGTATATCCCTCATGTCTTGGGTGACATTTCAAGGTTTGCTTTACCCATTTGTTAAATTTAATCATAAATCTATGTAGATTACCAGATCATTCATAGGTCCTTTCTTAAATACAGTGTAATATTGTCTCACATTTTTTTATATTTGTGCTTTCAATTAATCCCCCTATAAAAGCAGGAGATTGAAGTAATATTTTATAAATATGAAGAAAAAATCCAATGTGATATTGTTATGGGCCTTCTTTCTTTCAGAATGCTCTAGTGATCTAAAGCTGCTGCAAACATAAGCTTCATTAATGTCATCTTTTGTGGCTTATAATACCAAAGAATGACAGTTTGGGGGAATAATTCTGTCTCTTCTTCTTTTCTCTACTCATATTCTGGTTCCTGACTTTAGGGTATTCAAGCTTTATTAAGTGTGAAATGTGAAGTCTTATGATGGAGAGTCCAGATTTCTAAGTGCCACTTTCAGATGAATACAGATGCTGCTGCTCTTGCACAGGGTTCCAAGATCACTGAATGCAGCTCTCAAGCACTATGGGCAGGATGAGGGTGGTGTTCTTCCAGCTGCTGGAATTGCTGCTGCTGCTGCTGGATAGCTTAGTCAGTGAGCATGGCTCAGACACCTCTGAGCTTGAGTTGCAGGGTCCTATCCTTGAATTGAACATCCTTTCTGTGGAGAAGGGATGTGGGAAAAGCATTGTGTGTGCTCATGGGAGTGAAAAAATTTTGAGTGTCAAGAATGAAGTCTGGGAAGTTGGCGTGCTTTTTTCATTTTTTTTGTTTGTTTGTTTTGTTGTTGTTGTTGTTGTTGTTGTTGTTGCTTAGTGAAGATATTTGATAATCAGTTAATTATGCAGACCTCCAGGGAATTAATTACTCATTTCACCAAGCTGAGGAAATGGTGAATACAGACAGTTTTAAGGAAAAAAAACTGTCCCAGTCCATGAGAATGTTTGTTCTTTGTATGCTCCTCTACAACTCAGTGTTGCATTTGTCTTCCAGGGTTAGAATGCACTCTAACATATACCTATCCTGTGGTGCTGGATAAGATACTTTATTGAGGTGGACAAAATACTTTATAGACAATTGGGTGACGTCTCTTTGTTCTCATGGAGAACAAAACATCCAAAACATCTTCTGGAATTATAATATAGCAGAAAGGAAATAGTTCTGGAGGTTCCTAGATCTTGTGGGAGATAACATTCTGACACAGTTGGTGAAGGAGCCAACAAGGGGAAGAAAAATCTTGGAGCTGCTGTTTGTTAAAAGAGAAGGACTTGTGGGGGATGTAAAGGTTTGAGGCCATCTGGGGCAAAGTGATCACAAAATGATAGATAATTTGATCTCTGTTGAACCATGTAGGAGAGTCAGCCTCACCTTGGACTTCCGGAGGGCAGATTTGGATCTCTTTTGGACCATGGTTGAAAGAGTCCCTTGGGAGGTAGACCTGGGAGGCATGCAAGATCAGGGAGGCTGGGAATACTTTAAGGAAGTTATTTTAAAGGTGCAGGAGCTGACCATCCCTAAGTCATGGAAGATGAGCCGATGGGGAAGGAGTCTGGACCGGATGAACAGAGACCTCTGGCTGAAACTCAAGAACAAAATGAAAGTTTATGGTCTTTGGAAGAGGGGGCAAACAACATATGAGGATTACAAGTATGTAATGAAGCTGGGCAGAGAGAAAATAAGAAAGGCCAAAGCCCAGCTAGAACTGAACTTGGCATTAAAGGTGAAAAACAAAATTAAATATTTTTGTAAATATATCAACAGTAAGAGAAGGGCAAGGGAGAATCTCTATCCCTTGTTGGACACAGAAGGCAACAAGTTGTCCAAGGATGAGGATATGGTTGAGGTACTTAATATCTTCTTTGCCTCAGTCTTTAGTAGTAAGACTAGTTACTCCCTGGGTACAGAGCCCCTTGTGCTGGCAGATAGGGAGAGGGAACAGAATAGGCCCTGAATAATCCATGATGAGATGATTTTGGTCCTGCTTCAAAAGTTGGATACTCACAAGTCCTTGGTCAGATGGATTGCACCTTACTGTGCTGAGGAAACTGGTGGATGTGGTTGCCAAGCTACTCTCCATCATCCATTGACAGTCCTAGCTAACTGAGGATGTCCCAGTGAACTCGAGACTGACAAATGTGATGCCCATCTTCAGAAAGGCAAGGGAAGATGATCCTGGTAGCTACAGACCTCTCAGTCTCACCTGGTGCCAGGGATAATCTCAGAAGCCATAATGGATCAATAAAAGATCAACCAGGGGATCAGACCCAGTGAGCATGAGTTCATAAATGGTAGATCTTGTTTGACAAACCTCATTTTTTTCTATCACAAGGTAATCTGCATAGTGGATGAAGGTGAGGCTTCGTAACAATAGCTTATTGACTGTCAATGGTTTACGGGCTGGTTCGGTCTGGTTCTGTGACTAATGGGGCGGAGGGATCCACAGATTCGTGCCTCCGAGAAAGGGAAACAGCGGACTCCAAAATAATTGAAAACAGCGGCAACAATCTGAAACAAGCTAATTTACTAAATATAGTATCAGCAAAATATAATGAGAGAGAGTGTGTCTGAAAGGTGGATAAGCCTCACCACAACGCTGACGTGAGAAGTGCAGTCCAGTTGAGCTGATGAAGAAAAGCAGACAGAGAAGAGCAGAAGGAGAAGTGCAGTCAAAGAAGAGCAGGTGAAGAAGAGCACATCACGTGACCTTGCCAGGAGTTATATCTCCTTGCTGACCACAAAGCCCCCTCGGGAATGTAGTTCTTCTTCTCCTCCAGACAGGCACCCGGACCTTGAGCATCAGCAGTCAAACCCCCAGTGCATTACACGATGTTATGATGTGGAATACTGATAACCAAAAATCATAAAACCATGACATAGACATAAAGGTTAAAGTTATGGTAACACTGTAATTTACTTCCTAGTTTCTTCATTGCCAAAGACAAACAAAAAAAAAACTGCCCACATAATTTTATATCACATAATAACATTGCACAAGTTCTAGATACAAGAGATTCTTTTCTTCTTAGCAGTAATAAACTGTGCATGACGTTATTGCTCTCTCCAAATACCTGAAAGGTGATTGCAACAAGAGTGGGGTTGGTCTTTTCTCACTAGTGACAGGTGACAGGACGAGGAGAAATGGCCTCAAGTTGTACCAGGGGAGGTTTAGGTTGGATATCAGGAAAAACTTCTTTACAGAAAGGGTTGCTAAGCACTGGAATACAGTCCCCAGGGAGGTGGTTGTGTCACCATCCCTGGAGGAGTTTAAAAACTGTTTGGATGTGGTTCTCAGGGACATGATTTAGCATGGATTGTTAGAGTTTGGGTAGTATGGTTAGGTTGCGGTTGGATTTGATGATCTTTAACGTTTTTTCCAACCTAAGCAATTCAATGGTTCTATTATTCTATGGCCCAGCTCCTCCTCTCACCTTGTGAGGTCAAATCCATGAGTTGTTACAGGGGTAGTAGTTGAGACTATTTTCTTTGCTGTCTGGGTAACATTGTCTCCTGCTCCTTCTAATCTTAGCCACACTACCACACTGGTAATAGAAAAAAATATATAGTAAATATTAGTGTTAATTATCTGCTTGTGTAGCACATCCTTATCCCTTGCAGAGCCTCTACAGTACAAACACTCTATCCCTGTCCTGCTGCAAGACAGCTTTTGTTCATTCAGTGCAAAGCAGGTGAGCAGCATGGAATTACAGCCATGGTTGTAAGCATTTGATAATGTTGTTCAAGTGTTACTTTTAGGCTTTGAAAAATAATACGATAATAATCCAAGTTTACAGTCTTTTGTTGAAATATACAGACCTTTCAAAGCAAGCGCACCAATAATAATCTGTTTCACCATTTCTCTGTAACATTGATGTTCTATTTGTCAGATGTACAAAGAGGCTTTTTGAAAACATTTTGAAATTCTAGACAATGTTGAAAGCACTCAGCTAATTCTTCTTTCCACTAAGACTGTGCTTTCACTCATAGTGAAACACGTCTTTTCCACTGAGCAAATCAGTAAAAATGGACTGTAAACAAAATACAGTTTGAAACATGTTTTAAAGGTATTTTTGATTCTCTAGAGCCCTTCTTAACATAACTGCAAATTTATTTCCACTTAGAATTTCAAATAAAAGAGAACAAAGAAATCTCTATATGATAGAGGGAAGACACATATTTTACTAACAATGATACTGGAAAACAAGAATCATAAGTGGTGGCAAACAAACCCTAAACTCAAATATACAAATTTAATGCATTACAAATGTAATGTTTAAATAGTTAGTTTTCCCATACTTGTCCCAAGTGATATGATTTTAAATGATTAAGTTGGTATCTTGAACTGAATTTACTGATTTTATTTTTCCTAACCTAGGTCTAGATGACATGGTTTAGTCAAAAACTGACACAATGTTGCTTCCTTTTTAACCCAGTGCCATACTGCTCTCAGCAATATGTAAATAGCATACTTTGGAATTCTTTTGAGATTGTGCAGATATTCAATTACAAATGAACACAGATGTGTAATGTCAATTTTGCTGCAAGTGGGAAAATATTTTCTATGTATATTGTTGCTTATTTTATGTATAATGTTGATTATTTAACTTTTCAAGTATTAGTGTTACAGATAGATACAGAAACTTTAAACCAAGGGAGAACTTGTTTAAACAGAATCAGTTCACTGAAATATTTAACTGTCTAACACTTGCAGAAATTTTGATTTGGTCCTCAAGTTAATGATTTGAAAAGATTAGGTTTGGTGTATTGAAGTCATATTTTAAAAGTTCCCTTGTGTTTATTTCCACCAGCTAGAACTCTCCATTTATCTGGCAAAACTGATTGAGAGGACTTTAAACAGGATTGATCAAGGAAAAGAGAGACCATTGGGAACACTGAGCATATGCCAAAGAATGGTGCAGCTCTTTCTGAAGTAGGTAAGGGTAATGGGAGTATTTGTCCTGCTTGAGGGAGCACAGAAGTTTCAGAGCACATCTGAAATTCTTGTTTATCAAATCGAAAAGAATGAGTTAAAAATGGAACAAGATGGAAACTTTGGTACTTTCGCAGAATTATAATGGAATCATAGAATGGCTTATGTTAGAGAGCACCTTGAAGACCATCAAGATCTAACCCCTCTACCATGAGCAAAGTTGCCAGCCACTAGACCAGGCTGCCCAGGATCCTATCAAACCTGGATACCTGGGACATGGTATCCACAAGTTCTCCGGGCAGCCTGTGCCAGTGCCTCACCACCCCTGAGTAAAGAATTTCTTTCTAAAATCTAACCTAAATTCCCCCTCTTTTACTTTAAAGCCATTGCCCCTTGTCATATCACTATTACACAATGTAAAAAGTTGCTTCTTTTCCTCCCAATAAGCTCCCTTCAACTATTGGAAGACTGGAATGTGGTCTACCCAGAGCCTTCTCTTTTCCAGACTGAACAAGCTCAACACCATCAATCTTCCTTCATGAAATAGGTTCTCCAGCCCTTTGATCATCTTCGTGTTCCTTCTCTGCACCTGTTCCAGCAACTCCATATCCTCCTCATTAGAGGCCACAAACCTGGACATAGTACTCCAGATGATGCCTTCCAAGGGAAGAGTAGAGGGGGAAAATCACACCGCTCATCCCACTGGTCAATCCTCTTTTGATGCAACTTAGGGTGCAGTTGGTCTTCTGGAGTGCAAGTGCATGTTGCTGGCTCATATCATGATTTTCATCCACCAGGATCCTCAAGCTCTTCTCCACAGGACTAATAAAAATAAATTTCATATTCTGCACAAACTAAGTCATTAATATTCATGGCACTTAGTGAGATGAGTCCCATGACTGAAATATTGGGATGGAACATTATTAGCTGTTCAGGAAAGATAGACATCAGTGTGTAAGAGAAAGTGTTTACTTAATCTCTCTGTATTTCAGCAAGGTTTCTGATACTGTTCCTCACAGCAAATTGTCTAATTGTGAGATGAATGAGTTCATACTATGCTGCGTGAGGAACTGTCTTGGTGTTAGAGATCAAGGAACTGTAGTAAATGGAGCTATGCCTGGCCGGTGGACAGCCACAGCAGTATGCCCAAAGGTTCTATTCCTGGTCCAGTCCAGTTCAAAATTTCTACCAATTATCTAGATGCAAGATTGGAATGCATCTTCATCAACTTTGCTAATAATAAACTGTGAGGTGCTGCAGATTCACTAATAGGATAAGACAAGAATACTTGTAGAAGAATCTGGACATTTTGGAGCAATGATTTATTAGCAACCACATGATGTTCAACCAAGGAAAATTCCAGGTTCTGCTTCTGAGAGTAAAGAGGGAGTAACGCCAAACACAGGTACAAACTGGGAGACAAGCATCTGGAAAACAGTTCAGCAGAAAGGAATCCTGGGATGCTTGTTGACAATAGGCTTGACAAGAATTTGTATTGTGGTTGGGTAGCAAAGAGGGTAATCTGCATTTTAAAATGAATTAAATACAGAATAGTAGCCAGTCAAAAGAGGTAGTTCTCCCATTTTACTTATCACTGATACAGCCTGACTTTGAATAATGTGCATAGATCTAGTTTCCACTATTTAAAAAGAGTGCTAAGGTCATTTAAAACTTCATCTCTGAAGATGGCAACAATGATGTTAAAAGACCTGGATGGTACTTATGAAAAAAAAATCTGAGGACACTTGGGTTGTTCTGAAGAAGAGAGTCCCAGTGAATGGAAAAAGGGAAACATCACTCCTACTTTTAAGAAAGGGAGAAAGGAAGACATACAAAATTAAAGACTTCACCTCACCTGAGAAGATCATGGAGCAGATCATCCTGGAAAAAAATATTAGGCACATGCAAGACAAAGGGTAATTTGAAATATCACAGTTTCACCAAAGGCTGATCATTCTTGACCAATTTGGTAGCATTCTACAGTGGAGGAATGGCATTGGTGTACAAAGAAAAGGTAATTGATGTCATCTGGCTGGAATTCTGTAAGGTTCTTGACATGGTCTCACATTATATCCTTATATTTAAATTAGAGAAATATGGATTTGAAGGCTAAATTTTTTGATAGATAGAGAACTAGTTGGATGGTCCCAGATTGTAATAAACCCCACTCAGAGTGGATTGTAGTCAGTGACTCCATGTCCAGCTGGATGCCAGTTATGACTGATGTCCCCCAAAGGTCTGTCTTGGGATCACTTCTTTTCAAGATATTTATCAATAACATAGATATTGGGATTGAGTGTACCCTCACAAAGTATGCTGATGACATCAAGCTGAGTGGTAGAATTGGCACAGTAGAAGGAAGAGATGTTATCCAGAAGGTCCTGTGCAGAATTTGAAAAATTCTTTTAATCAGGAAGGGGACCTACCTTTTCCACTTCGTTTTTCATCAGAATACTGATAGGACAATAGGGAATGGTTTTAAAATAAAAAAGAAGAGATACTGTTTAGATGTTAGGAAGAAATTATTTACTCAGAGAGTGGTGATGAATTGGAACAGATTGCCCAAAAATGTTGTGGAAGCCCCTTCTGGAGGCATTCAACTTCATATTACATGGGGCCTTGGGCAGCCTCATCTAGTGGGCTACATTTTTTTGCAATGTAGGACAGTTGAGACTATGTGATCTTTACAGGTCCTTTTGATCCTAGCCATTATTGCTAACCTGGACTTCAGGAGAGCCAACTTTAAGCTTTTCAAGACCTCCTTGGAGGTATCCTGTGGGCTAGAGCATTAGAAGGTAAGGGGACCATGAAAGCTGTTTGGCATTTAAACACCACTTCTTCCTATCTCAAGATTGGTGCATCCTAAGAGAACGGTTTTTGTTGTTGTTGTTATTTGTTTGTTGTTTTTTTTTTTTTTTTTTAAGTAGGTCATCAATAGAAGGAAGGCTAAGGAAAACATGAATCCCCTACTAAATGAGGTGGATACCTTGGTAAAGGAGGAAATTGAGAAGGTAAATACACTGAAAGCCTTCTTTGCTTCAGTTTTTAATGCTGAGACTAGCCTTTAGGAATCCCAGACCCTGGAGGTAAGAAAAAGAGTCTGTGGAAAGGAAGATTTTCCACTGGTTGAGAAGGATCTGGTCAGAGAGTGTTCAGCCAAAATCAATGCACACAAATCCACAGGTCCTGATGGGATGCACTTGCATGTGCCAAGAGAGCTTGCAGAGGTGATAGCTGAACCACTCTATCATCTTTGAAAGGTCTTGGTAAATGGGAGAGTTGTCTGAAAACTGGAGGATAGACACCGTCACTCGAGCTTTCAAAAAGGGCAAGAACGAGTATTTGGGAAAGTACAGGCCAGTCAGTCTTATCTCTGTCCCTGGAAAGTTGATGGAACATCTTTTTTTTTCTGGATGTCATCTCCAAGAAATTGGAAGAGAAGTTTATCAGGAGTGGTAAACATGAATTTACCAAGGGGAATCATACTTAGCCAACTTGATAGCCTTTAGTGATGTCTTCACTGGCTGAGCAATTGTGGCAAATGCAGAGGATGTTGTGTGCCTTGACTTCAGCAAGGCATCTGACACAGCATCCTTGTTATGAAACTTAGATAGTGTGGGATAGATGAGTGAACTGAGAGGTGGACTGAGAACTGGCTGACTGGCAGAGCTCAGACAGTTGTCGCCAGCAGTGCAGAATCTGGTTGGAGGCCTGTAACTAGCGGTGTTCCCCAGGGGTCCGCGCTGAGCCCAGTCTTGCTCAACATCTTCATTCATAACTTGAATGAAAGCATAGAGTCAACCCTCAGCAAGCTTGCTGATGAAAGGTGGGATGAGTGACTGACATATCTGAAAGCTGTGCTACCATTCCATAAGACCTGGACAGTCTGGAGAGTTGGACACGGAGGAACCTGATGAGATTTTAAAAAGCAAGTGTAGATCTTGCACCTGCAAGACGAATAACCACATGCATCAGTACAGAATAGGGGATGACCAGCTGGAAAGAGCTCCCTAGTAGAAGGACCTGGATGTCCTGGTGGACAACAGATTGGCCACGAGCCAGCAGTGTGCCCCTGTGGCCAAGAAGGCCAATGGTATCCTGGGATACATTAAAAAGAGAATAACCAGCAGATCAAGAGAGATAATCCTCCCCCTCTACTCTGCCCTCGTGAGGCTGCATTCAAAACAGTGTCCAGTTCTGTGGATCAGACAGGGATCTCCTACAAGAAGTTGAGCACAGGGCCACAAAAATAATAAAGGACCTGGAGTATCTCTCATATGAGGGAAGGCTGAGAAACCTGAGTCTGTTTGGCCTGGGGAAGACTGTGAAGTGATCTGATAAATGTTTGTAAATATCTAAAGGGAAGCAGAAGGCATATGGATGAGGCCAGGCTCTTCTTGGTGGTGTGTAGCAATAGGACAAAGAGTAACTGATCTAAAACTCTAACATAGGAATTTCCATACTAACATGCCAAAGAACTTCTGTATGGTAAGGGTGACAGTGGGAGGTTGCCCAGAGACAATGTGGAGTCTCTTTCTATGGAGATATTAAAGACTGATCTAGATGCCTATTTGTGTGGCCTATTGTAGGGAACCAGCATTAGCAGAACGGTTTGACTCAGTGACCTCCTGAGGTCCTTTCCAACTGCTGTGATTCTATGATTCTGTAATTCTGTAGTTTATGTCTGAGTCTATTATTCAAGAGCTTTGTTGCTCTTCTCTGAATGTTCTATAGTATCTTGTAGTGAAGACCCAGAAAGATGAACAAGACAAGGTGTTGTCTCATCAGTGTCACATACAAAGGGATAATCAATTCGCTAGTCCTGCTGGCCATGTCATTTCTGATGCAGGCCAAGATGGCATTGGTAGTCTTGGCCACCTGGGCACAATGTTGGCTCATGTTCAACCAACTGTTGGACAGCCTTCCCAGGTCTTTTTCTGCCAGGCAACTTTCCAGCCATTCTTCTCCAAGTCTGTACAGCCATATTGGGTTACGACCTAAGTTCAGGGCCCTTCTTGATTGTCATGTAATTTGATGCTGCACATCTATATAGCCTCTCCAGAGATCCCTGGAAGGCCTTCCTTCTCTCAAGCTGCCCCATCTATCTTGGAATCATCTTCAAACTTATTGAGAGTGTACTCAATCCTTTCACTCAGATAATAATCATAAATGTTAAACAAAACTAACTCCAGTACTAAGCCCTAGGAACACCACTGGTGAGGGATCACCAACTGGATTAAATTCTATTAACTATGACTCTTTGAGTCTGACCATGTAGTCAGAACAAATTTCATTTTCTAATTTAAATTCAAATTGAAATTTTGTTAATCACTTTTTCAGAAAAGAGTCTCCTCTTACAGTTGAATTTTATGAACATTGCTTTCCCTGACTAAAAGGAACGTTTCTGAAATTTCATATTTTTTAAGAAGTAAGGAGGAATTTCATTTACTTAAAGTACCTTTTGGAATAAGTATATTTAAGACAAAACTGAGACAATAATATTATCTTAGAAAGGAATATCAAAAAGAGGAAGTTTATCTCCAAGCTGCCGTCTACAACCATATAATCATCTACTCTTAACTGTTCCAAAATTCTATTAACAGTAAAAATAAATTAAAAAAATGCATTGGGTATTGTCAACTGTGAAGAGATGAAATATTGGCATTTGATCCAAAGCATCTTAATTATACCTGAATTGTAAAATAAGAATAAAATCCAATGACATTTTTCAGATCTTGTCCATGTGCCAAGCACCTTATTCAATCTCTCAGAATTCCTTCAGGAATTCCTTGGATGAAATGGAGTAAAAGCCAGCTTTTACAACCTGCACTTCTGAGAAATAAATGGTATACTTTGCTGCTGCTCCTCTGAAACCGCTATTGCAGGCCACTGAGACAAGATAATGGATTCAATGAACCACTGATATGGTTTACTGTACCTATTTCCATGTGATTTATTGTAGCATTTAAGTTCAGAAGAACCTTTTCCCCCATGAAAACCAACCTCAGCTGTACTGCAGTTAGATGAAGGTCAGAAGAGATGTCATCCTACAGACACTCTAACACTCCCTAATAGCCTATAACACAGAGAACTGTATAAGTAGTAGATAAGTCATTTTGTTCTTCCTAGATTTCATATGCTTTATCCCTGAAAAAAAAAATGATGACACTTCTACTGAGTTTAGAAAGAACAGGAACACCAGAATTTTTTCAAATTGTTCACTGAAAAATTGTTCTTTGGAGCCTGTTAAGGCACATACATTTCCATAGCCTTCCAAAGAGCTATGAATCAACTTATTTGTCTGGAAGACAAGTCCAGTACAGATAATCGCTCCATCTTTTTATGTTTACAATCTTTATGACTTAGTCCTTGTGATCTATCTGTCTGTCTTATGGCTGAAGCCACATTAGTAATTTCTCTTACATATACTACTTACATGCTTTGTAAGAAAACTGAAGAATTATGTGCTAACTTTCCAGACTCTGAACAAATGAGGGAGTAAAGACAGCATTTTCTCAGTGGTGAGATGTAATTAAATCCAATGGAAAAAAAAGTCAAACAAAGCAAAATAAGGAAAAGAGATTTTAAAAGTCCAGTATTTTCCTTTCCTTCTTAATTTATGAAAGACTGATCATAGTCTTTCCCTAGTATCAAAAATCTATCAAATATAATTGAGAACTAAAATCAAGGAAGGAACCCAAAGAATTATGCTTCAGTTTACATTTCTTTCATCATTGACAAGACAGAGAGTTTGAAAAGATTGGTTGAAGCATAAATTTTTATGTTACAAATCTTATTTTTGTACAGATTTGGTTCAATATTACTGAGATGAATGTGGAAAACTACTTTCTGTTGTTGTCACTGACATTTTGAATCAAAATTCAAGGATAAAATCCATATCTTCATAAACGTATTTGAACAATAAGTGGAAATATCATTATCTGACATTGATGTGCTGTGAACTAAATGTTTTAAATAAATACTGTAAAAATTAGAATAAATATTAGAAAACTAGTGAAAATCTGTGCAATTCAGTAATGACTAAGGACAAAATGCATGCTGTTAAAACTAATGTTCTACCATTACATTTTCAGTAGTTCAGTGTACTGTTCCTAATTATTTTTTGTCAATGTAAGCACCTGAGGATAGTAAGTTTGCTGAAGTATAACAGTATGTGTATCAGCCAAGAAATGGATGATAGGCTGACTGAGATCCTACTGGTGGAGATTAAAGGGAAGACAGGATTATGTAAAGTCACTGTGAGAGTCTGTTACAAGCCACCTGATCAAGAAGAACAAGTGGATGAAGCCCTATAC
This sequence comes from Meleagris gallopavo, assembly GCF_905368555.1. NCBI lineage: Eukaryota > Metazoa > Chordata > Aves > Galliformes > Phasianidae > Meleagris > Meleagris gallopavo. The sequence goes on along the minus strand of NC_139435.1, from coordinate 30,304,464 downwards.
AGGCAGATGGAAGCAGACTCATATTCACAAATACATCTTCCTTGTGGGGTATTTCAATCACCTTCACATCTTCTAGAGGAATAACAAAGCATATCACAAGCGATCCAGGAAATATGTGAAATGCACTGATGATAACTTCCTCTCCACATGATACAAGAGCTTGTTATCATCAACAGGGAAGAGCTGGTGGAGAATGTGAAGATCAAAGATAACCTTGGCTATAGTGAACACAAAATGGCGAAGTTCAAGATCCTTAGAGCAGTCAGGAGAGCACACAGTGAACTCAAAACTCCGGTATTCAAGAGAGCAGATTTTGGCCTTTTCAAGGGCCTGCTTGTTGCAGTACCATGAGATAAACTGCTAGAAAGAAAATGGGCCCAAGAAAGCTGGTTAACATTCAAGAATAACCCACTCCCAAACCAAAGAATGATGGATTCCCACAAAGAAGTCAGGTAAATATGAGGTACAGGTAAATATAGGAGGTACACAAGGACATGAACAAGGAACTACTATCCAAAGTCAAGCGTGAAAAGGAAGCCTATGGAAGATGGAATAAAGAACAGGTAGCCTGGGAGGAATATAGATAAATTGTCTGAGCAGTGAAGGGATCACGTCTGGAAACACAAAACCTAAAGTTGAATTTTGCCAAGGAAATTGTGGACAACAAGAAGTCTGCAAGTAGCTCAGTGACAAAAAGGAAGAGTAGAGAAAATTGAGTCATCCACTGAAGAAAACAGAAGTAGCTATCTGGGACAGTAAAGGGGCCTGAGTAATGAATGCACAGAGGGCAGCAGTCAGTGATTTAAAGTCTTTCTGGAGGCCAGTAACTTGCAGAATAGCCTAGAGGTCCTACTGGTCCCAGTCCTGCTTATCGTCTTCATTAACAATCTGACTGATGTGGTACAGAACACTCTCATTAAAGTCACAGAAAACTGGAGGGTGTGTCTGACTCACTACGGGGCCAACAGCAATCCAGAATGATCTTGATAGGCCAGAGGTGTGAGCTGAAAAATGAACAATCCCAGGCACCAGTGGACGTTGGGGTCCAAGCTACTGGAAAGTAGTCCTTTAAAAGAGAATGTATGAGTCCTGGAAGACACACAATTGAAATGAGTCAGCAACATACCTTTGCTGGTATATTTAGAAAGCTAGTGGTACTCTTGGCAGTTCTCTAGATCTGTGTCTGACAGGGGGACAGCAAGCCCATAGTTCACCAGCCCAAAAAGAGGAGAAAGCAAACAAAAGGGAAAAAAACACCACAAACAGCAACAATGATGTGAGGAAGAAAACAAACTCAGTTTACTAATTATAATAGCAAAAACACAAGTTATTTGGGATTGAAGCTAATAAATCAAATAAATGAGAGTTTCTGAAAACAGAAGTTCTTACTTTGATCCATCAGGGAGCAAAGAGATAGCCTGGTGACTCACAGTTTTATTTTCCCTCTTCCTGAAAATGGAATTAAAAAATGAAGTCTTCTGGGAATTGTGGTTCATTCTTCTCTTCTGGGAGAATGCTGCAGCATTAGCTCTTTAACTCACAGTACACTACATGATGTTATGATGTGGAATACTGATAATAAACCACAAAATCATGAAAATTGGGCAATGTATTGCCAGCAGATGAATAGAGGAGATCATTCCCCCTCTCTTCAGTATCAATGAGGACCACACCTGGAGTAGTATCCAGTTCTACACCTCTCAGTATGAGAGAGACATATCAAACATACTGGATGAGTTATCTGAATTGGAAGGTTATCTATGATAATCATCTAGTCCTAATTCCCCTGCTTGGGCAAAGATACTTTCCTCTAAACTAGGTTGCTGAAAGCTCCTCCATTCAACCTGAACTTTAACACTTCAAGGCATGGAGCACTCATAACTCCTGGCAAAATCACGAGATTCCCCTCTTTTCTCTTCTGCTTGGCCCAACTACACATCTCGCCTCAGCATTAGAGTAAGGCTTTCGGTTTTTTGGACACTCTCTCTCATTTTATTTATTAGCTTCAATTTTAATTACACTGTATTATATTGTATTATAGTATGTTATCTTGCATTCTGACACCATATTTAGTAAATTAGTTTGGTTCTTCTCAGATCATTGGCATTGTTATGTTTTAGATCCATCTCTTTCCCCTTTTCCCCTTTTTCCCTTTTCCTTTCCTGGGGTGTGTGTCAGTGGATCCCCCTGCCCCACTAGTCATGAAACCAGCCAGAATCAGCTTGCAAACCATTGACACAATTATAAGGAGAAGGATTTGAGGATGTTGATTGATGAAAGATTCAACATGAGCTGGTAGTGTGATTTTGCAGACCAGAAGGCCAGCTGTATCCTGGGTTGCATCAAGAGAAGAATGATCAGCAGGTCAAAGGAGGTAATTCTGCTCCTATACTCTCCTCTCATGAGACCCCACCTGGAGTACTGTGTCCAGTTCTGGGGGCCCCAACACAAGAAGGACATTGAGCTGTGTCAATGGTTTATGGACTGATTCGGACCAGTTCTGTGACTAGCAGGGTGGAAGGATTCACAGATCTGCGCCTCTGGAAAGGGGAAACAGGGGACACCAAAATAATTAAAAACAGGGACAGTGATCTGAGGAGAAATAAACTAATTTACTAAATATGGTATCATAATGCAAGATAACGCATCATAATACAATATAATTAGAATTGAAATTAATAAATCAAATATAATGAGAGAGAGTGGAATATAATGAGAAAGGTGGAAAGGCCTCACCATAAAGCTGGGGTGAGATGCGAAGTTGGGTCGAGCTGAAGGAAAAAGGGTGCATCAGGTGACCTTGCCAGAGGTTATATCTCCTCTCTGAACGCAAAATGTTTTGGGGTATGTAGTTCTTCTTCTCTTCCGGACAGGTGTCTAGAACTGGAGCATTAACTCTTTAAGTCCCAGTGCAGTACATGAAGTTATGATGTGGAATGCTGATAACCAAAAATCATAAAACCATAACAAGCTGTTAGAGTGGTTCCAGAGGAGGGCCATGAAGGTGATCAGAAGGCTGGAGAACCTTCCCTACAGGAATAGGTTGAGAGAGCTGGGGCTTTTCAGTCTGGAAAAGAGAAGGCTTTGGGGGATTGTTATAGCATCCTTCCAGTACAGGAAAGCTGGGGAAGCACTTTTTATAAGGGCATGTAGTGACAGGACAAGGGGAAATGGCTTTAAACTGAAGAGGATAGATTCAGGCCAGATATTAGGAATAAATTCTTTACTGTGGGAGTGGTTAGACACTGGAACAGGTTGCCCAATAAGGTTGTGGATGCCACCTCCCTGAAGATGTTCAAGTCCAGGTTGGATGGGACTTTGAGCAACCTGCTCTAGTGAGAAGTATCCCTGCCTATAGCAAGGCAGTTGGAATGGCATGATCTTAAAAGTCCCTTCTAACCTAAACCATTGTATAATTCTATGATTCTATGATTTGGGAGGTGTGGCTAGAGCACTTGCTGGTAAAGACTGAGACAAAAAAATATTGACCACTTTAACCTCCATTTCCTGGCTAACCAAATCTCCCATTTCTTTCTGGAAAAGACATCTATTTGTTAGATTTTTCAGTACTCAGAGAAGAAATTAATCATCAATCTATTCCAGGAATCTCCTGGATTAGTTATGCCCTGCTGTGTTGTCCCTCCAGATGATAAATGAGTGATTTAAGCACTTCTTGAGGAACAAGAGCTTGTGAATGTCAGGCTGTTTCTATCTATTTGTAGAGGGCCTCATTCATTCATCCTTCCTGGTCAGATGGTCTTTAACAAACCCCCACTATTATGTCACTTGTCCTTGTACTTCCTTTTAAATCTGTCTTATAAGCTCTTATTTGGCTCCACATCCAGATGGCTATCAGTGCACTCCAGCTGGTCACTGACACAGATGACAACATCCATTCCTTGTCTTCTCTTCTTGACTTTCCTAGAAAGCCTTTATATTTCCATTCTGTCTCATGAGTCGTAGGAACCATCTCAGTTGTTGCCATGATGCCAATATGATCATAATCCTGCAGGAGTGCATATGGTTCTACATAATCTTTTTTGTATTCTCCATACTTTGTGAGTTTGCATAGACATATTTAAGCCAGGCCCCCCGTGAATTTACCTCACTGGCTGGAATTCTTTTGAGCTGCTCTTCAGGTGCTTTCCGCTGACCTGGGATTTTTTCATTGTCTTGGCATCTTTTGCTGGCACTAGTAGGAGTTGGATGAAGTTATCTTTTCCTGACAACTTTAGATTAAAATCCTCTTTGCCCTTTATGAAGGGACTGGAGCACCTTTCCTATAAGGAGAGGCTGAGAAAAATAAGACTGCTTAGCTTGGAAAAGAGGAGGCTGAGTAGGTATACTATTGAGGTGTATAACACCTGTAAGGAAGATGAAATGAGATTTCAGTTATGATATTTTTGGTGGCTTCCAGTGCCAGGCCAGACACGATGAACACAAACTGGAAGATAAGATAAGAAGATCCATTTATGCATCAAAAAACACTTATTTACTGTGCAGATGGTGGAGCACTGGAACAGGTTTCTCTGAGAAGTTGTGGAATCTCCTTCCTTTAAGATACTCAGAAGATATTTGGACATGATCCTGGGCATTGACCCTACTCAAGCAGGGAGCTGGATCAGATGAACTTCAGCAGATTCACTTTGGAACAGAGATTTGCACTGAAAGACCTTTTCCAGAGTCATACAGCGGCAAAACCCACAAAAACAAACAAACAAACAAACAAATAAATAAATACATGTACTAGTGCAGAAGAGAAGGAGCCCCTGCTCCTCCTCAACTGGGAAAAACATACCAGCTGACAAGAGGCAGTTTCAGCACAGTGTGGGTGAAGCCAGGAGGGACAGCATTAAGACCCTTGACATTCATCAGAAGCTCCTAGGGAGTATGAGCAACTAGGAATGCAGTGAATAGAACGGATAAACAAGGCATGGTGCATCAGTAATGTGAGGGACAGCAATTTGCACAGGGAAGGTGTTTAGGGAGAGTGTACAGGAAGGGTGCAGTCCCCCTCCCCATTCAAGAAGCCAGCTCAACTATTGGTCATGGACTTTTCAGCCATGTTCTCCACCTGACCACAAAGTGTTTCTAAAAAGAACATGGTAACGCAGACAGAGAGCTCAAGCAAATACTCAGCTGCCTGGGCCTCTAGCTGCTGGGAGTACCTAAGCCTGTCTCTAGCATCAGAGGGTAATGGAGATAATACTCGAGTGTAGTGTGAACAGGTAGATGATTTACTGGTCCATGGTGGCACAGATAAAGGAGGAAGTAGAAAGATTAAGGAGTACCAGACAGTGTGAAAGGGAGATAAATTGGTGGAGCCATTCCCTGCAAACCCTGCAAGAAAAGCACAGGGGAAACATGCCTTTTGTAGCAGTGGATCCTCTACCCTCTCATCATCAGGAGGAGCAATTTAGAAGACAGGGAGGAATGGAAACATTCACAAGAGGTTGCGTGGCTCTCTGTTTTAAGGAGGGTTTCAATATTATAGAACTCAATGCTAAGAACTTATTTTTAAGGATCAGGGGAAGATCAATAAGGCTGACGGGAGTCTGTCATAAACTGTGCAACCAGGATGAAGAAACAGATGAAATATTCTATGAGTGGCTGGCAAAAGTCACCCCATTAGCAGTCCTTGTTTTCATGGAGTACTTTAACTTACCTGACATTAAAACACTACAGAGAGAAAGTGAACTAGGAGATTCCAGGAGTGTATGGAAGATAATTTCCTGATACTACTGGCAAACCAGTCTACCAGGGAAAGTGCCTCACTAGACTGCCTGTTTACAGAGAAAGACTGGTGGGAGATGTGGTGGTCCCCTGCAATGAACAGGGACATCTACATACAGATCAGGTTGCTCAGAGCCCCATCCAGCCACATCTTGTATGTCTCCAGGGACAGGTCATTCACAATGTTTCTCAGTAACCTGTTCCAGTACTTTACTACTCTTAGTGTACAAAATCATTTTTTTTTTCTATCCAATCCAATCCAAATCTTCCCTGTTATTGTTATAAGCCATTTCCCCTTGTTCTACTACCACAGATCCTTCAAAAGTCTGGCCTATTTCATTCTTAATGACTCCCATTATCAGATCTCCCCAGAGCCTTCTCTTTACTAGACTGAACAGCCTCAGATCTCTCAGCCTGTCCTCATACAGCAGCTTTTCCATCTCTTGGATCATTTTTGTGGCTCTGTTCTGAACGCACTCCAGAAGAACCACGTCTCTCCCTCCTGCATTGAAGACTTCACATTGGGACACCATATTTCAGATATGCTGTAGAATGGTAAGAGGAACTTATACACCTTTGCATAGTGAACTGTCTTCAGAAATAGATGTAATTTATCAAAACATGTTAAAAGAAATTATAAAAACATTTCTTGGAAATGTTTCTGTCACTTAAGGACTTAGGCCCTATAAAGATATAATGTGCCTCTTCATCATGCTCTCACTGTGGACTACAATCATTACTTCAAAAAGATAATCCTTAGTACCCATAGGATTTAAAAACTTACCATATAGAATTAAAAATCTTTGTAAACCTGACATGATATTTATTCTAATCATAATTGTTATCTGGTCTATTTAGCTAAGAGGTGAAATTTCTTTGTTGCTTGATCAGTATTATCTGATAATCTTCTCAGTGACAAGAAGAAGTAAGCATACTAATTATAAAAAATTAACTTGTTTTCTTTGAACCATATCGTTAGTATCCATTATATGAGGACTGCTCTGAAAGTATTGCCTCCTCTTCTGTTATGTTGGCCCACAGTGTCAGCAGAAGTGGATATTGTGGCATGGCAGCAGATGTTGAACCCTCCCACAAATATTCCATTAAGTTTTGTTGTCACGTGACAGATAGCAGCAGAGGGGCAGCCTGACAAAGTTATGTCTATATATAGGATACAGAAGTGCATACCAAGCAAAGGTGGGTCTGAATTACTCCATGAGAAAAAAAATGGCACCCACTGACATTCATTGATGCTTGCTGAACATTTATGGAGACCAAACAGTGGATGGGAGCACAGTGAGGTGGTGAGTGGTGCGTTACAGGAGTGATGATAGTGACAGTGTGCCACATCTGCTAGTGTAGATTTTTATAAATACAGCATGAGGGGTCAGGTTCGTGGTAAAAATGCACTAGCTAATGGTTGTGACCATGTTGAAAAATAGTATTTAGTGTCTGAGAATTTGCTCTATCAAATAGTGTTACTGTGTTATTTTTATCTGCAGTTTCCATGGAAATGAATAAGATGCTTTTCAGATTGACCAACATATTAGAGTGAGTCTCTGGTAGGATGGTCTGGACATGTCACATAGAAATGTGCTAAATCTTTAAGGGAGAGTTCAGTAGTTGGAAAGTGCTATAACAGTGCAGAGAGAGACATGAGCATAAAGTAGATGAGAAAGAAGAGAAGGCTGAGAAATATATTCTTATTTGATATTATGGTGATTAAGCCTTAAGAGAAACAGACTGCATCCAGATGGTTAGTCCTCAGTAAAGGAGGTATAGCTCTGTTGGAGTGCATCCAGAGAAGGGACACAAAAATGATCCAAGGGATGGAACAACTCTCCTATGAGGAGAGGCTGAGAGAGCTGCGGCTATTCAGCCTAGAGAAGGTTCCAGGTTTAGCTGACGGCTGTCCTCCAGTATCTAAAGCAAGCAGAGTGGGGAGAAGGGGTAGGCAGGGAAAAGCTGTAAGAGAGGAGTCAGACTATTTAGAAGGGTTTGTTGTGATAGAATAAGAGGAAATGTTTTCAAACTAGAAGAAGGGTGATTTACTTTGGATAGAGGAAAAAAATAAAATAAAATAAATGTAGTGAAGCAATGAAACAGGTTGCTCATAAAAGTGATAGGTGTCCTGTCCCTTAAGGTCAGTCTGGATGTGGTTCTGAGCAACCTGATCTAGTTGTAGATTTCCATGTTCATTACAGAGGAGTTGGACTAAATGATGATCAGTCACTTTCAACTAAATAATAATAATAATAATAATAATTCTCTGGCAAGTCTTCAAGTTTTTATTGCCTTTCTACTTTGCCTATGCAATAGCGAACTTCATGAAGTAACCTTTTCCTTAATACTTAGAATCATATAATAGCTTGGGTTGGAAGAGTCAGATAGACAAGGGGAAATATTTAAACTAAAAGAGGAGAGATTTAGAATAGATGTTAGGAGGAAATTTTTTGCTCAGATGTTGATGAGGCACTTAGTGAACAGGTTGCCCAGAGAAGCTGTGGATGTACAAACCCTGGAGGTGTTCAAAATCAGGGTGGATGGGTCTCTGGATTACTTTATTTAGTTTTAAGCAGTGGGACTAGATGAACTTTAAGGTTGCCTCCAATCCAAGCTACTTTATGCTTATTTGATTCTATGATTTTATGATTATGAATTGATTTTATCCAAGATTAAATCTTGGGACACATGCCAGATCTCTCCATCCTTCATCATCACCCACCAAGTGCAATCGAATGGTTCAGCAAAGACAAACTCTTGACAGGTGTGACTTTTCCTAAGTGAGAAACAATCCACATTACTTTTCCCAATCAGTTCCCTGCAGGGACTTTTATCTTCACCCGCAGGATGTAGGGACATTACTCAGGCAGAACTAGGACTTTTGGCAGTGCTTTCATGCCCAGCATACAATGTTTGTTATCTGTCCATCATATCTCAGCATTTCCAGAGTATTGTATGTGATAGGAAATATGAGACAATTGATCAGTGCAAAATCTCCTGACTCAAACAGCAACTCCCATCAGGCCTCCTGCTCCACCATGGGCTCCTCTTAGCAGATTGCAGATATGATCTATAGTCTGTTCCTATAGGGGCTATCCATGGCTTGCAGCCTGCTTCAGGTCACATACAGCTGCTTTACCATAGGATCCTTAATCAGATGCAACATGGATGTCTGATCCAGCAGGTACAATTTAAAACAGCCTATCAAAAGATATATGTCTAAAAATTCACCAGTAGAAAAAAAATCAAAATATTTCCAGATGATGAATCTGTTTGTATTCTTTAATCACTAAGTTATTACATAGATTATTTCTGGATTTGACCCGAGTTGCTACATTACATTCAAATAACAGTGACATCTTGGGAAAATGTAATAAACGAAGTAAGCTGTTTAAATATAAATATTAATTTCTTGAGTCTATATTTTTCCTTATTTTTTTTTCTTTGAATTCATTATAAGGAATAAGAGAGAATTGTAAGAATAACTAGTTTTCTATAAATCATGGCTATCTGAGTTCTCAATTATCCATTACTTTTTGCTATATTAATAACAATGATTTTGAAATTTGAGTGAATATGACAATTCTTCATACTTTCTCATCTTTCCAGTGTTGTTTCACACAATTATTTTGTTTTATTTTAACATATCAGAGGAACTGCAACTGTTAAGTTCTGTATAGCATTTGAAATCTTAAAAACCCTGAGAATTTCTCAGTCACATATGAAAGTAACAAAGAATGTTTGGTCAAATCAAATGCAAACTGACCTGCTAAAAAGGATCTATAGGAAGAAAGACCTGAAAGATAACAAACTGCCAGCTTGCACGTCAGCAACACGAGTTAGCAGTAGCAGAGCCCTTGTGAACTAAGAAGACCAATGGTATCTTGGGGTACATTAAAAAGATAATCGACAGCAGGTTGAGGAAAGTTATCCTTGCCCTCTATTCTGCTCTACTGAGGCCACATGTGGGGTACTGTGTCTGGGCTCCTCAGTTCAAGAAAGACAGAGAACTTCTAGAGAGAATGCAACAGAGGACTATAAAGGTGATTATGGGCCTGGAGTATCTCTCTTATGAGGACAGGTTTGAAGACTTGAGACTGATTAGCCTTCAAAAGAGAATACTGAGAGGTGATCTTATTAATACTTATAAATATCTAAAGGGAGGGCACCAAAGCAATGGATCAAGCTATTTTTGTTAGTGCCCAGTGATAGGACAAAGGACAAGGGGCACAAGTTGGAACACAGAAGTTTTTCTCATTGTTTTGAAATGAGTGAGGAAAGTGGAGAGTGGAAGGAGAGAAAGGGAAATAATTTTTATTTTTTATTTCCTTCTTTAATTTAATTTCTGTTGAAATTATTTCAATACCATATTATCACTTATCAATGCCAGTAGAAACCTTACTGTTCTGGTAAGTTTAAATGGAGAAAAGAAGACTCTCCAAAGCATTGTTCACAGCTTAAAACATATTCATATCTTTTCCCTCCCATTTCGTTGCTAATGTGACCATGAGGTTGAATTGCTGGAATGCTTTTCCTCTGAGGAAGATAATTTTTCCTTTCCTGAGAAAGATAATGAGTTTCTGAACTGTATTCAGGGAAGAGCACATAGCTGGTTGGGACTAGAAAACAAGACTTAAGAGGAGTGGCTGAGAAAACTGAATTTTTTTAATCTGGAACAGGCTGAGAGAGACCTCTTCATTCTATACAATTGCCTGAAAGGAGGCTGCAGTAAGGAGGGTGTTGATGCCTTTTTTAGGTGACAAATAGGATGTTAGAAAAAATCCCTAATTTTTGCCAGAGGAAGCTTAGATTGAACATTTTTTTCATAAGTTCTTCATGGAAATGTTTACTGGGCATTGGAACGGACAGGTCAGGGAAGTGATGATGTTGCCATCACTGGTGATATTTAAGAGACATGTTGGCATAATGTTTAGGGACATGGTAAGGTGGTGGACTTTTTAGTAATGGGTAGATGGTGGGAATTGGTGTTCTTACCAATCTAGATTATTCTATAATTCTATGATTCTATGAAACTCTTCTGCACAAATACTTGCAATGAGGGTAACAAACAGAAACTGGTAATCTCTGTATATCTGGAGAACTTTGATTTGATTACCATTACAGGAACTTGATGGCATGAATCACATGATTGGAGTGTTGCAATCCTTGGATATAGGATATTCAGGAGAGACAAATAAATAAGAAAAGGCAGAGGAGTTCCCTTCTATGAAAAACAACAACAAAAAAAAAAGAGATTAAATGTTTGCATGGATCCGTCTTTGAAGAACATAAATGAACAGGTCGATAGATTATGGGTGAAAATTAGAGATCAAGCAAACAAAAAGAATTTTGTGGTTAGAGTCTGTTACAGTCTACCTCATAAGAGAGGGGATGTTGATGAAGTTCTCTTTCTACAAACACGGGAAGCATCATGCTCACAAGTCCTGATCCCGATGGGTGACTTCAATAACTCTCATGTCTACTGGAAAAGCATAATGGCAAACTGAAAACAGACTAGAATGCTACTGTTGTGAATAGATGATAACTTCCTAGTACAGGTGATAGCCCAATTAGAGACCTCCTGATTATCAGCTGAAGACCTTATTGATGAGGTTAAGGTTGGAAGTAATATGGACTATAGAGATCATAAAATTCTCAATCTTGAAGGAGATAGGAAAGGTAAAAAATAGAATGAGGATCATAAAACCTTGGAAAGATAAGTTTTTGGATGTTTAGGGCACTAGTGTGGGAGATGATAGAATTATTGTATCATAGAAGGACTTAGGTTGGATGAGACCTTAAAGATCATCCAGTTCCAATCTTCTCCCATGAGCAAGGTTGCCAACCACCAGAACAGGGGCCCATCAACCTGGCCTTGAAAACCTCTAGGATGGAGCATCCACAAGTTCTTTGGGCAAATTTCATGAAATTTGGAAATAAAGAGGAATACTGAGTGCAGGATCTGATTGACTTTAGGATAAGATCCAGTTTTCTCTAATGATAAAAAGTCTAAAAACAGTTCATTTAGTTTCTTTCAGACTCTTGAGAAAGACTGTTGTGAATTAGAGAGAAGCATAAATTTATTGTTTTACTATAATGACTGTAGCTGTGCAAATTTTGAAATAAGAGGTGAATTTAACAGTTGCTTTGTTGTTTTTTTTTGTTTGTTTTTAATGCAATTTCAAAGTTTTTGCTGTGTTTGAAAAAACAAATGAATGAAAAAGTATGAATCAGCCTTGAACAGAGGCTTAGAAGTAATTAAACTGTCCAGATTCTCCTGAGTTCTTCAGCTAATTTAAGAACATAACATATAGGCTCAGAAATATGTTAAGAATATTTTAAGCTACATAATGTGCTGAAAGTGTATACTGAATTCATAAATTCCATTACACTGATATTTCAATATATTTGCTTTAAGTTAATTAATTCTTATATATTTTTTATTTTGTATTTTTTATTTTTATTTTTTCTTCACATGCTAAATTATAGAGATCTGCAAAATATAAATTTGATTGACCTACATTCTTGGGTCGTTTGCTGTTTCTGCACAACCTTGAAAACTAAAGTATACGATAAAATAGAATGATCAAAACATTATTAAAAATACTCCTGAGATTTTCATGTCTTTCATGTATAAACTGCAAGTGTTGCTGTGAAGAAGTTTTTGAAACATTTGGAGCTTACTATTTGTGTAACAGCATAGAATTGACTGTGCAGGCAAAGCAAAATATAAGACTCTACAGTATGCAATATGATTTAAGAGGAAGCTAGATGAGGTTTCTGCAGAATTGTACAGTTTTGAATTATTATTATTATTATTATTATTTTTAAAGGAAAACATTTAGAATCTTCATGATTTTGTTTATTTTATAGAGGCATCCTACCAACAAGTAGAAAGGCCACAGTGAGGTCTTCCTGGAGCCTTCTCTTCTCCGACTAAGCAATCCCAGTTAACTCAACCTTTCTTCATAGGAGAGGTTATGCAGACCTCTAACCATCAACAGAACCTCCTCTGGACCCATTCTAATTGCTCTTCATCTTTCTTGTGCTAGGGGACTCAGGCCTGGACGCAGTACTCCCGATGGGGCCTCACAAGAGCTGAGTAGAGGGGGACAACCACCTCCCTCTCCCTGCTGGCCTCTCTTTTTTTAGTGCAGCCCAGGATATAGTTGCCTTCTGGGCTGTAAGCACACAATACTGGTTCATATCCAGCTTCTCGTCTAACATGACCCTCAAGTCCTTCCTCTGTGTGTGTGTATGATTTGAAAAGACTAAATACATGTTTTGGGATGGAGGCAGTGTAAGTAAATTTAAAGACTGAATTCAGGATAGGAGTGTAGGCCCATTGTCTGTGGTTCCAGATACTAAAGTGAATGAGGTTCTAGAATCAAGATTTGAGGGAGGCATAGCTCTCTGGGTCTGAAGGAGCCCTACAGACTTTGGGCTTGGAATGTGAGTTCCTGGGAGACTGGTGTGAATGAATTTGATGCCAACTACTACAGTCTGACAGGGGTTGCTAACGTCATTGCCTGTGATACCAGCTGCTGGAGCAAGTGGGATTCTAGCATTAACAGTCAGAGAAAGTAGGGGTCTTCTACTCCCAGCTACTGGGATGAGTGTGATGTGTGTTTCCAAACCAGCTTCTGGGAAGGGAAAGCACCAGTACGAATGAGTCAGTTGAACACCCCTCACATATGTAGCAAGGATCTCACGTCTAAGCCGACATGTGGTCAGATGAAGGCTCCAAGGGGAATTGTAAGTATGTTTCACAAAGAATGAACGTATGAGTGCGCACAGATTTGCGACAAACTTCAAGCTTGAATATCAGTGAGTAGGTTACCCATTTACTGTGTGCAAGAGCCTAGGATCTGGGCAGTGGTGCTGGATGGATAGAGCTGTTGTACAAGGCACTTGAAGAATCTGTGAATGTGTATGAGTTTGTGAACCTGGAGTGTGTGTGTGTGTGCCTTTCCTAGGGAAATTCTATTTGTAATAACTGGAGAAGAGGAAGGGGTCTCACTTGTCTATGTCAGTGTCTGTGTTTTACATAAGTACTACAAAAGGCAGCACTGATTAGAGTAGCCTATGTCACCAGTTGTGTCTGCGTCATGGCTCTGTGTGTCTCTGGGATATGTGCTCATCTTTGCCACTGATTGTACATGCAAAGGGGAAAGTAGAAGCCATACTTCTCAGCCTGGACAGAGAGATAGTGGATTCCTGGGCACCAGACTGGAAAGGTTTTGGGCTGGAGTATCTGGAGGAGATGGTTGCACTCTGTGCTTTTTACTTTACTTAATGATATAGAAATTACTGGTGAATTCTGTCAGATGTTACAGTGAATCTTTTAAAAAAAGAACTAAAACACAGTAGGGTATCTTTCCAAATGAGATTGAATGTTTCCTAGTAGTCTTAGAGGTGCAAAACTAATGCTTGCTCGGGTGCTGTTTCTCACTCATTCTGTTTTCATTCAGCAATGTAGAGCCGGACTGCTATAGGCCCTGTATGCTATGTGCCTGCAATAACACTACAGTTGATACTGTAACAGCACTGTTGAAATTGCTTTCCTGTTTATTGCTATAGTTTAGAAGCACATTCAGTATTCTCTTGCGTTAGAGATGTTAAACTGAAACATTCTGCTTTAATTGCACAGACGTGAGTGGTTACTGTTCAAGCTGGAAGTAAAATGACTCTCCTCATCAAGGCCAAATGCTTTGTGGGGAAGTTTTCATAAATAATTGAAGTGCAAACAATTGTAATCGTAACTAATGGGAATTAAGGGACATGGGTTTTAAACACAGCAATGTGTTTTGCTGTGCTAGGGAAATCTACAGTAAGATTAGGGAAGATGGCAAAATGTTTCTAGTTTTCCTTTTCATCTGTGAGGTTTTTTAATGCCTCCATTTTTAGTGTCTTCTCTCAAAATGCATCTTTAATGATCAGAATTTCAAGAGTTTATTTCAAACTAGTTTTCATTATATCAACAAGCAGAAGAATCAATTTTATCTTTTAGTATTCACACATGCTGGTAAATAATCTATTCCACTATGATTAAAATAGGAATATATTTAAAGAATAAACAGTGAAATCTTGTTTAATTTGTCCTTTTATATCTTTGACTTCCAGTAGAAATGGAAGTAGTTAAAAAGATAGATATAAAATGCTTGGATTAAGTAAACGGATTTTGGTTCATATGTTTTTGAGAACTGTAATAACAGATTACTTTCCTGGGCTTTAATAAATGTTAAAAATGAACCTCTTGAATTTTTATATTTAACTCAAGAATTGCAATTTCCAAAAAGGAATTATGTCTGAGTTCTATAAACCAATTATTTATGAGCCCTCATTGAAGTAGTGATAGTAATGTTTGTTTTTTTTTTTAACAAATGTATATATGCTATGAGCTACTTTATATTATAGAACTGTAATTTATGATACCAAAATTAAGAATGTATTTTGATAAGTAATTTGTAACAAAATAAATGTATAAGAAACACAACAAGAAGATTGTTCTGTTCCTATACAGAACTGAGAATAACTTACACAGACATATATATGGAAGAATATGTTTTCCTGAAACAAGGAAACTCTAGAGCTTATTTACACAATTTGTTTATGTATTTCTGTGACAGTAGATGTATGCATCATTCCAGCAACTGGCCAAGTTTTTAAGCTGAATTAAGCCAGCTGATTAGGGGCAGAGGACCAGTAAGTTACCAGTCTCCTTATATCTTCACTACATGCACAATGATGTGCATTCTCAGGGTTGTTCTCAGACTCAGCCTGAAATTTGTTTACTTGCATTTCTATTTCATGGTCTTTTTCCATCTCATTTTTTCTTATCAGAAGCCTGGAATCTGCACAGACACCCCTCCCAGTATTTGGGGAAGTAAAGGGCCATTTTTAGTCACACCAGCATTCTGAGAGCTTTAGGACTTCAGTCTAATTTTACCACTCACAGAATTCTAGCTCCAATCTGTTCAGCAACAATAAGTTGGCCAGATGAAAGATCTACATGCATTAAAAAAAAAAAAAAAAAATTGTTTTACTGGGAAATTGAAGCTAAGAAATCATATTTGGTTATCCACACATAGCATATTAACAGACTTATATATCATCTTTGCTGACTATAGTTATGTGTGCTTGCTGCTGAGAAAAGAACACTGCTCAGTCAAGGCAAGACTGCTTGATTGTTGAGTATCATGTTCTCTTGAAACCAGAGCTTGAAAAAGAACCCCAGGGGAACATTAAAGCTTAATGTTTCATTGACTAAAGTTTGAATAGACTACATGCTGTTACTTAACTGTAAAAACTGTGAATTCAGTTCCCTGAAAGCTGTGTCTAACTGTCCCTCAATAGCCAGAAAACGCAGTCCTACCACATGTGAAAATAATGTTGACATATTCTGCTATATTGAGGTGTGGGAACACAAAAATCTGCAGTCCAAATGCATTTCATTGACTGTTAAGTAAAGTTATATAGAACACCCTTTACCCCTAACCACATTCCTCCAGCTGGCCGCTGTTTCTGTTCTAGTGGAAGTCTGGCCAATGCTCTCTGTTCAGTGCTTTGAAGACCCAGAACAATTCTTCAGATGCACCACAGTCTCAACTATTCAAGCTTACTTCTCTGCAGGGTTTTACCTTTCCATGGCAGTATTTGCCCTTGTCCTTGCAAAATGTTGTGGTGTCCCTCTTGGGACATCCTGCCTGACTCTTACACTGTTCATGTAACATCTCCATCAAGAGATCTGCTTATTCCCCTTCTCTACTCTCTTGGACTGGAGTCTGTTATGTTTTCTTCCCTGAAGTAACTTGACAATTTCTTTTTGCTCTACTGCTTCACTGTAAACTTACACACACACTGAACAATTTGACACCAGTAATGACAATTGACCGATCCTGTGCGCTCCCTATTTATATACTGCACATAAGCACTTCTCTATGACAGAGATCCTGAAGAGTAATTTTACAAATGTAATAACATCAACAAATTAGGTGGTTATTGTCTGAGATATTTCTGTAGATTAAAAGTATTGTTCTTTTTCTCCTGTCTGTCTGGAATTAAAATCACCTGAAGCCTGTGGTTACCAAGAATATTTCCTTCCCCTTCCAGTGTACTCTTGTATGCTGCTGCCAGGAGAGAATATATGAAGCTAATATAGCTATCAGTACTTTCTAACACAGGATATTCAAGAAACAGACTTTCTAAAGGGCTGATAAAAACTAGACCACAGTAATAATCATAGCACTTAAGGCCTATTCAATTTTTTATTATTGCTTTTACTTTATACCCATTGTGGTCATACTGTGCAGTTTTGAGAATACATTAGCTCCAAGCACTGGTATAACCTACTGTCAGATAAACAGCACATTCCAGTTATCAGCAAACATCAAAGCTCAGCAGGCAGTGTTAACAATCTACAGCTACCAAGAAAGAGTATCAGAAGAAAACTTTTTCTGTGAATGGAAAGTCCAGAAACAACTCTATTACATATGCTTAATGGAATTTATTGGTCTCCAGTTTTAATTTTCTCACTGATCTACAAAATAAAAAGCATCTAGAAGACTGCTTTTTATCTGTGTAATATTAGACTTTTACCCAACCCACCTCAAGTCATTGCCATATTCAAGGAGTGTTGAATATTCTGCAGTTGTAATTACAAGCCTATTTATGATTCAAACATGTAACATACCACAAATGAGTTCCACCATCAGCAAGTTCAAGGTGCAGCATCTCTCTCTACTGAGAGATGAATAGGGTTACTATTTGTTTTTCTACTTCTGTGATTGCAGACAAAGTCCTAGAAGATGATGCATAAGTTACTGATAGTTTTTATTTTTTGTTATTCTACTGTTCAGTAATAGAAAAAAATCAGTTTAACTTCACATTATTACCTTTTGGTTACTATTCTCACCGTTTACTGCACTTCTGCAAAGGAAAACAGAAATAATATAAATTCCATGAAGTGGTTGTGCTCTCATAGAAAATTATAAATAATTTTAAAACTACCTCATGAGCTGATGAATTAGACAAAGATGGACCTAAATTCAAGAGTACCATTATATGAGAAGTATGGCTCGCTATTATAAATTGTTTGTTTGACCCCCTAAAAGATTATTCTTTTATGCCATTGCCTCAGAACTTGCTGGGACACAGATGAACAAGTCTAAGCAAGTTCTGGCCAAGGGTTGTGAAATCCTTTGTCTGGAGGACACGGATGGAAAAGTCCAGGCAATTCCTGGGCAAAGATTGAAAAATCCTTTGTCAGAGGGAAAAGATGGACAAGGCCAAGGGCAATGAGAGAGAGATAAGCTGCAGGTTAATGGCCATGAAGTGGTCTTTTGTGTGGGATTATCTTGAGGAAGATGGCCATCTCAGGGGTTGCTGCACATGACTCTTATTCAAGCGCCCAGGAATGCCACACTGGCAGAAGAAGAAGGATAAAAAGAGGACCTACAACCATGAGGTTAGGTTTCTGGCAAGATTCCTCATGAAGAAGAAGGCAGTTTTTGGACATGAGAAACCTCACATTCTGCCCCTCTCTCTCCTGGACCTACTCTGTCACTGCACCTTCTTCCTGCCTAAGGCCAGCCATGCTGTTGTTGCTCTCCCCTGAAAGGTTTCTGATAAGATTCCTCACGACCTGAGACCTGCATGCTGAAGAAAAACAAGAATGTATCTGCCATCAGAGCCCTGACTACAGAATGCCTGCATGCTGATAGACTCTCCTGGGCCTGCTACCTGAGTCCTGCATTTTCCTCCTGGACTTACCCTGCAGCTTCTTCCTGCTACCTGCTTGCTGCCGAAGGCTGGCCACGCTGCTCCTGTTCTCTCCCTGCACTTTTGCCTTGGACCATGGGAACAGCATGAAACGGGACCACTGCTGGATCCTGGTGGTGACTATCCCCGCTTTACGCAATTCTTTCTTCTTTCCTATCTTCTCTATCAACTTCCTTTCCTTGCCTTGCCTTGCCTTGCCTTGCCTCGCCTTGCCTCGCCTTGCCTCGCTTGCCTCCCATTCCCTCCCCTTACCTCCCCTTACCTCCCCTTACCTCCCCTTACTTCCCCTTCCCTCATTTTCTAGGATAAAAATCCTATCTTCACTTTGCATTTTCATTTATTATTTGGAACCGTTGCTGAGAATTTTGGTATACTATATAAGTCAGCAGATTTTCTGATATCTGTGAGGTTTTCTGCTTTCTAAACAATAAGGATTCACTTTAGTTATGGTAAAGGGAACTAGCACATGTGTTGGTATGATCTCGTATCTGAGATCCATCACTGTAATTTTCTTCTCCACTGTAAATGAGAAATCTTGTGCTTCTTAATTCATGTCAAGATTACTCTCTGCTAATGCTCTGAACTTGGAGGGGAAAAAAAAAAAAAAAAAAGACCTTTTCACTCTTACTTTGAACAAATTTAAATTAAAATACTCAAGAAATAACTTTTAACTCCAAAATATATATATATATATTAATTTAAACACTCTTTCTATATAAACTGAAGTGATTTTACATACTTGTTCAGCCTTATGCAGTGTTCCAATCAGTAGAAGTTGTCGTTACAGTTTTGTCTTTTCTTTTAGTGGTTGTTTAGTAGTAGTAGTAGTAGTAGTAGTAGTAGTAGTAGTAGTAGTAGTAGTAGTAGTAGTAGTAATATCTTGTCTTTTATTTGTTTGTTTTAAAAAGGAGAAAGACATTAAAAAATATTTTAGATGCCTAGCTCATGTATCAACTAAACAGTTTATTTTGTATTTGTCAGTAAGTATCCCCATATCATAACATGGAGGGATGAATTTATCTGTAAGTAGAAGAGCAGAGGTTAACTGCAATAGTGGCAAATGTTGCCAGTACTTCAGATATTTCTGATAAACCATATGGTCAAGAGGATTTTTTGATGCTTAAACCTACAATTCTTGTATGACTTGATCCTGATGTTATTCAAATTAGTATAAGAATGTATAATTCCACGTGGTTTTGATCAAATATTTCCAGAACAACATTCAATTAAACAATAAAAGTAGAAGATCTGCTGCAGCAGAATGTAAGAAGGTTGAGAAAAAGAAAACAGTGGCTATAAGACAAGCAGTAACAGAGGTTTAAAACTTTGTCATAAAGCTTTCACAAAAGAACAAAAAAGAATAAAATTATTAAAGTCTGCTTCTGAAGCAGCTTAATCAGTAACTTGCATCTTATAAAATCTGTTTCTCCTAAAGCTCTTGCTTAAACTTTAAAAACTTAAATTTCTCCTAATGGCTGAAGGTTACAGTCACAGTTTAGTGTAGTTTGGTTTACTTGCATTTCTATGTTTTATTGTTTTTTTATTTATTTATTTAATTTTATTTTATTTGGATATGTTCCCTCCAATTCCTCCCATTGGGCAGTGATATCAAAAGGGGTACAATGGGGTATGGTGAATAGATGTATACACCATTTAAATGGTTTGTTAATGAATCCTTACATGATAGCTGCTGATTTTTCAAAATTGTGCTAGAGGCGATGTTGCATTTTGTACAGACTGAGGTCACTAACATGACAATCTCTGAAATAAATTGTATCAGGCTATCCTGTATTTCGCACTCACTCTCTTCCTCCATCTCCCATGAACCAGCAAAATAAAGTTATTTAGTGGAAATCTACATTTTCTTGGCTTATCCTAGGGATTTTTATCTACCTTTTCCAACCTACACAGTTCTTGTCTCATAATTAGTGTCGATACATGGAATTTGTTGAAGAGGGAAAACATGAAGCAAGTATGGAAAACTGTCATTTAAACAAGCTGTTGTCTGAAAGTTATCCCTACTTTCTGTAACAGTGAGCTACATGTTCTTTCTTATAAGGTTGTGCATTTTGAAGAGAAAACTGTACTTTACTGCTAAAATCACTTATGTTAGGCATGTCCAACCTGTGGCCCACGGACTCCACTCAGAACGGCATGGCTTGCAATGTGGCCCGCCCATTACCCTCAGTAGCTCTTCCCCACAGGAGTAGCTCCTGGCATATACCCATCACTCAACAACAATCAGTCAGGGCACAATTAACAATGCACTGACTGAAACCAGGACATGGATAAGGCAAAACAGTGCAGTGCAGGCTGAAGTTGCTAAAAAATCCATTAATTTATGTTTGCAAAACCATTGACTATTGTCTAAATACACTACCTATAATTTTCAAATTGAATGTATAGAGTTGCAACCAGATATTCAGCTCAAATTCTGATCATGTGTCTTTGCCCAGACTTTCATAAGACTGCTCTTAATAGAGAAAAAAATCCCATGCCTCACAACCACACCTTAGTTATGTGATCACTTTTTGGCAACAAATTTTAATCTTTGCGGCTGTTTTCAATTATTTTGGGGACCCCTGTTTCCCTTTTCCAGAGATGCGGATCCACGGATCCCTCCGCCCCGTTAGTCATGGAACTGGGCCAAACCAGCTTGTAAACCGTTGACATTCTTGGTGGAGAGTACAGGTAACGAGCTGCTTTTTAGCTTTTTAGAACAATTCTCTCTCTCTGCTCTCGGAAAGCTTCATTGGCAAAGTTTATCTGTTTCACCAGTGCTCTCTGAAAACTTGATCTTGAAAAGTCCAGGCGGACTGCCAATATTCTGGGATATTTGTAAACTTTGAGCCTTTCTATCTTGCTTCTGTAAAGGGAAAAAAAAAGAAGGAAAAAAAAAAAAGCTTTCTCTTCTAAAACTGCCTTTCAAGGGACTGCATGCCACCATTTCTTCTTTTTTAACACTCAAAACATACTGGGCCTTAATTAAGTTCACCACTTTGCTCTACAGAACTATAAGTATGTACAATTGATTGAAAACACTGATGGAAATATGTACCTGGTATCTGCATACAATCTGGCATACAGCTCCAGAGGGAGCTGCTAATTTTACAGGACTTGGGATTTTTAAGCAGGTTTCCAATCTCTCCTTCAAATCCTTTATGCAGTTTTTGAATGCTCACCCGATCATCTTGTTAATCTCCCTGAATGTATTGCTCATCATTTCATTCAGTATTAGTATTTATTATATTGTGAGGAAGCCCTCCCCCAAAACCAGAGAATACTGAGTGGCAGGGAGTATGGAGAAGCCTGGGAGAGACATTAGACAGATGGCCATCTTCGATGTCATGGAACTTTACTCTTTAACACCTGAAAGACCCTGAGAGCTTAAACAGATATTTAAGACAGGAATGTTGTGGCTCAGGAAGATCTGAGGAGGCACAAATTATTTGGGGCCTGGCTAATGCTTATCGGGCCTTATTCAGTACTATCCTAGAGAGGGAGAGAGTTTGTGAAATTGAAAAGGAGAGTCTCAGGGAAACAGTGCAAAATGAGCGAGAGAATCTCCTGGTCGAGAGAAAAGGCCTCCAATCTGAGAGAGATGCCCTCCAAATTGAGAGAGACTCCCTGCAATCCAAACCCGACAGTCTTCAATCTCAACAAGACACCCTTAAGTCCAAACAGCACGCCCTCCAAACTGAGCGAGACACCCTCCAATCTGTGCTAGATATTCTCATAATTGAAGGAGACAGACTCCAAGCTGAGCTGGAGGATGAGAGCATTGCACTGATCAACCTGATCAATTGCAGGAGATACCACAATTGATGTCAGTTGCCCCTGTAAGAGGACAGAAAACGAAACGAATCGCAACTCAGTTAGAAGAGAAGAAAGAGGAGGAAAGAGATCTAGAGGAGTGGCTCCGAGATCCAGGAGAAGCACCCCTGAGTCCAGGGGAGGGGCCCTCAGTAAGACCACAGTCACCAATGCCTATGAGGGCAACAAGAAGTCCCGAAAGAGTAGGAGGTGAGCAAGATATCGTTACCATTGTTGATCAATCTCTGAAAATGAATGAAGTTCGAAGTCTGAGAAAAGACTTCTCACGTCACCCAAATGAGCCTATTGCCACTTGGTTACTTCGATGTTGGGACAATGGGACCAACAGTGTGTGGCTGGATAGTAGAGAAGCTTGCCAACTGGGTGGCATTGCTAGGAACTCAGCCATTGACAGAGGTATTAGTACATGCCAGAACCAAGCCTTTACCCTCTGGAAGCGGATGTTGTTAGCTGTAAAAGAAAGATACCCCTTCAAAGACGATCTGATGCCTGAGAAAAAGAAATGGGCTGATATGAAAGAAGGCATCCGTTATTTAAGAGAATATGCTGTGGTGGAAACGCTACATAGACCCAATTTCATTCCTAACGAGCCAGACCAAGAACATGATCCTGAGAGAGTCAGGTGTGCAGCAAACGTGGCATATAAAAGACTACATCAGAAAGGTACGCCAGTACGTTTGCAGCAATGTATGGCAGAGGGGAAAGAAGACCCCTTATAAATGAATTGGTTAATAAAGTTCAAGACTTTGAGTTACATTTAAGCCCTCTACGAGCTTGTGTTTCAGCCATTACAAAAGTAGCTGAAAAGCTGGACAGAATGGAGAGCAATCAAGAAGATATAATAGATGAACAGTCTACCGTGTGTTATGCTGATGAATCCATAGTGGTAACAGATACATCCAATGGAGAACAGAATTCCCAAAACAGCCTACTGGAGGGGCTGATCAACTTGATTTCCTCCCAGCCGGCGTCATCCAATGTCTCAGCTGTCAAAAGAAGACGTTCTCCTGCTCGAGCAAGTGACAACAGTAAGACCACATCACGTTTGGCCTTGTGGCATTACCTACGTCACCATGGAGAAGATATGAAGGAGTGGCATAAACAACCTACTCCTGCACTTCAAGCATGGGTAAAAGAATTACAAGACAAATCAACCACCAAGGTGAACTTCTCCAAAAAGGTGATTGCTCCAGTTGCTGCAGACAATGGAGATAACAAAATAGAGGGGCCCTGCCCCCAGCCAGGGGGGGGAAAGGGATAATAGAATTTATTGGACTGTGTGGACTAGATGGCCTGGCACATCAGAATCACGGAAATATAAGGCCCTGGTGGACACTGGTGCACAGTAACGCCTTTGAGTCACCAAGGGGCAAAATCAATTTGTATGAAGAAGACGAGGCTTAGAGGAGACCACATTGCACTCTACAACTTCCTGAAGGGAGGTGGGGGTGAAGAGGGGTTTGGCCTCTTCTCCCAGGCAACGAACAGGACCCGGGGAAATGGCTGCAAGTTATATCAGAGGAGGTTTAGGTTAGACATGAGGAAAAACTTTTTCTCTCAGAGAGTGGTCAGGCACTGGAATGGCCTGCCCAGAGAGATCATGGAGTCGCCGTCCCTGGCACTGTTCAAGAGGCATCTGGATGAGGAGCTGCAAGATATGGTTTAGTAGCTTGTGATAGCAGTGGTAATGAGAAGACGATTGGACTAGATGATCTTACAGGTCGTTTCCAACCTTGTGATTCTATGATTCTATGATTCTATTCATGGAATGACTGGGGATTCCCAAGAGCTGACTATTTTGGAGGCCAAAACCAGCCTCACTGATAAAGATGGCAAAAGCACCCTATTGTGACTGGCCCAGAGGCTCCATGTACACTTGGTATTAATTACCTCAGAAGGAGATATTTTAAGGATCCCAAGGGGTACTGATGGGCCTTTGGAATAGCTGCTGTAGACACAGAAGGTGTTAAGCAGTTATCTGTTTTGCCTGGCCTATCAGAAGATCCCTCTCTTGTGGGGTTGATACGACTGAAACAACAACAGGTATCGATTGCTATGAAAACGGTACACAGACTGCAGTGCCACACCAATAGGGATTCTTTGCTCCCCATTCAGAAGTTGATTCGTCAACTAGAGAATCAGGGAATGATTAGCAAGACTCACTCACCTTTTAACAGCCCCATATGGCCAGTGCATAAAGCCAGTGGAGAATGGAGGCTGACAGTGAACTACTGTGGCCTGAATGAAGTCACACCCCCATTGAGTGCTGCTGTGCCAGATATGTTAGAACTCCAATATGAATTGGAGTCAAAAGCAGCCAAATGGTATGCCACCACTGATATTGCTAACGCCTTTTTCTCCATTCCTTTGGCCAAAGAATCTAGGCCACAGTTTGCTTTCACCTGGAGGGGCATTCAGTATACCTGGAATCGTTTGCCCCAGGGGTGGAAACATAGCCCAACCATTTGCCATGGGTTGATCCAAGCTGCACTGGAACAGGAAGGTGATCCTGAGCACTTTTAGTATATTGATGATATCACTGTGTGGGGCAACACAGCAAAAAAAATTTTTGAGAAAGGAGAGCAAATAATCCAGATCCTTCTGCGTGCTGGTTTTGCTATTAAGCAACCTACCCAGGAAATTCAGTTCCAAGGTATAAAGTGGCAAGATGGCCGTCGTCACATCCCAACAGATGTGATCAACAAAATCACTGCCATGTCTCCGACCACAATAAGAAAGAGACACAATTGTTTCTGGGCATAGTGGGTTTTTGGAGAATGCGTGTTCCAAACTGTAGCCTCATTGTAAGCCCCCTTTATCAAGTGACACAGAAGAATGATTTTGTGTGGAGTCCTGAGCAGCAGCAGGCTTTTGAGCAGATTAAACAAGAGATAGCCCATGCTGTGGCCCTGGGGCCAGTATGGATGGGACAGGATGTGAAGAACATCCTCTACACTGCTGCTGGAGAGAAAGGTCCCACTTGGAGTTTGTGGCAAAGAGCCTCAGGAAAGACCTGAGGCCAACCCCTGGGATTTTGGAGTCGGGCGTACAGAGGGTCTGAAGAGGGCTACACTCCAACTGAAAAGGAGATCTTAGCCACATATGAGGGGGTTCAGCCTGCTTCCGAAATAATCAGTACTGAAATATACAGCTCCTTCTGGCACCTGAACTGCCAGTGCTGAACTGGATGTTTAAGGGAAAGGTTCCCTCCACCCATCATGCAACTGATGCCACTTGGAATAAGTGGATTGCACTGATTACACAACAAGCACGAATGGGGAATCTCAGCCGTCCAGGAATCCTAGAGGTGATCATGGACTGGCCTGAAGGCAAAAAGTTTGGAACATCGCCAGCAGAAGAGGTATCACGTGATAAAAAGGTCCCACCATACAATGAACTACCAGAAAATGAAAAGAAATATGCCCTGTTCACAGATGGATTATGTCGTATTGTAGGGAGGCATCGCAGACGGAAAGCTGCTGTGTGGAGCCCCACACGACAAATTGCAGAGACCACTGAAGGGAAAGGAGAATCGAGCCAATTTGCAGAGGTAGAGGCTGTCCAATTGGCCTTAGATGTTGCTGAATGGAAGAGGTGGCCAATGCTTTATCTTTACACTGACTCATGGATGGTGGAAAATGCCTTATGGGGGGTGGTTACAGCAATGGGAAGAAAATAACTGGCAACGGAAGGGGTAAACCTATTTGGACTGCTGAGCTGTGGAAAGATATTCCTGACTGAATTAAGAATATGGTTGTCAAGGTGCGCCGTGTAGATGCTCATGTACCCAAGAGTAGGGCTACTGAAGAACAGTAAAATAACGATCAAGTAGACTGAGCTGCCAAAATTGAGGTGGCTCAAATAGACCTGGACTGGCAGAACAAGGGTGAATTATTTCTAGCTCGGTGGGCCCATGAGACCTCAGGCCATCAAGGAAGGGATGCAACATACAAATGGGCCAGAGACTGAGGGGTGGACTTAACTATGGACTCTATTGCACAAGTTATTGATGACTGTGACGCATGTGTTACAGTTAAATAAGCCAAGAGGATGAAACCACACTGGAGGGAAGGGCGATGGCAAAAGTATAAATATGGGGAGGCATGGCAGGTTGATTATATCACCTTGCCACGATCTTGAAATGGTAAGCGTTATGTACTTACTATGGTAGAGTCAACAACTGGGTGGCTTGAAACATATGCAGTACCCCATGCTATCACCCGAAATACCATATTAGGTCTTGAGAAACAAGTCCTGTGGCGACATGGCACCCCAGAAAGAATTGAGTCAGTTAATGGGACTCATTTTAAAAATTCTCTTGTAAATACTTGGGCCAAAGATCATGGCATTGAGTGGATTTATCATATCCCCTATCATGCACCAGCTTGTGGTAAAATTGAATGCTACAATGGGTTGTTAAAAACTATGTTGAAAGCAATGGGTGGTGGAATATTTAAGCACTGGGAGAAGCATTTGGCAGAAGCCACCTGGTTGGTCTACACTAGAGGATCGATGAATCGTGATGGTCCTGCTAGCTCCCTACATACTGTCATGGGATATAAGATCCCTGTTGTACATATAAAGAATATGTTGGGAAAAGCAGTTTGGGTCTTTCTAGCTTCTGGGAAGGGCAAACATCTTCGCGGAACTGCTTTTGCCAAGAGACCTGGGTCCACTTGGTGGGTGATGCAGAAAAACAGGGATGTTCAATGTGTATCACAAGGGAATTTGATGTTGGAGGAGTGCAGTCAGTAATTCCATGTGTTTATAAGTAGGTTTGTATGTGTGTGTGTTTGGTAATTATATTTTGTTTGTATATATTAAGCATGATGTAGTGATGTAGAATAAGGAGTGGAATGTCATGGTTTTATAATTTTTGGTTATCAGTATTCCACATCATAACATCATGTAATGCAGTGGGAGTTTGACTGTTGATGCTCAAGTTCTGGGTGCCTGTCCAGAGGAGAAGAAGAACTAAATACCCCAGGGGGCTTTGCGGTTAGCGAAGAGATATAACTCCTGGCAAGGTCATGTGATGTGCTCTTCTTTGCCTGCGCTTCTCTGTCTGCTCTTCTCTGTCTGCTTTTATTCATCGGCTCAACTGGACTGCACTTCTCACCTCAGCGTTGTGGTGAGGCCTATCCACCTTTTGGACACACTCTCTCTCTCTCATTATATTTTGATTTATTAGCTTCAATTCCACTATATCGCATTATCTTGCATTTTGATACTATATATATTAGATTAGTTTGTTTCACCTCAGATCGTTGCCACTGTTTTCAATTATTTCGGGGTACCCTATTTTCCTTTTCTGGAGGTGCGGATCCATGGATCCCTCTGCCCTGCTAGTCACGGAACTGGGCCAAACTAGCCCATAAACCATTGACAAACAGATGGCAGTAGAGGGGCAATCTAACAAGATGGTGTCTGACAGAAGATAGTCCTTTCAGGGAAGGGAAGGGAAGGACATAGGAAAGAGAAAAAGAATTAGGACTCCAAATCAACAAATTATTTACTTTTTGTTATTTGCACCTGGGTGCTTGTTGCTCAGGTTTTATATCAGATAGAGCATAAAATTACACTAGTTTTCATCAAAGCCACAACACCTGTCACTTTTTGGAGGATCAAATTTCTGCCTCTATGCCTATATTGGAGTACTGTCAGTTTCACAGCAGGAGTAGTACCATCACCTTTTTATTTTAATCTACTTGGCTTTTCCTCTACATCATTATGTTTTTTTCCTTTTCTTGGCTCAGCAACAGAAACTTTTTTTGCTACTGATTCCTAAAAGTACGTCAATTCAGCAGGTCACTCATAATTGCATTTATACTTTTTTTGTCTTCTGTATTAATATTTACATATTTATGTAGGCAACTCTTTTGAAAATCAGCCACGTTTCTCTCTGGATATTGGAATTTAACTGGTTAAAAAAAAAAAAAAGGATTGTGAACAATGAGGAGGAAACATGGAAATGCTTTAAAACTACAATCCAGAAATAATTAATTTTTCAAATTAATCAATATGAAGAGAAAAATACACAAAGGTCATTTCATAAATAAAATGCAAACAAATGAATTAGGTCTGTATTCAAATAAAAGCTAAGACCATTATTTTATACCATCAAGAGCCAAAGATTTTCTCTCTTTGGAATTTTGTGATGTTAGTGATTTGCACTTCTCTTTTAGCTACTGATGGATTACATTTGCAGCTTTGTGCCCTACATTCAAGTCTAAACAACACAGTCAAACTCTATACTTTTTCTCATTTCCTCCTTGCGGTCCATAGTAAACTTACCATAGATTTGCAAAGCAGAGATATAAATATATATAGTATAATATATGTATGTAATATATTGTTATATACTGTATGTATACATATATACATACATACATATAGACAGAGATAGATAGACTTTTTTTACCCTCTTAGCAGTACAGCACACTGTAGACATACTTAATCCTAGCATAACCAGTTGGCCTGTTTGGCTTTGCCTCATTAATATATTAAGTATTGGATAAGAAATCATAATCAAAAGGGGAGCCATTTCAATATCTAAAGTGGAGGTACAGAAAAGAAGGGGTCAGATTCTTTAGCAGGGTCCATGGTGATAGGACCATGAGAAATGGTTTTGAACTAAAAGAAGTGTGAATTTAGGTTAGATATAAGGAAAAAGTCTTCTACAGTGAAGGTGGTGAGGCACTGGAACTGGCCCAAATATGTAATGGATACTCCATCCCTGGAGACATTCAAGGCCAGGCTGGACCAGGCTCTGAGCAACTTGATCTAGATGTGGATGTCCTTGCTCATTGCAGGAAATCTGGTCTAGAAGCCCTTAAAAGTCTCTTTCAACTCACATGATTCTACGATTCTATGAAATTTACATGATGTCCAGGACCTTAAAACAGCATGTAGGGGAAGCACAGTTAGAAAGACGAGCATTGCCAATAATTCAACAGCTCCAAAGGCAAAGATCAAGAGATCTCCCATGACCCACAAAAAAACACATGCTTGTGTAGTAATAACTTCCTGGATAATCTGTGTTAAGCCAATACTGTTTACTTTTCTCCATGCCAAAACACAACTGAAGGATATTCCAGGTGAACTAGCTGTCAATAAAAACCTCAAGTGGCTCTTGGGATGAAAGATTATTATTGTTTTTCTTCAAGTTATAGATGGTCAACAGATAGAGTAGCTTTGCATTTCATAAATTTAACATACGCTATCTATCTAGTACATATGGGGTCAGATGACTTATATCTCATGGTCCTGAAGAAACTGGATCCTGTGATTGCTAAGCCACTCTCCACCATATTTGAAAAGTTATGGTTGTCAGGATACATCCCTGGCAAATGTAGAAAGGGAAACATTGTTCCCATTTTTTTAAGAGGAGAAAGAAAGAAAGATGCAGGGAACTACAGACCAATTAGCCTCACATCTGTGCTTGGGAAAATCATGGAGCAGATCATTCTGGAATATATTTTGGGGCAAATGTGAGATGAAGAGGTGATATGAGTCAGCCAGCATGGCTTCACCAAAGGCAGATCATAACTTATCAATCTAGTGACCTTCTGAAATAGAGTGATGGCATTGATGGACAAAGGAAGAGCAAAGGATGTAGTCTACTTGGACTTCCACAAGGCTTTTGACATGCTCCCATATTACATTCTTATCTCTAAATTGGGGTTGTAAGGATGCAAAGAGCAGACTATTATGATGATAATGAGTTGATTGGATAATTGCAGCCAGAGGGCTGTGGTCAATGGCTTTATGTTCAGGTGAAGGACATTGATGAGTAGTATCCACCATGGATCCATCTTAGGACTGTGTTGTTTACATTTTTATCATGATCTAGACAGTGGGATCAAGCACCTTGTCAGATAGTTTGCAGATGACACCAAGTGAGCAGTTGATACATTAAAAGGAATAGATGTCATCCAGAGGGACCTGGACAAGCTTGAAGAATGGGCTCAAAAGAATCTAAAGTAATTCTACAAGACCCAAGAGCACTTGAGTAGAGAAAGTCCTTAGTATGTGTACGAAATAATTCAGAGAAGCCCTGCAGAGAAGTATTTGGGGATTCTGATGGATGAAAATGTTGACACGTGCCAGTAGTTTGCTCTTGCAGCCTATAATGCCAACTGTATCCTGCGCTGCATCAAAAGAGGGGTACCAGCAGGACAAGAGAAGTGATTGTCCTCATCTACTCTGCCCTCCAGAAGGGCTCTTTGTAGAGTAGTATATTCAGGCCTTCAGCATAAGAAAGATGTGGGGCTGTTGGAGTGTGTCCAAAAAAAGGCCATGAAGATGATCAGCAGGCTGCATCACTTCTCTTGTGAAGAAAGACTGAAAGAGGTAGGCTTGTTCAGCTTAGGACAGGTTGCAGAGACCTCATTTCAGCCTTCCAGAACTTAGAGGGATCTTATAAATAGGAGGGTGATGAACATTTCATATGTTTCAAGACAAGGGGGAAATTTTTCACTTAGAGGGTGATGAGGCACCAGAACATGTTGCCCAGAGAAGTTGTGGCTGCAACATCTCTGAAAGCATTCAAGTCCAAATTGGATGGACACGTGGAAATCTGACCTAGTACCTGATTTAGTGCTCCACCATCTGAACCTCGTGGAATCCTCTGCCCTATCAGGGACATTTTCTCCTGGACCTTCTGGGGGAACTGCTCTGTGGCATGTCACCACATCTGAGACGAATACAGTGATTTGAATCCAGCTGAGGCCTTCTTAACACCTTTAGTTGTATTTGTGTGGATTACTGCCAGAACTTCTTTTTGCTTTCTCTGTTAGCTGCACCTTTTTACATGCTTATCATCCTATTTATCATCATGTTTCAAGCTTAACATCTTTCACATTGTTATTGCTGGGGCTTTTTGGTTTGATACACACACCTTTAGAAAGTGATAAGATCTTTAGAGACTGAAAAGAGAAACCTGTAAAAATGTTGCAAAATGAAAAACAAACATTACAGTGTTGCATTTAAAAACCTTACTCTATTAAAAATGCAGAAGAACATAAATGTGATTTGAACACAATCTACAAGTACTCATAAGAGAAACATTCTGAAAATAAAAGCTTTATCAGACAGGCTTGCAGATCATGACATAATAAAATTTAGAAACATGAAAAATAGAGATTTTTTTTTTTTTTTTTATTTTACCCTCTCTTATGTTTGCAGTAAGGTAAATAGTTTTGGAACAATTTCTGAAGGGCAGTGGAACTACCCTCACTTGAAGTCTCTGTGTTGGCATGCAATAGTTCTCTAAGATTTATTCTCATCAGGTGCAACAACTGTTTTTCAAACTACTGACCTATTGGCCTCATCTCCCTGTTGGTGAAGATTGTGGAGCAGATCCTGCTGGAAACTATGGCAAAGCACGTGGAAAAGAGGGAGGTGATAGGGAGCTATCAGTATCAATTATCACCAAGGACAAGTCCTACCTGATCAAAAAATGGCCTATCATAAGGTAACTTACTCAATGAATAAGAGAAGAGCCACTAATGTCACCTATCTGGACTTCAGTAAGGCTTTGATGTGGTTCCCCACAATATCCTGATCTCCAAATTGGAAAGATACAGACTTGGCAAGTGGATAGTTCAATAGATGGGGAACTGTGAGATTAAACACAGAGAGTGGTGGACAATTGTTCAGAATATCAATGTCAATAATGAGTGATGTCCCTCAGCTGTCAGTGCTGGGTCTGATGTTCTTTAATACCTTTATCTTATGCAAGATAACACACTATATTACAATATAATTAGAATTGAAGGTAATAAATCAAATATAATGGGAATGTCCAAAAGGTGGGTAGGCCTCACCATAACAGTGAGGTGCAATACAGAGATGCACAGTCCAGTTGAGCAGCAGGGAGGAGAGCCTGACGAAGAAAAGCACATCAGGTGACCTTGCCAGGAGTTATATCTCCTCTCTGACTGCAAAGCCCCCTGGGGTATGTAGGTCTTCTTCGCTTCCAGACAGTGCCCAGAATTGGAACATTAACACTTTAACTCCCAGTGCACTACATGATGTTATGATGTGGAATACTGATAACCAAATATCATAAAACAATGACACAGTTACATCAACAGTAAGATCAAATGCACCTTCAGAAAGTTTGTGGATGACAGCAAGCTATATGATGTGGTCAATGCACCTGAGGGACAGGATGACATCCAGACAGATCTGGTCAGACCCGGGCAGAGGGCTCAAGAAAACTTCATGAGGTTAAACAGATCCAAGCGCAAGATCTTGCACATGAATTGTACTAACCCCCCTGTGTTGTGCTGAGGCACAAAACGACTGAGCACAGCACTGTCAGAACGTCTTTGGAAATACTGGTGGTTGGCATACTGGACATGAGTCAACAGTTCAACCTTGTATCTTGGAAAGACAACCACATCCTGGGCTGCAACAAAAAAAGAATGGCCAGCAGGTTGAGGGAAGAGATTCTACACCTCTACTCTGAGCTGGTGAGACCTCACTTGGTGTACTGTCTCCAAATGTAGAGTGCTCAGTACAGGAGAGATACGGACCTGTTGGAATGCATCCAGAAGAGGAACACCCCATGAGAACTAATGAGGTTCAATAAGGCCAAGTGCAAGGTGCTGCACTTGGCTCAGGGCAATCCCGGGTATTTACACAGCCTGAGGGAAGATCTCCTTGAGAACAGCCCTGCAAAGAAGGACTTGGGGGTCCTGGTGGATGAGAAGCTGGACATGAGCCAGTATTGTGTGCTTGCAGCTCAGAAGGCAACTATATCCTGGGCTGCACTAAAAGAAGAGAGGCCAGCAGGGAGAGGGAGGTGATTGTCCCCTTCTACTTGGCTCTTGTGATGCCCCATCTGGAGTACTGCATCCAGGCCTGAGTCTCCCAGCACAAGAAAGACGCAGAATTCTTGGAACTGGTCCAAAGCAGGGCCACTAAGATGATCAGAGGATCAGAGGACTGGAGCACCTCTCCTATGAAGAAAGGTTGAGTTAACTGGGATTGTTTAGCTCAGAGAAGGCTCCGGGAAGACCTCATAGTGGCCTTCCGGTATTTGAAGGGAACATATAATCAGGCTGGAGAATGACTATTTGTGAGGGTGGATAGTGATAGGACAAGGGGGAATGGTTTTAAAGTGAGACAAAGAAGGTTTAGGTTAGGTATTAAGAGGACGTTTTTCACTCAGAGGTTGGTGATGCAGTGCAACAGATTGCTCAAGGAGGTTTTGGATGCCTCACCCCTGAAGACATTCAAGGCTAGGCTGGATGTGGCTCTGGGCAGCCTACTCTAGCGTTTGGCAACCCCGCATACAGCAAGGGGGTTGAAACTAGATGATCCATATGATCCTTTTCAACCTAGGACATTCTATGATTCTATGATGGAACATCTTTTTTTATGAGGGGAGGCTGAGAGAGCTGGGGCTGTTCAGCCTGGAGAAGAAAAGGCTCCAAGGATACCTGACAGCAACCTTTAAAATAACCTAAATAAATGAAATGAAATAGTTTTAATTTAAGACATAATTTTGAATACCTATTCCATCTTCCAGTTAGGGGAGAAATATTCCCCACTGTGCTTATTTTGTAATTTTACCTACACTCTTTAAAATTCTGAAATCCTTATTAATGAATTTTTAACAACTTCTGTTGGTCAGCTATTCCACAGAGCATGAGACAAACCATATTACTTTCCTGTATGCAGTTTCTTTTACAATTTGTGTTTGTTATCCTACTTTGTTATTATTTGTAATAACAACAGTTGTTGCAAATATGAATTTAATATTTCAGCAGCTATACAGGAAAGGAAGGAGAAGCAGACTTGTGAAACTCAGCACTCTACTCTGTAAAGAAAACTTGTATTAATCAAGAACTGAATTTGGGCTCTAGTTTCTAGATAGAAAATAATATTCATTAGTGAGATGGAAGGCATTATTTATTTTGTCCTTGATTCTCTGAAAATCATCAAATTGTGCTGATGTAGTTTTCTGAAAATGTCTCTATGTTTTATCAGCATGCTTCCAGTTATATTAGAACACAGAGTGAAAATTCACCTGTGTTTTCAAGGTCTTTGCTACTATGTTACACTTAAACCATATCAAGCTTCTATTCACCTAACAAGTTCTCAGAACAAGTTGCTGACCCACCTAAAAGGGTGCGACTCTTCATACACAATTAGCATAAGACACAATTAACATAATGCCTATGGCTTTTTAATAGCAATGGCAGTGCAATTTAAGTAGAGAAATTGGGTACAATAATACTTACAATATGCTACATTACTCTGTAAAGATGGTGTCAAAAACAAGGTAAGAGTTAACTGCTTCATGGGTCATTTACCGGTACAACATGTCACTGATTTAACTATGACTTATTGCTAGATAGTATGCTTAATTCAGACACAAAATGTTCTTTTAGAGTAAGACATACTTTTCCATACAAGTGTTCTCATCATTTAGAGTAAGTAGATTAATGTGTTGAATCTAATAGCATCTTATAGTTGGTCTGTGTAAAAGGAATTGCATGTTTTCATGACAGGACTCAATGAAATAGGTGAATGATCCCCAAATTTGAAAGTTATTCCCCTTCCTTCTTGAATCCTTGAGAAGTGTGTAGACTAAAAAGAGGAAGAATTGACTGAGAAGGATTACTACCTATAAGAGCTAATAAAAGACAAAAAGAGAAATGTCATGATGAAGTTCCAAGGCTGTCAGCAATACTGGAGTTTTAAAAGATAAAGACAAGTTTAAAATTAAATACAGTGAAAATGAAGAAGGAATTCAGAAAGGATGATACCATCAGAACAACACAAAATAATAGTTTGGATGGCAGGGAAAAACTAGTAGTGTCAGAGGAGACAGACCCTTCCCTGGTCAGCCCTGCTCTTGATAAGAAATCTAAAACAACTAATATATATACTAGAATATGTATTGCATTAAGGAATATAAAGATCACAGACTGTTACTAAGAGATCTTCAGTTATTACAAGATTCAAGTCTTTTTCAAAAAATATGATTAATATTTGCCTGACCTAATGGCCCAGCATTACCAGCTCCTGTTGGGGTGGAGAGTATTTAATTTTTATCCCCAAAGATACTCGAACAGTAAATAGAGTCAAGGCAGAAACAGGGAAAATTGCAAACAGTGTGGTTAGCAAAGGTCAGGGGAGTAAAATTAAATGTTGGAAGGCAGTGCCTCTGGTATTAGAAGTTGTTTGTGTTATTCCCAGAGGCGTCTGCTGAAATATTAAGAGATCTTGGCTAAGACATTTATTCTAAGGGAGTTCTGTATTCCTCAAAAACAAAACAAACAGACAAAAAAAACCCTGAAAGACAAAGCAATCATTGGTCACAGCTAGCCTACATTCAGAAGGGTAAATACCTGTTTAACAGACTCAATCCCCTTTAATTACAATGTTACTCACCTAGTTGACTATGGTAAGCCAATTGGTTTAATTGTTTCGGACTTTAGCAAAGATTTCACAATTGTTTCTCACACAATCCAACTGGACAAAATGTCCACGGGACACTAGGCAAATCGTAATGGGATAGGTGAACAATTGGCTGTGAGTTGGGCTTGATGAGTTACAGAAAATGTTTACATCAAGCTCTGGCCTAATGGCATTCCACAGGACTCCATTTTAGGGTTTTCATAAATTATTTGGATACTTGAAGGTACATTAAATAAGTTTTTAGATGAAATTGGGAGGAACTGTTGATTCTCTTGAGGGAGGAGAAGTATCACAGAGAGATCTTGCAGACTAGAGACGTGGGCAATCATAGTGCACATGAAGTGTCAGATTCTGCAGTTGTGATGGGTTACCCTGGATGTATGTACAGTCTGGGGGACTATTGGCTGAAGAGCAGCTCTGCAGAAAGGAAGTGATGGCTTCTGGCTGATGGCAAATTACATATGAATCAACAGTGTGCTGTGGCAGCCAAAAGGGTCCTATGTCCTGGGATGCATCAGGCACAGCACTGCCAGCCAGTCAAGGGAAGGAACTGTCCTGCTCTGTGCTTATGAGACCTCACCACAAAGTAGTGCATCACAACATTAGAAGGAAGTACACTATTAGAGAGAATCCAAAGGAGAGCAACAAAAATGGTGTCGAGTCTAAAGAAGATGTATGAGGAGTGATTGAAGCCCCTGGGTTTGTTTAGCCTTGAGAAGAAGTGATGAAGGGAAACATTACAACAGCCTTTGACCTTCTCATAAGAGGGAGTGGAGGAGGAAATGCTGAATTCTTTTCTGTGGTGGCTGTGATAAGACCTATGAGAACATCATGGAGCTATGAACCACCATGGATCCATGGTGGTGACTATCTACCTCTTGCTTCCTATAAAGACTCCTTGCTTCTTTCCTATCTTTTCTATCACCCTCCTTCCCTTCCCCATTACCCTAATTCATAATAGTGTCTGTCCTCCCCTTCCCCATCTCCCTGATTAAGATTTGTAATAAACTGGTTGGACCAACGTTTAACTGTTGTTTCTTGATCTCATGCCGGGTATACAGATATCAAAGACTCTTATCAAGGCAGAATAGAGAGAACTTTGTGTACCTTTTGTCTTATACTGTTAGACTGTATGATCGTTATAAGTTTTGATTGCTTCAACAAACTGGCATAGGTAAATTCATATTCCACACTGCAAATCTACAAGTCAAGCAAATTGTAGTTGTATCTGACTGTCTGTTTACACAGACCCCTGTACTACCTTACTGAATTTTAGTCTTTTTTTTTTTTTTCTAGTGCCTATATATAAACATTTCCTATATATGCTAAAAAATGTGCTATATAGATAGAGATATACACAAAATTTAGTTAGTATCTTATTTTCCGGGAGTTATGCATTCCTTCCTGACTTCAAACCTTTAATCTTTCTGGTAAACATACGATTCAATTTAATTTTCTATTTCATTAAGTAGAAATACTACATAGTAACAGATTTAGATAAGCAAAGTAACTCAGAATACATCCTTGTTCTGTCTTGAAACTGTGCCAGCTAATGCATGAAGTTTTCCCTTCTTTTTACATATTCCTGCATTCTTAAGGCTCTGTTCTGTATTTGTGTTCTCTTTCTTTCTTAAAAGCATTTTGGAAAGACTGAAATCAGAGATGAATGTGAAGGACAGAAATTGATACTTCATAAGCTCAGGATGCATTCCCAATGGAATTTTGTCAGTTTGGTTTAAATTCTTCCCTCCTAGTTATTTTAAGCAGAGAAAATGCACTCAGCTGTCTTTTGTTTAAGGTGGGAAGCAAGCCATGTATTTGTGTATGCTGTTTCTTTCTACATGGTTCAAATTAAAATGCATGAGGAGGCTCAGCCTCCTTCTATCTTTTGTTTCAAGTAGGAATAAGATGGAAAATCAGTGCTATTTGTAGAGAAGAAAATGATATTTTAGCAAAACTGACACAGGGCAGAGTTAAAGTCAAATCTTCCCATCAAAATCAATATGTATATACATATATATATATGATTTTTTTTATTTTTATTTTTATTTTTTTTTTGCATTTTGATTTTACACATTGTTGTATTCTGGAAGTAATTTCTCTATTTCTAGTGCTTTGATGAAAGACTGTGAGTGTGTGTGATGTTATTGTTGTACAGACTGGAGGAAGGGAATGAAGCATCATTGATTTGCTGCTGTCATGGTTTTATGTTTTTTTGGTTTTGGTTCTCAGTATTCCGCATCAAAACATCATGTAGTGTACTGGGATTTTAAGTGTTAATGCTCCAATTGCAGGCACCTATCCCTATACATTACAGAAGTCATGGGATCTGGCCCTTCCAGGTGGGGTGGTCTCTTACTGCCTGGCAGTGGGTGCTGGAGGGTGCTTTCCTGGCCATTCCAAGCTTTTCAGGTTTGAATCGGTCTCGGGAACTCTCTCTCTCCTATTTTATTTGATTTATTAATCTCAGTTTCAATCAGATTGTATTATATTGTGTTATCTTGCATTTCAATATCATAGTTAGTAAAATAAGTTTTCCTCAATAGATTGTTGCCGCTGTTTTTGTTTTCCTCCCTTCCTTCCCATTTTGTGGGCTGGGGAGGGGAGGGCAGGGGCCTACCGTCCCCTGTCACGGGCGTAAATTGATCTCGTTAACTCTGTGACAGATTTTTGGTGGAGAATGCGGGCAATTCTGCTTTTTAGCTTTTAGAATGAATCTCTCTCTCTGCTCTTAAAGAGCTTCGTTAGGGAGCATTATCAGTAGTTTGGGTTTCTGTGCTGGAGAACTTGACCTTGAAAGATGAGGCGTGCTGCCAGTGTTCTGGGATATTTGTTAACTTTGAGCACTGCTTAATCTGGGTAGTGCTTTTTTTTGTTGTTTTTTTTTTTTCCTTTTTCCTCCTTCCTCTTGTCAGTTTCAATTCATTAACCCCTTTTTAATAGACACCAGCAATGAACCCACTTTTCATCGTGAGGGTGTTGAGTTACAAGCTGTCATGTTATTCTCAACTTATTGGCAAATTATCAAGGTCATAATTACTTGTTGTGGAATTATGTTCATATATAACTACCTAAGGGCATTGACAGAGGCACCTGCGTGGTACGTGTATGCAATGTGGTATGGTCTGAATTTTGACATTCACATCCCAGATGGAATGGCTAATTTTACAGCACAATGTTCAGACCAGTCTCCAGGCTTCCTTATCGGTTTGTCAGACGGTTTTCAAATCTCGAATTAATACTCATGTTGGGGTGCGTGCTATTGCTTTCCTGGATTGTATTCCTTTACAAAGGGAAGGAGTCTCCTCCAGAACCAGAGAATGCTGACTGGTAGGGAATATGGAGAGGTTTAGGAAAGATCTTAAAAGCAAGGGGACCCGCAACGCCATGGGATTTTACTCTTGAACACCTGTGGGATCCTGAGAAACTAAGTCAGTATTTGAGTCAGGGACTGCGCAGCTTACATAAATCTAAGGAGGTACAACTTATTTGGGGTTTGGCTTGTGCTTACCGCGCCCTATATAATACTATTCTGGAGAGAGAGAGTTTCCGAGCTGAGGTTCAAGCCAAAATGGAGAATCTCCAAGTCAAATCTGATCAGTTACAAGAGACACCATTAACAATATCAGTTGCTCCTGTGGAAGACAAGAAATGGAAACGAGTGTCCACGCGTCTAGAATGGAAAAGAGAAGAAGCGGAGGAGGGGGTAGAGGAAGATCCAGGTGAGGGGCTCTCCTCAGAACCACCACCACCATCATGAAAAGCAAAAGGAAAAACTAAGAGACATGCAGAAGAGAGTGATGATGAGGACATCCTTATTACTACTCATCGGCCTCTGAAGATACTGAAATCCAGGGCTCAAGAAAGGAGTTCACACGGGGCCCGAATGAAACTGTTGTTTCCTGGTTGCTTCGTTGTTGGGACCGTGGGGCCAATAGTTTGTTTCTAGATGGTAATGAAGCTCAACAACTAGGAGCCATTGCCAGAGACCCAGCTATTGACCGAGGAATTAGTTGATGTTTGGATGAGTCTGCCACCCTTTGGGAACGAGTGTTAATAACCGTGAAAGAAAGGTATCACTTCAAAGACGGCTTGAAGCCTGTGATGAAAAGATGGGATACAGTTGAAAAGGGTATCCAGTATTTGAGGGAAATGGCTGTGGTGGAAATGCTATTTGACCCTAACTTTGTTCCTAACCACCCACGACAAGACTGCGATCCTGAGAGAGTGAGGACGATGCCTGAGATATGGCAGAGACTCATAACAACAGCACCAGACAGATATACCGGTACACTATTGTCAGCTAATGACAGATACCGGGAACAAGAGAGAATACCCTTAGTTTTTGAATTGATTCTTACGCTCCAAAACTACAAACAACAGCTACCCCCAACTCACGTTTCCATTGCCGCCATCTCACAAATAACGGACCAACTGAATGAAATCCAGGAGCAAATGTCTCTACTGATTAATCGTGACAAACCTGTGCCAGTATCAGAAATGCCCGGTGAAGATCAGGATAATCAAAGGAGTCTAATGAAGGAGCTGATCAAACTAATGCGAATCCAACTAATTAATGATGATGAACCTCCCTGCTCAGGGGCACCATCAAAAATCTCAGCTATTAAAGGCAAACGCTTTCCGGCTCCAGTGAGGAACAATACATCGCGAATTGCCTTGTGGCGTTACCTACGTGACCATGGTGAAGACATGAGAAAATGGCATGACCAAGCTACTCCTATACTACGAGCACGGGTGAAAGAATTACAAAGCAGATCAACCACCAGTGCAGTTGCTCCAGTTCTCACAGGTAATGAATAGAGAGGCCCTGCCCTCAGTCGGGGGGGGAAAGGGATAATCGAGTATATTGGACTGTGTGAATTTGATGGCCTGGCACGTCAGAACCACTGAAATATAAGGCACTGGTGGATACTGGTGCACAGTGCACTCTGATGCCCTCGAGTCATGAAAGGACAGAATCAATCCATATTTCCGGGGTGACTTGAGGCTCTCAAGAATTGACTGTGTTGGAGGCCGAGATAAGCCTCACTGGTAAGGACTGGCAAAAACATCCTATTGTAACTGGCCCAGGGGCTCTATGTATACTAGGTATCGATTACCTCAGAAGGAGGCATT
The DNA here is from genome assembly GCF_905368555.1 of Meleagris gallopavo. Lineage (NCBI taxonomy): Eukaryota > Metazoa > Chordata > Aves > Galliformes > Phasianidae > Meleagris > Meleagris gallopavo. Next base: position 30,263,541 of record NC_139435.1, on the reverse strand, counting down.
TCAAAGATCCTAAGGGGTATCGATGGGCCTTTGGGATAGCTGCTGTGGACACAGACAACATTAAGCAGCTGTCTGTTTTGCCTGGCCTATCAGAAGATCCGTCTCTTGTGGGGTTGCTGCAAGTAAAAGAGCAACAGGTACCTATTGCCACAAAAATGGTGCACAGACGGCAGTAAATTGATCTCATTAACTCCGTGCTGTCTTTTTCCATTTAATTAGATCTGAAAAATTGTTTTGAAAAATACACTGTATTAAATCATTTGAGGACAAACTTCTGTGGAAGATTTTATGAAGTTATTAGTGTGCTTATGTTAAGAGCACTCATTAAAAATAGACTTTCTAGATTTGTATGAAAGCACACTTGAGTATGATTATTCAATTTCCTAATTCCTCATTAAAAACAGATAAGGAAAGTGAGTATGCATGTAAGTATACATCAATAAATAAGAATTATTTATTCTATTTAATCTATTTAATCTATTTCATAGCCCTTGAGTAAATTAAAAATGAATTAACTTAAATGTAAATTGCAACATTTCATTTACCTTCTTAATTGTATGTATAGTGTATTAACGTCATTTGAAGTAGTAAGAAATGGGGAGAAAGAGGAAAATTTTCCATTTTGAAAACTGAAGAAAATGTTGAAAGTAAGAAGTGAAAATGAAGAATGAAGGCTGGTTATTAAACAATTATTATGACATATTTTCTCAAATAATTAAAAGAATCAAGGAATTATCTCAAAATTCTGATCTTAAGAAAACCAAAGGGATTGAAAAAATCTCTAGAGATCATCGAGTCCAACCATTCTGCTAAAGCTATTTCCCTATAATAGGTTATGCTGGAAAGTGCCCACATGTGTTTTTAGTATCTCCGGGAAGGAGACTCCAAAACCTGGGCACCTTCTTCCAGTGCTGTGTCACCCCAAATTAAAGAATTAATTAACATCCTCATCCTCCAAGGTGTTAAAGATTTTTGCAGCCCGCCACTGAACTCTCTACAGTAGTTAACTTGTCATTCACCAGAACACCTAGGCCCTTCTCTGCAGAGATTCTCTACAGCAGGTCAGCCTCCTGCCTGTACTGAGTTTTTTTCATTACTCCTCCCCAGGTGTAGGAGGCAATGATTTTCCAGGTTCTCCTTCCTGCAATTTAGCTCACTGTCCACTCATCTACCCCACACTTCCTAATCTTACCCATGAGGATGCTATGAAAGACAGTGTCAAAAACCTTGCTGCAGACAAGGTCAACGGTCGCACTCTCCTAACTTATCCAGCCAACCACAACATATTAGAAGGAAGGCTACTAGACTGATGAAATATGATTTCCCCTTTGTGAATCAATACTGACCACTCCTCATGACCATCTCTTCCACCTGCTTAGAGATAATATTGCCTTACTAGGGATGATCATGGGGGAGACAGGCTATAATTTCCAGGTCCTCCTTCCTGCAATTTTTGAAGACTGAGATAGCATTGGCTTACCTTCACTCCTTGTAAGGATCTCCTGTGTTCTCCATGACTTTCAAAAAATGATTGGGAAAGCTTTGGCAGTCAATTCTGGCAGCTCCCTCAGCATTTGTGATTGCATCCAATTGGGGTCTGTGGATTTGAGTATATTGAGCTTACCTAGACAATCTCTGGCCAGATCCTCCTGACCAAGGGGAAGCTTTCTCCAGACTCTCTCTCTTATCTCCAGGAGCTTCAAAGCCTTAGCATGAAAAACTGAGGCATGTAAGGCATTCAGTACCTCCACCTTCTTATTACCCTCTGCTACCAGGGCACCCAGATCACTCAGCAGCGGCCCCACATTTTCTGCAGTTTTCCTTTTGTTATTGACACACTTAAGGAAGCCCTTCTTGTGGTTCCTGAACTTTCTTACCATATTCGTATGATTTTTCCTTGCAGACGTTTGTAATGGGTGTCTTGCATTGCTGCAAGAGCTTCATATCTGTTCTTGATAGTGAACTTGGTGGTGGAGACTGAAACGGAGCCCTGTTTTTGTGAGCTATTAGGGACCAAGGCGTCTCCCTCTCAGTGTTGTCCACCACTGGAATATGATTATTAAACCTCCTGTCAAACTCTGTCTCAGTGGCTCTAGTACTACACAGCCTTTTGAACTTCTTCCTGAAAATCAGTCACTTTCTGGAAAAGATCATTCACCTGTTCACACCTTATGCCATACTTATCTTGTCCCTGGGAAAAGGTTCAAGGCACTCAGAGTAAACAGCTATCTGAACCTTTCTTACAGTTTCTGACAGGCAGAAATCTCTCTTGGTTTCCTTTACCTTCCAGAGCCTGAACACATGGGATACCTCCATGTCTGTCTCTGAGGAGGTCAAAGTTGGCTCTCTTGAAATCCATTGTCACAGTCCTGCATGTTGCTTTGCTTCTTCCAGGAAAGATTCTTAAATTTACTGTCTTGTGGATACTGCATCAGAGACCGTACCCTAAGCTTCATAACTTTCTTATTTGTTCTTATTCAATCTATTATAAAGGGGAAATAAAGTAAATGTTACTTTGTGTCATTTTCTTTGTTGACATGGTATTCAGTCTGTGTAAAATTCTGAAGTCTGAAAATAATGATCATTCAAGCATGTAATACAGTTGTTTTAAGAAAGAATTATACTGTTGTGATGTTTATTGCAACATTAGGAAGTTGATCCATTCAATTCAGTAAATGTGGGACTAATTCTGCTGGGAAAAAAAACGGAAAAAAGAAGGATGTAATTGTATAAAGTGAGGATTTAGAAAGATCTGACCTTGGTTTATTTAGTTGAACTTACAGAGTTTCTGGAATTGGATCTAGATCTATGGTTTAATATGTGGTTTGTGAACTGAGAATGTAGTTCTGACATAATTTCCAGATGGAATTGAAGGCTATAGCCTTCTGTATGTGATGTCTGAAGAGCGAGTTTCGCTGTTGCCAAGTTTTGCTATCTTGATTCATGTAATGACTAGCAATACCAGAATTTTTGCCAATGGAATGAATTTCAGCCAACATAGTTACTGGAAAGAAGACAAGTTTCTTCCCCCAGAAATTCATTGAGCAGATTGCTGGAAAAAAAAAAAAAAAAAAGAAAGAAAGAAAAAAAAAACCTTATAAAGGTTGTTTTTATTCTCACTGTTCTTTAGAATGTTTGTGGCTTTTTTTTTTTTTTTAATGATTCTAATATTGGTAATATCATGCATTCAGTGTCTACACTAGATTGCACTCATAGGAGAAAAGCTAGAAAATACTTATTGGTATATTATGGATACAATATAGCTTAATAAATCTTAATTTTAACTAGGACAAGGACTTCACAGGATTCAAGATGGCTGGATACACTTGATTATTTACAGCATAGAGGGAAAGGTTAAACACACACATATAGGAGGCCCTCCCACTCAGTCACGAGTGGAAGTCCTTGATTACTAAACTCTTTTAACCATGGGAAGCAAGGAGACTGGGTGCAGATGAATCCACTCCCAGTCCCATACTTGGTCAACAGTTTATGCCTAAGTATTATATATGCACAGCCTAAGATATTATCTTAGTGAAGTTAACAAAGCTTACAATCAATCCAAAATGAGATCTTAGTGAGGCTAACAATGTCTAAGAGAAACTATTAGTCACTTACCGAGAATCTGTATTTGCAAGGCATCTTGATGTCAAGCTGTAAAGGATTTCTGCTCAGATTTAACCTCGCGACATGTCTCTGCTCAAGGGGAGATCCTGTCATGCAGACAGCTGCTGTGCAGAAGAACTCAAAGGGAGCTCTTGGGATGCTCACAATTTGTGGGGGTGGGATGACTGACTTATAGGTCACCTTTTAGGTGTATGCTCAATTGGTCCTCAGCTGTTGAAGCAAGGGTCTGTTATCAGTTCCTTCAGCCTCCAGCTTGACATAGATTTATTGTTGTTAATCTCTTTCAGCAAGAATGTTATCAGTCCTGATGTTCATTGTCTTGATGTGCAGAGCCATGTGAGCTGGGCCAGTCCAAAGAAGGGAGTTGAAGGAAGAGGATCAGGGGAAGGAGAAAAAGTAGGAGGGGGTGAACATGGGGAGCACAGTGTTGCTCTGTCTGAGACTGCATTGCTACTTCTGGACAAAATTCATATTCTGGGTGTTTGCAACTAAAATAATACTGCTAACACCTATAAAGAGTTAAGTTTTCTATTTTGCTATGATCGCAGAAATGAATACATTTTATTATCTGAGTAATATAAAATTTAATGTTTATTAGTATTATTTGATAGAGAAATGGATTTTTGTGATTTCCAACAGCAATTTTGAGATTCTTCTTTTATTAAGAGGCATTTAAGACCCTTGTTTTAAAATCTAGAGAAACAACTGACTCAGCTTCTAATAATAACACTGAAAGCACTATGTAGATTCTATTTAAACAAAAGAAAAATACAGAGAAGACAACAATGAAAAAAAAAGAAACAAAAAAATAAACCTAATGAGGAAAAGATGCGGAGCTTTTGGAGGATGTCCAAACGGGGTTCATGAAGTTGATCAGATGTGCAGTGCTCCTCTTCTACGAAGATAGACTTAAACAATGGGGCTTGTTCAGCCTGGAAAAGAAAAGGCTGTGAGGACACCTCATTGCAGCCTTCCAGTATTTAAAGGGAATTTATAAACATGAGGGAAATCAACTTCTTACAAAGGTAAATAGCAATAGGACCAGTGGAAATGGTTTTAAACTAAAGGAGAGGAGATTCAGATAGACGTTTGGGAGGTTTTTTACAGGGAGAATGATGAGATATCGGAACAGGCAGCCCAGACAGGTTGTGGATGCCCTGTCCCTGAAGGTGTTTAAAGCCAGGTTTTATGGGGCCCTGGGCAATCTGATCTAGTATTTGATCTAGCAGTTAACAACTCTGCCTGTGGCAGGGGAGTTGGAACTTGGTGATCCTTAAGGCTTCTTCCAATCCAAGCCATTCTATGACTCTGATTCTGTGATTTTATGATTCTATGATTCTGTAATTGTATGACTCTGTGACTCAGTGATGTGTGTGTTCTACCTTAAGCATAACAGAACATGTCATAAATTGTCAAATTTTTCCATTAATACAACATATTAAAAACAAAGGCTTGCTGCTTTTTCATACTATTTTTTACAGAACCACAGAATGACATACGCTGAAAGGGACCTTAAAGTTCCAATCTCTCTGCCATGACCAGGGTTGCCAAATACTAAATCAGGCTCTAGATCACTTTGCCCATCCAACTTGGCCTCAAATGCTTTCAGGAATAGGACAACCACAACTTATCTGGGCAGCATGTCCTGGCACCTCACAACTTTCTGACTGAAAATTTTCCCCCTCATATCTGATCTAAATCTCCCCTCTTTTAAACCCATTTCCCTTTGCTCTTTCATTATCAGAACATATAAAATTCTGCCTCCCTCCTTGCACTTGAATTTCTAAGTCCTTTTGAACGGTATCCTTCCTTCTTTCACATCAACTGCACCTCTCAGCTTAATTTCATCTGTAAACTTGCTGAAGTGTTTGATCAGTGATCATTGATAAAGACATTGAAGAAGATCAGTCCTAAAATGGACCCTAAATACTACTCATAAGTGAACACCACCTGGTCATAAAACCATTGACTATAGCCCTCTGTTTGCGACCATCAAAACAACTCATTATCAACAGAATAGTTCACTCTTTGCATCCTTATCACTTCAATTTAAAGATGAAAACATAATATAGGAGCATGCAAGAAACCTTGCAGAAGTTCACGTAGACTACATCAGTGCCCTTCCTTTGTCCACCAATGCCATCATTCTGCAGAAGGTTATCAGATTGATCAGGTATGATCTGTCCTTGGTGAAGCCCTGCTGTCTGTCTCATATCATGCCCTAATCTCACATGTGTCTTAACATATCTTCCATGATGATCTGTTCCATAGTTTTTCCAGGCACAAAGCTAATGCTCACCCACCTTTAGTTCCCCAGGTATTACTTTCTGCCTTTTTTAAGAATAACAACTACGTTTCTTTTTTTACATTCACCTAGGACTTTGCCTGACAGCCACAACTTTCAAATATGATGGAGAGTAGCTTGGCAACTACATCCTGCTCCTTAAGGACAATGGGATACATGTCATCCAGACTTATAGAACTGTATACATTCATTCTCATGAGGTAGTCTTGGGCTTGTTCTTCTCTTACAGCAGGAGGAATTCTGCTTACCTTACCCTGTTTTCCTACACACTGAAGTTTCAAAATCTCTTTTTTTTTTCCCTTCCCACTTATTAACAGTTTCAAATCTCTTAAGTCACTTCTCCAGATCCCTTAAGTATTTTAGAAAACTGCAGTCAAATATAGTAACACATAAATATTCCATATGCAATGAATCTCACCCATTTCTTGTAGACACTTTCACTTGATTCCTGAAAAATATTGTTCTACTATTTTATGATTGTTCCATTAAGATGCAAAGTAACCTATTATTTAATTTCCTAAGAAATTACTGAATTTTAAAAACAAAATAGAATCCCTAGATACTATCCCCAGATTTTATTTTTTTCTGAAAAAAATCCCATTTTATTCATTCATATTACTCTACATAAACATGCTTTCATTCATTTTTTGAATTTGATTGCTATTCATAGATTATGCAAATTTCAGAACGTTTCTGTAAACTTGTTGTATATTACCTTGGCAACTAACACAATAACGATCTGTCTCCACTTAGAGTATTAATGGGTTAGAATCACTTCCCAGACAGAAATGTGTTAGAAAAACAACTTGATGCAGAGGTTCTCAGATGACATAGTGATTAAACTGTAAGGGAATGTAAACTGAGATGATGTTTATTCTTTGGACTTACTCCACTTATTACATTAGAAAAGTAACTCTGTTGAGCAGAACTATATCTCCAGAAAGGTTATACTACAAGTGCAGCAACTTGGTACTCTTCCTTGTGCAGGAAAGATGAATGCACTCTGGAATATTCCAGAAAACATTATAGTTCTGTGAGTAGGTTTTTCTCCAAAGTGAGACAAAAATACTGACTTTCAGTCTCTTATGCTGAATGCCAGTGGTCTTCACCAGTGACTGCTTGGACATAATGATAATTTCATTTGCTTTGCCCTTCCTATAGCTGCTCAACATCAGTCATTTAATTCCAATTTATGTTTGTTTTTTTTTTTCTCTTAAATTAATGATATATTGATTTTTATTTTTGTGTCCAAATTTCTTATTTACTTGAGTGTAAAAAGAAACAAAATTTCAATTACATTTGGTTTGATTTTAATTTATTTGTTACTTTTTTCCTATCAAGTTCTGAAGAGAATCTTGTGTTCTCACGTTATCTTCTTGTCATATTCATCAGTCAGAGGATTCTGAATGTACTGAGTCATATGATGTCTTGAAAATACATAGCCTGATGGGTAGGGACTGGTCAAATCATATGATATGTCTGGTTCTGTCTGATCTGTTGTGCACATTCTGTTTACATTATTTTTACCCCTTGTGATGTTCTGATTAAGATGCACTTTCATTCATACTGTCCATCAATTATTTATATTCAATATGTTTCTTATGGCAAATATTTTAGCTTCGGTCAAGAGAGTATACGCAGTTCTCAAGATGTTTCTCAATGGCTGGTAGATTCTTCTTCAGAATGCATTTGCACATCCAAAGGCATTTTGAAAACTCTGTTCTGTATGTAACGCATAAGACATATTATTATTTTTTTTTTAACTGAGAAAGAAATCAAAACCAAAAATTATTTTAAGTTAGGTTTTACTGAACATATTTATACTTTTTTTCTTCTTTTTTTTCTATGTGTATACAAAGCTATACTCTGGTTTGATTTAGATGGATTCTGAATGGCAGTATCATTCAGAATAACAATGCTAGTCAAGGCATGAGTTTTTAATGCACTTCCAGCAATTATTTAGTGGTTGGATCTGGCATTTCATATTTTATCAAAACTAAATTACATACTTAATGTTAAACTTGCTGCTAAACAAGAAGTTACTGTGCTATTAAAATTCAATTAAGCCCACATCACATTTGATGGATATAATTAGAACAGCCATGAAAGGTAAACAGTTCAAAATACTGTAGCTAGAAAGAAAATCAGTGGAATGATAAAGCAGAAAAACACCATAAGAATATAACATATCTGTTTATGCAGAGGCTTGTTCTTTATCATAGTTTGATACTTTTTTTTCGTAACTGTAAAACTGAACAAAAAACATACATTTTATGTTATCTTGAGGTTACACTTATAACCCATGTCCATTGGAAAAGAGAAGGAAAGGGAGGGGAAAGGAAAGAAAGGGAAAAGGGGAGGGAAGAAATAAAAATGACACAACACAAAAGATTGACAAATTTTATTTGTATGGATCCTGCCAGTGATTCTTGTCTTCCTTTGATTGAAGAATATAAAAAAATCTCTATAGAGAACTTAGAACAAAATGTTCATTTATTCTTACTATACCAATACACAGACTTCTTACTCCAGGCACTGGTTTTATAGACATTGGGAAATGCATAAGGATACTTTTAGAGGGTTCTATTTTTAATCACAAAGTGAACACAGTCAAAAGTTTTACTATTAAAATAATAATTGACTGTCATGGTTTTATGGTTTTTGGTTATCAGTATTCCACATCATAACATCATGTAATACACTGGGGGTTTGACTGCTGATGCTCAAGTTCTAGGTGCCTGTCTAGAGGAGAAGAAGAACTACATTTTCTCAGGGGGCTTTGCGGTCAGCAAGGAGATACAACTCCTGGCAAGGTCACCTCATGCTCTCTTCTTCACCTGCGCTTCTCCGTCTGCACTTCTCTGTCTGCGCAGGGAGAAGGGTAGGGAATGGAAGGGAAGGGACGGGAGGGGTGGGGAGGGTCATCCATTTCAACAGTCCACCTGTCACCAATATTTCCCACTAAAACATTCTCTTAGTACAACATCTAAATGTTTCATGAACACTTCCAAGGATGTGTTGATGATGTTTCTTGAACACTTCCAGGGATGACTCAACCATCTCCCTGGACAGCCCATTCCAGTATTAGACCACATTTTCAGTAAACCAATTTTTCTTAGTATCCAACCTCAGTCTTCCCTAATGCAACTTGAGGCCATTTCCTCTCATCCTATCAATAGTTACAAGACAGAAGAGGCTGAACTCCATCTCAACACAATCTCCTTTCAGGTAGTTGTAGAGATTTAGTTTCATAGACATACAGACATTAAGATTTACTCCCCACCACCTGCCTACCCTCTTCCCCTCCACACACACAGGAAGGGATGAGATCTAATATGAATTGAGTATTTGAGTATTTTTAGGAAAAAAAAAAAAAAAAGAAAGAGGTTTTTACCACACAGTGATATATTACTGCTCCTGAAAAAGTGTAATGCAGATGTCGAATTGAATTGAAACTGACACTTTTTTAATCTACATTTTAAAAGCTTATTGTGTGAAGATAAACCATAAAAGGAAGAGATTCTTAATAGGTGTGAATGGATTTAATGTGATTTGATTTTAATTGTACTATTTTTTGTCGCTGCCAAAACAAATACAAATGATATCTTCAGCAGTTATCTCAGTGCCATTGAGAAGAGTGGTTCATATTTTGTTCTGTTACATAACTTCAATCTCAAAATAATTCTGTTCAAATTAACAGGATCCATTAAGATAATTATGATTTAAATGAGAGCAAAAATTTGGCTCATATGCAATGCTATCATATCAGTTACATTAATCACAAAGAATTAACAGAACTCTGATCTTAATGTTTAGTTCATTTCCTTTTCTCCAGCAAACCAATTTTGCATAAATTACTTTAACAGGAGGAGCATTAAGTATTTGTTAACTTTCAGTAAACCATCAGACTTCCTCTTCCCCATCTTTATTGCAGACTGATATACTTTCAGTTGTCAAAACCAAATTTTTTTACTCTTTATTAAGTAAAGAGGTAAAGCATGCTCTTCAAAAAAAAAAAAAAACAAAACAAAAAAAAACAAACGCAGCTACATTAGTAATTATCTTTTACGTGGACAGTTTAATGAAATACCAACAAGAAAAAGAATGACACTCAAAAGAACCCCGACATATAATTCAACAAATATAAAAAGTTTGGAAGGTGGATAACAGGAAGGTGTATAAGGAGTGTATAAGTAGCAAAAGGTTTCCTCAGATTATACAATTACATACTTTTTTCCGTTTTTTTCCCAGCAGAATTAGTCCCACATTTACTGAATTGAATGGATCAACTTCCTAATGTTGCAATAAACATCACAACAGTATAATTCTTTCTTAAAACAACTGTATTACATGCTTGAATGATCATTATTTTCAGACTTCAGAATTTTACACAGACTGAATACCATGTCAACAAAGAAAATGACACAAAGTAACATTTACTTTATTTCCCCTTTATAATAGATTGAATAAGAACAAATAAGAAAGTTATGAAGCTTAGGGTACGGTCTCTGATGCAGTATCCACAAGACAGTAAATTTAAGAATCTTTCCTGGAAGAAGCAAAGCAATATGCAGGACTGTGACAATGGATTTCAAGAGAGCCAACTTTGACCTCCTCAGAGACAGACATGGAGGTATCCCATGTGTTCAGGCTCTGGAAGGTAAAGGAAACCAAGAGAGATTTCTGCCTGTCAGAAACTGTAAGAAAGGTTCAGATAGCTGTTTACTCTGAGTGCCTTGAACCTTTTCCCAGGGACAAGATAAGTATGGCATAAGGTGTGAACAGGTGAATGATCTTTTCCAGAAAGTGACTGATTTTCAGGAAGAAGTTCAAAAGGCTGTGTAGTACTAGAGCCACTGAGACAGAGTTTGACAGGAGGTTTAATAATCATATTCCAGTGGTGGACAACACTGAGAGGGAGACGCCTTGGTCCCTAATAGCTCACAAAAACAGGGCTCCGTTTCAGTCTCCACCACCAAGTTCACTATCAAGAACAGATATGAAGCTCTTGCAGCAATGCAAGACACCCATTACAAACGTCTGCAAGGAAAAATCATACGAATATGGTAAGAAAGTTCAGGAACCACAAGAAGGGCTTCCTTAAGTGTGTCAATAACAAAAGGAAAACTGCAGAAAATGTGGGGCCGCTGCTGAGTGATCTGGGTGCCCTGGTAGCAGAGGATAATAAGAAGGTGGAGGTACTGAATGCCTTACATGCCTCAGTTTTTCATGCTAAGGCTTTGAAGCTCCTGGAGATAAGAGAGAGAGTCTGGAGAAAGCTTCCCCTTGGTCAGGAGGATCTGGCCAGAGATTGTCTAGGTAAGCTCAATATACTCAAATCCACAGACCCCAATTGGATGCAATCACAAATGCTGAGGGAGCTGCCAGAATTGACTGCCAAAGCTTTCCCAATCATTTTTTGAAAGTCATGGAGAACACAGGAGATCCTTACAAGGAGTGAAGGTAAGCCAATGCTATCTCAGTCTTCAAAAATTGCAGGAAGGAGGACCTGGAAATTATAGCCTGTCTCCCCCATGAAGTTTGTTGATGCAAAGCTGGGAGGAGTGGCTGATACACCAGAAGGCTGTGATACCATGCAGTTAGGCCTGGACTGGTTGGTGAGTTAGGCAGCGAGGAACCATTGTGGTTCAACAAGGAGAGATGTAGATTCCTACACCTGGGGAGTAGTAATGACAAGAATCAGTACAGGCTGGGGGCTGACCTGCCATAAAGAATGTCTACAGAGAAGGACCTAGATATTCCAGTGGATGACAAGTTAACTACTGGAGAGAGTCCAATGGAGGGCATAAAAAATCATTAAGGCCCTGGAGCATCTCTGCTATGGTGAAAAGCTGAGAGACCTTGAATTGTTTAGCCTGGAGAAAAAAATAAAATAAAATAAAATAAAATACTGAGAGGACTTTAAATAGTAGTTTTTGTTAATATTGCTAAAATTTATGGCATCGTTAATGTATTTTACCATACAATCCTCAAATGTTTTATGGTGGATCTATACTTTATGATATAAGCTGAAGCATGAAGATATTAAGAGTGATTATTTATAGACATCCTTTCTGATATAGCAAATGCCCAATGTTATCACTAAAAATATATTGGAATCCAACAATAATGTGTAACACATGTTTTTTTGTTATTGCTATTTGTATTGCTTTTTTTTTTAGCTTTGGAGGAGTTCTCTGAAATGAGATAATTGAATGTCTCTCTCCAATTTATAAGGAGAGGAGGTTCTTTGATAGATTTATGCCAGATGTGAGATTAAGAAACAACGGTTCAAATGTTGGTCTGGTCAGTTTATTACAAGTCTTAATCAATCAGGGAGATGAGGCAGGGGAGGCTGGTGACTATTATGAATTAGGGTGGTGAGGAAGGGAAAGTGGAAGATAGAAAAGATAGGAAAGAAGCAAGAATTGCGTACAGCAGGGATAGTCACCAGAAAATCCAACAGCATCCCTCTGCATGCTGTTCTCATGGTCTGAGGCAAAAGAGCAGGGGATAGCAGCAGCAGATTAGCCGGCCTTCGGCAGCAAGTGGATATAACAACAGAACAAGTCCAGGAGGAAGTGGCAAGTCTCAGGTAGCAGGCCCAGGAGAGTCCGTCAGCAGGCAGGCATCATGTTGTGAGGCATCTTATATCAGACACCTACCCTCATGGCCGTTGGTCCTTTTTTTATCCTCCTTCTGCCAATGTGGCAATCCTAGGCACTTGGGTCAGTGCCTTCTGAGATGTCTATTTCCCTCAAGGTAGGTCCCCGCAAAAGACTGCTTCCTGGCCATTAAGTGTGGCTAATCTCTCTCTTGTTGCCCCTTGCCTGCAAATCTTCAGACAGAAGATTTTGCTAAATTTGACCAGGACTTGATTGGATATGGCCATCTGTGTCCTTTGGACAAAGGATTTTTCAGTCTTTGACCAGGAATTGCCTGGACTTGTCCTCAGCAAGCTTTGAGACAATGATGCAAAAGAAAAATCTGATACAGAGATCAGTGTGGATACTTTTTCACCGTCTTATATGTGCAACTGACAAAAAGGAGATCTTGATAAACAACTTGGTGCATTTGCAAAGATTTTAATAATGCAATTATTCTCTCAGAAATTACTTTTTTCAAAAACCTTAATACACAATTTTTGTATCTGATAGAAAATTCTTAACTAAGCAGCTCAATGAATTAAAAACTGATAAACACAACACAGAATAATTAATTATTTTCTTTAAAAAACTGCAGGAGTTGTACAAGCAATTTTGTTTATGTTATTTGCTATGAAATAGTCTTATAAACAACTGCCATGAGATATTTCATAGATTCTTTTATGTCTAATTAAGAATAAACACATTCTTCCATGTTTTCCTTCAAGAAAATTTTAATAAAACCAAACTCTTCTACCTTTTTATAAAGATTTTAAGGATCAGACATTTTAAAATTTTTAAATCAGTTCATCGTATTTGAATGAGGTGAAAAAACAAATTAGAAAGTTGCTGTGAGATATGAAGAGATAGAAAAATATGTAAATATTCAGAACTCTTTTTTTTTTTCAAAAATAGGAAAAAATAGTTGCTGCTGATAATCTACTATGTATGAACTCCAAAAACAATTAAAATTTATCTCTTTGTCTTGAGAGTATTGATTAATTAATTTACCCATATAATAAATAGCTTTTCTGCCTTCTTTGTAAAATATGCTTGTAAATAAAGGCCACAGTACTCACAGTTTACAGGAACAAGATATGTTTCAGAATGTCTTTCCCTATTGGTCATTTTAGGACATTGATCTAAATTCTATCTGCTAATTACTGAAATTCCTTTAAATATGAAATTATTAATTAACAGCAAACACAAAGAAAACAAATAAAACCGTATTTCCAGTTTGCATTCCTACTGCATACTATGAAATATATATGCATACTATGAAATATATATGTACTTTTGTTACCAGGAAGATGAATTTCTAAGTTTTCAGTGTCACATCCATCAAAATTCCATGGAAAATAATTATATTGAGTGCAATATTTTTTTTACCAAACTTACACTGAGAAGAAAAGGTATGAACTCTGGCCTTTCAACTGTTCTTTGTTCCTGTTAATAGAGAGTGAGAAATAAGACAGAGAGGGCAAGAGATAAAGAGGTTAATTGCCAGGTTTCAAGCTCATAGCTACCTCTGAGGACCTTGGAAGGAGAAAGACAAACCCCTAGCTAGGTAATTCTACCTTACTGGTTGATTACTATGATTACTAGCGTCAGAGTAGGACTAAGCTTTGCCAGCAACCTTTCTGAATGTTAGGAGACAATCTTTCCACTATACTAGTTCGAAGATGCTGGATGGGTTTCAAATTATCAGTTATAAGTTAGAGACAGGTATTCAGTGCTGACACTGAGTTGCTGACACAATTTGGACACTTTTCGTAGAATCAAAGAAAAACCAAGGTTTGAAAGGACCTCCAAGATCATCCAGTCCAATCATCCACATATCATCAATATTTCCCACTAAACTATTTCCCTCGGTACAACATCTAAATGTTTCTTGAACACCTCCAGGGACAGTGAATTCAACCACCTCCCAGAGCAGCTTGTTCCAGTGCCCGACCACTCTTTAGGAGAAAAAGATTTTCCTGACATCCAACCTGAATCTCCACTGGCACAATTTGAGGCCATATCCTCTCATCCTACCATTGGTTACAAGGAAGAAGAAGTCAACTTCATATCACCAGAATCTCCCTTCAGGTAGTTGTAGAGAGCTGTAAAGTGACCCCTGAATCTCTGCTTCTCCAGACTAAATACTCTCACTTCCCTCAGCCACTCCTCATAAGACCTGTGCTCCGGACTCCTCACCAGCTTCTCTGAACATGATACAAGGCCTTAGTGTCATTCTTGTAATGAGGAGCCCAAACTGAACACAGTACTCGAGGTGTGGCTTCAAAAGGGCTGAATACAGAGGAATGATCACTTCCTTGCTCCTGCTCGCAACAGTATTTCGGATGCAAGCCAGGATGCCATTGGCCTTCTTGGCCAGCTGGAACATAACTGGCTTATGTTCAACCAAGCATCAGCCAACACCTCCAGGTCCATTTCTTCTATACAGTCTTCCAATCACTCTGCCCCAAGCCTGTAGCATTGCCTGGGATTGTTGTGGCTGAAGTACACAACCTGGCACTTGGTCTTGTTAAACTTCATCCCATTAGCCTCAGCCCTGCTATCCAGCCTGTCCAGATCCCTTTGTAGGGCCTTGATACCCCACAAGCAGACCAGCACTTCCTGCCAACTTGGTGTCATCTGCAAACTTACTGAGGGTACACTCAATATCCTCATCTAGGTTATCAGTAAAGATATTGAACACTGTAAAGGTATGGTCCCAGTACTGACCCCTGGGAAACACTGCTCATGACAGAGAGTTTGGGAAATTGAAAGTTTCTCTCTGGTTGAAGAGGAGGTAGTCCGGGTGTGTCTAGATAGGGTCAATGTGCACAAATCTATGAACCTTGATAGAATGCATCCATGTATGCTGAGGGAGCTGGCAGAAGTGATTGCCAAACTGCTCTCTATCATCTTTGATAAGTCTTGGAGAAGAGGAGGGTGCCTGAAGACTGGAGAATAGAGAATGTCACTCCAGTCCTCATAAAGGACAAGAAGAAGGATCCAGAAAACCACAGGCCAGTCAGTCTCACCTCTATCACTGGGAAGGTGATGGAGCAGCTTGTTCTAGATGCCATCTCCAAGCAATTGGGGAGGAAGAAGTTCATCAGGAATAGTCAGCATGGCTTCACCAAGAGAAAGTCATGTTTGGCCAACCTTGTAGCCTTCTATAATGGCACCACCAGCTGGATAGATAGGGGGGAGAGCAGTGGATTTTGTCTACCTTGACTTCAGCATGGCTTTTGATAATGTCTCCCATTACATTCTGATAATGAAGCTCAGAAAGTGTGGGATAGATGAGAGCACGGTGAGGTGGATTGAGAATTGGCTGACTGGCCAACCTCAGTGTGGTGAATGGCAGTGCTGAATCTGGTTGGAGACCTGTGACTAATGGTGTTCTGCAGGACAGTCTTGTTCAATATCTTAATTGACAATCTTGATGAGGGGATAGTGTCCACCCTCAGCAAATACACCAATGATAGGTAGGAGTGGCTGACACACCTGAAGGCTGCGCTGCCATTCAGTGAGACCTGGACAGACTGCAGAACTGGGCAGAGAGAAACCAGATGAACCTGACAAAAGCAAGTGCAGTGTCTTGCACCTCGGAAGGAATAACTACTAGTATCAGTACAGGTTGGGACATGAGAAGCTCTGCAGAGAAGGACATTAGAGATCCTGCTGGATGGCAGGTTGGCCATGAGCCAGCAGTGTGCCCTGGTGGGCAAGAAGGCCAGTGATATCTTGGGATGCCTTAAAAGAAGTGTGGCCAGCAGATCAAGGGAAGCGATCCTCCTGCTCCACCATGGTCAAAACTCACCTGGAGTACTGAGGAGTATCCAGTTCTGGGCTCCCTGGTAAAAAAGACAGGGATATCCTGGAGAGAGTCCAGTGGAGGGCTGCAAAGATGATAAATGACCTGGAGCATCTCCCTTATGAGGAAAGGGTGAGTGACCTGGGTCTGTTCAGTCTTGAGAAAAGAAGCCTCAGAGGTGATCTTATTAATGTTTATAAACATCTCAAATGTGAGAGTCAATGGGACATGGCCAACCTCTTTTCAGCAGTCTACATGGACAGGACAAGGGGAAATTGCCATAAAGTGGAGCATAGGAAATTCTGCACCAATATGCAAAGGAACTTCTTTACGGTGAGGGAGCTTTGGAACAGGCTGCCCAGGGGAGTTGTTGATTCTCCTTTTCTGAAGATATTCAAGACCTGCCTGGATCCCTACCTGTGCAGCCTTGTCTGGGGAGCCTGCTTTGCAGGGGGTTAGAATTGATGACCTCGAGAGGTCCCTTCCAGCTCTTTCAATTCTGTGATTATGTGATTCTGTGGCCAGTAGCCAGCTGGATTTAACACATAGACTTCATGTAATAATAGGTTTGGGGAAAAAAATACCTTTAATGAAAGCAGAAATGAGAATGAAAGACAATGAGCAAAAATAAGAATAAAAGAAATAGTAGAGGAGGAGTAAATATGTCTCTGTGTCTTTAACCTTTGTAATAGTAGACAGCAGTGGGGTCTTGACAAAGTCTGATAGCATCTCTCAACTGAAATTATTAAGTGAGAAATAACAATTTGAACCATGTTATTTATTGATGTACAGTTCTCTGATGAGTTAATAAAATTGTGTCTTAATTAAATGATCTCACTCATGTCCCATCTTCTTTTCTGCATGACTGGTGTGATTCTCACTACCTTCATTTCTTACTTAAAAAAGAATATATTACATTTGTATAATGTGCTTTGCTTAAAAGCTTTCCAGAAATTATTAATCCATGAGACACTTTCTATAGAGAGTAGAACTGTAGCTATTTAAGTGCATTTTGCATGTGAGTCAGACTTGTAAAAATAAATAAATTAATATGTATACACATACAAAAGATGAGGGTGCAGGAATAACTTATGTGAACAGGATGCAACCAACTGGATAGGATTTTTTACATATCGAGCCTTGGTTAGTCTTGTGAGAAATGCCAATGGATTTTTAATAGCCATGAGGCATGCAAGCTTCTGTTCAGTTAGCTTTTCAGAAGACTACAACAATATTTTTCTTCCTTTGACATCTGGCAGAAGTGTTAGGCAGGAAGTACAATTTTAATCCTCCTTCAACCTATCATCCGCTATAGAACTTATATGGTTCTTGGATTTATGACAGTATTATTTATGTAGACCATTTATTTATTATTCATTTTCAAAGCATTTTAGATTTGAAGATTTTTTTCCCACTTCCTTCCGCATCTCAAAATTTCTCAAGAAAACAGATAAAAATAAACATATATTCAAAAACAGCAAACAAATCAAACAAACAATGAAAGTTTTTAAAAGAACTCAGATGAAAGAATATGTTTCTTCATGAGATGTAACATAAACTTGGTATCAAAACATTCAGTCACAAACATCTTTTCTGAAAGAAGAGATTTTGAAATAAAAAATCCCTTGAATTATTCCCCTTAATAACAGGTCTTAAATCTAGGTATAAATGACTATAAAATCTGTGAACTTACCGATATTAAGAGTGGATGTGCAATGGAGACACTGCAGCATTAGTATGGAATAATGGCAAAGAACTAGCATAAAGTGAGAAATAATTCATACAAAATTGCAAAGCACTTTGAAGTGAATTTATGGAGGTCAAAGAGATAACATGGCTCTGAAAATACATAAATTTGCAGGTAGAGAGCATTGAAAGTACTGAACATAAGTATCTGTAAATGTATTGCGTTTCTGTGTTCAGAAAGTGCTATTTACAAAACTGTAAAAGATGTATGCTTTTCTTGTTCAGGATTTTACCTGGAACATGGGAATATTTTTCTTTTCCTGACTGCCATGGGTATCTTCAATTCCAAAGTGTCCATACAAGTGCTCTAGCTTATGGATGCTTTTTTATTTCTTTTTTATTATTATTATTTATTTATTTTATTTTTTTATTTTTATTTTTTTCCCCTTTACCTACAAAGAGGGACAGCTTTAAGAAGAGAAATTGAGAGCAGTGCACTTACTTGAAAAGAGTAAGTAGAATCAAGAAGCAGCCTCACAGTCAGATTCTGCTTAGTGGTAAAGAGACCACTTTTTGGACAAGATAACTTTTCGTTTCTTATGATTTATTTGATGGAATTCTAGGAGAAAACTGAAGAAAGAAAGCAATGTATTGATAATAAAAAGTTGAAAAGGGTTAAAGGCACACGTGTGATGAATTGATTAATAGTTTTTAGGAGAGGATGAGAGATCAGGCTGCTTTTTACAAAGCAGGAAAAAAAATTTCCTTACTGGAAAAATACAGTAAAGCCAGTAGATATATAAAGTTTGTAAAAAGCTGTTAGTGTCATTCTTGTTTAATGTTTTTTTTTTTTTTCATGTGTGACTATATTTCTAAATAAAGTCTATATTTTAAGTTCCCTGAGTCACATCATAATAAAATCTTTGTGATATTTATGTCAGCACTGATACTCTTGCCTACAGCTCTTCTTGATGAAATTGTGTGTCTGACATAAATCCTGTTCAAGAGATGTTGGCACACTATAGAATGTATTTCATAAAAAATGCCACACCTGTTCTCCAGGTTTTTTGTTTGTTTGTTTGTTTTGTTTTAATTAAACATTGGAACTAAGTGGAAGACCTGCAGAAAGTAATAACTTTTTGACATTCCTTAAAATCATTCATTATGTCTTAAAATTATATCTTAAAAACGGGATAAAATTGAATTACTGCAGTTGGTGTAAATCAAATCACATGTTATTCATAGATTATAAATGACTGTAACCCACATCAAAGTGTTTTCTTCTAAAAAATAATTTAACGTACTTTTGAAAATGATCTGATCAGAATGAGCAGAGGCATTGAAAGACTGTACATGCATTTTTATTTTTTTTCCTTTCCTCCCAGTTACTCAAGATATTTTTATTCTATATGTTGAAGTTCTCTTACAGAGAGACCAACTAATAAGCCTGTAATTTCTTGCTGCTTTAAACATTCACTAGAATATGCACAACTCTTAAATGGAACTGAAGACGTGTGCAATATGTTCTGAATTACAGTATATATCTAATATGCAGTCATAGAATCATAGAATAATAGAATCATTAAGGTTGGAAAAGACACTAATCAATATCCAAGCATGAGTCAGATTTTATATACTATTCTTTTGTTACTCCCATTGTCCAGTAACACAGAATATGAGAAACAAGATTATGAAAATGTCAGGAATAAGATTATTAAAATTTTGGGAAAATAAGAGCAGTTTCCTTGTGTTCTCTAAACAAAGAAGTTACTATACAATTCACATCTGCATTCTCATATTTGAAGGTGAATTATCTCTCTGAATATTTCTTTTGATAATCAAATTACATTTGAAATGGAGACTAACTGCAGATTAAGTGCACCAATAGGTTCCCCTGCCGCATCACTGTAGAGTTCTAACATGTTAATTCTTTTCTAAGGCATTTCATTTAATCAACATATTGAGTATTTTGATTTTCAATTATCTTTAACAACTTTATTAATTCTCCATAGAAATGATGTTTCAGTCTGAGAGATGAACGCACAGCACTGATCCAGAGTAAGTTAGTATCAACTGTGTAATCTTTATGAATCCTCTGCCTATGTTGTGAAGATAGGAGACCTTGTCAGTGACTGGTGTAGTTGTTCTGCAGATAATAGCACTTAATCTCTGAGGCTGCTAAGAATAATTGCAGGATGCTAATAGAGAAAGAAAGTGTTTGATGTGATCATAAGCTAATTTCACAGAGGTCACTATTTTCCTCTTATTAGTTGAATCCGTGCAGCATAATTTTTGTATTTCAGTCTGCTTTGTGGTCTTCATGGTCAATGGATAACATGTGGTCAATAATGTTCTGGAAAAGATTCAGGAAGAAGCTAAAGTTGTCGAGATCAGAAATTGAGCTCTATAGGTTTTGTTGGTTTTTATTTTGTGAATTTAGGGAGAAAATGTACTTATGCCCAAAGTAAACAGCAGGCAAATTCTGACCAGATTCTAGTACCACTCAGAGAATTCCATGTATTCCTAAATAACAGTAACCTTTTTTGTATCCCTGCATGTGGTCCCTCTGCCTTATAGCTCCAAAAATGCCAACAATCTGTCTGTGGATCATTGGCTGCTAAAACAATGCTTGTGAGCATCCTGTGGTTCACAGGAGTATATGGAAAAGCAGGCAGCTGGGCCAGTAGCAACAACAGCTGTGTTCTCAAATTCTCATCCAGCAGCTTCCTGCTAAAATAAGTTTCGGGAAATCTGTCTCATGACATATGAAGTTATTTACATCTATACATCTATAGTGGCACCTGGTCTAGTAAAAGACCAACAAAATGTCTTCTTGAGATGCATTTGTTTAATACAGATTGTTTGTCCCTATATTAAACTGAAACTGAGACTGAGGTATGAGTAAGGCCTCCCAATAAGTAAACACTCTCATCTGTGTCTGTGACTGCTATCCTAACCCATGACAGCATTTAAGAGCCCGATTTTGCAGGCTACTCATTTGATGTCACTGGAACACTGATGACTTTGGCACTCCCATATTCAGTATCTAAATTATAGATAAAGGTGCAATAAGAAGTAAGGCTCTGTTTCTGCTGTCTGCATCTATTATCTGTGATAAGCCATCATAGTTTAGAATTCAAGCAAAAAAAATTCTTCATCTTTATGAAGTCTTCAGAATAAATAGTATTACTTCATGACTTCTTTCATGGCTTTCTTACTGTTACAAAGAAGTTTGTGTGCCAGAACTCTCTCTGGACTGTGGAAGTCTCATTGAATCATATTTGAACTTTCTAATATTCTTAGTTTGGGAACATTTATGAAAAAAAAAAAAAAAAAAAAAAAAAAACCTACTTATTTGTTTATATCTCTTTGAATTTTATTATTATTATTATTTTTTTTTAGGTTAGAATACTGATTAATAAAGAGAAATACAGTGAAAGCAAGATATATTGAAGTAGAAATTATTTTACATTCTATATTCCTTCTGCAAATTAAAAAGTCTTTATTCTGGACAAATTGCAGAATAAGTTGTAATTGAAATAAATTTGGGTCTGTAGATTTTAACCCTAAGTTTTGCTGTCTTTAAGAATTGTTTTTGCAGCTCACACTGTAGATGAGCCAGCTTTCAATCTTTCAAACATGAACTTGCAGTATACAGCCCATATTCTTCTCTGGAAGTATTCATGACCAGTCTGGATGTGGCTCTGGGCATCCTGGTCTAGTGGTTGGTGACCCTGCACATAGCAGGGGGGTTGAAACTAGATTATTGTGGTCCTTTTCAACCCAGGCCATTCTATGATTCTATGATTCTATGATTCTATGATTCTATGATTCTATGATTCTATGATAGGATGTTGTCTTTTCTTTTTCCCCCATGCAGCAAAGAAGTGCTTTCACTTTTCCTTTTCCATCTACACACCTTCATTCCTTTCAAGACAAACATCTGAAATAAATGGATACTTCTATATAAGAAAGTTGCAGAGTGTCTTTTTCATTCCTTCCAGAGCAAGTTGTTTGGCGATATACAGTATGTGAGGAAATAACAGTGGCTTTGAGACTCAAATCTAAACCTGCATGCAGGCAGCATTTTATTCCAGAGAATACTCTGAGCTACAATGAGAATTTAGACCTGATACCTGATAAACCTCTTTTGGGGCTTAGAATTGAAGTTTCCCTAAGGCAACTTTTTATCCACTTAGCTTCCTTTATTTTTTCTTTTCCCAAAGGGATTTGAAAGACTGGGTGGGAGGGGGGATAGACTATAGACCATTTTTATCAAGAAATGTGCCTCAGAGGTGATAGGGAATTAGCTTGTTAGATACTTTTCCAGGGCTTCTTTCCTGGGAAATGTAATATATAATTAAGTAATAGAGAAAATATTTATCAGGGGGTTTGAGGACAACCTGTTCTTATTGCTTCCATATATATTTAAAACAATGGATACAAATGACACAGCTTTGTCAACACAGATTCAGGGAGGTAATATTCTTACATTTTTTCTCACCATTCCTTAGTATATCTATTTAAACATTTTGTGTTCTCTTCCCAAATTTATTGTTCAGAAAACTTCATAAAACAGTATTGATAAACGTGATGTTAGACTATTCACTCTACTGTAGAAGTTGTCCAGGAAATTTTGAAGAATTTCTAGAGCTCCTCTCTTTAAAGTACAGAATATCAGAATATCTATTGTTGGTATGTAATAATACTTTAGAGTTCATCATCTGAAAGATAAAGAGAAATAATGTATTGTGTTTGTTTTAAATAAATTAACAGTTAAATTCTATCAAGCAAGTAGCATTGAGACAATGGAAATGTTGCAAAAAGGAAGGATGTAATCCAAAGTAATCATGACAGCATTGTGTAACTTCTCTATTGAAAGATTTCCAATTTTTTTAATCATTATGTTGATTTGTTGAAAAATTATGCTATTAAATATATGTTTTCATCTCCTCTATGATGTAAACCATCCTTTCAAAGAAAATTGGTTTGCCTTTATACAGTGCTCCTTGTTTTCAGCTGAAATTCTGATGACCTTTTATTCAGCGACCAAGTTTTTGAGCTAAATCTCACAAAATCACAAATTAATTTGATGTCTGTTTATAAATAAGCTGCTAATCAAAAAATGATGATAGCATGAGCAATGTTTCAGATTGTACTTGTATGTGAATATTCTTTGCATTCTGTAAAAATTATTAAGCAAAGTAAATTTGATGTGATGTAAAGCTGTATTATGCCCTTTAGGAGTAGCACTGAAAAGTTTATGACCTTGCATTAATAACCTTGCTTTCAAATTTTCATATTGTTCTTTCTCTTCATATTCATTCCACTCATCATTTATCACATGACTTTCTTATTCATGTTGTCTTCTATTTCTTTATTTTCTAATTCTTGTTCATTCTGTTCAGAAAGAGTCTCTGATTCCTACCTGTGCACTTAACTTTCTTTGCCTCATCTCCTCTTCTCTACTCTAAATTTATCTCTGTGCCTCATTATTCAAAATTAACAAAGATAGTGGACTTGCATCTAATTTTTTTTCAGACTTCTCTTACACAGGTAATTTTGTATGAAGCTAATCAGATTTATTGCACAAATAGAGTTAATCCCTTGCGCATAACAGATTTCACTTAACTGCTCAGGAAAATATTGCCAGGAAAGTTAACAAATTAGAAATCTTGACAATACCTGGAAGATTTCTCAGTATATTTTAAGAAATTTTTCATCAGATTTTTATCCTTCACTCTTGGTGCATTATGAGTATTTTTTTTTTTTAATTAAATTATTGGGAAGGAAATAATAGTATCATAGTTTGTTCTGTTTCTTACTAAAATAGTTTTCAGTATCTCATCCACCAAATTTATAAGGCATCACCTTATACTGGCTGGCAGGATGCAGCAGGGAGTCAGCAGACTTCTATTTTGTCCATGACTCTGTCCCTGTTCCTTTTATAACCTCTCATGATTAAATCAGTCACGAGTGTAGTGTCTGTTTCCACATTTTCTCTTTCTTCCTTTTTTTTTTTTTTTCCTCTAAGTGCTCTGCCTAGAATAAAATTGTTGTGAGTTGTTTTATTATGAATGCAGTAGCACATAAAGCCTCAGCAGAGTCAGTTTTCAGGGCAATTACAGTGAGCTGGGGACATAAATTATATTATTTATTGGGGCTGTGCATCACAATCATGAGTCAATCAATGTTGACAAAAATGCTTGACAAATAAATCCATTAAGGAAATAGCTTTTATAATGCTTCAAATTACAAAGCAGTTAACGTAAGAAAGATACTACAATAAGTAAAGGTAAATGAAGTGTTAACTTTCTTTTTCTGAATATGAACGTTAATAGGAACCTTGGATATCTGATATAAAGAGCTTGATTATACACAAACAGAGCTTTGAAGATATTCTCCAGGGCCAAGTTTCTTGATGGCATATCTAGGTTGCATTCTGTAATGTTTATTTTTAGAGAATCTTTTACTTACTTAATAGTAGCAATATAGAACACAAAGATTACAGATAATAATATTCCACATTTTAGAGTAGTATAACAGAAAAACAAAACACAACTGTATGCTTATAAAACTGTAGCGACTTCTATAATATACTTCTATAATATACTCCTCCTTACTGATGGGAGATCATATTGATGGGAGATCAGTGCTCCACTATCGATTAGTGAGAAATGCCTATGCAACACAAAAAGTAACAAAAGTAGGAAGTACAGTTTATTAGAAAGCACATCAATATACTTTCTCAAAAACTGAAAGCATTTTATCATTATTATTTTTCAACATATTCACTTAACACGTCTTTTATAATTTGAAAAGTTTATTTTGATTCTTTTTCCTTTCCCCAGTATTCTCACAAATAAATGAAATATAACTTTAATTGAATGATAAATGTGTTTGTAATTACCCAGGGGAGAAAAAATTGCATTTGGATGTGATATAAGCAATGATTTCAGATGAAAAGGTTTACTACTATACATATTTAATTGTTCTTTCTTTTTTTTTTCACATTTTAAATCATTTCATAATGTCTCCAGACATTATAACATTGTTTTTTTAAAAAATCTGATGGTTTTTTATATATTTATATGCTATCCAATAGTTATTGATTTGAGGATTCTTTTTTTTTTTTTTTTTTTTGCAATTAAATAATATTCAATTATATATCAGCATCAAAATGCTATTGTTTTTGTTTTGTTTTGTTTTTAATACAAAGTCTAGTCTAGACTTCCTTGAAGAAAGATGATTACAGACAATGCTAATCAAATTTCTGCATGGTAGTTATATTAAAATCTAAAGTGCAAGAAAAACATGAGAAGATATCTTTATTTTCATGCAAGAAAGTTAGTAATGGGTGATAGTCTCAATAGCTTCGTAATGTTTGGGCTGATCTACTGATACGTGCACACCTATTACTTCAGAAGCAGCAGTGAAAGCATCCCACTGATTTCAAATTTGTAGCCTAACTAATAAGATTCCTACATACTTTTTTTTTTTTTTTTTTTTAAAGGTAAAACGTTGCAGTTTTAGGGTGCAGGTGAAACTCAATACCTTCGTACACGTAGTCAGATATATTTTGTTTTGTTCTTCATTCTTGGAGTTTCATTAGTGATGATGCACTAAAAATATTCTCAGATCCCAGGTAGGTTTTCTTTTCATGTAGAAAATATCATACGTAAACTGTAGACACGTTTAATTTAAAGTTAAAACAGGGAACATCACCTCTGCCACTGAGCAAGATAGATTCAAAATTCACTAATAATTATTATTTATAATCTGAACAGAGATTATGTTTGTAGAAATTTTTATTGACATGAATATTTTTTTCTTGAATTTAATAAAGTATAATTGTTTTCAACAGTTTAACATTAAAAAGATACGTAGATGCTGAGGAAAAACTATGAAAGCTTATATAGTATGACTATAATTAATCATATGAAAATACAAATATAAAAAAAAAAATAAAATCATGTACAAACTGATTCTTTTTCTAAAACTTTTACCAGTAAAGTCTAGATTTCAATAGAAAGAAAATCTTGAATTAGGATTGCATGAACTACACTTGGGATCTGGAGATATGGGTAAGAAAATCTGACCTTCTTGAGTATCTTGTACAATTTAGATTGGCCATTCAAAACATTCTCTTTTTTGCCCTCCACTCTAGTTGCACTAGAACTAAAATTTCTAAATTGTAAATCCTAAATTAAATATGTCTAAATATAAATATATCACACTTGATTCCATTTCCAATTTAAAAATGCTTATCTGGTGTCTAGAGATCTGAGTTCTACTTTTGTACTCATCCCAAGTGCATATTGTTAGAGCTGAAGTACTCAGTATTACTATTTTCTTATATAAGGTTCGTAAATTGGGCATCCTTTTGGCCAAGGCAAGACATACCTTCAGATAGAAGGTGGACAGAGCCTTCAGTTTTTTTCCTGAAGGTGTTTAAATATTTCACATATCATAGTCCTATAAAAATTCTAAAATTGTTAGAAATAAAAACTGGAAGAAAATCCTGAAAATCTGGGAGTTCTAGTTAATTTTGTGGTGGTATCTTTCTTTCTGTGAAATGGAAATGAAGATTTCTGTAACTAGCAGTGTTCCCCACAGGTCAGTGCTGGGAATAGTCTAGTTCCACATTTTCATCAGCAACCTGGATGTAGAAACAGATTTCACCCTCAGCAAGTTTCCTGATGATACAAAGCTGGGAGGAGTGGCTGACACAACAAAATGCTGTTTTACCATTCAGCAAGTCCTGGACAGACTAGGGAGTTCATGGAGGAACCTGATGAGGTTTAACAAGATCAAGTGTCGAATCTTGCATGTGGGGAGGATTAACTACATGTATCAGTACAGGTTAGGGAATGAGCTGCTGGAGAGAAGCTCTGTGGAGAATGACATGGGAGTTCTGTTGGATAATAAGTTGGTTATGAGCAACAATGTGCCCTTGTGACCAAGAAGGCCAGTGATATGGTGAGGTGTATTAAAAAGATCATGGCCAACAGATTGAGAGAGGTGACTCTTCCCCTCTTCTTTGCACTGTTGAGGTCACATTTAGAATACTGGCTCTGTACCATTCTAGGTTTCCCAGTTCAAGAAAGACTGTGAACTCCCAGAAAGAGTTCATTGGAGGGCTACAAAGATGATAAGGGGCCTGGAACATATTCTTTATGAGGAAAGACTGAGTAACCTGTGTCAGCCTGGAGAAAAAAAGAAAGACTGGGGGGGAAGGGATCTAATTAACTTTTATAAATATCTTGAGGGGAGGTGGAAGGTAAATGGATGAGTCCATCCTCTTCTCAGTGGTATGTGTGAGGTGTAGATTGTGTTTTTGCAGTGGAAACTTCCAGAATTTCTGTATGTAGCAGAGAATAAATTGTCTTTCACAAAGAAAGTTGCTGAACAGAGTAAAGTTGAGATGGGGTGTTCCAATCTAGGTAAAATTGGCATAGGCACTAGGTAAGACAGTAATATAGGATAGAGGAGAGTCCAGTACAGGACAGGACTACAGTGCGAGTTGTTGGAAATATTGTCCTCCTATTGCCTTAAAAGTACAAAACATACCCAAAGACAGTGGGCTGGTAACATAGCTGTGGAAGTATAACATAGGTATGGAAGTGTAACATACCAACAGTGTCAGAAGATTGTGAGCCTGAGACACTCAAACAATGAGTTCCAGGAGAGGTTTCACCTGCATTGGACCCAGGGTATATAATGGAATAGATTTCACTCACTAGTTGCTCAATTTCTCCCTTGTCAATAGCGGGTGTGTGCCCATTATTGCAATTATGAATAAATTACACTTCACAGAGATCTTTGCCTGATTAGAAATTTTTGGTCTTGAGCATGTTTCTCACAGTGTGTAAGACCAATGACATAAAACTTGAACATAGGAAATTCCATACAATCATGCAGAAGAACTTTGCAATACGGATTATGGAGCAGTGGAACAAGTTGCCCAAAGAGATTGTGGAGTCTCCTTCTACGAAGATGATGACTCATATGAAGTCAAAACCTGTCTGGACACCTACTTATGTGACCTATTGTAGGGAAACTGCTTTAGCAGTGGGAGTTGGACTTTATGATCTCTTGAGATTCCTTCCAACTTCTGCAGTTCTGTGGTTCTGTGCTTTTGTACCTGAAAGCATAATTAAAATTTAGAAACCAGTACTGATTGCAAAAAAAAAATCAGATACCACAAAAAAGACAAAGAAGTATATGAACAATTCCTAGTCTTTTTTTATCTTGTTCTTCTTGTTTTTGATTTCCTTTAAACCTAAAAGCTTATTATTTATGGAAAATAACCAAGGTAAATATGTTCCCTTGGAAAGTTTGTGCTACAAATATATTGTAGACAATTTATATTAATTGATTGCTTGGAGGTGCTGGACAAAACATCTCATTCTATATATGATACTTTGTACTAAAAGACAGGACAGTCAGATCATTAGTTCCAAAGGTAAGGTATTATTTTCCACTGCTCATTGTCTTTAAGCTTTTCATTCACTCAAACAAAAGCTAAATTGTCAGTCTGAATAGTTTCCCTTATTCACTGCAAAATCTTTCTTCTATCTATACAGCCTCAATGAAATGCTGTCTATTGTAAAGCAGATGAATATTTGCATGGAGTGCAAAATATTTTAAAACAAACAAAAAATCATATTCGATCAGTGTACTTTACAGATTTTATTAGAAAATGTATAGATATGCATTCCATTTTTTTTTCAAGACACTGGCAGGATAAGTCAAATTAGTGGGATGGAGGAATACTTCACCTCAGTAAGTGTCACCCTTTCAGATCCATGGGTGCATTTTAGCTTTGTGTGACTGTTGCAGTTCACAACCAAGAGGCAGCTCAGCCCCATCCAAAAGCTTTTCACTTCCCCCACAGTGAGGAAAAGAATAATAAATGTAAAAGTGAAAGAAATTGTGGTTTCAGATATAGAGAGCCTACTAGCTAAAGCAAAAGCTGTGCATACAATCAAAGCAAAATAAGAAATTTATTCATTACTTTCCATCAACAGCCATATGTTCAGCCACTTCCAGGAAAGCAGGGCTCATCACTCATAGCAATTACTCATAGCAATTACCTGGGAAGACAAATACCGTCACTCTGAATGTCCTCTCTTCCTTTTTTGTTCACATAGTTTTTACTGTTGAGCATGTCATTATGTAATATAGAGTATTCCTTTAATCAGTCAGCCAGTCTGTCCTGGCTATAACCCCTTCCAGGTTCTTCTGCACTTCCGGCCATCTCTCTGTCAAGACAGCGTGAAAAACAGAAATGTTCTTTAATATGTGCAAGCACTGCTCTGCAACAATTAAAACTGTGTGTGATCAGTGCTATTTTCATCACAAATCCAAAACACAGCATTAAGAAAATTAAGTCTATTTCAGCCAAAAGCAGTACAGTGGCCAATCAACACAAAATATTTATCAGCAAAGAAACAAGGCAAAAATATTGCAGAGTGACAAGAGTTTTCAAAGCAATGGAAAGAAAACAGAGAAGTTAAAGGCAGTGCCAGAGTCATTGATGCTACTCACATTGCTATAGTATTTTTTAATATGTTAAGCATTAGGTAAGAGAAGACGTATAGATAGGATTTCTGATGAAACGAGTGTCTTTGTGTCTAGAACAGAAAAAAGAAGAAGCAGAGGAGGAGGTAGAGGAAGATCCAGGTGAGGGACCCTCCTCAGAACCACCATCACTGGGGAAGGCAAAAAAAAAGACTAAAAGACATGGAGAAGAGAGTGATGAAGAGGAAGTCTCTATTACTACTCATAGACCTCTGAAGATGACTGAAATCCAAGGTTCGAGAAAGGAGTTTACACAGTGCCTGAACACTGTTTTCTTGTTCTCTGGTTGCTTCGCTGTTGTGACAGCGGGGCCAGTAGTTTGTCTCCAGATGCTAATGAAGCTTGCCAAGTAGGATTCATCGCCAGACATGCAGCTATTGACAGAGGGATTAGTAGATGTTTGCATGGGGCTGCCACCCTCTGGGAACGAGTGTTAGAAGCCATGAAGGAAAGGTATCCCTTCAAAAACAGCTTGAAGCCTGTGATGAAAAAGTGGGGTACAGTTGAAAAGGGTATCCAATATTTGAGGGAAATACCTGTGGTGGAAATGTTGTATGACCCTAATTTTGTTCGTAACCATCCATGCCAACACCATGATCCTGAGAGAGTGAGGACGATGCCTGAGATATGGAAGAAGCTCACAACAATAGCACCATAAAGATACTCCGGTACAGTAGGAGCAACATTTGACAGATACCAGGACCGACAGAGAAGACTCTTAGTTTCTGAATTGATTCTTACACTCCAAAACTGTGAACAACAGCAACCCCTGACTCATGCTTCCATTTCCGCCATCTCACAAATAACAGAATGAAATGCAAGAACAAATATCTTTATTGATTAATTGTGACAAACCTGTAGCAGTATCAGAAACGCTTGATGAAGATTAGGATAATCAAAGGAGTCTAATGAAGGAGCTGATCAAACTAATGCAAATCCAACTAATTAAAGATGATGAACCCTCCTTCTCACGTGCATCATCAAAAATCTCAGCTATTAAAGGCAAATGCTTTCTGGCTCCAGTAAGGAATACTACATCACGTATTGCCTTGTGGTGTTACCTACGTGACCATGGCAAAGACATGAGGAAGTGGCATGACCAAGCCATTCCTGTACTACAAGCACAAGTGAGAGAATTACAAAACAGATCAATCACCAGTGCAGCTGAAAGGAATAGAGGGGCCCTACCCTCGGTCAGGGAGAAAAGGGATAATAGAGGTATAGGTTTTGTGATTTTTGGTTTTCAGTATTCCACATTATAACATCATGCAGTGCACTGGGAGTTAAAGTGTTTATGCTCCAATTCCAGGTACCTGTCCCTGTACATCATGGAAGTCATGGGATCCGGCCCATCCAGGTTGGGCGGTCTCTTACTGCCCAGTAGAGGGTGTTGGAGGGTGCTTTCCTAGCCGTACCAATCTTTTCAGGTCTGATCTATCTCAAGAACTCTCTCTCTCTCTCTTTTTTTTTTTTTTTTTTTTTATTTATTAGTCTCAATTTCAATTAGATTGTATGATATTGTGTTATCTTGCATTCTGATATCATAGTTAGTAAAATAATAATTTTCCTCCATAGATTGTTGCCGCTGTTTTTTTTTTTTCCCTTCCTTGAGCCCAGCTCCCATCTCCCTACCCCTTTTCCTTCACCTTCTGAGGGGTTGGGGAAGTCCAGGAGCCCCCTGTCACGGGCATAAATTGAGCTAGTTAGCTCCATGACATTTTATTGCACAGAGTATTCTCCTTCAAGCAAATAACAATGTTTAAGTAGGTAAAATCAAGCATTTGTTCTCCATTATCGAGTAAATTTCCATTCTTCGTGCAATTTAAATATGTTATACTCCGCAAGGCATATATTAGTTTTTAAAGGAACTGACTTATTTATTCAAAAAGATTTGAATAATGAAAAAAAAAAAAAAAAGAAAGGACATTTCAGATTATTAACTATTCTCATTTGTGTGGTTCAGGTTACCTAAGGGCAGCATTATTTTCTCTCTCCTTTTCTCTCTATCAATTTTTTAAAAATTAATTTTATTACATAGCTTTGGATAGTTATGTTATTATTTATCTGTACAAACACTGAAAAACTTTCAATGGAGTTAATTAAAATAAAAAGAAAACTGTATGTAAAAATTAAGTTCAACAAAAAGTGGAGACAGTGGAGAAAGCACTATAAAGTTACATTGTTTAAGTCAATAATGCACAAACTGTAAGATTTACTTTGCTTTAGAATGGAATTTTAATAATCTTTTCTAAACATTCAATTTTAGAACTAATGCATATTTCTTAAAAAAAAAATCAGAAGTCTATGACATGAGAATCAGTTTCTGTATCTCACAAAAACTTTATTGAGATTAAAGGGGCAATTAGATTGCTTAGTATCATTTTTTTTAGCTCTCACTCTTCAGTAAGTGTATAATATGGTGATTACTTTTTAAAATTAATCATTAGATACCACAGAGATAGCAATTATAACCTCTGAGAAACAGGATCTACTAATGCAGAAATATTTTCTTTGTGGTATTGCGGTTTAACCCAGCAAGCAGCTAAGCACCACACAGACTTTCAGTCTCCCCCTTGCTCCCAGTAAGATGGGGGAAAGAACTGAAAAGAAAGCAACAAAGTAGAAATCACGAGTCAATATAAACGTTTTTTAATAAGGCTTAAAAGAAAGAAAAGATAAAAATGATTATAAATATATGTATACTGTTGAGTCACCTCTCAACAGCTTGCAGCCCTCAGCTTGCCTCACTGGCAGGACAGTACAAGAAGTTGAGAAACTGAATTATCTTCATCTCTGTGTGCTCAGCAACAGTTAAAACATTGGAGTGTCATCATTATTTTTTTTTTTCCTCTTAAAACACGGTAACATACCAGACTCTATGAAGAAAAAAATCAACATTATGTTAGCTGAAATCAGAACTATTGCTACCATAAAGTGCATAGGTAAGAGGATATTCTTTCAAATTGCATACTTGGTGATAAATTACTGAATCAAATGATTACCTTATCATCAGTAGTTACAATGTCATTCATTTTGTAAATTTTAAACAATAAAACTAAAAGACAGAATTCTAAAATCTGAATATATAAGCATGGTTTCCCAAATAGGTC
Source organism: Meleagris gallopavo (assembly GCF_905368555.1). Classification (NCBI taxonomy): domain Eukaryota; kingdom Metazoa; phylum Chordata; class Aves; order Galliformes; family Phasianidae; genus Meleagris; species Meleagris gallopavo. The sequence goes on along the minus strand of NC_139435.1, from coordinate 30,230,775 downwards.
TCAGCCTGTTCTCAGCTTTTCCTCTTTATTTCTCAGATGACCTATGAGATATTTATGAAGTGATGTTAATCCATTTTTGCTGTCCAAAATCTGCTACAGTCAGCATATTGATACCTTCAGTACAGTTATATCAACCAAGGGCATTAATACGTGAGGATAAAGTCAGAAATGTCAACATATAAAATGAGATAAATCTTGCTAATAGGGAAGTATGCTACGAATATATTCATAGAAAAAGAAGATTTGAGAAGGTTTTAGTAAGTCAATAAATAAAGAAGGATCTTATAAATGTGTACATTACCTACATTCTTGGTCTTTGTTTATCATAGTCTAATGCCCAGAAAATATTCTCACAGAAGTCTACTGCTAAAAATGTAATGAATCTTCTCAATACTTCCTAAATAAAGATGGTTACCCAAATTCTCTGACTTATCAGACTGCAATACTTTCATTTTCAACACAAAGCCAAAAATTTTATGTTCTCCAAAATGGAGTTCTAAGAGATTAATAATCTGATAATTACTTTCCTAGATATGATGCTTTCAGGAGAAAAGCAAAACTAAAAACAAACAAACATGTAAACAAAACCCAAATATTTTTAAAGAAGAAGGTTTAATAGAAACTGCTGTAACTTCTAAAAACAAACTTCCAATAAGAATATAACTTTAGTTTTAGTCCCTACCTTGTCCTGATGTTACTGGTTCAAAACAAGAAGCTGTTAGAATAAGTCTTCAGATTTTTACTCTGATAGGCTAAAATAGGCTTTGCAAGAAAAGATTTTTCACCACTCATGTATTTTAAACATGATCACAACCTAATTTTTCTCTACATATCAAGATTTACGTATACTGGACTGTAAAAGTTTCATGGCATCACACAATTATGTAGTAATCATCTAGAATTTAATCAGTTATTTTAAGAGCTGAACAACTCACAAAAGCACCCCGTGCAGTTTAAACTAAGTTCAGACAGCATCTGACAAGTCATGAGGACTTTGTGTTAAAAACGTTCAAATCCTGAGGCATATTATTACTAAAGGTGACAATATTTAGAGGTTAAAGCATTAGAATATAATCAAAAGTTTTATGTAAATGCTAATAGTATTAGTGATGAATAGTTTCTGGAGTATGTGAGTAGTAGAAATAAATTTTCATGTGAGCTGAGTTTTGGAACATCTTTATATTTTTCTTAAAAAAATTAACTGAATTAATCTCAAAACTACTGCCTGGCTTTGTCCCCCACAGAATACAAGTATTACAGACCATTCTGTTTAGTTCTTGTTCCTGAATAAAACAATCTTAAGAAAAAAAAAAAATGCTATTTGTAAATAGTTAGAAGACAACAGGAAATGTATAACAGTCACTAAGTGTTATTTAAAAGCAGTCACTCAGGCATGGAATCATGTCTCACAGGCAAGAAAGAGAAATATGACCTTCATGAATTAACTCTAAAGTATGTGAAAGGAAAAAAAAAATGAATTGTTATCAATTATTTGATGTCAAAAAGGAAATTTTATGTCACGTGTCTAATAACAGATGGCACATTCAACAGAAAACTGAATTGAAAAGAATTCCAATATGTGCGGATAACACTAAGCAGAAAAGGTTTTCAAGTATGCTGAAATTTGAAAGGATGGTTGAAAATGAATAGGTTGTAAAATACTGAATGAAATTCAGTAAGAATGAAAGTGAATTGAAATACACTCAGGCATAATCAAATCTATAAATACAAGATGGGAAATGATCCCTGTAGTCATTTTTTTCATGAAGAAAGATGTTCTGTACAGTCATTGAGTAACTGGAAAGTGTACTTGTATTTGATTGCACTTGAACTGTGTGTGGCTTTTATCAAAGTCTCAAATACATGGTTTGAAATTGTGAAGAAACATAGTGCCAATAATATTTTGTGGGAAATAGCACAGGAAAACAAACAAACAAACAAAAAAAAAATAGATTGACTTGACTATTTTCAATAATAAATTTTCTCTTCTGCCATTTATCATTCTTACATTTAATTATTTAAATTATTCTGACATTCTGTCAAGATTAAATCTTAAGTGCACTAGACTGCAGAAATATAAGAAGAGTCACACCACTGGCTCTGCAAGATAAAAGCTAAGAAGTTTGAGATGGATAAAATACAATTTTTCAAATCTTTTACCAAAACTGCGTCATAAGTTATTATCAGATGTGTGTTATCTGTAGATAATTTAATAGACATTTGTATTTGTGTAGTTTAAAAACATAATTTTTGATAAATCACTATTGGATTTCCTGTATTAGAGTAATAGCTGGGGTTTGCAGATCCATCTATCAAACGTTGATACAGATTTCTCCAAAAAATGTCTGGGTCTATCTGAGTCTGTTATACCCAAACTTCCAGCTTCACAAAATAATTAAAGATCTGAGCTGGCTTTTCTGGGGGGAGGAAGATTCCAACTACTTCCACATCTTTCTTGAGAAGGTATAAGCTTACCTCTGTCTTAATCATCTTAACCAGAGTGATCAGCGACTAGTAATTATGAGCATTTATATCATCTGAGTCTTTTGATCAGATGAATTTACTAGATTCTTTCCACAAACACCACTGTGGACTCTTAAAATGGTTTTCTACGTTTAATGCTAATTTTTCCCTCATGTTGTCATGCTAGCTATTGTTTCTGTTTTTCCATAATGTACCAAAGGCAATTTGTGTATTACATTAGGGCAGACTGAACATACGACATTTGAATATTCTGAATGAAATAATTAAAAGACAAACAAAAACCACTATTGTAGTACATTACTGACAATCAAAACATGCAAATCCCTACATTAGAACTGATGTTTTTTGTTTTGACAATTTATTTTTCCTCTCTAAAACTGTGGGAACAGGGCTTCTTGTATCCTTGATGGAATGTCTCCTTTCCACACTTTTCAACATTTCTGTTGATAACCCACTGCTCTTCAGAGAAGTTAAACTCTACATGACAAGAAAAAAGATGAAGTACAGACTTGCATATGCACTGTAAAACTGAAGTATATATACTGATCTAGAAGCAGAATCTGAGTCATCATGATCCCAAGCCCAGAGGTAGAAGAAGGCTGACTGTATTTTTGAAACTTAATGAAAAACATGACATATATTTTGGTATCTGTATACTTCCATATTATTTCCCTGTTCCATGGTGTAACTTCTACAACATATGATCACATATGAACTCTGTTTTTATTTATGTCTAGATTAATTCATAAAAACTTCTGGGGAAAAAGAGTGAGAATATCTGCCCCCAGAGATACAATAATAATTCACTACAGATTCTTTTACTTATCTTCATTTCTGTCTTAGTATATTTTCAAAGGCGGAATCCTAGAAAAGAAGCCAGATGTAAGAAATTTTCTGAATTATTCTCTTCCTTTCAAGTCTTTTAGTTCAGTGTCTGCATGGTTTAAAAACAAAAACAAAACAAAAACCCCCCCAAAAAACTTTTTTTTTGTAATAAAATGCAAAAATGCAATTAAACACCTCTGGTACAGATTAAAGCATGTCATAGATAAAAATTACTCTTACATCACATGCTCTATCATCTGCTAGGATATGATCTAATCTTACAATGTTGCCCTTTAATCTTATGTTTTGATATCTTTAGAAATCTGTTATTGTATGCTACCTCTCCTTTTGGCAATAATTTCATGCCGTAAAATTGTAAAATGGAAAATTTGATTTTAGCACACATTCCAATTATTTTACATATTTCATTTCATTTAGTCCTATTGGCACTCAGATAGATAATGACAAAGTCCGTATAACAATGGATTGTTGTCTCATAACTGTGAGGGAAGAATAAGAATAAAAGTACTTAGGACAGGAAAGCAGAGCAAAATCTGAATTCTGTCAGTTATTAGTAGTCTTTTTCTTTTTTGAGAACAAAATTCATCCGCAGATATTCTTAAGAAAAAATCTAGAAGAATAAAAAGCAAAATAATCTCTGACATGATAGTGTGTTATGTACAAAGCCTTATTTAATCAATTTTGTAATAATATCAGTGGTTTCATAAGTCAAAGGAGTTCTGTGTTATATCCATTCTGTTAGAAAATCTGCCCTCCAGTTGTTGCAGACAGGCTAAAAATGTAATATTCCTTCAGATTTCCTGTGAGCATCTGCTATTATAACAGAAAAAAAAACAACAGTCAAAGTGAATTAAGATGACCTTGCTTCTTTGAGTTAGTGAAGGCTGGTGTGTGCAAGCATTAAATCAATAACTGGCATCAGACTTGCTCAGCTCTAGTGAGGTCTGTAGTACTCCACTCATAATTTGAGTTGTGAAGTATCTGTCTTTTACATTATCCAGTACTCCCCATGATCTCCTCTCTGTACCCACTGTGCTAACACCTGTTTAGTTAGGACTTCTGTTAAAAGGTGGTTTAATGATCTGGCTGTGGATCTATGCCATACATAGCAAAATCTCAGAGTTCTTGTTTTTCATGTTGTTGTAAGCTGATAATGAAAGTTTGTTTGTTTGTTTTAAAAAGGCAGTTTTCAGCTGCTATATCCTGGATATGAAAATATATTTAAATACATCATATTGCAAAAATAGATACATATACGTATATTCACTTATAAATTTCACGTAATGGAACCTCTTCACTGAATTCACAAGTCTGTAAGAACAACATTATTACCAGTTTCTCCTGTATCTCAGCACAAGGTCATTTAAAAAATAAATTATTTTTGTTTGGTTTGGTTTTGTTTGTTTTCCTGAGAAAAGGATAATGATTGAAAAAATGATGACTACTGGGAATGCACATGAATGCAAATAATTAATGTGACATGCATTATTTTTGTAGATGCCATTCACTAAGAATTGGATCCAGAAAGGAGATACACATAAACGCACATGTATACACAGCTAAGTGATTTGTGCTCAGGAGAGCCTGAAATTTTATATTCAGTTACTGAAAATTCTCTTTTTTTCTTTTCAGCCTTGTTGTATTTTATTTTTTTTTCTTGTTCTCTCCTTTCAATATTTCTACTTAGGTAAGTATTTCTATTTAGGATTCATCATTTCAGAACGTACATTGTATGCACATATGTATCTATTCCAAAACTTCAATTACATCCTCAGGTCTTATGACACACTTTCTTCTTTATCTTGTTCTAGGTTATTCCTCTCAGTCCATGCACTATTTCTTTATCACTATTACTCTCCTCTCATTTTATTTCTTCTAAACTTTCTCACATTTGGAAAAAAAAATCTAACATGCAAACTAAGAAAAATTAATTGCTAGTTTCAACTGCTCCTCTACCTCTCATCTTTGCAAAGTTTTTCTATTAAAATGCCAGTTAAGACTCCTTATAGTAATAGTAATTAGCCTGCATATATTTCTTTGCTATTTTAGAATCACATTGCAGAAAAATATGTTCTTTTGGGGTTGATGCACCCATTCAGAATGCCTGATATATACTGAAAAATGTTTTTTCACTGAAAGGAAATCAAAACAATGATCCTTTAGCATGTTGATTCTCTGGATTGACACTTGTAAACCTCTCCATAGAAAAGAAACAAATTGAGAGGAAATATCAGTGAGATTTTTATTATTTCTTTACCTATTGTTATCCCAAGCACCTTTGTGATTTTCTTTCTTAAAATCTAATTTTGTTTTCCAAACTAACAATATTATGTCAGCTTCCTCTCCTTCGCCCCCCTCTTTAATCATAAAATGGCAATGAAGTTTCTGGATGAATGGATGGAATATAAATGATTTATTAAAAATTATAAACATGTACGACATAATTCAAGAGAAACTCTACAAGATTCTAAGTAATTTACCATAATGTGATCACCTGCATATAAATTATTCCTTAAAGATTAAGTGGAGACAGAAGGAAGGGAGATAGATACTTTGAACAGCATTTAATAAGAGAAATTAATTAGAAAGATGCAACAAAGTCTATTTTGTCTATGGTCCATGAAACAAGAGTTTTATATTCTTTTAATATAATTCAAAATAAAAATCATTGTTTAATTAAAAGATATGTTTAATATTAATTCTGTTAAAGTATATAAAGTTACCTTTCCTTATAATTTTAAGTTCACTGAATATTGTGTTTATAGTGCTTGAGTGTTTGTCTAAGTCTCTTTTTTAATAAAAGTGTCAGAAATTACATAGGTGCAGATTTGGCTAACTTATAGTAAACCTAGTGTCTCTTATATGCTACTCTACAATTCATTCTTCTTATGAAGTAAGACATTTTCTACTGATATACAATAAATATTGTTTTTTTAATCAACTTCAGTCCATTGTATTTTGGACAACATTTTGAAACTTCATACTTTTAAGTATCTGATGACATAGATTTAAGTGACTGTTGATTCTGAATCTATAAGATCATTTAAGCCCTCAATATCTCCGAGAGAGGAAATAACAGTCATCTTGAAATCATTGTGAATACTTCCATCCTTAAAAATGTGGTGAAGCATCTTCCTGTACAAGGAATTTCTGTGATAGAGGACAAATCTTTGAATTTCTGCCAGAGGAAGTTTGACTTCCTATCAGATTTTATGATCTCTAGAGGTCCTTTCCACTACAATTCTGTATTTCTGTAAAATCCTAACAGAGATTATCTTCTTTTATAAGTAATTATACACTTAAAAGTTACCTAAATAGTATAAAAATACAGAAAACAGAGAGTTCTTATTTGCAAAATGTTAGCATTAGGATATTCATGCCAAGGTTGCAAAAATTTGCTTAAATAAATTGGAATCCTTACAAAAATGAAATTATTGATACTGTGTCTAGCTCCAATTTATAGGAGGGAGAGGATGTTCTTTTTAATATCTATATACCTGGCTGATATTAACAAACAACGGTTCAAATGTTGGTCCGACCAGTTTATTACAAACCTTAATTAGGGAGGTGGGAAAGGGAAGGACAGACACTATTATGAATTAGGGTAATGGGAAAGGGAAGGAGGATGATAGAAAAGGTAAGAAAGAAGCAAAGAATCTTTATAGGAAGCAAGAGGGAGATAGTCACCACTATGGATCCAGCGTGGTTCGAAGTTTAGTCATTGATCTTCAGTAGTGGTGGGCATTGTTGTTCTGTTGGCGACGACAGTGACCATAGCAATTATGGCCACTTTTCAATGGTAATACAACTTATTTATAAGTCCAAAGTGGCCGAGTCAGCTGTCTTTGGAGTGACAGCTCAAATCCAAAATGGTTGAGTCATCTCTCCTTGGAGTGACAGCTTCTGGCTCTGGGATCTCAGCAGAAACTCCTTTGTTCCCATCTTTCAGGCCTTGCCAGTAGATAAGAGGGAGCAGGGATGACCACTTGCATCCTGTTTTTCACAAGACACAATGGTATCATTCCTGTTTTCCCATACCGAGCTGGAACTATTTAGTTACAGGTCAGATCTTCCGCCAGTAAACACTCCTGAGCACTCTCTTCCAGAGGCAAGCAGCTCTGGAGAAAGGTGCTTTCTCCAGATGTCCACAAAGTGATGTCAATTGTCACATGGTAGTACCCATCACTTGCCTCCTCAATAAATCAATCAGAGTCTTACACACAAGAAATACCTCAGGAAGCAAGGCTGAGCCAAAAAACAAAGAAGGATTCTCACATACTGTTAATATTAACTGTATTGGAAACTATAAATTTTTAGTTAAAAATTTTGGAATTTAAATGATATTTTTTAGCAAACTTAAAGTTTATAAAAATCCATATTAAAAAAAAAATTAATATATCAAACTAAAATTTTCATTTGATTGAAATATTTTTGACCTGTAAAATAGTTTTTATTGCAGCTTTGTTTAAAATGAGTTCTTATGAAATCTTGTGTTTAAGATCTTGAATATTTCCTCTACCCTTTGCACCAATTTACTTTTGACTTTCAACATTATTTTAAGCAGTACCCAGGATAATGCAATGAGTCATGTAAAACAGGAACTAGGAAAACCTTTTTAGAGGTTTGCTTATCTTGGGTAGCATGTTATCTGCACTGGATACTGTACTGGGAAACTGTCTTACTTTTTAAGCTAAAGTTTCGAAACCTCTTCTAGCCTTTGGCTTTTTACATCCCAGTTAGGTTAAATTCTGAACAGCCATATTAAGTTCTGTGCAGGATCTTGGCCTTCAGATGCCCCCAAATCCCCATCAGCTTGTATTATGATGTAATCACATGATATCTGCATTATATTTGCATCTATACATGGATGGAATATATGTATGTGTGTATGTAAATATGTGTATATGTAGATATATTTACACTTATAATATGCTTATATTGATATATATGTGGTGGAATTAAGGTTTGAGTAATTCATACATGAACACATGAATAATTTATATATTAATTCTTTTATAACCTTACTTTCATCACATTCCAATACGATTTGTTTAATAACATCAAAGAGTTGAAGAAATTTGATCTTATGCTCTGAAGATTCACTGAAGAAATAATTTAAGTCAAAAATTTTCAAAATGAAGCACATTTTGTCAAACAGGTAGAACAGTAGCTCTCTCTACAAAGACAGAATTCAGAAACATAAGGAGTAGACAGTAATCTTGTTTCACTTGAATAAAATCAGCTATTGTGCAAATATAATAAATGATTATATAATAAAAGACAAAACACAAATGAAGTTTTGTTTGTTTGTTTTGTCCTTTTTTTGGGGGGGGGGGGGATATTTGTTTGTTTGTTTGTTTTTGTTGGCTTTGTTTCATTTAACATTTTCAATATATTTTGTGTATCCTGACTTCTGGAAAATGTCTAAACATATCTTTTTATTTCAAAAAAACTTCTTTTGATTGTCGTCATCTTTCCATTCTCAAGAGCACTGGCTGTCCTTTCACAATTATTACATATCTTTAACAAACACTCTGTTGTAATATAGGTATAATTTTTTCAGTCTTCATTTGCTTTCATCTTAACTTTAAGATCAATGAATTTTCTAATTGATTTGACAGGATCATCAGTTGTTTGAGTAATTAATTGTTATTTTATTTTAAATAAAGTCCAACACTTTATTTAATTTAATAGCCAATCAATCCCAGAGCAAATTGTTTCTAAAATTAGAAATTCTGTTCCGCAAAAGGAAACAAGGCTTTAGTTGTTTCTTTAGGTTGATTTAGTGTCTGAGCCTGCCAGTCTTAAAAGAAAACTGGGTTTTCAACTCTGCTAATCCTGATTATTTATTTTTTAAAATACCTTTAAAAGTGAAACATTCCTGTCTACCACTAATAGATTGAATAGAACATAACTAAAAACACCTCAGACACTGCTGCTAGGTTTCTAAACAGTTCTGCAGGAGAAAATCGTGTGAAAGAACTACTAGTATAAAGTAGGAAAGGAAAAAGGCACCAGTTTTTACAGTGGCATATCTCACTCATTAGTTATCAGTATTATAATCAAGAAAAAAAAAAACAGACAAAATTTACAATATTTCGTTGAGTAATATTCAATACACTTTTACCATTACTCTGTCATGAGGTATAGAGATGAAATTAACATTTTACTCATTTGTGAAACTCAGATCTTCAGACTCAACAGACAATATCTCCTGAATGTCTTCTCAGTTAATTTATGCTATGGTGCTGGGCTCATCTGTGTATGCCACTGGTGAAGAACTATTGTGGACAAGATTTAACCATTTTGATACTTAAATATCGTGGGGGGGGGGAGGTGGAGGGGAGAAGAAAAAAGAAAAAAGAAAAAAAAAAAAAAGACCATTAATTGAAAAGTGGGAGAAAATCTATATCTAGATTCATAGACGATATCAAAAGAATTTTGAATTCATTTCAGTGCTCGTTCCCTTCCTGTAACTCACTGACTTAAATTATTTTTTTTTTCTTCAATAAAGATATTGTAATCAAATACTTCATGTGAACAACAAAAAAAAAAGAGGAATCAACTCTTTGATCCATTGTGTGCCTGGGAAGGTCAAAGTCATAATGTAAACAAAAGCAAACAGGAGTTGAGATGTAGGGAGGGAAGTGAAGATGAATAGAAGAAAGACAGAAGACGAGAAGTGAGGCAGAAAGTCTGTGATGATACTTCATTCTTCCTTTGAGTTTCTGAGTAGATACCTGTACTTTGCTTGTTTTGTTTTGACACATTGATACTTCTTGACATTTAATATTTGGAGATAGAAGAAAAAGATAAAGGTTTTATTTTGCTACTTCAGCAGCTTTAACAATTATGTTAATTAAAGCCTTCCTGAGAGCACAAGAACTCGCTGTCCCGCTGAATAAGAAAGCGGGCAGAGGAGGTAGGAAGCCAGTGTGGCTCAGCAAGGACCTGCTAGGCTTACTGAGGGTGAAGAAAGGTGCTTACAAGCTCTGGAAAGAAGGGCGTGTCACCTGGGAAGAATACAGGGAAGAATGCCATCCAGACTTGCAGACGTGGGATCAGGAAAGCCAAGGCACAGGCGGAACTGAACTTGGAGAGGGACATGAAAAACAATAGGAAGACTTTCTACAGGTACATTGGCCAGAAGAGGCAGGCCAAAGCGAGTGTACCTCCTTTGGTAAACGCAAAAGGAGAACTGACTTCAATGGACAAAGAGAAGGCTGAGGTACTGAATGAGTTCTTTGCCTCATTGGTCTTCTGGCAGCCAGGATTCTAGTATTTCTCACTTCCCTGAGCCCTGCATCCCTAAGCCTCTAGGTGAGGACTGGGGTGGTAAATCCCACCCGCTGTGAGGACAGAGCAGGTCCGAGACCGCATCATGAGACTGAATGTCTACAAGTCTATGGGGCCAGATGGCATGCATCCCAGGGTTCTGAATGAGCTGGCTGAGGTGGCTGCCAAGCCGCTCTCCATCATATTTGAAAAGTCGTGGCTGTCAGGTGAGGTCCCAGATGACTGGAGGAAGGGTCACATCATTCCCATTTACAAGAAAGGGAGCAAGGAGGACCCTGGGAACTACAGGCCAGTGAGTATCACCTCTGCGCCTGGGAAGATCATGGAACAGATACTGCTGGACAACATGCTTGATCACATGAGGAATGGGTATGTGATCCGAGACAGCCAGCACAGCTTCACCAGAGGAAGGTCATGCTTGACCAATCTGGTGGCCTTCTATGATGGGGTGATGGCATTGGTGGACAAGGGAAAGGCAACCAATGTCATTTACTTGGACTTGAGCAAGGCCTTTGACATGGTCCCCACCACATCCTTATCTCCAAATTGGAGAGATGTGAATTTGATGGGTGGACCACTCGATGAATAAGAAATTGGTCGAAAGGCCACAGAGGATGGTCATCAATGGCTCTATGTCCAGGTGGAGGCCAGTAACGAGCGGCGTCCCCCAGTGGTCTGTCTTGGGACAGGCACTCTTTAACATCTTTATCAATTACACTGATGACAGAATCAAGTGCACACTCAGCAAGTTTGCTGATCAGCGGTCAACACAGTGGAAGGAAAGGATGCCATTCAGAGGAACCTCGAGAGGCTAGAAAGGTGGGCCCGAGTGAACCTGTTGAGGTTCAACACAGCAAAGTGCAAAGTTGCAAAGAGCACTTGGGCCAGAGGAATCCCAGGCATCCATACAGACTGGAAGGAGTGGTCCTTGAGAGCAACCCTGTGGAGAAGGACCTGGGGGTCCTCATGGATGAAAAACTTAACATGAGCCAGCAGTGTGCCCTTGAGGCCCAGAAGGCAAATGGTATCCTGGGGTCCATCAAAAGAAGGGTGGCCAGCAGGGACAGGGAGGTGATTGTCCCCCTCTACTCTGCTCTTGTGAGACATGATCTGGAATACTGCATCCAAGTGTGAAGTCCCCAGCACAAGAAAGATAGGGAGCTGTTGGAGAGTGTCCAGACGAGGGCCACAAAGATGATCAGGGGACTGGGGCACCTCCCCTACGAAGTCTGGCTGAGGGAGCTGGGCTTGTTCAGCCTGGAGAAAAAAAGGCTGTGGGGTGACCTCATTGCAAACTTTCAGTACCTAACGGGAGCCTACAAACAGGAGCGGAGTCAACTCTTTGAAAGGGTAGATAACAGCAGGACAAGGGAAAATGGTTTTAAGTTGAGGGAGGGGAGATTTAGGTTGGACGTCGGGGGAAGTCCCTTTACTATGAGAGTGGTAAGGTGCTGGAACAGACTGCCCAGAGAAGTTGTGGTTGCCCCATCCCTGTGTGGAAAGCGAAAAGTGTTGTTTCTGCATTGATCACTGAAAAGGGCAATTAATCTAAAGAATTAAGCTGTAACATATCCTTAGAATTAGCTGATGTGGAATGCAAGAATACTTTATGCATATTAGTAGCATATTTTAGAAACATAGTTACCGAATTACCTAACAAATACCTTCTCACAAAGCTGCAATAGATTTTAAACGTTCTAAACAATGTGGGTATAGTGTTCTGAACTAGGAAACATACTGTAAAGTTGTTCATTCGACTGGCAAAAGTGAAATATATTTAACAAACTGTCAAGGAGTCAGGGCTTTACACAAAGCAGAGCTGTCCCACTCTGTGGGAATGTGAACATACCATGTGCAGGCTCCAAGATACTTCCCTCTATCCTGCTTTCGAGCTTATCTCCATGCAAGGACAGATAAACGACCAGAACAATGAGTCAGTGTAAAGGGGCACAAGTGTCAAGGGGGGTAATTAAACAATTAAGAAGCTATGGTTATGTTTTTGCTGTAAAATAGACATCCGAAAGTTATGACCAAATGTTTGTTAAGAAAGTAATTGTTAGAAGGCTATTAATCAGTTAAGATATTTGTGTCTGGGCGGCAAAGATTTGTGCTTAATTGGTATTTGTATGATCAGTGAAGAAAGAGTGTGAACCTGCAGTATTCAGCCAACGAGGAACCAGGGCAGAAAGAGATAAATGTTGGGCAATAGGGGATAAAAGATGTAGCATTGTTTTCTCGGGGCGCTCCTGCTTACAGGAGGCCGCCATTGCAATCGCGAATAAAATCTGCTTTATCAGAGAAACCGTCCTGGAAAATTATTTGGATATTTCCAACACCTGGGGGTGTTCAAGGCCGGATTGGATGGGGCCTTGGGCAGCCTGGTCTAGCATTGAATGGGGAGTTTGGTGGCCCTGCATATTGCAGGGGTGTTGGAGATTCATGATCCTTGAGGTCCCTTCCATCCCTGGCCATTCTGTGATTCTGAGATTCTGTGATTATTTTTCTATTAGTGATTAAACATTGTCATTATCCTCCTCAAGCGTGAAAGTTTGGCCTGAAAGTTTCCAAAATCATTTTCCTCATCTCAGAATCTGTGAAGAGATCTTTGGTCACTTTATTTCTGTTAAGGATTATCAAATTCTACATGCTGACAATGAAAAGTCTCCTCCAACACCATGCCACTAATGAGAGAACAACCTGATGAGGCTGGGCATTCTGTCCCAGTAGGGATCTCAGTACAAATGTTAATCTTTCAGTTGAAGATGATGAAGCAGTGAAATATGTAAAAAATATATAGAAAGAAGGACAATATGTAAATATGCGTATAAGCATCGTAATCCATCCAAATCATCATGGAGAGAAGACATAGTACTCTGTAGGACTTACAGCCTCACCCTGTTCACCTGTCTGGCTGCATTAGTACATTCTTACATTCAGCTGACACTGAGTTTCTGTGCCGTCTTTACCATCATCTGGGCATAGAGCTGTCTCACAGCAAGTCTCTTATACCTTTACAAAGTACTCATATGCATTTTTTCCTCTTTCTTGTCGAAAGGCCAGAAAGAAGCTTTAAAGGCATTCCGCTCTTGCCTTTATTGACACTGTCCCATTTGATTTCCTGTAGAATGCAGTTTTTGCACAGGGTAGCCAAATAAAAAATTAAGCTCTTAAGAAAATAGACATCCAGTGGTCTCATGGTTCTCATGACTCCGAAGTGCTTCTGTCCCATTTTCAAAGCACTTTCCTGGCCTCTGGAGAGAGGTTAAGAATGGACTCCTCAGGTGCAGATACACATAGCATAAATATGGCTGGCCACATTCAAGGACACAGAGAATTGTGCCTTTAACCAGCATCCATCTGAATGTAGAGTTTACATACATACATACATATGAACAGCATAGGCCATCTAATCCTGCTCTTCCCATTTAACCAGGGTAAGTGTTCACCAGTAGTCTCACACACACATGGTCACCTTGAGCCATAGCTGGCTCACAGATCCTAGTCCCTTCAAATGTTGATCCATGAGCCTTGCCTTCAGCTGCTGGTACTCAGGCATGAGGTCTTGTTTTTCCGCTCCTCCAGCTTAAAGTTCACTAGCAGACATGCACAAAGAAGAGCAAGCACATACAGAAATAGTGTGAAGTTACTAAAAAGAGAGTACAGTTTGTGGTGATGAGTCAGATCTCAGTCAAACAAGAGGACTTGATAGCAGCCTGCTTATGCCCAGCAAGCTCCTCCTGATTCTCCTCTCTCTTTCCATGCTCATTCATTCCCCTTAGCAGAGTCTTTGGTGATAGGATAAAAGGAAATGGTTTCTAACTACAAGAGGGGAAATTAAGCTTGGATATAAGAAAAAAGTTTATTACAATAGGAGTGGTGAGGCACTGCAGCAGGTTTTCCAGAGAGGTGGTGAAAGCCTCATCCTTGAAGACATGCAAGGTCTAGCTGGACTAGATGTCTCACCTTACCAGTTTATTACAAATCCTAGTTGCTTAGGGAGATGGGGAGACAGATGATAGAAAAGAGATAGGAAATAAAAGCAAGAAGTTTTTGTAGAAAGCAAGAGAGATAGTCACCACTATGGTTCCAGAATGATTCATAGTGTGTCCATTGATCCCAAAGCTCATCTCTGGTCACCACAAGAGATGGGAGAAAGACGGGAAACTTCTCACCTTCTCTCATAGCAACAAGCAGGCCCCTGAGGGATCTTTCTTAAGAGCTTTTTTTTTCTCTTAAAGACTTCCTCTGCCAAAGGTTCCTTTTTTTTTTTTTTTTGAAGTTTCTCTCCAAAGTTTCTTTTATTTGAGAGTTCTCCAAAGTATTTAGTTTTGTGATGACTTTATTTTCCCAAATTTTCAGTTTCTTTTTTTTTCATCTTCTTTTCTCTCCATTAGTGTGACATATTAGTGTGACATATCTGGCCCAACAGATAAACCAGCAGGGATTGGTGCCTTCATTGCCATGCACAAGCATTATCACCTTTTGCAGTAGACAGCTCCTTCAAGCCTTCAAGCTGCATCCCTGAAAAGTGCTTGTTCCACTACTGCTTATCTTTACAGTCATTAGCAGAAGTACTGTGCAATGGTGACACCCACCCGCCTCCTTAGATAACCTGCAGTAGTCACTTAGGGTCTTATCACCAAAAAAGGCCACATGAAGCAAACCTTGAGACAAAAAAAAAAAAAAAAAAAAAAAAAAAAAAAATTGTCTTTCACACCAGGCTTTGATCAACCTGATAACCTGATGTGGCCGTAGATGTCCCTGTTGATGGCAAGGAAGTTGGATACAATGACCTTTGGAAGTCTCTTCCAAATCACATTATTCTATGATTCTATGATTCTGCCTTTGACTGTCCTAGCAATTTGGGAATATGATTATTTCAGTTTGCCATTCAAATTGCTTCTGTGAAAACAGATGAGATAGGACAATGTTAAAGCCGGAAACTAACAATTGTTCAAAGTGTCAGTCACTCCAATTTCAGTTCCACTATTATTTTAAACAGTGCAGCATTTGCTGTTGTCTCACTTGTGGTAATTGTGTGGTTATACAGCTCTATTGGCTGAAATCATGGTTGCATCTGTTCTGACAGGCTTCAGCCTTGAATCTTACTTGTCCCTCCCTTATGATGCCTCTAAAATCAAAGAGAAACTCTAAATTTATTCATGAATTTATTGAAGCATTTACTTGGAACATTTGCAGCCAGAAGGACTTCACTGATCTTCCTAATATAAGATAGAATCAGTGTAAAAAAGTAGAAAACATAGCAAAATCAAAACTAGATCCTCAGGCTCTCCTCATAAGAGATGCCTTACAGACTTTTTACCAGCTTTGTTGCTGTCCTCTGCATGTTTTCAAGGAGCTTAGCATTCTTTTTACATTTTGAAGCCTAGAATGACATTCAGTGTCTAAGGTAAGGCTTCACCAGTGCTAAATACTGTAGGAGAATCACCAGTTTTAACCAGTTAGCTATGTTTTGTGTACCCTGAGATATGATTTGCCCTCTTGGCTGCCAGGGCAAACTGCTTGATCATGTTGAGTCTTCTGTCAATAGTAACTCCATGTCCCTTCTTGCTGAACTGCCCTAAAGGCAATTATAGGGGATCTGCCCTCCAGCAGAGGCTCATGGCAAGGGATCTTTTCCAGTGATGCAGAACTGTGGCAAAAATGGCTAAGAGAGAAGCACAGGATCATAGAATGATCCAGGTTAGAAGGGACTTCAAAGATGATGAATCTCCAACCTCCCTGCCACATGCAGGGCCACCAACTTCCCCATTTAATACTAGACTAGGCTGCCCAGATCCCCATTCAACCTGGCCTTGAACACTTCCGGGGATGGGACATCCACAGCCTCTCTGGGCAGTCTGTTCCAGCACCTTACCACTCTCATAGTAAAGGGACTTCCCCCTGACATCCAACTTAAATCTCCCCTCCCTCAACTTAAAACCATTTTCCCTTGTCCTGCTGTTATCTACCCTTTCAAAGAGTTGACTCCGCTCCTGTTTGTAGGCTCCCGTTAGGTACTGAAAGTTTGCAATGAGATCACCCCACAGCCTTTTTTTCTCCAGGCTGAACAAGCCCAGCTCCCTCAGCCTGTCTTCGTACAGGAGGTGCTCCAGTGCTCTGATCATCTTCTTCCAGACCAAGTGCAAAACCTTGCAGTTTGCTGTGTTGAATCTCATTAGATTCACCTGTGCCTACCTTTCAAGTCTGTTGAGGTCCCTCTGAATGGCATCCCTTCCCAGGTATAGGACTGTTGCATTAGGCGATATGTGAAGTGTCGGTTGTAATGTGACAGGGCCCCTCCCTATGCCCCGTTCCTACTATGTGGTGTTGGTAAAAGGCGGCTGCGCAAGCATATGGGCGGAGACACGCGGTGTATATATAAGCAAATGAGCGCTATTAATAAATGCCATTCTGCCTCACATCATATTGGTCAATGGGAGGATGGACCAGGTGGGGCGTGGGGCATAGAATGCTGGGTGCTGGGCCTGTGAGCGAGGCGGAAGGCAACATAGGACAGATAGGATAGATTATGTAGGAGACCTAGTCCCACCCAAGCAGGAAGCACTGAGCACCTGATAGAAGACAGCTCTGGCATAGTGTGGGCAGGGAGAGAAGTGATGGTGGAAGCCCCCCCAAACATACAAAGGCAGCTCCTACGGAGCACAAGAACCAGGAGAATGGCAACTAATGTGAGCAAAATAGGTATAACACATCAGTAAGTGTATGGCATGGCATGGCATGGTAGTTTACACAAAAGTACATGCAGAGAGGGAGGAAGGTAGGCCCTTCCATCTTCATTTTCTTCTCATTTTGGAGCAAAATGCTGACACATCAGTTTGTGCAGGTGGGGTTCTGTATCTTGCTATCAGGTTCACAATCAAGAGAAGCACTCCTGATCTCAGCCAGTATGGCTATGGACACTCACCTGAGGGCTAAAACCAGTGCCTCTACAGGGAAAACAACAGAGTTATCTGATGCATCCACTTAGATAGATCTGATGAGAAAAGAGTCTTCTGTTTAGGTGGATGACTACACTGAGTGCCTTGAACATTCTCCAGGTGATATGGAACCTGCACTGAGTGTTTGCAGGTGGATGATCTTTTATGACAAGTGTCTGGCTGCTAAAAACATTTAAAAGCTGCATTGCTTTAGAGGTGCTCCCAGTTGATTATTGTCAGCAAATGTGCTAAGGATGCACCTCCAGACCAATCCTCTCATTTCTGTCTGTCCTTGACACCACAAGATGCAGAAGGATAGCAGCCCTGATCCAGTTGCTCCTGCATGGGTTTCTTCAGGAGCAGACCCATTTGTTGACAGATTAGGAAAGGTTTTACCTGTCTTGAGGCAGCTCCTGAGCTTCTCACATATTGGTAGCACCTCTAGTACACTGCTACAAAAACCTTGGAGGTTTTCATTCTAGAGGGCAAGACGGGAGGATGCAGGGAGCTGGAAGAAAGAGAGCACTGCACAGGAAGGTTTTGTGTTTGCGCATGAATGCCTGGCTGGCACAGCAGGGAGCTGGCAATGGCCCTATGGTGCTGTGTCCCTGTGTCCTGGAAAAGGTGAAAGTTTGGGGTAGATGAAGGAATGTACCCCAGCTTTCCTTGTCTCCATCGTGCAGAGAGTCTCCAAGTCCCTCACTTTACAAGGAACAAGCCAATGGGGCTGCCAGGTCTGCTACTTGTCACAATTTGGCTGGTTAATCAACAAACCTGTAAACAAATCCCTGAGAAACTGGTTGGTCAGCATGTGTCATGCAGTACCAAAAAGAGAGGCTGTTAAATTGTTACTCTACTGTTTCTTTTCAGGTTTCCATAGATGAACCTTTGAATCTTTGGGCCCCGGTGGGAGGACAAAGTTGAGAATTCTGCTGCCACTGTACTGCAGTCACTTGCCTAGCAGCCACTGATATGTTTTCCCTTTCCATTGATCTTTGCTGGATTAAAATGACTTCAGATGCCCAAGAGCTGTGATGAGGAGGGCAGAAAAAAAGCAAGTCAAGGTTAGAAAAAGCAAGACTAGAAAATCCAGATACAGGCTGCTTACATCCCTAATTCAGGAGACAGGGTTCGGGATCACACCCAGCATAATGCTGGCCAATGCTTGTCATCAGTGTTGCAGTCTCCAGTGACCTCAAGGTATTTTCCAAATGATTAGGGCAGAAAGGAAGGGAGGGAAAACATGTCAAACTGAGTGAGAGAACAGGATCTGTGGCAGGAAAACAAGAGGTAAAGGAAAGTTTAAGACTCTCAGTTCAGGGCAGAATTGTGTTGTGTGCTCCCATCTGTGTACAAGCTTGTCTTGCAGGTAGCCCTGAGTTGTAGGCTGCTCTGGGATGCAAGGAAGGGGAGACAGTTTAGCTGGATATATTCTGGCTCCTTATATCCTGTGAGTAACTGCTGGCCATGGAACAGCTAAGCTTCTAGATCCTCTCCATGGCCCTTTCACACACAGCTTTGGTCTGGAATCTGGTGACGAGCAAAAAAACACCTATGAGGAGAGGAACTGCTGGTCTGCCCAGAGGGAGTTGATGCCCTCTCCAGCAGAAGCAGCTCTGTGGATCTCCTGACTTGAATCATAGTGCCTGTCCCCTGAAATAGATCCAAGACATTGATGAGGCTACTCCCACTGACATCCAGCTGCTGCCAATGTCATTATTATGTTGAGGGCTCAAATTCTATCAAAGAGATCTCTAGGGGCAGAGCTAGGTTACTTTAGGTTTTTCCCTTGATAAAGGAGAGAATGTGGAGAAGATGTTGACTGTATCCAGAAGAAACAAGGTTCCTAGAAGAGTGAAGAACAGATCCTGTGAGAACTGCATTTTGCAAAATACCTATCTCCAAGATATTCTGCACTTTCTCACTGCTACTGGGAGATGGGATGGCTGATTACAAACATCTGCACCATGTTGTCCATAGCACTGGTGGAACTGGTCCTTGGGAGGGATTTTCTCTTTTATAATGCTGGCCCAGGCCAGAGGATAGTCCTGATACCCCCAGTTTGAAACGAGGTCCAGTACTCAACAGGGAGCTTTGGGGGTTCCTCCAGCTTCTGGAGAAGCCTCAATCAGGAGAGAATTGAGGCCCTTCCTATTCGGATTGGGGGATGCTTACCTACTAGGGTCAAGGCCATTAGGATCATGCCTTGAGGATGTACAGGCAAAACTAGCTGCTGGTTAGTATCTCTAGGCAGAGATACCAAGTAATACCTTACTGCTGAACACAGCTGGTCCACATGTTCATTTTCCAATAGCACCTGCAGAGCACAACTGGTGTGGGCCTGGCAGCTGGCACTGCTCAGCAGGGCCAGGGAAGCATTAGAGCCCCAGGCCTGCACTGAAATCCAGAGATATCCTGTGTCCCATGAGGAGGTCCCAGAGGCACCCAGAATCTATATGTCATTTTTTTTTTTATATTGCAGCAGATATGGTCCTCTAGCATTCCTCAGTCCTCTAAGAGATTAAAAGGTACACAAGAAAATAATAAAAAAATACAGCAAGAATTCTATGTTAGATCCATTTATTCGTTTCTATACTCTAATTAAGAATCTGTTAAAAATAATTCAAAGAACAAAAGTTGTATTGGATAGGCTAATTACAATGTTCAATTTAGCTTGTTTATTTGGTTGAGCTCTCAATAGAGACATCAGTAAAGGCCTTAAACAGTTCTGGAAATCACATTACTATGCTGCTCATTCAAGTGCAACAGTGAATTTAAACAAACACAAAACAGTACCACGGGTTATGATTTTATTTCATACATATATTATACGGTTATCTCATCTGTCGTGTTATATATCTTTTAACAGACTGTGAAGTATGTACTGCTTGGAGTATGGGAAGAATATACTCAAAGTGAACCTCATTTTTTTAAGAAAAGTCTTCTTTCATTTCCATGACTTGAAAATTATTTTATTGAACTGATATGTTATGTGATAGAACAACCACCTGTTTTGCGCTAAGTTGGGAAAAAAATAAAAAACAAAACAAACAAACAAAAAAAACCCACAGACTTAAATAGGTCTTCA
Organism: Meleagris gallopavo; assembly: GCF_905368555.1. NCBI lineage: Eukaryota > Metazoa > Chordata > Aves > Galliformes > Phasianidae > Meleagris > Meleagris gallopavo. The sequence continues at coordinate 30,210,120 of NC_139435.1, read as the reverse complement.
AAACTGTGATATCTTGAAACAGCACAAAAATTATAATGTAATTCAGAATGAGAAGACAAAGACCAAACCCCACAAAACTGTATGTTTTATAATCACGATTTGCCCATTAAGTATGATATATCTTACTATTTCTATGTTCTGCTTAATCACTGTGATGGAATTACAACTTTGTGTTCACTAGCTGTGATTCACTTAGTGTGGTTTGATTTATGGCACCACAGATTTGTTTAGTTAATGGAATATTTTAATTTACTGTGCATGATAGAAGACCGCGTAAAATTACTTTGAATATCTGTATTATGTTACTGTTCAGCACTAGCCAAACTATGAAATCAGAAGAAAATTAGTAGTGTAAGCATTTTACTTTCAGGAACCTGTATCCCAACAGTCTGAAGATCTTTTATCACATATACCAAAGACTTTTTTTTATGCTGTATGTTACTACTCTTCTGCTCAGAATGTTGTATATTAGCATTATTCTGCTTAGAGTCTTTTACAGAGACTGCTACTCCTAATCTTCCAATTCAGTTTCAGTTATGCAGATTTCCATGAATAGTCAGTGTAACTATTCATGATAATAATTCATCAAATTTGATATGAAAATCTGTTTTGATGCCTGAAAAGTGACAGGTGTACAGCAGGACTAATACAACAAACTGTGTAGGAGAGGTCCTTGTTCTGCTGGGCATTATTCTGCTGTGTTTAGATAGAACTTCCCCACCTCCATGAAATTTGAGATCAAATATCACCACAATAATAATAATAATAAAAAAAAATTAAACAAGGAGTTTTCAAAGTCAAGCTATCTCTTACACCTTGTCTTACTTTGAGGTCAATGCTGTTTCAGTTATATCAGTGATGAGGTATATATTGTGAAAATTCAGTATATCTATTTTTAATTTCAGACTATTGGGTTCCTAGTTATTATTTCAAGGTATTTCATCAAGTATTTGATTTTACATGTACCTACATTTATGTAGTACATTATATATAATATTCAGTTATAAAATACAAATGCATGATACATATATATAATGTACATTTTTATATTTAATGCCCCAGAAATTAATCATATATAATATTCATAATTTTTGTTTCTGTTCTGACAGGCAGCTTTTAGAAATTTATTTGAACAAAATAGTATTTAACAAAGTAAAAGTAATTTATATCATGTATCAGAAGAAATTAACTTAAACATTCTAAATTTCTACAGTAAAGCCTTCTCTTGTTAATTTCTGTTTTCTTTTTACTTTCAATTCCTTTTTGGAGACTGTTGTGGTTTAACCCAGCAGGCAGCTAAGCACTGCACAGTGGTTTGCTCATGCCCCTCCTTTCCAATGGGATGGAGAAGAGAGTTGGGGAAAAAAAAAAAAAAAAAAAAAAAAAAAGTAGAATTTGTGGGCTGATACAAACCTGTTTGCTAAAATAGAAAAAAGGAAAAGTTATGAATATACATATATATATGTATACATATATAATGGAATCATAGAATGCTTAGAGTTGGAAGGGACATTTTACAGCCATCTACTCCAACTTCTTTGCTGTGAACAGGGATACCCACAGCAAGATCAGGTTGCCCAGGGCCTGACCCAGTTTCTCCTTGAAAGTCTTCAGGAACACGGAATCCACCACACCTCTGGACTGTCTGTTCCAGTGCCTCACCACCCTTACTGTAAAAGACCTTTTACTTTTGTCTAACCTAATCTACCCTCTTCACGTTTGAAACCATTTCCCTTTGTCCTAGACTCTGATAGTTTGTCTTTCCTTCTTCTTGTAACTCCACTTTAGATACTGAAAGGCTGCTATCAGGTCATCTCGCAGCCTTCTCTTCTCTAGACTGAACAGCCCCAGCTCTCTCAGCCTGTCCTTGTAAGAGAGGTGTTCCATTCCATGAACTATTTTTGTGGCCCTCCTCTGGACGCACTCAAACAGGTCTATGTCTCTCCTGTACTGAGGACTCCACATCTGGACACAGTACTCCAGGTGAGGCCACACCAGCCCAGAGCAGAGGGGCAGAATCACCTCTCTCAAACTGCTGGCCGCACTTCTTTTGATGCAGCCTAGGATATAGCTGGCTTCTTGTGCTGTGAGGTCATATTATTGACTTATGTCCAGCTTCCCATACACCAGCATCCTCAGGTATTCTGTGGCAAGGCTGCACTCAATCCCTGCATCCCCAGCTTGTCTTTGGTAGTGGGAGTTGTTTTGGCCCTGGTACAAGACCCTGCATTTGGGTTTGTTGAAATATATTATATATATGTGAACATACATATCAAGTAATGCACAAGCAATTGCTCACTACCCTCTGACCAATACCCAGCTAGGTCCCTGAGCAGTGGAAGGGAGAGATGAACTCCCACCCTCCTTCAAAACTCCTTTCACATGATGTCTTACAGTATGGAATATTCGTTTGGCCAGTTTATCTCAGCTGTCCTAATTATGTTCCCCGCCAGCTCCTTGGGCCCTTCACCATGAATGGCCTTGGCTCTGTACAGTGGTGCTTAGCAAACATCAATATTGTATCAACGTTGTTTTTCTCCTTGAACCAAAACACCATGTCAAGAACTCTGAAGAATCACAGAATCACACAGAATCATAGGGGTTGGAAGGGACCTCCAGAGATCATCGAGTCCAACCCCCCTGCCAAAGCAGGTTCCCTACACCAGGTTGTGGGTCTTGAATATCTCCAGAGAAGGAGACTCCACAACTTCCCTGGGCAGCCTGTTCCAGCACTCCATCACTCTCACCATAAAGAAGTTCTTGCACACATTTGTGTGGAATTTCCTATGCTCCAGTTTCTGGACATTTCCCCTTGTCCTTTCTCCACACAGTGCTGAAAACAGTCTGGCCTCATCACTCTGCCCCCCACACCTTAGATACTTATAGACCTGGATCAGGTCCCCTCTCAGTCTTCTTTTCTCAAGGCTAAACAGACCCAGTTCTCTTAGCCTTTCTTCATAGGGGAGATGCTCCAGGTCCTTCACCATCTTTGTGGCCTTCTGCTGGACTCTTTCCAAGAGATCCCTGTCTTTTTTGTACTGGGGAGCCCAGAACTGGACACAGTACTCCAGATGAGGCCTTACCAGGGCAGAGTAGAGGGAGAGGATCACCTCCCTCGACCTGCTGGACACACTCTTTTTAATGCACCCCAGAATGCCATTGGCCTTTTGGCCACAAGGGCACACTGCTGGCTCATGGCCAACCTGTCGTCCACCAGGACACTCAGGTCCCTCTCCCTCTCCACAGAGCTCCTCTTCAGCAGATCATCCCAAAACCTGTATGGATGCATGCAATTATTCCTCCCCAGATGCAAGACTCTACACTTGCTTTTATTAAACCTCATCTAGTTTCTTACTGCTCAGCTCTCCAGCCTGTCCACGTCTCGCTGAATGGCAGCACAGCCTTCAGGTGTGTTAGCCAATCCTCCCAACTTCGTATCATCAGCAAACTTACTGAGGGTGGCCACTATCCCCTCATTAAGATCATTAATGAAGGTGTTGAGTAAGACCGGACCCAGCACCAACCCCTGAGGAACATCGCTAGTTACAGGTCGGGCCATGGTAATTAGTAAAGTGAGAACTAATTCTGATTTGGAAGAGATGAATGGAGGCAATACACTCCACTGAGTATTCCAAATTTATTTATCCAGTTTACTGATTTACCAACGAAGTGTACTAAGTTTTATTTTCTGAGAACAGTATTGCAAAGGTAATTTTAGTTAATCATTTTGAAATGATGAACAAATTAGTTCTAAATAGAGAACTGGACCTTTTTTTCTCACTCTTGCCATGCTTAATCAGAACGGATTTAGCATATTTCTGTTAAGCATAAACTTTCTGTTAAAACTTTGTAAAACATATAATCATATCTAAGCAGAGAATTGCTCTTTAGTTTCAGATGGTGATTCTATGTCTTCAATTTTAGCATTTTACATGCAGATTTCAAAAAAGTGCCTTGATACATGAGTTCAAAATGTAATTTAAATAACATTTATTATTCTAACTGCACAGAACAGATAAAATCTGAATACAGGTGAATACAGTAGCATCAGCTCCTATCTAGCAGTGAACATATTACTGCCAGTTATTGAGCAATTTTTGACCACTGAAACTACCAAGGTAGTTGTCCTTCCCTACTGTAACATTTCCCTCTACTATAAGCAGTACAAATGAACATCTTTCATTTTTGCAAAACATTAGAGGCCTGATCCCACTGCAAAATAAAAAAGACATGTAATGAAAATTTCTGCAGCATCTGTGAAAGAATGTGACAAGGGTCAGCAAACAACTGACAAAAATATCGTTGATGTTGCAAGAGTACTTCAATATATGTGGTACAGTCTAAAATTACATATAAAAGCTGAAAAGTAACTTGATTCAGTGTAAGATTATTCGAAACATCTTAAGATTATTCATATTTTTCTAGATTTTGTTAGACAAAGAAAGAATAATAAAGAAAGAAAAGAAAAAAAATAGCAAAGCATGTTTTGCGGGCATTAAAAGGAATCTCGCTCTACATGCAAATGAAAGTGAAGTATTTGTAGCATATCACTTGGTCATTTACAAAGTGCCTGTATGTGTGATGACTTAGAAATCCTCCACTAATGGAAAAGGAAAAACTGACATAATTTTTACAATGATGCCTGGTAATCTCAATAGGGATTTCTGTAGATTTAGGATCAGAACTTTTATTACTATGAATATCAGTGTAATTCAGTATCAGCTTGTGTTTCACACAACTAAAGAAACTAATGGAAGAAATCTTTTTTTTTCTTTTTTCTTTTCTTTTTTTTTGTTTTTGTTTTTGTTTTCTGTTTTCTTTTTAATTGTATTTCCTTGCTTATAAGAAACAAATTGTTATTACTTGCCTCAGGATCTGGAGAATAAATTCAGTCTCATCTATGTGGTACCCAGAGAAAAATGACATTTCTTACTTTTCACAAAGTTAGCCCAACATTAATTGAATACTTTTATGTCCCATCCTTTATGGATATTGTGCCATTTTAAATATAATGAAAATGAATAAACTTTGAATGTCAGACTAAAAAAGTAACTATGCAACAGGACCCTTGAACATGTACAGAAGATTTTAAAACACGGGAACAATATTTAATTTGCAAATATCTTCTGATTACTTAAATTTTACAGTATCTGCACTATATGACATGATATCAAAGAATTAACAATGTTCTTTCTTAACAGCTTCAGTGGCTGGTAATGATCTACATAAATTGCATGCTACCATTTTTCGTCATGTGAATAATTAATTTGGTTACTATTATCAGATAATTCACCTCTTTGTTAGGTGTTAAATGAGAGAGGGAGTAGGGAGAGAGAAAGGGCAGGACAGAAGCAGGGAAAATTATGAGAGCTCGTTAGCACCACCTTGATGGTGCAGTGAGCAAAAACAGAGATAAATCTATTGGGTCATGTCCTTCTTCCTTGCTAGTAAAGATGGATAACAAACAGTCTGGGTCAATGTTATATTCAAAGTCTACAAGTGCTCTGATATCCATTACTACAAAGCAGAAATGCAGAAAGAAGAAATGTGAAGGGGTCAATCATTAGCATATCAGTTTTAGAAGGGCGTTTTATGACTGCATTAATTCACTGTGGTATCAGTTCAATTGCTTAAAACTTCCAAAAAAGCTCAAAGACTAAGAGAGTCTGTGGTTACAGCAAGTGCACAAATACTGATAGTCTTTCTCCTCTCTACTCCTAGCAAAGTCTCTTTTCTATGACTATGTGTGTAGTACATAAAACCTTGAAGCTTTTAAAGTATTTTAAGCAGTTCACAACATAAGCGTGTCTTGAGTCTTTATTCCAGTTCACAGAAAATGGAGAATAACGTTTTCATATCTGACCCTCTTAAAAAAATTGCATAGGAAATTCAAGGTCTCATTTTCAAATTAACTAACTGTGCATAGCTGAAGCTATTCCCTTTGTGTAGCCTGATTAATTTTTTTTTTTTTCCCAGCTTAAATCATTCAGAATGGTTGTTACAATAAATAAGATAAAACTTCTTCCTTTTATGCCACTCTTTACCCATTACACCCCAGTTAGAATATTGTCCTATTTCCCCCTCTTAATGTCTTGTCTCTGTAATCTTTTCTTTCTTCAATTTGTCAGAGCATTTGATCAAACTATAATGAGCATCACTAAGATGTATCTAAATGAAAGCTATAGCTGGAATATAACAGCAAAACCATGCCATAACAAAAAGTAAATACTAGGTTTTTTGAGAAACAAAATACATAAGCAGAACTCTGGATCCATGACAGAATATCTATTATTAAATTAAAAAGAAAATTGTTTTGCTTTGATCTCTATTTAAGATGTAATTTCAATGCAGTATATAATCTTGGATAATGTTGGAATTGGTTGATGGTTTCCTAGTGCTAGACCATCAGTACAATGCAAGAGATTCTTTTTGAAAAATATGACACAAATTATTTCAGGAAAGTATAAAACATATTGCACTGGAAAAAATATTCTTGTATTCTTAAACTTGACACTTAAACAACATTCTTGTATTCTTAAACAACAACATAAATATTACTTGTGTTAAAATGAAACAATCCAAATTTAATACTGGCATTTAATTTTCTGCTATTCATTTTTTGGCATGATTAAAACATATCATTTTTTAGTCTGTGTCATGGTAAATGATGCATTTCATAGGGTCCACAAAAAGTATGGGGACATATACCCAAAACCCCATACAAATATATGTGTATTAGAACAATATTATGTCTTAACTATTTTTTCTATGGTATATTTGAACTGAACATAAAAGGAAGGCTATACTGCTTACAGATCAGTATTTGTCATGCTTCAGGTTGCATATGATCATAGGAATTATAGAATCTTAGATGCTGGAAGGGGCCTCTGGAGATCATTGAGTCCAATCCTCCTGCTAAAAGCAGGTTTCCAACAGTAGGCTAAGCAGAAAAGCATCCAAGGGGATCTTGAATGTCTGCAAAGAGGGAGACCCACTGAATCCATGGGCAGCCTGTACCAGTGCTCTGTTACCCTCGAAGTAAAGAAGTTTTTCACATGTTTGTATGGAACTTCCTGTGTTTCAGTTTTTTTACTACTGCCCTTTGTCCTGTCACTGAACATCTCCGAAAAGAACTTGGCCCCATCCACTAACTTTGGTACTTTAGATATTTATAAACTTTGACAGATCACCTCTCAGTCTTCTCCAAGCTGAACAGACTCAAGTCTCTTAGTGTACCCTCATATGGGGAACACTCCAGGTCCTTAATCATCTTTGCAGCCCTCTGCTGGACTCTTTTCTTTGAACTGAGGAGCCCAGAATTGGACCCAGTGTTCCAGATGTGGCGTCTTCAGGGCAGTGTAGAATTGGAGGATCACCTCCCTAGCCCTGTTGGTAACACTTTTTTTTTATTATTTATACCTGCCCCCCAGTAACATTGGCCTTCTTGGCCACAAGGGCACAGTAGGAGGCTCACAGTTAACTTGTTGCCAGGCAGGATACCTATGTCCTTCTCCGCAGAGTTCCTCTCCAGCAGGTCAGCCCTAACTTGTATTGATTCTGGCAATTGTTCCTTCCCAGCTGCAAGACTTGAAACTTGCTCTTGTTGAATTTCATCAAGTTCCTCTCTGCTCAACTGTCCAGTCTGTCCAGGTCTTGTTGAATGGCAGCACGACATTCCGACATGTTAGCCACTCCTCCCATCTTTTATCATCAGCAAACTTTTTGAGGATGTACTCTATCCCCTCATCCAGGTCATTTATAAAATGTTAAACAAGACTGGAACCAGGACCAACCCGTGGGGAACACTGCTAGTTACAAGCATCCAACCAGACTCTGCACTGATAATTGCAACACTCTGAGCTCTGCCACTCAGTCAGTTCTCAGCACACATCATTGTCTTCTCAATTATCCCATACTTTCTAAGCTTCATTACCAGTATGTTGAGGGAGGCAGTGTCAAAAGCGTTGCTGAAGCCAAGGTCATCGACAGTATCCAGTACTCTCACATCTAGTACAACACAACTAGTGATTATGTCATAAAAGGCTGCCAGGTTGATTGAACATGATTTCCCCTTGATCAGTCTCTCTTGAAAACTCCTAATAACATTATTCTGTTCCATTTGCTTGCAAATGGCATCCAGAACAAGTTGCTCAATCACCTTTCCAGGGACAGAGGTGAGGCTGACTGGCCTGTAGCTGCCCAGGTCTTCTTCCTTACACTTTTTGAAGATTGGAGTGACATCAGCTTTCCTCCAGTCTTCAAGCACCCACTCCCATTCTCCAAGACAATTCCAAGATAATAGAGAGCAGTTCAGCAATTACTTCTTCCAGCTCCCTCAGCACTCATGGTGACATCCCATCAAGGCCTCTGGTTTTGTGTGCACTGACTTTGGCTAGATGCTCTCTGATCAGATCTTCCGCAGACAAGAGGAATTTTCCATTCTCCCAACTCTCTCTTTTACCTCCATGGTATGGGATTCCTGTGAAGTAGTCTTAGCAGTAAGGACTGAAGCACAGAAAGCATCCAGTACCTCTGCCTTCTCAGTATCCCCTATTACCAGACACTTACCTTATTCAGTAGAGGACCCACATTTTCCATAGCTTCTTTTTATTATTTACATACTTTAAAAAAAAGCCTTTGTTATCTTTGATCTTCACCAGCCTTATTTCCAAATATCTTGCTCATTCATTCACGATGAGCCTCCTTCCACTTTTCCTTGATTTTTTACTTGTAGGGACGCACCAATCTTGAGCTTCCAAAGAAGTGATGTTTAAGTACCAAACACTTATCTTGGGTCCCCTCTCCTTCCAATGTTCTAAACCACAGGATATCTTCAAGTAAGCCCTTGAAAGGGTCAAAGTTGGCTCTCCTGTTGTCCTGGGCTGCAAACCTACTTACTGCTTTACTTCTTCCACACAAGATCCCTAATGCCAATATCCCATGACTGCTGCATCCCAAGCTGCCCTCAACTTTCACATCCCCAAACAATCCTTCCTTGTTTGTGAGAACACTGTTTTACTTGTCTCTGTGATTACAGTGAGATCATGGACCTGTGACTACACGTAGGTCTCTAGTTCTTCATGTTTGCATGCAATTCTGCATACACTGTTACATAATCACTTCCGAGAATAAATGGGAGAGTAAGATGCAGATTTCCCTAGAAGGTTCCAAAAGTTTCCTGTAGGAATATTCACTCTTGAGGTGGGTGGCTTTCTGGCTTCTGTCACTGGAGGCAGGAACATTTATTACTAAGGAACATTTGTTATTCTTCTGGTTGGCCTGGTTTATTCCTCAGTCAGTTGTAATGATGTGAGCATTTATATCATGGATCCTGTCTCCCAAAGTCCAACAGTTTAAATTGCACCTCACTACTTCAACCAGTCTGCAGCCAAAGATTATGCTGCCTTTTCTGGACAGCTGGATTCCATTCTTACTTAATAGATCATGGTACATCATAAGAAGTCCCATTATTGTGGAAACCAAAACCTTCACACTTGCACCAGCCATGAAGCTGGGAGTAGACATGCATTCTATGTCTCTTCCTGGCTTCCCAGTTACCTTCAAGTGGCAAAATGGAGGAAAAGAACAGTTCATGTGAAATACCTACTTAGTTATATTTCATCTTGTTCCTCCTATTGTTCTTTACAATTAAGAAGCAAAATTACAAGTATTTTAAATTTAATGTACAGTATTGTTACGCAATGAAAAGTAAATATCCAGTATGATTGTTTTTTTAAGCTCTATTTTTGCCATATTCATGATACATCAAAGAATCAAAGAATTGTTTGAGATGGAAAGTACTTAGGAAACCAATTCCCCTGCAGTCAACAGGAACATCTACAGCCATATCAGGCTGCTCAGAGCTTGGTCCAGTTAGGCCTTGAATGCATACAAGGATGGGGCATCCACCACCTCTCTGGTCAACCTGTTCCAGAGCCTCACCACTCTTTTTGTAAAAAACTTCTTTCTTATATCCAAATTAAATTTCCCTTCTTCTAGTTAGAATCCACTTCTCTTTGTCTTATCACAAAGACTGTAGTAGACTGAAAGGCTACTATCAGATCTCCCTGAAACTTCCTTCTGCAAGCTGGACAGCCCCAGCTCTCTCAGTCTGTCTTCATAATTCCATCTCTTGGATCAGTTTTGTGGCTTTCCTCCAGGTGTGCTCCAAAAGGTCCATGTCTCTTTGTAAGACATGTTTCTTTTTTACACCTCTGTCTCCAAGCGTGCTGAGGAACACAACTGGACAAGTTCAGGCAAGTCCTGGACAAACTTGGAAAAAATCTGTCCAAAGATTTGCAGGCCAGGCACTAACCTCCCCATTCAATACTAGACCAGGTTGCCCAGGGACTACCTGGGCCTTGAACACCTCCAGGAACTGGGCATCCACAACTTCTCTGGGCAGCCTGTTCCAGTACCTCAACACTCTCTCTGTAAAGAATTTTCCCCTGACGTCCAACCTAAATCTCCCCTCCCTCAACTTAAAACCATTTCCCCTTGTTCTGCTGTTGTCTACCCTTTCAAAGAGTTTATTCCCCTCCTGTTCGTAGGCTTCCTTTAGATACCAAAAGACTGCAATAAGGTCATCTTGCAGCCTTTCTTCTCCAGGCTGAACAAGCCCAGCTCCCTCAGCCAGACTTCGTAGGGGAGGTGCCCCAGTCCCCTGATCATCTTTGTGGCCCTCCTCTGGACCCTCTCCAACAGCTCTGTCTTTGCCTCACGAGAGCAGAGTAGAGGGGGACAGTCATCTCCCTGTCCCTGCTGGCCACCCCTCTTTTGATGGAGCCCAGGATACCATTTGCTTTCTGACTATGTCAAAGGCCTTGCTCAAGTCCAGGTAAATTGGTTGCCTTTCCCTTGTCCACCAATACCATCATTCCATCATAGAAAGCCACCAGATTGGTTAAGCATGACCTTCCCCTGGTGAAGCCTTGCTGGCTGTCTCGAATCACACGCTCAGTCCTCATGTGATCAAGCATGTCATCCAGCAGTATCTATTCCATGATCTTCCCAGGCACAGAGGTGAGACTCCCCAGGTCCTCCTTAAACCTTTTCTTGTAAAAGGGAGTAATGTGACCCTTCCTTCAGTCATCTGGGACCTCACCTGACAACCACAACTTTTCAAGTATGATGGAGAATGGCTCGGCAACCTCCTCAGCCAGCTCATTCAGAACCCTGGGATGCATGCCATCTGGCCCCATAGACTTGTAGACATTCAGTCTCATGATGCGGTCTCAAACTTGCTCTGCCCTTATAGTGGGAGTAGATTTACTGCCCCAGTCCCCTGTCTAGAATCTTTGGATGCAGAGCTCAGGGACGTGAGAAATACTAGAATCCTGGCTGCCAGTGAAGACTGAGGCAAAGAACTCGTTCAGTACCTCAGCCTTCTCTTTGTCTATTGAAGCCAGTTCTTCTTTTACATTTACCAAAGGAGGTACACTCACTTTGGCCTGCCTCTTCTGGCCAATGTACCTGTAGAAAGTCTTCCTATTGTTTTTCACGTCCCTCTCCAAGTTCAATTCTGCCTGTGCCTTGGCTTTCCTGATCCCACATCTGCAAGTCTGGATGGCATTCTTCCCTGTATTCTTCCCAGGTGACACACCCTTGTTTCTAGAGCTTGTAAGCACCTTTCTTCACCCTCAGCATGCCCAGCAGGTCCTCGCCGAGCCATGCCAGTTTCCTACCTCCTCTGCTCGCTTTCTTATGCAGAGAGACAGAGAGCTCTTGGGCTCTCAGAAAGGCATCCCCAAAAAGAAGCCAGCTCTCCTCAACATCTTTGTTTTTAAAAACAGCATTCCAGGGGATTAACAGTCCATTGAACAGCTTAAAGTTTGCTCTTCCAAAGTTCAGGGTCCTGATGCCACTCTTTGCCAGGTCCACATCTCTTGAGATTACGAACTGAACCAGAGCGTGGTCACTGCAGCCCAGGCGGCCTCCAACCTTAACACCTTTAATGATCTCATCTGCATTGATGAGCAGCAGATACAGCAACGCTTCAGCCCTGGTCGGTCTGTCCATTACCTGGACCAGAAGGTTATCATCAATGGATTCCAGGAGTCTCCTGGACCTCTTGCAGCTTGCTGTGTAGTCTTTCCGACAGATATCCAGATGGTTGAAATCTCCCAACAGGACAAGAGCCTGTGAGCATGATCCCTCCCGCATATGAAGCAAGAAAGCCTCATCGACAGCCTCCACTTGATGAGGTGGCCTGTTGCATACCCCTATCATTAGCTGGCCTTCATAAGTCTTGTCCCTAATTCTAATCCACAGGCTCTCAACATGTTCCTGACTGTTTCTCAGAGGGAGCTCCTCACTGTCTATCCACTCTTCGATACAGAGCGTAACTCCCCCACCCTCCCTACCTTATCTATCCCTTCTAAAGAGCCGATATCCCTTAGTGGTGGTATTCCAGTCATAGGAGTCATCCCACCATGTTTCCATGATAGCAACAAGGTCATAACTTTCTAAGTGCATCACGGTTTCCAACTCATCCTTCTTATTTCCCAGGCTGTGTGTATCGGTATAAAGGCACTTCAGCTGGGCTTTCCATCTCACTGCCTTTATAGAGGATCTAAGATCCCCTAGAACAGCATCCCCAGCATCCCCTGCCTTAGTCCATCCCTTTGTCCTCCACCCTCCTCGCCCATCAAGTTTGGTATGAGCCCTCGAATGACCCGCTCAATCCCAGTGGCCCCGTGTTTTGTCTCCTTCCTCCTTCACGTCTAGTTTAAAGACATTTCTGTGAGTCCTGACTGTTCCTCGGCTAAGATCCTCTTATCCCTCAGAGACAGGCTACTTCCATCTGCATCCATCATGCCAGGTGCCAAGTAAATTGCCTTGTGGTCAATAAAAAACAGAATTCCTGTGTTTGCACCAACTTCTAAGCCATGTATTTATGAGGTGGGTTTTTTGGATCCTCTCAGTATCCTGCCCTGCCACTGAAGGTACAGAAGAAAACATCACCTGCGTGCCCACTCCATCAACTACCCGCCCCAGTCCCCTGAAGTCTTTCTTGATAGTTGTTAGGCTTTTCTCAGCAACTTTGTCACTGCCAACTTGAACTATCAGTAAGGGCTAATAATCAGAAGGGCAAATAAATCCAGGAAATTTTCTAGAAATGTCCCTGACCCTTGCCTCAGGAAGGCAGCACACCTCCATACGGGTAAGGTCAGGCTGACATATAGGGGCCTTCCGTTCCTCTCATCAGGGAGTCATCTATGACAAGCACTCTTCTGTCCTCCAGGTGGAGACAGTCTTGAAGTGTGGGGTCGACCACTTCACCCAAGGCAACAGGCAACCTCACGGGTGGACCTCCCTCCATACCCTCACCCACCTCACCCTCAAGTTCCAGGGCCTCAAACCTGTTGCGCAGAGGCACCTGGGGAGCCGAGGATGGTTGGGGTGGGGGATGCCGAGTTTGTATTCGTTTCCGCTCCTCCTCCTCTCTCAAATTGTTGCTAGGGGAAGGAGAGGACAGGGGGCTCACTGCAGCACCATCTGCCTGCTAGTTCCCCTCTCCCACCTGTTTGCAAGGCGGCAGGGGGTGATAGCATCAGCTGTGTGCCAAGATCTCAGGGCCAGTAGGGACTGGCATCACCATCAATCTCCCTCTCACATTCCTTTATGGTCCTCAGCCTCTCCTTCTCCACCTTCAGGTTGACCACAAGGCTGAGTAACTCATTTAGCTGGTCACATCTTATACAAGTGCTGTGTCCATCACCTGGCACTGCAGAGGTCTGGCTCTGGCACTTGTCGCAGACAGTGACTGTGTACTAGCATCTTGTGTTGAGACTGTTGGAAATATCCAAATAATTTTGCCAGGACGGTATCTCTGATAAAAGCAGATTTTATTCACGATTGCTATGGCAGGTGTCCCACAAGCAGGAGCACACTTATGGACACAACATGATAGTCTTTATACCCTGTTTTCTCCCCCTTGCCTCCCCCCCATCCCCTGTTTCCCCACAGAGCTCTTCTTGTCATATTGATATGGTGATTTGCTTCAAAGTCTTCGTTAAACAAAGAGCACAACATTTGATTCCCACAGGACCTCAGTCTGAGTCTCCATATTTTTCTTAGCATCAGCCATTCCTTTATGCATGCATGGGACCTCAGTCTGGGTCTCCACATTCTTCTTGGCTGCAGTCTTCCTTTTGTGTGAGCATGGGACTTCTGTCTGGGTCTCCACAATTTTTGTGACCGTAGCCTTCCGCCCGTGGTGCAGCCGTGGCAAACCAGCAGGCTCATTAACACTACTAGATAGCCTTAATTGGGTGTGACTGATCAGCCCTGCCATACTGCAGGTAGTCCTGGCTCTGCTGTCACCCCGTTGCCAAGTCGTTAACAGGAGCGCCCGCACTTATCACTCACTTGACAGTAATAATAACCCTCCTTGCTATATAGCCCCGTGAATGGGTGGCTTACAGATTCTCCTCCTTAAAACAGCCCAGGTTATTCTCACACCCTGACTTCTCCTGTCTGTCCTGGAGGCTTTTTCTAGTCAGGGAGCGTGGATGCAGAGCCACTGCCCTGGCAACATCACGCCATGTCAGCCGCTCTCGAGAGAGCTGCCTGGCTGCTCTGTTGTCTCAGGGATCTCTGGATGAGGGAACCAACCAAAACACCCCTGTACCTTGCTATCTAGGTCACTCTGGATGACATTCTGTCCACAGACATATCAACCACACCATACAGCTTGGTGTCATCTGCAAACTTGCTGAGGGCACACTCAATCCAATCTCACTGTCAGTGTAATTGATGAAGATAGTAAAGATCATTAATCCCAGTACTGACCCCTGTGGGACACCATTTGTCACTGATCTCCATCCAGATATTGAGCCATTGACCACCATTCTCTGAGTACAGTCTCACAACCAGTTCCACTGAACAGTCTACCTAACAAATGTATGTATTTCCTCTTTGGAAAGAAGAATGGTACATGAGATTTTGTCGGAGGCTTTACTGAAGTCCAAGTGGGTGATATCAGTGGTGCTTTCCTTGTCCATTGACACAGTTACACCATCATGAAAAGCCGTTAAGTTGGTAGGACCTATCATATGTGAAGCCATGCTGATTATTCTGTATCTTCTCCATTTCTTTTATGTGCTCCGTAGCTTCCAGGAGGATCTACTCCATACTCTCCCCCAGTATTGAGGTGAGGTTGATGGTTCATTTGTTCTCTGAGTCATACTTTCTACCTTTCTTAAAAATGGATGTGACATTGCCTTTTTACAGTCATGGAGATCTTCCCCTAACCACCATGACTTTTCAAATATCATCTAGAGTGGTGTGGTAACTGCATCAGCCAGTTACCTCAGGACTCTGGGATTTACCTCATCAGGACCCAGAGATGTTCAGGATCCTTAGGCAATCTTGAACCTGGTTTACAGTAGGAGGGCCATTGCTCTCACAGTCCTCAACTTCTGACTCATTTCCTTTAGGCTGTGTGAAGAGAGGGTTCAGAACAAGACAAAACTGTTGTTAAGTAGCTCAGCCTTCTCTTTGTGCACTTTATTAGCCTGCCTGTATTGTACACTAGGTGGGATACGCTCTCTTGAACTTACATTTTCTTGTTGATGTACCTGTAGAAGACTTTGTTCTTCTTCACACTCCTTGCTAAGTTCAGTTCCATTTGGGCCTTGGACTTTCTAACCCCATCCCTACACAACCTAGCAGCATCCTTACACTCTTCCCAGTGTATCTGTCCCTTCTTCCACTGTCTGTGCATTTATATCTATTTAATGCGGTACAGAGTTTTCTGAAGTAATTTGTTTCTACCCATTACTCATACTGGAGATGTGAACTTGCTATTGCAGTTTCTAGCCCAAACTTATATGTTCTACCATTCGTTAGGTTTTATTAATTTGGTAGCAGGCTCAGAAAGCAGCATTCTGACTCTCATTCATATATAGGACCAGGACTCATGGCCTCTGAGGAAGTTGGTTGTTCTAGACATCTTATATATTTCGATACTGCCCCACTACACTATGTTTTTGTATCCCCATTGAAACCAATGAGAAATCCTGTTGTGTGAAGCACCATACAGCATTATCAAAATACATGGGGATAGAAATGGCAGATAAAGGGAGACAATACTATTGTTCTGTTTAAAAATAAATACATTTTAAACATAGAGATTGAGAAAGAGTAAGGACTTCATGTAAATAAGGCAAGGACTCTATTTTACTACTAGACCTTAACTTGTCTAGGTCTGGGACTGCTGCAGGATAGCCCATATGACCGAAAAGTGGTTCCCTAGGCTCTACCTGAGATTTGCAGTTTAACAGTCCTGGTCATCAGGAGAAGAAAACTCCTCATTTACTTTCGTAAGATGGCATGGTACTTATAGAAAAGAAAGATACTGAATCCAGGATGCCTCTACATGGCACACGGTATATCAGAGACATTGTTACCCTGAATCCAGTGGTACTGCTCGTGAGATAGAACATAAAATTTATTTTTGATGAATGAAAATACTATAAGGAGAAGCTTCTATTCTGATAGTATACACACAATGTTACTGTCTTCTGATTTTGAAGATGTCAGAGATTTTGCATTTTTAAAATCAGAGTGCAAATAAATTCCATGGCTTTTTGAAGGAATTTCATAGAAGGAAAGGGAATTATTTACAATACTTTTCAATTAAAAAAAAAAAAAAAAAGAGAGAGAGACTTTCTATGTAGATAGGCTTTTTACTCACATTGTATGCATTTCATGATGTGCTTCTTTAGCATTACTTGAAAGTCTTACTGTTTTAACAGGATAGAATGGCAATGAAATTTTTTACACAAGAAAATAGAGTGAAAAATGAAATATGTGAAAAGTGAAATATGAGTAACTTGTGAAGATCATCTGCCATCTGTGGTAATAGACTTGTGCCATATACCGTAGCAAGTCCAGGATTCAGTATTAAAATTATACCCTAATTAGTTATGAAAAGGAATAACTATTTCCTATTTTCATCACAGAGAAGAGCATCAGCTGCCACTTTGACTTCAATGGCAAATAGAATCTGTTTCTTTTAGCAAAATTTTCAGTACATGTAAGTCACATTAAAGTAAAATGTCTGAATCCATCAAAAACAAAAAAGTTTCTGAGATCAGGATTGGTTTTGTATTAGTAGATCAATAATAAAGATGATCAGACAGTGCTACTGATTTTGTAATACATGACCTTGAAGTATTAGATTACCACTCAAAAACAGTCAGAAATACTTCATGCATTCATGTTTTCTTCATTATTTTTTAATATTTTATAGCAGTGTCTACTTCAAAGTATAGGATGGAAATACAAAAAGTAAACAACAACAACAACAACAAAAACAAAAAACCTTGACACAATTATGTAAACTGTAACTGCAAATTGTCTTGGTTCACCTTCTCTTTCAGTCATATGTACAACTTGACATGTAGGTCCCCGTACAGAAGACTTCTCCAATGGTTTTCCACAGTATGACAATGAACAAAGCATATTTCTTCTCACTCTCTGGTAGTTTTATTATACAGTGCGGTCTCTTCAGCATATGCCAACTACTCTTATGACAATTTTTTGCCTTCAGGCAAATCCGTGACCCATTTAAAGATTCCTGGGTGACTGGGGTTTCCTGTTCAAGCTCATTGTGCTAGAATACCTCATGTTGGTTTTGGATAGGACTAAGCGATAATTTGCTGTTTTGTTTTGTTTTCTTTTGTTTTACTAACTTGAGTTGATAAAGAAAAGCATTAGTATTTCAACTTAATACCAAGCACCAGTGGAAAAAGAGACAAGTATATGGAGTATTTTGAGAGTAAAGAGGAAACATTTGAGTGAAGTATTACAAAGTTTTATCTCTGTTGACATTGATTCCTAGCTGTCTAGAAGACAGGGAAAACAAGTTGTGAGAGTGAGGGATGTTTTACCTTCATTTTTGAAATAGCTTGTTTAGACTCAGTGTGAAAAGGCAGGATGGTATCTCATAGGGAAACCCCGCCGCTCAAATGCTGCACACAAGCATGGGATGTGTTTAGTACATATCTTCAGCAATTTTTTTTGTGTTTGCATTTCTAAATGCTCTTGATTTCTTGCCATTTAAGCACCTTGGTACCCTTTTCAGTAAAAATGGAAAGTAGCAATAAATCTGTTTCTCAAAAACACCTTATTATTTTGAATTTACTACTACCTGTAAGACAAATTTGGAGAATTTCATTCTTTTCCTATTCAATATAACATTTTATTCATGTGTTCTGAAATTGTCTGTTAAAAATATAATGAATTTGAATATACATAAAATATCATGAATAAGAAGTGCTCTTAGGAATAAATGTCTGATAAACAACTTGAGGTTTGAATGATTGTACTGTATATATTGTATTAAAGATTTTAGAGGATAATACTAAATAATATTAAAATGCTTTGTTAGTGATTAATAAAGTCCAAAATCTCTTCAACGTTGAGGTAAGGCTGGAAGTGTTATCTTCTGTGCAAATCCTAATTTTGCTCAGAATTCTGAGTTGACTCAAGTGGCATATGCCAGCATAAGGCTGTTGTACTTGGTATTTATTTTCTGTGTCCAGTATTTGCAAGCATTTCAAACTCTGTTTTTTAATCACAATTTCCGCTCTTCTTGATACCAGGGTTTATTAGAAAGAAAAATGTGTGATTCTTTCTTAGTTATCTTTTTATGTGATGTAACTGAGCTTATTATTTTGGTTTGTCACATCTGTAATCTACATCTCTGTTTCACAGATTCAAAGGAGGAGGCAGTCTGTCTCTTAGACATGAAACCAAATCATTAAAGAACCTCTTCTATTAAAACTTTGGTGAAATTTTTACTGTGTTAATTAAACGTGATCCATCATTACTTTGGATTTGTAAACATCTTTAAACTTTCCATTAGGTGTTAATGGCTTGTGGAACAAGAATTATTATATTTTTTTTAGTTCTCTGTCTAGTAGGTATGTACTATATTGAGTACTGAGTTCATTTTGAGGTCTCTCACTACAACATTAAAGCCCTGGAGCTTGTCCAAAAAAGGGCAACAAAGCTGGTAAAGTGTTTGGAGCACAGGTCTTATGAGGAGCAGCTGAGAAAACTGGGATTGTTTAGTCTTGAGAAGAGGATGCTCAGGGGAGACTTAATGGCTCTCTACAACTACTTGAAAAGATATTGTAGCAAGGTGGGTGTCCACCTCCTACCTCTTTACTTCTCCCAGATAACTAATGAAAAGACAAGGGGTAATGGCTTTAAATTGTACCAGGGGAAGTTCAGGTTGTTGGGTATTAGGAAAAAATTTCTGGAGGTTTTCAAGAAAAGAGTAGAAGTGACGTGGTTTAGTCAGCATCGTGGTAATAGGTCAGCAGTTGGATTAGATAATTTTAGTGGTCTCTTCCAACTTCAATGATTCTGTGACTCTGTGTGTGGAAGGAGTCCTTCTTTTGTACAGAAAGCCCAGCACAGGCAGTTGGAGTGCCAAAAGTAAATGTGCTACAGTGTAGAACACTGTTTATTTACATCTCGTCCTGCCTGAACTGGTTCAAGAGATACTACATGAACTATCTTCCATTTAATTTGTTCAAAGACTTCTTGTTGCTCAGAGCTTCATGTGAAATCATTCTTCCTTTGGATCACTTGATATAGATGGCTTACAGACTCTAATCTGTAATATACATTCTCTAAAAGCTCTCGAAATCAAAGTTTGTGTTTCTTTTTTGCTATGTGGTGGAGACATAGCAGTTATTTTGTTGATCACATCCATAAGGATCTGATGATATCCATCCTGCCATTTTCTGGATTTGTGGTGAATGTCCCTTGACCATATTTTGTTTTATGGCAAAACCAGCTTTCAGAAGGATTTGGATTATTTTCTTTCTTAGGAACTTCCTCTGCTGTGTTGCCTCACACGATGATGTCTTGTGCTACAGCCCAGGCTGCCTCTGGTCTCAATGTTTTTAACAATCTCTTTCATATTGGTGAGCATCAAGTCCAGCAATACTTCACCTCTATTAGGTCTATTCAATACTTGAACCAGAAAGTTATCATCAATGGACACCAGGAGTCTTCTGGATTGCTTAGAGCTGGCCGTGTTGTCTTGCCAGCATATATCCAAGTGCTGAAATACTCCATCAGGATGAGAGTTTGTGAATGTGAAACTGCTTGTAGCTAACATAGGAAGGCCTCATCAACATGCTTCTCTTGATGAGGTGGACTGTAATAGACCCTGACCACCAGCTGTCCTTTATTGATCCTATCCCTAATTTTAAACCACAGACTCTCCATCCATTTCTGACTGTTTCTCAGGGAGAGTTCTTCACAGTCCACCCACTCCTTAACATACTGGCAACTCCCCAGCCCCTTTTGCCTTGCCTGTCATTTCTAAAAAGTTTAGATCCCTTAATGGTGGTCCAGGTTCCAGTTATGTGACTCATCCCACCATGTTTCTGTGATGGCAATAAGATCAAAGTTTTCCAAGTGCATCACGGTTTCCAACTCCCATTGGTTATTCCCATGTTGTGTGCACTGGCAAATAGACACTTCAGTTGGGCATTCAGATAGATGCATTGCCTTCCTAGAGGAGCCTTCCCACAAACCTTTGGGACAATCTGAGGTTTTACCCTGCTGCTTCCTAGAGTGAGTGTTCCCTAGCTCTTCTCTGTCACATTCCACCAGCAGCTCTAGTTTAAAGCCCTTCTAATGAGCCCTAGCATATTCTTTCCCTTCCTGGTCAGTTGCGTTCCATCCCACATAAAAATTCCCAGTTTGTCAAAGATGCTATCTAGATCATAGAAGCCATAGCCTTTGGCATGACACCACTCATGCAACCAGCCATTCAGCTGGTCATTTCTACTCCTTTTGCCTGATTCCAGTCTCCCACTGGGACAAATGAGAAGAATACCACCTGCAGTTCTGACTCCTTTAACACTTTCCCAAGGGAAGCAAAATCCTTTTGGATATATGTTTTTAATTTCCTAATTGTTTCCTCACTTGTGTTAGCTGTGACCCAGCTTGAAAGACGAGGAGAGAATAACAGTTTTCTGGCTTTATCATACCAGATACTGTCTTCTTGATGTCCCTAATATGGGCTCCCAGCAGGCAGAAAACTTCTCTAGAGAGGTAATTCAGGTGGCAGATCAGTGCCTCAGTGCCCTCAGCAAAGAGTCTCCAATTACTAAGATCTTTTGCCTTTTCTTATTGGCACCGGTTGTGATTCAGATCCTCAGTTGGGCTTAATGTCATCATTCTTTCCAATTCCAAGCTGCTATCCATAACTCCTTTCTCTCACACTGGAACCTGAACTCTATTAGCCAGTGGGACTTCAGGAGCAAGGAGGAGGCTTCTGCTTTCGCCCTCAGCAGAGATGAGGGTCTAGCCCCTCTCACTCTGCTCATGTTTATTCTCTGTCTGGTCAGAAGGCTACTTATTACCCATCTCTGGATGGCCCTGAAGACAAAGCTGTCTTTCTGCCTGTGCAACTGTGAGATACCAGGCTTCAGTTTCCCTCTCTGGCTGTTGAATGCATCTCAGCCTGGTGACCTCCTCAATCAGCCTGATCAGCTGCTCAGAAAGATCATCCAATTGGACACATCTGCACCCATGACATCCCTCATCTACCTCTGTTCCATGAGTGACCTCTAGATTCTGGAGTTCTCCAGAGCCAAAGGTCTGGACAGCCTTCTTGCTCCTCAGGAGGTCTGTCTGGGTACGCAAATCAGCCCAGAGAGATTGTGAGACCTTCATCTGCATTTCTACCTCTGATTATCTGCCATGCTGGATAGTCACCATGTTGGTAGTAATGGAGAGCTTTCCCCTAGCAACCCAGAATGAGAAGAACAATGTGCACTCCTTGCCCCGTTTCTCCCTACTCAAATGCCCTGTGTGAACTGTCCATGCAAATTGCCACACTACATCTTTCTCACACGCCACACCTTTTGCTGATCCTTTTCTCTGTGTTCCTGGATTGCTCTGCTCCCTGCTGAACACTTTTCTACCTGCAGGGGATGTAGGCTCTGGTGTAGAATAGCATTCCTCATTCTCTTCTTCTGTTTAACATCTTCATTGATTATCTTGATGAGGGGTTTGAATGCACTCTCAGTAAGTTTGCAGACAACACCAACCTGAGAGGGAGTGTTGATCTGCCAGAGGGGAGAAGGGCACTGCAGAGGGACCTGGACAGGCTGGATCGATGGGCCAAGGTTAACAGCATGTTTCATAGGGCCAAGTGTCGGGTCCTGCATTTGGGTCACAACAACCCCAGGCAACCCTACAGGCTTGGGGAGGTGTGGCTGGAAAGCTGCCTGATGGAAAGGGACTTTGGTGTTCTGATGGACAGTCAGCTAAACATGAGCCAGCAGTGTGCCCAGGTGGCCAAGAAGGCCAGTGGCATCCTGGCTTGTATCAGGAATGGTATGGTGAGCAGGACTAGGGAAGTCATCCTGTCCCTGTACTCGGCATTGGTGGGGCCTCACCTCGAGTACTGTTCGAGTTCAGTTTTGAGCATCTCAGTATAGAAAGGACGTGGAGGTATTGGAGCAGGTCCAGACAAGGGCAATGAGGCTAGTGAAAGACTTGGAAAATCAGCCCTATGAAGAGAGGCTGAGGGAGCTGGAGCTGTTTTATGTGGGGAAGAGGCGGCTGAGGGGAGACCTTATTACTCTCTTCCAGTACCTGAAAGGTGCTTACAGTGAGAGCAGGGTAGGTCTCTTCTCACTGGTAACAGGTGACAAGACGAGGGGAAATGGCCTCAAGTTGCGCCCAGCTAAGTTTAGGTTGGACATTAGGAAACACTTCTTTACAGAAAGGGTGGTTAAACATTGGAATAGGCTCCCCAGGGAGGTGATTGAGTCACCGTCCCTGGATGTGTTTAAGAGCTGTTTGGATGTGGTGCTCGGAGATATGATTTAGCAGAGGGTTGTTAGAGTTAGGGTACTATGGTTAGGCTGTGGTTGAACTTGATGATCTTTGAGGTCCCTTCCAACCTGAGTAATTCTATGATTCTATGATTCTTCTTCCTTCCTTCCTTCCTTCCTTCCTTCCTTCCTTCCTTCCTTCCTTCCTTCCTTCCTTCCTTCCTTCCTTCCTTCCTTCCTTCCTTCCTTCCTTCCTTCCTTCCTTCCTTCCTTCCTTCCTTCCTTCCTTCCTTCCTTCCTTCCTTCCTCCCTTCCTCCCTTCCTTCCTTCCTTCCTTCCTTCCTTCCTTCCTTTCTAAATGAGCTGACTTTCCATTGTTCCTGCCTATTAGCAGATACCGGCGCAGATTAGTTCTCTGGTTCAGCCACAGGGACTGTCACAGGAGGTGAGTCAGATCCAGAGGCATTTTCATCCTTTTAAGGTCAATTAATAATGTTGAGTGGTGTTTAATAGGTGCAGGCCAGATCCCTGCAAAGTGTAATACGGTGCAGCTCTTTGACATAGCCAAGATCAGGACATACTTTTTTTTTTTTTAACATTATGGCTGCTCTTTAGGATTCCATACTTGATCAGAGGTGAATACCAGCCCCACTGGAGATGACAATCACGACAGATCCTGCCTATATCCTCCCACATACCTCGCAACACACAACCATACAGCCTTAGGGTAGACTTTGGATGTATTTTTGAATAGTTTCTTAACCAAAAATAAAACTGGAAATACATGCAGAACACATAGCATTGAGATCATTCTAGCTTGAATATCCCAAGTACATTGAAAAATTTCAACAACAATTTTAGCTATCGTGGAGTATGGTGTGTACTTTTAAGAGAGTTTCTGAGTTAAGCTTCCTGAAGTGCAAGAATGATGGCGCTCTTGAGTACAAGTATCAAATCCAGGTATAACATGAGCACATGCTATAAACAAACTGGGAAAACCATAAAGAAGCCTAGACCAGCCCTCAGGGGGGCTGACCAACATGACCAGAGTTAAGAAAAACAACCTTGAAAGCAAGTAATACCACACTGTGAAAACAAAGGTCAGCATTATAACAAGCAGCTATTAGATTACTACGCTGCTAATTAGAATTTTATTTTAACGTGTTCTGGTGAGATCTGTCATGACCTCAATCCTTCGAGCCCCACAGTGGGCACCACGAGATCTGTTGTGGTTTCACTCAGCAAGAAGCTGAACACCACACAGCCCTTTGGTCACTCCCCCAGCTCCCAGAGGGATGGGGGGGAGAATGAGAAAAATCTTCTCAGTCTCATAGGTTGAGATAAAAACTATTTACTAAGACAGAAAGGGAAGAGGGAAATAACAGTAATTATAGATACAAATATAGATATAGATATAGATGCAAATATACATATACACACAAAATAAGTGATGAGCAAAATAATTGCTCAGCTCTTGCCAATGAATGACCATCCAGCCCCCAAACAGTAATTACCTCCCTCAGCCCTTTCTCCCCAGTTTTATGTTTGGTTCGTTGTTTGTTTGTTTGTTGTTGTTGTTGTCGTTGTTTTCCCAGCTGAAACCCTGACAGAAACTTGCTGCCAGTACTCCAATAGAAGGCCTCAAGGAGAAAGAAGGCACTGCAGACTGAGTCCATGCCCTGAAACAGGAAGCAGGGATGTAGGAAGAAAAAACATCTGCTTTCTATTTGAGTAAGCATTCCAGAAGTTACCTGTTAAAAAACTGCCATTTGTAAAAATAATTGGCATTATTAAAGTTTTACTTTTCATAAGAGTAGAAGTATTTGCTAAATTGTAAATAATTTCTAGTGAATGCCTTACTTAGTACTGTACAGCAAAATATCCAATAGAGAAGGTAATTACTTGATTGTCAAATAGAATAACAACAGTTTTCCCTGCAGTGAAATCACCACCACTGTAATTAGGTTATGTCATACTTTACTCTTTTGAGAGTATTAAAAACACCAGGCCAGCCAGTTCTAACCACTGTATTTTTCTATTTATAGTTTAGTGCTAAATTGCCATCTTCATGAGACAGCAAAGGCATCAATAACTAAATAACAACTCTTCTGCTGCTCAGTTGAGTTTTCCACATATTAATGTAAATATAGATCTCATAAGAATTTTGTCAACTAATCATTTGTTGTAAAATAATAAAAATTATATAAATTCTTACTTTTGAAATAACAGCAAAAATAATAATCATCATCATATCCACATAGGATATACAAGTACTAACATATTTCCTGATTTTTTGTTTGTTTCTTCAGTATTCACCACCAGAAAGAAAACATTAAATGCAACACATGTTAATAACTGTTTAATGTGGTATGAAGAATCACCTACCCCGATGAGTCCGTTTTACAAAATGAGGTACAAAACTATTTATTTAGATCTTGCCACATATTTGCTTTTGTTCACTTTTAAATATAAAAAATTGCTATTCAGTTGTGTGAATTCTGTTTGGTTTTACATGTGCATTTCATGAACAGGGGAAATGAATGCTCTTATGCCTAGTGTAAAATTGAGCTGCCTTTTTTTCCCCCAACAAAACTAGATTGTAATGCAAAGTGAATCACTTAGTGGAGAAAAAGTATTGGAACAAAATGGTTTTGCAAAGTCTTCAGTGACTTTGGTGAATCTTAAAATGCTCAACATGTACAAAACGGGAAATAACATATTATCCCTAAAGTAAAGGTAATAGGAAGGTATCTAGTTTAAGACAATTTTTTTTTTCTTTTGAAAATAAGATTACGAGTTCTTTGTAAAATAAATTATAAAACAGCATAGGTACAAGATTAAGTCAGGCTTGGTCATTTGGGAGGGATGAAGTCATATTAGTGATGATTATAAATGTTTTATAAAATCTTCTGTGTAAATTACACAAAGTAACTTGCTTTCCTACATGCTTACATTTAATATACTACTAAAGGTTTCCTCCCTGTCCTCATTTTTCTGAAATGGAGATTAAATTTATGGAATAACAGTACAAAAATGGGCTGGAATTTCTCATTAATGAATTAACACCAAGCAAGCTGTGTGTGCTAAAATTGAGTTTCACAGGATTATTATTACCTATCTTTCTCATACTCCTACTTTGCTTCTCAGTTCTTTTCCAACTGAAAAACCATCCTTGTATGACTGTCAAGTCCATCAAGTGAGATTGTTGCACTATATCCCAAAAGAATGATGAGTTTACATCATGTATGTAACATGTGAAACCTTTGTACACATATACACATATCCCACAACTAACAGTTATATCTGTTTATTGTCAAGAAAGAGTAACAAAGGCAATTGTTTATTTGTAATTATTTACCAAAGCAGGAAATGATTATCAAAACTTTCTATTGTCAAACACAGCAAGTTTTTAATAGTGTATAACAGAACACAGTACTTATTAAATTACACAGTAATAATATTTGTAGTACAATACAAAGAACTACACTGTTCTGCTGGATAGTTCAGTAATGGCTGAAGAAAGTGGAGGGAAAATTCTCACCTATATATGAGACACTATGATTGATATTATATTTTTGGTGATGAGCTCCAAGGAATTTTTCCTCATTATGGGAAAGCAAAAAGTCAGTTTTATACACTATTCAAAATATAGCCTCTTTGCTACCAGAATGCTCTGTAAAATTTCAGCTCAATTCTGAGGCTCAGAGGAATGTCAACAACAATGCTCTTAGACATTTTGCCAGAAGCTTTATATTTGAAGTCCTAACATATAGCGAATTTGCTTAGTGGATGAAATACAGTGGATTGCTGACTTGAGGTGACACAACTATAAGAAAATATTTATTATGGGTCACGCAGGTTTTGACACTTCAGACAATATTGCTTTGCAGATGTATGAAGGGAATCATTTTTGCAAATCTAGAGTGTGAAAACACCAAAGGGAGGCACTGTTTTTGATACTCCTGTTTTCAACTGACAAATCAGCCTAAACTACGATGGTATGAAATAAGATTGACTGTGTTAACAAGAACGCTACAGGCATCACATCCTCCCTGAAGGTCTTGATGACATGGAACAGTATTTCTAAGACAGATGGTTCCCTTAGGCAGAAGGCCCAGGCACAAGCACCGTAAGTATTTTGAAGTAACAGTGTGACTGCTGAAGCCCTCCTGACACTTTACTAAATGCTGCAGCTTTTCAAAACTATTAGTGTATATATACATATATATATATATATATATATTCAATATACTGTATATCTATTTGTTTGCAGTCCTCAGGAACAAGAAACAGAGATTCCTCTGCATGTTTAATGCTACTGAGTACATGTCCAGTAAGTGTCTAGAAACTCATCTGACAGACATGGAAATATGACTTCTGTACCAGTGCAGTTGCTTATTGATGACTTCTATGATGAAAAATGCTAATTTTTTCTAAAATCTGCTTCCAAGTGTCATGGTCCCAAGTTATAGAATTTGGTAGTTCAGGCTGACAGCTGGACTTGGTGATCTTGACAGTCTTTTCCAACCTAAATAATTCTAAGAGTCTGTGTATCTTTAAATGAATGAAAAATATATATATGAAAATATTCTTGTTAATCATTGATTTTTTTTTCCTTCTTTCTTAAAAGAGCATCCCTACATTTCAGTAATTTTGACAATTTTATTGATTAATCTCTAAATTACAGACACATGTATCCCTCACTAATATGCTTCAGCCAGCATCCAAAGATGTCCACTCTGGAACTATGAGATCCTATTGCATGTCGTGGAAGGCCCCTGTTTCACTGCTGACACAGTCGTAAGGATGCCAGTTAAGAGTAATTTTGAAGGTGGTTCTTGTCTTCAGAAACCTAAGTTAACTTCCTGTCAGCAGAAGTGACAGTATCAGCACTTTTTCCCCTCAGAAGTCATTGAACAACACATTTATTAAAACATTTTTAGACATGATCTGTTAAAGAAAGAGAAGAGCTTTGACGGAAAGCTCTCTATTGTGTTAATTGACTTACCAAACACTTCTCACCCATAAGTAGATCTCAGTAATTGAATGTAATCAACTCCTACAAGTTACTGCTATAATAAAAATAATTCTTCAATTTTGCCATCCTGTGAGTAATCCTATGTTAGCACTAGTTAGATGTCAGTTCTCATGGTTTAAATGTATGTTGTCTTTGATATTTTCTTTTCTTGATGAGAAAAAAATCTGCATTTATATTTTAGAAAAGAATCTAGCCAGAGGATATAAAACACTCTGGATCAGTGCTCTGACAAGTACAGTTATCAGCTAAATTGCTGAAATTATCTGGAAAGATTCCATATCATTATGGATATTTGAAAATATATTCTTCACTCCTTTGTATTGAATAAAACAAGGTTGTACCAAATAATGTAACACTGTAAGTGAATAATACTAGTTTTCTCACAGTCTCAGGCCATGACATTTTGTGGTTTGTGTCTTCTTTATTCTTTACATTTGCAAGGTCATCTTTGCATTGAATGAATTCTGTGATGGGAATATTTTATTTTCCCCAGATTTGAAATAACACCATCTTTTGTATTTCCATTCTCATCATGCAATGAACTTTCTTTTATTTTGTCTGTTCTCTGTAGTTCTTGATGTGAAAAATGAATATTGATTGTTGCTATAGCGTATGGTTTGGTTTGAGATATGAACTGTGTCATGAAAGGGTGATAACTTTTTTCTGCTATACATTTTTTCATATATTCTTTGATCACTCGCAGATACTATCAAGTTTTTAGTTGAAATATTTTCTGGATTAATTTTTGATGTTATCAAGTAGAAGAAAAAATTTCATATGTGAAAATAAAAAATAATGTAATGCGTAAACTTGCTGAGTGGTGCAGTTGATACGACAGAAGGAAAGGGAAGACATCCAGAGGGAGATAAACTCAGAGGGAGAGGCTCAAAAATTGGTCCCAGAGGAATCCAATGAGGTTTAACAAAGCCAAGTGTAAGGTGTTTCACTTCAGTTGGGAAAATCCCAAATGTTTATACAGACTGAGAAAAGAACTCATTGAGAGCAGCCCTGACAAGAAGTACATAGGGGTCCTGGTAGACGGAAAACTAGCCAGCAGTGTCCATTTGCAGCCCAGAAAGCCAACTGTATCCTGGGCTGCATCAAAAGAGAGCTGTCCAGAAGGGCGAGGGAAGTGATTGTCTCTCTGCACTCTACTTCTGTGAGTATTGTGGCCAGGTCTTGGGCTTCCAACAAAAGAAAGAATGTGGAGCTTTTGGAAAATGTCCAGACTAGAGAAATGGAGATAATTAGATGACCGGAGCACTCTTGAAGAAGAGAAGGTTGAAGGGAGGCCTCATTATGACCTTCCAAGCACCTGTAAGAAAGCTTACAAACAGAAAGGAAAACATCATTTTATCTGGATAGATAGTGATAGAACTAGGGGGAATGTTTTTCTAGTAACTGAGGGGAGATTCAGTTTAGTTGTCAGGGGGAAATTTTTCACTGAGTGTGGTGAGGCTCTGGAACAGGTTGCCCAGAGAAGTTGTAGGTGACCCATACTTGGAGATGTTAAAGCATAGGCTGGATGAGACCCTGGGCAATCTGATCTAGTGCCTGATTTAGTGGGTGGCAAACTTGCTTGCAGCAGGGGGTTTAGAACTAGATGATCTTTGAGGTCCCTTCCAACCCAGACCATTCTAACATTCTATTAATTATGGTAAAAAGAAATGCTAAGCAGAATTTTATTTAGATACTCAAATTAAACATTAAATATTTAATGTTAATAAAGTGTACTAGACAAAAATGAAGAGACAAAGGAGAGAAAACAATATTTTGCAGCATTCAAAGAAGATGAGGAATAAATAAGTGTCAAATCACAATAAGGTACTTTCAGTTTAATGACAGCAGAAACACTTCTGAAATGTGTCTTGATTTCTTATTTTTGCTTCTCTTCCCTGAAAAGGACCATTCTGCTGTTAGCTGACATCTTCTCATGGGTGCCATGAAGAAGCTGCAATGTCATTTCTAAGAAAGCAATCTTCTGTGATTTGTATTTTCAATCTGCAGGGATCTGGAGTAGTTTCAAGAATCATAGAATAGAATCACGGAATGATTGGGTTGGAAGGGATCTTAAAGATCATCTAATGGTCCTGCTAGGGCTCCATGCAGCATAAATTTGAACACTTTCAGGGGTGGGGCATTGTCAACAGTTTATGGGCTGGTCAGGCCCGGTTCTGTGACTAATGGGGCAGGGCGAGCCAAGGGCTCATGCCCTGGAAAAAGAGAAAGGGGAAAAGGTAGGGAGATGGACCTAAAAACAAAACAAAAAGATAAAAACAAAAACAAAAGATATCAGAATGCAAGGTAACACAATAGAATACAATATAGTTGGAATTGAAGATAATAAATCAAATAAAATGAGAGAGTGTCCAAAAACCATAAGGCCTTTCTCTAAGTAAACTGAGGCAATACAGCACCTACAGCAGACAAGTTGGAAAGTTGAAAAAGGGTGTCTCATAATCTGAGAATGTTTTTTTAATCTTTTCCCCTAAGCAGAAAACAGTAATGGGATAGTGAACAGTTCTCTGGGAGATGTAGTTCTCTTCTGGGACAGGTACCTGAAACTATCCATGAGCCGCAGAACTGGAACATTGACTCTTTCACTCCCAGTGTACTACATGACCGTATGATGTGGAATACAGATAACAAAAAAAAATGATAAGACCATGACAGGCATCCACAGCTTCTCTGGGCAATCTGTTTTGTTGTCTCACCATCCTTAGGTAAAGAATTTATCCCTTCCTAACCTAAATGTCTCTTATTTTAGATTAAAATAATTATCTCTTGCCCAGTCACTACACTCACTGTTGAAGATTCTCTAGCTTTTCTGTAGACCCCTCCTAGGTACTGGAAGGCCACTTGTACAATCAATAGGTGTACAATCAATAACTGTATAGAGGTTAGGCTAAGTAGGATTATGATGCTGGAAAGATAATAAATGAAAAATTCTCACCAATGTTGTAGGCGCACAGTAAACTCTATGAGGAGCAATCTCCCCAAAGCAATCCTTCCTCAGTGGCAGTCAGCACTTAAATGGGATCTAGGAGATGTGGAGCCAGGCTCCACCCCTTCTGGTAGCACAGGTGAATTGCCTTCACCTGTGTTCCCACAGCTGACTCATTGCTTGCCTCAGGTGGTCAATCAAGGTTCAGGCCATGTTCAACAGTTCCCATACACCACTATAGGGTCTCCCTGGGACCTTCTCCAAGCTGAACAACCCCAGTTCTCTCCCCCCACAGGGGATCAGGTTTTTATTCTTCTTATGCAGTGTCCTTCTCTGCAGCACTGCTTTCAATCTACTTACTGCCCAATCTTTATTAATGCTTGGAATTTTCCCAACTCATATCCCTTGTACTTGGCCTTGTTAAACTTCTTAAGGTTTGCACATCTCTCAAGTCTTTCCAGGGTCCCTCTGGATGTCATCCCTTCCCTCCACTGTCTACTCAGCTTTGCATCTTCTGCAGTATTCCTCAGGGTGCACTCAATCACACTATCCATGTCATCAACAAGGATGTTAAATAATATCAGTTCCAAAACAGATCTGGATGGACATCACTCATCACTGATCTTCACTTGGACATCAAGACATTGACACTGGTCATTCAACAGATTTCTCATCCAGCAAGTAGTCCATCTGTCAAATACATGTCTCTTCATTTTAGGAACAAGGACATTGTGCACAATGAGTTGCACAAGTCCAAGTCAATAACGTCAGTTGCTCTTCTATTATTCACTAGTGCTGTAACCCCATCATAAAAGAACACCAGATTTGTCAGTTATGATTTACCTTTAGTGAAGCCATGTTGGCTGTCATCATCACCTCTCTGTTTCCTATGTTCATTTGCATTACTTCCAGAAGGATCTGCTCAATGATCTTGCTAGGCTAATCAATGATTTTGCTAGTAGAAATGAAACTGTTCAGTTACCCACATTTATCCTACTTTTGTTGTTTAGAAATGGGGGTTATA
Organism: Meleagris gallopavo; assembly: GCF_905368555.1. Lineage (NCBI taxonomy): Eukaryota > Metazoa > Chordata > Aves > Galliformes > Phasianidae > Meleagris > Meleagris gallopavo. The sequence goes on along the minus strand of NC_139435.1, from coordinate 30,178,294 downwards.
TTTCCCTACTTCTGCTTAGTGGGAACCTCACATTGGACTGCCAGAACTTTCAGGCATGATAGATTGTGGCTTAGCGACTACAGTTGCTATTTCTCCCAAGAAATTCTCCTTAGAGGTATCTCATTAGATCACATTGACTTGTACACTTAGGTTGGCCTTAGATGGCCAGTGACCATCATAGATGATCAGTCTTTCCTTCTTTATCTAAAATTGCATTTGTACTGTGAACAGTGTGATATAAATAGTGGTTTTCCAGCTTCAGTATATATTGCGATAAGAAGTTTTTAATCTTCTGTAGCTTATGTGTGCTTACCAATAGTTCAATGAAGCTGAAAATGAAGGAAATAATATACAAGAAGAATAATAATATTTACATTCTTGATGGCAAGTTCATTCAATGGCAAGTTAGCATGCTATTTTATTGTAGCTTCTAGTATCCTTCTTTCCATACTATGTTTGAAAAATCTCATCACTGTTCATCTGTAATATCTGTTGTTTTCTTCACCTTTACACATTGAAGATGCATGCAGAAAGATCTGTACTCTCAAACAGAGTTTTGCTTAAGGGGCAGAGGAGCACATTTTCATGTATTACATTGCTGGATCTGCAAATTGGAAATCCCCTCAGGAAAGGAATTTTATAAAGGTATATTTCCTGGGGAAATAAAAAATATATATATTTTATCTCAGCAAAACCTGCCTATATGTGTAATATATGTGCTATAACAGCAATGTACTTCATTGATGGCTATGTGCTGAAGAAAAATTTTGTCTTAAATTACCATTCAGTAGGAAATGCACTGCCACTGTAATATTCATGATGTTAAATATTGTTCCTACATACATGTAATAATAGTAAGAACTTTACTTCTGTATAGTTTAGAAAGGCTAAACACATCATTTAAGTATTCAGAAAGTACTCTGGAACTGATATTAGAGTAATTTAAGATCTAGAAAGATTGAGAAATATCAATCCAGTCAATGAGAACTTAAAGGGATACATACTCTAAGACTTTTTGAGGGAAATAGTGGTAGCCTTCTACTACCTACACAGTAGGTACAAAGTTTCTAAAAGTAGTGGACACTTTCATTCTTAAGAAAGCAGTCTGAGTGAACTATATACTGCTCACAGATAAAATCTGGATTTCTCTTAGAACTCTTATTGTGAAGGAGACAGGGCATTTTCTCATAACATTTTGATCCTTGCCCACTCATTATTCTCTTAGGTCACCAGCTTGTTTGTCATTGCTCACCTTAAAGTACAGAGGCTCTGTACTACTGTTGCTATTCTTTTCAATTCCAGACAGGTAGCATTTTCCACCTATATACTTCTTCCTTGAACTTTCTACCTTCTCTTTCAGACTTAGATTTCCATTTCAATGTCCATATCTGGGCCTATGTGTACTTTCCCAATGCTTTAAAGAATAATAAGAACTTAAACCTATGTAGCAGTTAGAGTCTTTACATTTGCTAATTTTCAGCTTGCCTTTTCCTAACAGATCTGAAAATTCTCACTCAAGCTGCTGTGGCAGTGTTTTGCAAAGCCCTTCCACAATTATTGTCCTGTGTAGTTCTTGTGAATTCTTTTAATGCCTTCTCTTATTGACGGGGTTCTTATGAAAAGTAAGTGTCAGGGATACGGGAATCTATTCTTTCTTCCTTACTTTTTCCTATCTCTTATTTTGTGTAGTTTTGCTTATATTAGAGGAATTCAAAAACTTAATGAATAGAAAGATAGTAGTCATTTAAGTATTCAGGAAGTAGTATACAATAATAAATATGCAGAAGATCATAGCAACAAATAAAACATAATGTTCATGACTGATTAAGCATTCTCCAGTCCACACTAATATTATAAACAGGAACAACTTAATCAAATGTGTCAAATAAAAGTCACATAGCTCTAGGAAAGCATGTGGTCTATCATTTAGATTCCATGTTCTATGATTCTATGGTTCTGTGATGGCACTTCCCATTTCTCAGTGTTCTGTGACAATTGGAAGGATGGTACAGAGGAGTTGGGAGCAAAGGAGTTGATTCTGAGAATAATTTTCCTTCTTTCTTTCTTTCTTTCTTTCTTTCTTTCTTTCTTTCTTTCTTTCTTTCTTTCTTTCTTTCTTTCTTTCTTCTTCCTTCCTTCCTTCCTTCCTTCCTTCCTTCCTTCCTTCCTTCCTTCCTTCCTTCCTGCCTGCCTGCTTTCTGCCTGCCTGCCTGCCTTTCCTTTGGCAGGCTGTCCTTTGATTAGGCAGTTCATCTTTAATATGCTCCTGAAGATGTTCTCTATGAACAATAGCTAGTAGATATACTTGTACAGTGTATACTTGTACAGTGAATGCTGAATACGTAATAGACAGAGTGAGATTAGTCATGATAAATGCTTTTTAACAAATGTCCATACTTTGTACCAACAATGAAGAGCTGTCAGTGGACAGCAGAAAGGATACTGTGGGATCACGGAAGTATGAAAACATTTTACTTCATAATAAATAAGATTTATAAGATCTTCTTAATATATACATACTTACACTATGTATCCATTGGAAATCTACAGAACAGAGAAAACAAGATAGATGCTGATAATTTTGGAAACCAGGTCAGACAAGTGGTCTGCAGTTATGTATGAATGCATATATCTAATGGAATAGACCAAATTTATATCAGATATGCGTACAGCATCATTTGCAAACTTTAAAAAACTCTTGTGTTTGACTCTTCCAATTTTTCCAGCTGTCTCAGATACAGCAACATATCTTATAAAGATTTATATACTTTTTTCATTTATTTATTTCAGCTAAATTACAGCTTTTAAGACTGAATGCTTGATTTTAGCTTACTACGTTGGCTTTTATTATATAGTAGAGGTTATACAGCTTTTCTGCAGTATTTCTCATTATCTTTGCCCACATCACGCATACTGAAGTGTATCAACAAAGAACATTTTGTCCATAAGTAAATAAATAAATATCTGAAATTGTGATTATCATGTTGCTACTTGTCCTTGAAACTTATATAAAACAATAATAGTTACTTTTTAAAACCTACTGGAATCAAAGGTGGATCTTTTACGTTTTTATTTGAAAAATATCAGTTGCCTTTGAATATTGTGTTGAATAAGACAATATAGTTTCACAAGAGTATTTCCAGAGATTAATTTAATGGATGAATTATGTTCCTCAGTATGCATTAAATCCACATAAATACAAAACCAGCCATTGAAAAAAGTTGTATCTTGCTGCAGTGGTACAAGGTATGTTGCCAGAATATGTTGAAGATATAGGGAACAGAATGAAGGTTTTACAGTACTACACATCCTAGCACAATTCCACCTGACATAAGCATTATGAACAGTCTCTCCAATAGTATAAAATTACTTTTACATTTTATTTCTCATTTGTCTTCACAGAATGAGATGTGACTGAATACACGTGCAAGAATGTTACTATTATTATCAAGGATTGTTACTATTATCACAAGTTAAGATGTGAACAGATTATCACCACGTGTACATCAGCTGTTACCAGTTCTTACCACTCATAGGTCACATTCTGTAGTTACATACATACCCCACGATCTACAAAAAAAAAAAGGTGGATTGAAATAACTAAGTTCCTCATCAACTAGGTATTCTTGTTGATCCAGAAGAAATTTCACCTAGGAGATGATACTTAGAGGTTGTTAGATAAAGGTTATCAATTTATTGCATAATAAGCAGCTGAAAGTTTACAACCATTAAACAGTCACACAGATTTTGCATATCCTAATTGTCCCACTCATGAGTGGAACATGCAATATCCACAAAGCATTTTTGGCAGCAAGCTGGTTTTCACGTAAAAAACAGTAGTTTCCAGCAGTATCTGCTTTAGGTTTCCTGCTAGTTTGGGAACACATAGCTGATATATAATGCCTTGGTTTTGACCGTGCTTTGCCATTTATCTCTAGGACAAACAGGCTTTTTTTAGGAAGTTTGCAGATATTTAGTAATAAATTGTGGGAGAGTTTTCAGACTTTAAGCTGGTTTATTAGCAGACCAAGGAGGAGACCTTGAATATGTAAGGTGACTGATAAATAGATCTTGTTTTATTCCCTGATGCATTATTTGCAAGTTTTAGCAAGGCTTTGCTTCCTACTGTTTGCTATTATCACACCATGTTCTGAAGGTGTTCTTTTTTATAGAAAAAGGTGTTCTTTTTTATAGAAAAAATAATATTTGGAGGATGATAATTTACAGCACAATGATTAATATCTCCCTCATATTTTAATAATTAAAAAAAAAATCCAAATAAATGTATGTCACATACGAGCTTTTGTGTTACTTAGAGAAACGGGGTCTATTTGTCATCAGTAAATTGCTGAACAAGGTTCTGAACAACCCAATCTAACTGAAGATATCTGTGTTCATCACAGAGATGTTGGACTAGATGATCTTTAATGATCCCTTCCAACTCAAATAGTTCTACAATTCTATGATTCTGATTATGAATCTAAATTTAAATATTTTTCTGTAATTCTGTCATAGCATAATTCCTGACAATAGTGTGATTAGCATCTATTGTACAGGAATTATTTTGGAAGAAATTCCTCAAGTAAAATGGCAGCAATGAACACCTGTCTTTGAATCTCTTTTGTAGCCATCTCCTGCTTTCTTAATGTGCATCCAGCACTTGCTGTCTCAAAGTAGAACTGTTAAATAAAATTAACAGGAAATTAGGGAACAAAAAATAAAAGACAATCCAGAGGATATTACTTCCTAGAAGAATTTGCTTCTTTTCGGCACCTTTCTTGGTTAATACTTCTATTGGAGACCCTATGGTATTACTATAAATTGGTATAGCTTAAGGGACAAATATTACTCCTTTCTCCTCAATCAGTAGACGTTCTGCACATTAATAAATTTTTCATAACTTTCACCAAATTGCATTTTCCCAGTGTTCATTCTCCACTAATTCAAAATAAAGTAGAGAATGAAATAGCATGTTTTTTGAAATTTCGAGCTTGTTCACAAACAAAGAGACAGCTTTTCAACAGTAAATATCATGACATAGTCTTATTTCTTGGTATATTTTTATTGGTTAAAAAAAAAAAAAATTACCTTGAAGTTTAGACTGGATTATGACACTGCTTATTAGGTCTTAGAATAGTAATGTATTTCACTCCCACTTTGGCTTTTGATGCACATGTCTTCTAACAGAATCATGCCACCGCTGATCAATTTAGGGAGACTCGTGAGTGAAGAAAACAGAAATTTCACAGGATCAGGACCTAGCCTGTAGCGTTCACTCCCACAGATACTGTGAAACCCCACAAGCCTAGTATTTTTCTGAACTAAGTGCAAAGCATGGTGTTTTGGTGTTTGCTGTTGTTTGTTGTTGTTTCTTTGTTTCTTTGTGGAGGTGGGCTTTTTTTTTTTTTTTTTTTTTTAGCTTTTCCTTTATGAAGTTTTTTCATTGGAAGATATTCATGGAGCCTTTCTATTTACCATAGATAAATATATGTCAGCATCTTATTCCCCTTCCTCCCTTCTCTCCCCCCAAAAAATAAAACAAATAATTGAGTTAAATAATATTTTACAGGTGAGCATGGGAAAGAAGAGGAAGAAGGATGTCTAATGTTTCTTCTAAGTACTGCAGAGGTTTTTTGATTCTATGATGATGAGTCTGCATATGCATCTAGAGAGTTAATTCCTTAGTTCTCTAAGGGAGTTGCTGAAAAATAAATGTTGATATATAATTGACTCATAGACATATTGCCTCTGGCAATAAGCTATAGAAATGGCATCATAAGATCTAGGGAAGCAGATCACAGATTTTAGTAACTGACATTTCACATTTTCTAAGTCTATCCCCATATATTTCAAAAGTTAATTGGGATTATAAATTTTTCTGCAGTGAGGGTGAGGTTAGACTTGACGGTAACCTAATATATTTCAGACTTACACAATATAAATAACTAATATTGGCATGAACTGGAATAATAAAATTGCATGTTAATTGTAATTTCATTATACTCTATACTTACTCTGACATGTGGATGCATGAACACTGTGGTGGTAAAGTGCTAGCAGTGCTTTTTTGACGCTGAATATATAATTAGAAAAAGATTGCTGTCTTCTGTCAGGGTTTTGTATCTAAGTGTACAATATGTTTTCTATCTCTTTTGTTAATCTAAGTGTATTTTAATGGCACAAGCAATAAGTAATATTCTGAAACTAAGAGGAATTAAATTGGCCAGTGTACTTACTATTGCATGGATAGCACAGGGAAAAAAAAAAAAAAAGAAATACTGTGTTATGAATGCATGGGTTTATGATAAAAAGAGAGGACTGACTCAGTGGTATACACATATTTAACACTCTAAGGTTAGGTTTCTGGAAGGATGTCGAACTTATCGAGTTATCTTTCTGACAGGACAGCATTCTCCTCAGATTGAAATAGACAATGCATAATGAGAAACTTAAAAAACAAACAAACAAAAACAAAAGAGAAAAAGAATCAGAGAATAATATAAAGAAACAGTGAGTAGAAAGCATAACTGTTTAAATACAGCTGGGTTGTAATGCATGCGGGGGAGATTTGTACAATTTTAGAATCTTAAGAGACCATATGTGGGGGCAGGCAGTGGGAGGAATGAAAAATTTGTGGGTTTAAAAAATAACAACAGAAAACCTGTGGTGAAGATCTAAAAAAAGGTTATATCAATTTGTGATTCATTGCAACTGTGATTCATTGCAAATGCAACTAGAGATTCAAGTACCAATTAAATAAAGTGTTTTAATTAAAACATGGGGTTTTTTTTAGTCTGTGTAAGTAGTGGGAAGCCAAAGATGATGTGTTTGTCCAATCTGCCTAATAATTTTAATCTTTGAAGAATTAGAAAGGGTGATGAAAAGAGTAGGAAAGTTTTGCAGTAATGTCACAGAACCAGAAATAAGCAGAAGAGAGTTGTCTTTCCCTGTCATGTATTCAGCTTTGACCTTGAGTGAGTAATTGGAGTAATCTACATTTATTCAGTTGTTCTTGTTGTTTTTAAAATCAAGCCTTAGGGTTGAAACATTGCCTCTTTATCAAGTTTATACCCAAGAATTTTGCAGCCAGACTGGTGGGAAGACTGGATATATTATGGTGCCTAGCTCAAATAAGATTTGCTGTGGATTGTGGTGGTGGATAGCATATGCATGTGTGGTGGGTGCTTGGCGTGTGAGAATTTTTCACTGCTGTGTCTGAGTGCAGGTCTAGGGCTGCTTTTGAGGATTCTGTAGCTGCAGTGATGCTTTGCCATAACAGTCATTGTCTGCAAAGGACTAAAAGCACTGGGGATAGTGAACACAGCATTGCTCATCAGACATGAAAAGGATTATCCTCCTCTGCTCTACACTGGTGTGGTCTCACCACAAATACTGTGTTCAGGCTTGGGCCCCTCAATATAAGAAGACATAAAACTATTTGAGAATGTCCAAAGGAGGGCTACTAAGATGGTGAAGAATCTAGAAAGCAAGATGAATGAGGAGCAGCTGAGGTACCTTGGTTTGTTCAGGCAGAGAAGAGAAGACTGAAGAGAGGCCTCATGGCAGCAAATAGCTTCTCACAGGAAGTGGAGGGGCAGAACTAAGTTCTGCTCACTGGTGATAGCTATGATCTGAGGGAGCTGTGACAAGAGATGGTCAGTTTGAGTATTAGGGAAAGATTCTTCAACAGAGGGTTGTTGGGAACCAGCACAAGCTCCTCAGGGCAGTGGCCATGGCCCCAGCCTGATAGTGTTCAAGGAGCTTTTGTACAAGTCTCTCAGATGTAAGGTTTGAATTTTGGAAAGTTCTGTGCGCAGTCAGGAGCTAAATTTCGTGATCCTTGAGTGTCCCTTCCAACTCACTTTTTAATCTGATTCTGAAAACATTTTGCATAAGAGAACCAGGAACACTACAGGTGCAACAAATGGATTTAGAATAGCTGGAACACCATTACCTCTTACATGATTTATATGTTGAAAGTTGTCAGTGTTCTTTCTGGGGCAGGGTTCACTTTCCTTATAGAGGCTTGTATAATGATACGTTTGAGATTTTTGATTAAAATAGTGGTGTTAACACATTGATGTTTTAGTTGTTACTAAGCAGCATTTACAGTGTCAAGGTCTTTTTGCAATTTATGCTGCCTTGATAGGGTGGTATTGGGAGTGCACTATAAACCAGGAGAACAGCTAGAAGAGCTGGCTCAAACTGACCAAAGGGATATTCTGTATCATATGGTGTCATTAGCAGTAAAATTTAATTTAAAGAAGGCAGAAGTGGGGGTTGTTTGCAGTGATTATATTTGTCTCCACATTAAACCATTGATGCGTGAGTGTCCAACCTTTTGGCTTTCTTGGGTCACAGTGAGTGGAGAGAAATTTTCTTGGGCTGAATATAAATTATATATATATAATTTATATAACATATAAATATAACATATAAACATATAAATATATAAATATGACATATTTAAAGTATATAGCAACCAAAACAATTCTTAAAATATATATTTTTACTAATATGTAATTAAAAAAAAAAGAAAGAAAGAACAGCAGAATATAAAACTAGTGGGATATTTGACCTTGTTTCTGTGAAACTAATATGTTGATCCGTTTGATGGAAGTGATTGCGATTCTTAGTGATTCTTCACGGTGTTCGCCAGAGATTTTGACAAAATTTTGCTCTTCCTGTACTTTAATTTTTAAAACAGTTTTCGTAAATGTACACAATGCCAAAAAATGATGACATGAATAATGAGTAATTGTGAAGCAAGGAATATCTTTCTATGGTAAGATAGGCATTATGAAAGTCTAATAAGGAGACATGATGTAATTTTTGAGTTGAATATCTGATTACATGTATCTTGTTCCATTTGATAATTTGCTATCAGTGTAATTATGTCGACAGAAACTGGATTTACAAGTATATTTAAAAAAAGATTTATTTATTTGTTTGTTTGTTTGTTTGTTTTTCAGAATCTTTATTATCAAATTCCTTTATAAAAATGTAAAGCAAAGCAGCATATTTTTTTTCTATTCACAGGATGGTGTTTGGCAGATGTATCAAAATGTATAACGTTATTTATGATAACTCAAGTTAGCACCCCACCGCACCCTCCCTGTGCCCTGGTTGCAGTGCAGACAATGCCAATTGCACACTGATGTGTGGTTGTTGCCAAGTGATGGGTACACACCATGGACTGGGCTAGGCTGCTAGGTGGGGAAGAGCTACAGCCATAATAGTGCAGGATGGGCTGGGCTGGGCTGCATGCAGCCGTGGCTTGTGTTAATAACTTGCATTAATGCACGATGAGCCCTGCTTTCCTAGAAATGGCTGAACTGATCTGCCTGTCAATAGGAAGTGGTGTATTAATTCCTTGTTTTGCTTTGCTTGTGCATGTAGCTTTGTTCTCCCTTTGCATGCTTATGTCAACTTATTAGTTGTTGTTCTTTTACATTTCTGATTCTCTCACATGTTCTTACTGGGGGAAGTGAGAGACTGTGTGGTAGTGTTCGCTGGAGTTAAACCACAAGAGACCATAATAAATCTTGTCAGATTTTCCAAATGCCCAGTGTATAACAACTCATATGTTTCTGAAATTCTTGTTTGGAATTTGACATTCAGTTAACAGGAAATGTTTTAACTATGATAGTAAGCATGATTAAATCAAGAACAATCATGCTAGGAACACATTTTTATAGAAAATTTGGAATACATAGCACACCTTGGCAGAATTGGATATTTAGCCCCATGCCATTGGCAGAATTGCCAAGCACAAAATCAGGTACTAGGTCAAACTGCCCAGTTTCTCAACCAACCTGGCCTTGAACACATGCAGGGATGGAGTATCTGCAACTTTTCTGGGCAGCCTGTTCCAGCATTTCACTATCCTCTCCAAAAATATTTACCCCTGACACTTGGTCTAAATCTCTCCTCCTTTAGTTTAAAACCATTCCCCTTGTCCTATCACTATCAACCCATGTAAAAGTTGGACTCTTAAAGGAGGTAATGTAGTTAAGTTCTATGAAAAGCTTCATTTGGTTTTTTTTGAAGTTAACTTGAACCAAAGTGACAAAGCTAAGATATTTCATTTCAGGATGGATATTAGCAAAAATTTCTTATCTGAAAGTGTGTTCAGGCACTAAAATAGGCTGTTCAGGAAGGTGAAGTTATCATCCCTGTAGAAGAAACTTGGACATAGATTAGTAGGCAATATCAGCAGTAGGGGGTTAGTTGGACTAGATGATCTTAGAACTCTTTTCCAACTTTAATGATTCTATGATTCTACGATTCTTTGTGTTACATCTTTCAAAGAAGTCAGAGTTCATCATCTCAGTGGGAAGCAGATATCAGGACAGTCGCACAGAATAATCTGTGAGTGGTAAAGCCTGCATTCAGAGTGAACAATCACTTTTTTAGAATGGGTAAGTTCAACTGTTGGTAATGTCTCAGAATCACAGAATCACACAGAAGCAAAGGGGTGGGAAGGGACCTCCAGAGACCATCGAGTCCAACCCCCCTGCCAAACCAGGTTCCCTACACCAGGTCGCACAAGTAGGTGTCCAGGCAGGTCTTGAATATCTCCAGAGAAGGAGACTCCACAACCTCCCTGGGCAGCCTGTTCCAGTGCTCCGTCACCCCCACCGTGAAGAAGTTCTTGCGCACATTTGTGTGGAATTTCCTATGCTCCAGTTTCTGGACATTTCCCCTTGTCCTTTCTCCACACAGTGCTGAAAACAGTCTGGCCTCACCACTCTGCCCCCCGCACCTTAGATACTTATAGACCCGGATCAGGTCCCCTCTCCCCTCCACTGGACTCTTTCCAAGAGATCCCTGTCTTTTTTGTACTGGGGAGCCCAGAACTGGACACAGTACTCCAGATGAGGCCTTACCAGGGCAGAGTAGAGGGGGAGGATCACCTCCCTCGACCTGCTAGACACGCTCTTTTTAATGCACCCCAGAATGCCATTGGCTTTTTGGCCACAAGGGCACACTGCTGGCTCATGGCCAACCTGTCGTCCACCAGGCTTGCATGCCTGGCAATTTGAGGAGGCCTGAGGTAGCCTCACCCATCACAGACATGGGCAGCGCAGACAGATGGCCACTGGACATGACGTACAGGGTCTTCATGAGGCTTCATGGTCACTGCAGCACTGCCACAATCCTTACGAAAAGGCATACCCTCTTTGATTCTCCGATATGCAACAGGATCATGAAGAAATGTCTAAATACAAAATATGTTTATAAACACTAATACAGTAACAAAAAATGATAAATTCAGAGATGAATATATTATCTCTTGACAAATAGAAACCTTTAATACTGATAAAAAGGAAAACAAACAATACACGTTTCTCAGGACATCATTTAGGACATTTATTTTTTTATTTTTTTAAATTTTTTTTATTTTTTTATTTTTTTCAGAAGGCAAAGTTTCTGAAATACTGACTCAGACAGTCAAAAGAATCAATCACACAGCCAAAGAGGCTAAAGGGTTAGAGACAAAAAATGATCGCAGCACTAATTAACACTGATTTATTTTATAAAGGTTCCATTATTCTGTGCATCCCAGTTTCAGTGAGAGAGTTCATGTAGCTTGACATCATAATTAGGAAACTGAAGACAAAACCAAAGGTGTTTATGAAAAGAACAAACATTTCACAAATGATGGCATTCCTAGGACATAGAAGATGGCAGCGATGGTGGTGAAAGATCAGATCTGCATTGCTCACGTTCACAAAAGAAAATACTTATCCATTTGCCTGCTGTAGCAGCCTGCTCTGCAGAGAGGCTGGACTCAGTGATCTCTAGAGATCCCTTCCAGTCCCTAAAATTCTGTGATGCTGTGATTTGGCTTGTGAGAACCTCAAGAACCTAAAAGGATTTCTACCTACACTTCTTAAGAAACTAAATGAGAGCCAATAAAATAAGGCACCATGTTAAGAAATAACTTGAAGCCCCAATACCTTGAGCATTAAAAAAAGTCTTGCAGCCTAAAAGGAAAGAAAAGTGTTAAGACCGTGAACATTTCTGAGGCAGGAATGGGCACAGAAGTAGGCAGGCCCGCAAGAGAAATAGAGATGTTCATCATGTGGGACAGAAAATTGCACTCTCTGCTGTAAAGAATAATTTTTACTTCTGTTGTTAAGTAAAACTTGTTTTGGGGCTAGAAATAAGACAGTAGGTAGAATGTTTCAGGGCAGAACGTCTGTGGCATTCATAATGGATGGCAGGAACACAACAAGCCTATAGGGATTTTCTCTGTGTTTGGAAGATATGGAACAACTGAATATAGGTTCTTCATAAGGACAGAGTTGTGTGTACCCTAGATTTTCAGATAAGAAGAGAACAACAAAAATTGATCAACCACTTGTGAAAGAAGTGGAAAATTCCATGGACTTCAGTAGGTCCTCAAATCCTGAAATGTGATCATTCTTTTAAAGGAAATTATGTGTACAACAACATCTTGTTCATTATATGCATTCTGGATGAGTATTCAGATTATCTCCTCTACTGTTGCTGAGACATTTCTATACGCTTGCTGTTACTTTCTAGGCAGCATAGAAAGATTCCTGTTCCAATATGTAAACACATACAGGAAGTTATTGCCTTTTTTATTAAATATTGTATAAATTACTTCTACTTTTTTTTTTTTTAATTTTAGTTTATTCTAAAAGTACAGTTTATTTATAGGAAACCACAACAACAACAGCAAAAATAACAAAGCAAAAACAAAATAAAACAGCATTAGTCATTAAATAGTTCTAGACTGAAAGTGTATCTTTACACTTAATTAGAGAGTGTTAGTCATTTTTTAAAAAATGTATTACTCTAAAGCAAAATATTGTTGCAACATATGTATTTTTGTATGTTAGTGTTCCAAGGAGTAATGCTTTCCTACGTAAATAACTGGTCCTATGAAAGCTTTTATTTTGCTCTCTCCCTCCCTCCCTCCCTCCCTCCCTGCCTTTTTCCCTTCCTTCTTCCCTTCCTTTCTCCCTCCCTTCCTTCCTCCCTCCCTCCCTCCCTTCCTCCCTCCCTCCCGTCCTCCCTCCCTCCTCCCTCCCTCCCTCCCTTCCTTCCTTCCTTCCTTCCTTCCTTCCTTCCTTCCTTCCTTCCTTCCTTCCTTCCTTCCTTCCTTCCTTCCTTCCTTCCTTCCTTCCTTCCTTCCTTCCTTCCTTCCTTCCTCCCTCCCTCCCTCCCTCCCTCCTTCCCTCCCTCCCTCCCTCCCTTCCTCCCTTCCTCCCTCCCTCCTCCCTCCCTCCCTCCCTCCCTCCTTCCCTTCCTTCCTTCCTTCCTTCCTTCCTTCCTTCCTTCCTTCCTTCCTTCCTTCCTTCCTTCCTTCCTTCCTATCAGATTGCGCAAACAAGATGTTACAAGTATTTTGTGTTACATTTTTTTACATTGTTTCAGTCAGTGACTAACAGATCTAACAGCCAGGGTCCAATGACTACACAAAAATACTTTCAATTGCTTTTCTCCACAAGAATTCAGAACAAGTTAAATGGTAAACTGACTATTGAGAAGTCATGAAATATATAGATAAAAGAGCAGAACATGAGCCCGAAAAATATGGACTTGATACCTGACTTAGGATGGCATAATTAGTAAAAATGTAGAAATCCCCGAGATTTAAAAGGCTTGTACAATCTATAAAACAACTACCTGCAAAATATAGCTAAGGTAATTATTTTTCTTCTCTTCACATCATTCTGAGGGAGTAACAGCTCCTGTGAACTGCATCTGAAAATACAACTTCTCTGAAACATAAATCTACTGATTTTCTATGTCCTATGGCAAAGTTTAAAGCACAATCACTGTTTAGACAGATGATCTGTTTAGGCAAATCATCTTCAAGGTCCTTTCCAACATAAGCCCATTCTATGATTATTTCTTTATTTTGAGTCTGGAAATAAATTATTCTGTTTACATATTTCAAAACAATATGGCCAATATCTGAGGTTGTATTTTTCTTTGAACTTTAGTTTAGTTGGAATGTACAGATGTCATGGGCCATGGTAGTCCCAGTGCCAGCCTGAAAGGGAGAAAGAGTCTTGTCCTGGCCATACCAGATGGGCAAAATTTCTCTGGGGTTGTGCCAAGTGCTCTGTTACTTATCTGAAGTAATAACAAGAACCTGAGCTCAAGTTTTTAATAGAGAACTAAAAAGTGGATCACAATGGAAGAAGATATAGTGTTGTGAAAATAATTTACATTAGCTATCAAAGAAAATTGCACCTTCGACATCACATTTTTGTCATTTTTTTTAGAGGTGTTTAAGGACAATTGCCAGGACTCTACAATACTACTTTTTAGCTTCCTTCACACTGCAGAAAATTCAAAAATTGACTGAATAACTTTCAGTTAGCTGGAATTACAAGGACTTTATTTGTTATTGGTTCTTTGTAATTCAATCATGCTGATCATTAAGTAATTTGGACATTCTTCTGTTTTACTGTACCTCTCATGAGTGCTAAAGTTCAGACAACGATATAGTGGGTTTCATCTAATAGTACTCACAAGCTCAATTCTGAGTTCACAAAACTACTAGATCTCTATACAAATATGACAGAAGATCCAATTAGGAACCTAAAATACAAAATCAAACTTTGTTCTCATTATAACTTAAAGATTAGGCCTTAAACTTAGTGTTGTAGAATCTCATGTTTAGTTACAGTCTAGTGGTCTCATAGCATATGCAGTTCTTTTGTTATGCTGTGGGGACTGCTATCCTATATCATATATGGAGTAGTACTGTAAGTTGGTACTCAGAAACCCTGTGTTCTTTCTTAAGAGGCTTATAAGGTATGTTTGAATGTTTTAATGTGATATAACATGGAAAGCATTGTATATTTCTGCAAGCTATAGTTCTAATCACATTTACTAGAGCAAGTGGTGCTTTTACCCCTTAATTTCTGCAAGCTATTGTTCTAACCGCATTTACTAGAGCAAGAGGCACTTTTACCCCTTGTAATTGTATGTAGCAGCTTCATTGGGTGTGGTATAAATATTCTCAGGAG
Source organism: Meleagris gallopavo (assembly GCF_905368555.1). NCBI lineage: Eukaryota > Metazoa > Chordata > Aves > Galliformes > Phasianidae > Meleagris > Meleagris gallopavo. Next base: position 30,163,277 of record NC_139435.1, on the reverse strand, counting down.
AGAATCTAAAAAGATGTGACAGTCTAAAAGAAAGCATAGAGAGAAGGTTTTTCTAGTTTCAAATGAGAGTAGAACATTACTGAAAATGAGAGCAGAAATCAGATTTTATCTTTTGTGCTTAATGTTCCCACTAAACCCCTCCTACTCTTTTCAGCTTCACTTTACTTGTTAAGAATTCTTGTCACAGTGGAATCAAATTTATCTATGATTCATTTTAAGTCTGAAAAATATTTTGGAACCTATAGAAAGCACCATATTCTAAATACAACAGTGAAAAAGCAAAAGGAAAAGACAACATCTTAGCTTATCAGTTACTGAGAATCATAGAATCATAGAATGTTTAGAGTTGGATGGGGCCTCTGAAGGCTATCTAGTCCAACTCCCATGCAATTAACAGGTCACCACAGCTAAATCATGTTGCCCAGGGTCTTATTCAGCCTCTCCTTTAAAGTCTCCAGGGAGAGAGAGCATCAACTTCACCTCTAGGCAATATATATACTTGAAATAATACTATACTTGAAATAACAGGCCGTACAACAGGCAGGTTGTATCTGACCAATCTGGTGGCCTTCTGCAATGGAGTAATGGCATCAGCAAACAAAGGAAGGGCAACTAACATGGTCTACCTGGATTTTTGCAAGGCCTTTGTCATAATCCAATATCACATTCATATGTATGAATTGGAGAGTTACGGGTTTGATGTCCAAACTATTTGTTGGTAAAGAATGGCTGTAGCCAGAGGGCTGTAGAAAAAGATCTACATTCAGATTTAGGCCAGTCATGAGTGGTGTCCCCAGGAGTCTGTACTGGGACTTCAATGTCTTTTTCAATGGCACAGACAATGGGATAGAATGCACCCTGTCAGCAAGTTTGCTGATCATATCAAGCTAAGTGGTACAGTTGACACAACAGAGAAGTGGGGCACCATTTAGAAACTGAGGAAGCGGGAACATGAAAACCTCATTAGGTTTAACTTGATCAAGTGTAAGGTGCTGTGTTCAAGGCCAGGCTGAATGAGATTCTAGGCAGCCTGATTTCTGTGCCTACCTATAATAGTATGATTCTATAATTCTGTAACTTCCTTATGATTTATGAAATGGAGAATAGGCTAAGTAGGATTTTTGTGAGTGGATTTGGATGATATGAACAATAACTAATGTGCTTTGTCAATAATATTCAAGTGCAAAAAAAATCTGTTAGATGCTGACATGGCCTATGCACCAGCTTCTTGGTGGTATAGGTAGTACTGTATACTGAAAGTAAGAAGAAATCTCTATTTTAACAAAAGCAAGTGTGGAGTCTTGCGCCTAGGGAGGAATAATTGCATGCACCCATACAGGCTGGGGGATGATCTGCTGAAGAGGAGCTCTGTGGAGAGGGAGAGCGACCCGAATGTCCTGGTGGACGACAGGTTGGCCATGAGCCAGCAGTGTGCCCTTGTGGCCAAAAGGCCAATGGCATTCTGGGGTGCATTAAAAAGTGTGTCCAGCAGGTCAAGGGAGGTGATCCTCCCCCTCTACTTTGCCCTGGTAAGGCCTCATCTGGAGTACTGTGTCCAGTTCTGGGCTCCCCAGTACAAAAAAGACAGGGATCTCTTGGAAAGAGTCCAGTGGAGGGCCACAAAGATGGTGAAGGGCCTGGAGCATCTCCCCTATGAAGAAAGGCTAAGAGAACTGGGTCTGTTTAGCCTTGAGAAAAGAAGACTGAGAGGGGACCTGATCCAGGTCTATAAGTATCTAAGGTGTGGGGAGCAGAGTGGTGAGGCCAGACTGTTTTCAGCATTGTGTGGAGAAAGGACAAGGGGAAATGTCCAGAAACTGGAGCATAGGAAATTCCACACAAATGTGCGCAAGAACTTCTTCACGGTGAGGGTGACGGAGCACTGGAACAGGCTGCCCAGGGAGGTTGTGGAGTCTCCTTCTCTGGAGATATTCAAGACCTGCCTGGACGCCTACCTGTGCGACCTGGTGTAGGGAACCTGGTTTGGCAGGGGGGTTGGACTCAATGATCTCTAGAGGTCCCTTCCAACCCCTACAATTCTGTGATTCTGTGATTTACAATAGTTTAATTTACTTTTTTTTTTTTTTCTCCTGTTTTTGCAGTTGTCAATCCACAGTTTTAAAAATGCATGTACTTCACTTTGAGCAATCAAGAAATACTGCAATGGCTGGATAAGATTTTCCAGGATTGTGAGTTTTACCTTTTCAAAGAGTGTCTGTTTTTGAGATTATATTTACAGAGAGGGTTGTTGACAGGAAATTTTAACGTGGAACTTTGTCCAAAAAAGTAGACATTTTCATCTTCTGAAATATTTAATGGCTTATAACTTTAAAATGTTTCTAAAATATATATATTTTTTTCCTCTGGCAGATCATTATAGCATTTTTCCTATAAAACTTTGAAGACACTTTATTGAGTATGCAAAGACTGCACCACATCTTAAAATATTGCTTTCTCAGGCAATATTTTCCCAACAGCAGTGTCACTTTAGACTTAATTTTGTTCATCCATAGGCTTTAATGTTTCTTCATTGTCGTTATGTTTGCCAACACCAGTATTGGCACTGTATAGCTGTGCAAAACTGTATCACCTTTTCTAATGTCATAGCAAATTGCTGGAAATACTGATCATTCAAATCTAGACTGTGCAATTCCTCTCACCTATCCTTTCTACAATAAAATTTCATTTTGACCCAAATTTCCCTTCACTGCTGATAGATCTAGTACTGCAAATCATGGACTTTTAGACTGCTGAATCGTGAAAACAAGTTTGTGGGAAAGTGATTTCCATAAACAAGAAATGACTGTTACATTCATCTGAGGGTACATACATTAATACAAGTTATATTATGAGTTTGGTGTACAGTTTTTAGAACTGAAAATTCAAGCCTAAGTACTATAAACAGCTTATACCTGAAAAATATTACAGTCTAACAGTGGTGTTTTATCTGCAGATATCCCTCTATTTATGTAATGAATATTATAATGGAAGCTAAAGCACAATAAACAGTTCTGCCTCCAATTACAGTTGCAAGAGGCAATACAAAGCACAAAAGTGAGGATAAATCTTAATTTAAACAGTCTATTGAAGGCTAATTGGACCTTAGGAAAAACAAAATCTAAAGTGGATTAGCTTTTCATTAAAAATTAAATTATGCAGAATAAGCATTCCTTTTCTCCAGAAAATACAAATTGTTTTTGACAAATACCCTTTTGATTCTGAAATAATTAATTTCTCTGAAGCCTTTATTCTTCCATTACTTTGTGTTAAGAATAATGAAGTATTTTTCAAAAGCAATGTACTGGACATTTAAATTTTGTAGGCTTGGCATACGGATTCAAATTGAAGGATTTTGTTGTTTAAATTTGTGCAAAAATTAAGGATATATTCACTAAAGTCTAAAATGAAAAGATAAAATTAATGAGGTGATGGGTTTAGAAAAAAGAAAAGGTTTCACACTTCATGAAGATATTTAATGTATAAAAAGTCTGCATATATTGTGTTAGTTCACAAATAAGAAAATACATGCTTATCTGACACGCGTTCCTCAAGGGACATAACCAAAGATTTTTCTGACTTTAAATCATCAGTGCAGTAGAGATGAAGGTCATTATTAAAAGAACACAAAAATAACTGTAATTTTTTTTATTATTATTATCATTATCACAAAGTACATAATTATCTGCCTTGAGGAGTTTTGTCACTGGTTATCTTTTTTTTTTTTTCTTTCTACTTCTTTCCCCTGCAGTATCACCTTGTTCTCTCATCCTCATAGTTCTTCATTTTTAATAATTGTCTTCTTTTTAGTCAAGGATATAAAACAAGACATATCTTGCATGAATTAATAATAAAAAAAGATGTTTTAAGGTGAAAACAGATTTTTGGTTTTTTGTTTTGTTTGTGTTTTCATTTCAGAATGAAGTGAGTTGTCGTGAGTTGGTGCAATCCAAGTACATAAGAAACTCAACCAAAATATCTGTGGGTGGATTAATGAAACAGTTGTCAAACAATTACTAAATCTTCTACTTTATAACAGAAAGCAGGTTATGCATTTGGAGGACAAACCTGTTATTGCTAAATCAAATGGCAAAATATTACACTGTCTTCAACGGAAATAGAAGTAGTCGTTTAATTACTGAAATTTAGAATCTGGATCCACAATGAACTACAAGCTCATAAAATTTCAACTCATGTTTTGATGCACACTGAAATTTGCAGAAATTTTCAATGCTTGTATGAGCATTTTGATACACAAGTAGATGTGTGATCTGGTCAAACAGTCTTTCAGATCTAATGTCAGATTTCTCAGTCAAATGAAGAAGAATATACAGGCATACATTGATGTTGAATACATAGTTGTTCCCATTTACTCTGAGGTTGATCTCTAAGTTAGAAACCAAATTTAACCCATACGTTTGAAGGGAATTTTCCCTTTTTAAGGTGTCCGTTTAGCTACAATTAAGCATGTGGTTACAGAAGCTAAGTGTGCTCAGTAAAATTACACTGAAGTGTTTTGTTCTTTAGCTAGTGCTTGTTGCTCTAGTGAGATGAACAAGGGGCAGCATATCTATGAATTGAAACATAAGTGTGCAAATAGTGATGGAGGGACAGGGACACAAGGGGAAACAGATTTAGATTGTGAAATCCAAGCACTCTGATTTAGCTCTTTTCAGTTTAAATGCTCTAGATTTCCACTTGATGCTCTTAAAAATAAAGGAAATCCCTTAATGCATCATGAGCCTGCTAACACATGAAGAGAATAATTAAACAAACAAACAAACAAACAAACAAAAGCTCCACAACTAAGGCATTCACTCATGCAGGGGAAAAATACCTTCCAAATATTTGGCATCCAAAGATCCATTTAGCCTTTTGATTAAAAAAAGAAAAAAAGAAAAAGAAAAAAAAAAAGAAAAAAAAAGTTGTGTATAACATTTTAGTGTGAATTACATTTTTTTTATAATTCCTTTTTAACAAGGATACTAGCAAATACAAAAAGTATCACTAATATCTTTAAAATACTTTCAATTGGAAACATGATTGTTGATCTATAAATGAGTGTAGTTAATATAATAAATGTGACTCTGCTAAAACAAAAGATTTTTTTTTAATTCTTATTACTATATTCAATCATATTCCCTGAGCTACAGTCCTTCTCCAGGAAAAAATTATTATCTATGAGACTTTCAGCTCTTGCATGCATGTCTACTCATTTGTACAAAAATGAACTCCATTTCAGAAATGAAAATGATAGGGTATTTCAACAGGATGCTTAAGAATCATATAATCCAAATGTAGGAAACACTTTCTCAGATAAATTTTTTTCATTTTCTCAGATTTGGGCATATATATTCAATTCTTTCTTAACTTCTCCCATCATATGCAAATTTGGCATGTGTGGAGAGTACAGACACAAACTTTGATTATCTGAACAGTGGGGCTGTTATGTTTTGCATACATGGAGAAGTAAAATATATATCACTTTTTTACTAGCAGCTTTTCACCTGTCTGCTTTGAGACATGATTGTTAGGAAAGAATGTTAATAATACTGCTACTGTATAATTGTTCCTTTGAACACTTTTGTCCTCCCTGCATTTTTAGTTCTGACAAGTGTGAATAGGGAAGTTACAGCTACAGAGTTCATGCTAATGGAGTTTTGTCATGGCTTCCAAGCTGCCCGAAGGCGCGTGACTTTTTTTTTTTTTTTTTTTTTTTTTTTTTTTTAAACAGGAATTGTCCTGTTAAAATTCCAGCTGGTCACAGATTTCTGGGTCATCTTCTCATTTCATTGCAGGAGATGCTAAACTCTGTCCCAGAAAAAAAAAACGATCAAGAGGAGTTTCACAAAAGATATCTTGGGGTGTTCTTCTCCATACATATATCTCTTTTATTGTTTCCTGAATTTTATTTTGGGATGGGATGATTCAATCTGTGTTTGTTCATTGTGATTATTAATATTTGTCATGCCATTATGTCTATGGTTTTCCTTTGGAGATGCTCCACGAAAAGCACAAGACTGAGTGATCTCAGTTGTTTGGGGGAAAAAAAAAAAAAAAAGTCTGTGCCCACAGAGACCAGACCTAAAAGGAGAAGTAAAATAAAATGTCATTCTGCACCCTAAAACTGTCAGGTTTGCAGTTTTTCTAGGCTTTCTGTTTCCCTTGCAGTACTTTCATTGTCACTATTTTTAAAATGTCCAACCTCAGTCACACTCATCACTGTTGCCTTGCAAAAAAAAAAAAAAAAAAAAAAAAATCCCCAAAGAGGTGCTGGTGGTATACAAAATAGAATATTTGATATTAAGCTAATTTCTAAAGCAAATGCACAAACGCACAAATAACGTTTAATGTTGTCTCTTGTTTAGATAGAGGTAAAGTACTGCCTCTAGGTTCAGCTTAGTTATTTCTGATGACAGATCTGCTGAATAGCACCTGGCACATGCTGAAGCTTGGAGCTTTTATTAATATTCGTGATGTGACAAAAATATATTTTTTCTTTCCTACACTAATGTTTGGAACATTCTATTTTTATTTCTCATTTGCTTCTGTGTGATTTTTTCCTCTCCATGGATTTTCAGACTTGTTCTCACACAAACACCTTTATAACACTTTCTAATCTTGAATTCATCTCACCCTTCACGAACTTAAAACAGCACAGTGTAATGCATGGGATGCAGAACAGGTGCTCCATTCCGTCTGCATATAAGTAATGGTGAAGTGATCACTGAGGATGCTAAATTGTGCTAAAAATGGGTACTCAGGAAAGGTAAGTATATTATTATAATGCAAACTGTAGAATTTGCTCCTGTGAAGAAATTTGCAGTAGAGCTAGAAATAAGATACAGTAGCCTGGAAAAAGATAACTAAGTCAAAGGAAACAAACAAACAAACAGGAAAAACCAAAGATCAAAAGGAATAGAGGAATGAAAGACACACAGTTTCAATCTGTCAAGGAGTGTTAAATGTTAGAAAACTTAGTTTAATTTTCTACTGTATTTGACAGCGTTTGACCGTATAGATAAAATCAGAAGTTTTATATTAGTAAAGAAGACATTAGTGATGACATATGTAGTTGAAAATTTAAGCAGTACTTACTAGTGTTCTGCCAAAGGCAAAAAAAAAAAGCCCTGGAAGTATTTCTCATTCACTGTGTTGCATTGTCCCTCAATAAATGTGTGTAATACAATAGGCACATACTTCTGTCTCCTCCCCTTTTGCATATGTATACTTAAAATTTTATCTTTTTTTTTCTTTTAATGTGGAGGAGATTTTCTTTCTATATCATTATTTTTATTTTTATCTTTTTCTGAACATAAATCTTCACGCTACAAAATAGGTCAACTTAAGCTGCAGTGCATCTTCCAGACAAATCGGCGATGCTCTGCACCAGAGGTAGCAGGAGGTCTCCACTGCTTTTGTTACACGTTTAAGGGTAAGGCTTTAAGCTGGCAGGTAAACCTCGGAGCTGAAGCCTTAACATGTGCGACCATGCGTTCATGTTTAGGAGCTGCAGCTCCTGGTGGCCCCTTCTCGGGGCGGAGGAAGGTTACTTCCGCTGACCTGCGATCAGCTGCGACCAGCTGCGGCCGCGGCTGCCGCGCCCCGCTCTCACCCGGCTCGCCGACGGCGCTCCGCGGGCTGATCCGCCTGCGGCGGACAGGCAGGCGGAGCGTCCCGCGCAGCGCCCCGCGGCCGGGAAGGAGATTGCACTCCGCATCCTTCGCCACAGGCCCCTCTGGCTGAGCAGAGCATTGGCAGAACCCTAGGCCCACTTTGTGTCTCTTGTTGGGTTCAGGCCCGTGCTTGAGGCTTAGCATGAGGAGGAGGCTGCGGCTCAGCAGTCGCGGAGTGCCAGAGGGGCTCGCGTGGTAGAACCGCGCACTTAAGGGTTGAGAAACGTGAATTACGAGAAGAAATCACCTTGATTCTAAACATCCAAATGAGGAAAAAATATATACTTATATTTATTTCTTAAAAAGCTGTAAGAGATAACCAGCATGCTGAACAAAGTTGTATTTTAATGCGGATGAAGTGGGGGAAAAAAAAAACACAAACAACAAAACAACCCCAACAACAACACACAGAACAATAAAAGCTACCATCAACAACAAAAAAGAAACACATTTTTTTGTAGTCTTTCATAAATGATTTAAAGTCCATGAAGAGCATTTTTGCACAGTTGTGGGGAGACAAGGGATTGCAAATGTTTCTCTTCGAAGACAGTATTGATCAGCATTAGAGGTACCTTTGTAAATTAAATCTCGATGGGATCCTATTTCTGGAAAAATCTTAATTAAAAATAGCGCACACAAAACTGTATTCTAACAGAAAGAAATTCCCCACCCCCACCCCGTCTGCTCCCAGATCTTACTGATGTCAGTGGGATTGGGAATCTTGCAGCAAACACCCCAGCATTCTGCTGTAGTGCAGGGGGGGGGTGGGGGATTCAGACGCTCTCATTGCTGGGAGATACTTTGAGGGCAAAGTAAAAGTGTCCCCCGGGAGTGATGCTCTGCTGCTGCTGCCGCCTCCGCCGTCTCTGAGATGCTACAGTATCAGGAGAAGAAGAAAAGAAATGAGTTTGGAGTTGATGTACACGCCGGAGCAGCAGTAAAAAGATATAAGATATCGACACGCTCAGCTGCATCTTGTTAAAAGCTTCCTGCGGGTTGGCAGAATGAAATCTTTATTTAAAATACACAAACTATCGTCAAGGGAGGAACGGAAGGGAAAACACTAAAAGGGCCAAACGCTATGCTTAACCCACCGAAATAAGCAAAGGAGGAGGAGAAGAGACGAGATTGGTTTGGGGCAAACGGAAGGGAGGGAAGGGGAGGAAGGGGAGAAGGGGGGAGCTCTCCTTGCAATCCAGCCACAGCAACCACCCAGGGACGCGGTGTCTCCAGTAAGCTTTGGAGAAAGCCTTTCTCTTTGATGGTGATAATGATAGTTGCTTTGGTAGTGGGAAAGGGACTTTTGAATACCAGAGAGGTAATTTGTGCTCACACTTAAGCGTGAACGGTAGGAAAACGTGCCTAACCACCACATCCACGACAGCGATCCCTTAAGTGGTGGTGATATTATTATTTTATTATTGCCATCCAGTGGCTTTAAAGGTGCATTATTTTAATGCATTATTAATTGTTTTCCCAGGGAGAGAAGGAAACTGGGGATAGGACTTATTAATAGCGAGGAGATCACTCGTTCCTTTCGCGCACGACGAGGAGAGCGGTGGGAGGAGGCAGCGCCGGAGGGAGGCGGCAGCGGAGCGTATCCAGCTCCCGGGTTCGTTGCGCGGCCGCGGCAATCACCTGCGGGAGCCCGGCGCAGCAGTCGCCTCTCTCTCCCTGTGCCCCTACCCTCGCCCAGTTGCCCCAGCCTCCGGGCAGAAAGTTCCGCGGGCAGGGGCCAACATCGTGCCTGCCCAGTGCAGCCCCTCCGCATCTCCCCAGCTCCGCGCGGGCGGTGTGGCTCCGCGGGTGCCGAAGTTGCGGCAGGGCCGGGGGGCGGCCACGACTGGCAGCCATCAAGTGGCTCGTTAAGGAAATGCAGGTGAGCGGGCGGAGCAGCAAGAGCTGCGCGAGGCGCGGCGGGGAGTGCACCGCCCGGCCCGCCCCTCTCTGCGCCGCCTGCCTGCTTGCAGCCAGCGGTGTCGGGCACGGAGAGCGGGCCGACACCGCACCTCCAGCGGGAGACGCTCCACCGCCCCCCGCCCCGCCCGCACCTCCCTCCTCCTCCCCACCCCTCGATCGCTGCCGCTCTCCTCCCTCTTTCCTATCCCTCGTTCTCTCTCTGCCGGCCTCATCGGAGAGAGTTGTAGGTATCTACCCTCTCTGCTCCTCGTCAGCCCCCCAAGCAAATTTTAGGGTGCAGAAGCCTCGGGAGGGCTTAAAAAATCGATGGTAGGAAAAACAAAACAAAACAAAAATCTTGGGAAAGATGACTCTTTTGCAAGAGTCTGTTCGGAAAGCAGGGATACCCCCAAGAAGCGAGAGGCAGCGGCGCTGGACCCCGCCAAAACAGACCTGCCTGATGTGGCATGTGCTTCTCTCTCTTTGCAGTTCCTTCGGGGCCTGTGTGGACTAAGGGCACAACCCGGCGCCTGACTGGCAGGAGGGAAAGCGGAGACTCCTTCAGGTTTCCAAAGAGGTCCGAGCGGACTGCATTAGTAAGTAAATGCTCCGTGCTCGGTTTCTGACCCTGTGTTCATGGCATATACACACAAACGCATGCACACATAGACGTGTATATATATATGTATGTATTTGTGTGTGTGGTTTATGCTCTTAAGTCACACTGTTTGATGAGAGAGGAACTTGGTTGTTGTAACTTGAACTATTTCCAGTGGAAAAAGTGCATGAAGTGGTTTGCTTATCTCTTATGAGGGGAAAAAAAAAAAAAAAAAAAAAAAAAAGATGAACGTTTGTGTCAAGAACTGGGTATGTTTTGTGTAGTATCTACCTTAGTCTGAGTATAGGTACGCGTTAGCTTATAGACAAAACCTAAACAAAGAGATGCACCCTCAGGAGAGGTCTGAAGCACTCTGGCTTACTAATGCCAGGTGACAGGGCATGCAGTATAAGGTGAAATGTGAGTAGACTATAAATATGCTGTGCTTTCAGATGTAAGCATTTTTTAGTTCATATCTCTGAATTTGTTACCTTTTTCTCTCGAAGTTTTATATGTGTAAAATGTATTCCTTTTTCTTTTCTTCTTCTTTTTTTTTTTTTTTTTTTTTTCCTTTCTTCTAATGAGGATGGCAGATCCAGAAAACAGCATTGTTTTCTAAGTTCTTTTACAGAACATACCCAAAAGTTCTGATGGTGGTTTTTTTATTGTTTCCCCCCCCTTCCCCCCAATATTTGGAGAAAGATCTTGGGGAAACAAAAGGGTGAACTCATTTGGAAGGGTCTCATGAGCAGTAGGACTGAGCTGAGCAGTAAAACTGACAGAAGGTACAAAAGGCATGTCATGATGTGTCTACTGTTAGGTGTTATTTACCACTAAATGTATCTTCGTCTAGGGAAGAGAACTTTTGCAGACATTATTTCCCTTGGGACAGTGGACCCTTTATCAACATTTGCTGCATCTCTTGGAGGAAACAGTACCAGTATTGAGGATTAACTGTTTCCTAGGTAGAAGGAGGAAATAGAGATGAGAAGTATGTCATTGAAAAACATTTGCTCGTGCTCGCTAATATCTAAATAAAACCTTTGTGTTATGTCAGTAGAAATACAGTTGAGTCAGGTTTCTTGAGTGTAGCAGAAGGAATCAATAACATTTCAGCATATTTTTTTTTTTAATGTGTTCCTGCCAAATGGACTTAGATTTGAATACTTCATGTTTTATTTTACCTTTTCTAGGGGCAATATGAACCTGATTAAAAGAAACTTACTACTTTACAAATTCATACAAATCTGCATTATTTTGCAGTGCAATAGGATAATAAATGGGTTACTCTAGGCTGTACAACTCTAATCTAATGTATCACGCTTTTACTTTTCATCTAATCTGTCATTAGAAGTGGTTAAACACGTGTAGAATTAATGTTTATTAGGCATCTCAATGTGAAATTAATGTTACATTTTCAGGTACGGTTCAACATCAGTCATGGCTAGTAAATGTCACCAGAAGTAAAAGTTAATTAGGGTCAAATAAAATGCTTTTCTTTGTGAAGTAAAGAAACTGTTTTTTCACATCAGTAAAGCTAGTTGGACAAAATTTATTTAGTAAATTCATGTGACACGAGCAGAAATGCCTAAGATCAGCAATGGCAGAAGGACAGCGTTCAGAGTTGCTTTCAGGTATTTATAAACTTTAAGCTAGAAATAATTATGAAGCGTAGGCTATAAGTTCTGAGGTACTGAATCAGGGTGATTTTCATTTCACATCACAGTACTTTTTGGGTAATTTATAGTAACATTTATGACAGAGAAAATACCTGATGAACTTAGCTTAGTAAGAAATCTTATTATTATTTAAAAGCTATGAATTTATCATTCATCTAAAAGCAGAGTTTTCTTTTTTCTTTCTTTTTTTTTTTTTTCTTTGAGGAGGTAAAATTTTGAAGTGGCATATTGCTATGTTGAGCTCCCTGCGGGCAAAGCATTAAAATAATATATCCAAGTAATTCAGATAATTTGCATGAACTGTTTTGAGACTGCAGAGAAGTTTATTAAGTTAAGCCTTTTGTTATGCGAGGTAGTCTCCGAGAGTACAGCATGTGATATTGAGTACATGATAAAGTATCTATTTTAACAATATCCTTAGAAAAAAAATAAATATTTAAATATATTTGTCTAATTACATATGACCTACATTGCTGAGTTTAGTTTGAATCACAGCATGCTTTTGGCTTTATTATTTCAGAGCATGGTCTTCACTGTTTGTCTTCCAGGTTTTCTGTAAATCTAGGGATATCACTTGGCAATTCTTTGTTATCTGTATGAAAAGCACCTTCACACATACTCTACTTTTGCTTTAATTACTCCTTGCTATTAGATAAAATGATCTGAGTCAAATTGCGGCAATTAATTTGGTATATGTTATATTTGATATAGGTATGTAGAATCTTGATTGTAATTGTTGATAAAGGAGAGTGTTAAATCAGGTTAGACTGATTCATGAGAGAACTTCACAAAGGACCTCTCGTTGTGATGGCAGTTACATCTTAAAGTTGATAAAGTTGCATATATCAGCAGTAATGTGTTTTATTATGCAATTGTTCTTGTTATTCAAATCATACAGTGGCCTGATGAAATATATTAGCAATCTGCAGGAATGAATGATTAATTCCTCTAACCTGTGCTTATTTTAGTGATCCTTACTAGAAACTTCAACTTACTTGCTTTAACTTGAAGCTGAAAAAGTCATTGTTTATTTTAATATTAATCACATAGTATATCAAACTTTATGATGATAAACTGTGATAGAACAAAAAAGATGAACTATTACTTGTTATATGAAACTGTATTGAAGAAACTGACAGTACACAAACACAACATTTGACAGCAAAAACTATTTAAAAATGATGGATGTGATAAATATCATATGTAGTACACAGTTTAGTTAGATTGGTTTCTAAATCTTATTTTAAAAACTAGTGCAGCATTAATAACTCTAATGTGTATGGATACTAATTCCATAGGTTTGGGATGCTGTAGCATGTTGGAACAACTATGATATCATTGGCTAAATTGGAAAGCAGGCCAGTTCAGCATTTTGGGAAAGGATAATGATATATTCCATGAGTGCAGATCTTGTTTAGTGTTCAAACAGATTAGTACGTGAAGCCCACATACTTAGAACCTAATTGATTTAGTATCACTTTGGAGACCTTGTAAGCAGCACAGTCTTATTGGCATCAAATACAAACTTAACAGTGCAATTTATGAGAGCTTCAGTAATTTAGGGTTAGATTTAGCTATCTATACTCAATGAAGGCAGGTTTTATTTTGTCATTAGTCGCCCTAGGCATTTTGGGGAAACTAGCTGGAGAGAAGAAAATAGGGGAAAAAAAAAAAAGTATAAAAAATAAGCACCATAGAAATATCTTTAATAAAAAAAAAGGGGGGGGGGGGCTGAGGTGTATCTATTTATATGCCTTTGGATATTATTATTATTATTAACCACACTTACTTTATAAGGTTGTTAGTATTAGAAGTTTTTTAAGAGCTTTTAATTTATTTTGCCTTACTGGTTTATATTCCTAACAAAAATGGATTAAGAAGGTGTTTTATGTCACAGTGATGGCAGAGTAATGACAATAGAGCCAGAAGGTATTGACAAGGAGTGCATATTATCTATACATTTTTTTATATCTTTAGTTGCTATGAAAAATAGTAGCAAACAGATGGATTTAAAATTCTGATAGGAAATAAGCAGCAGGCAGGGATGAAGTAATTCTCGAACAGAAAATTAAGTATTTGTAACTGTAATAACAAAGATTAAGAGAAAGAAATGTGCATATTAGATTAGGCAAAATGAAGGTGTAACAGGACGTCATTTTTAGCTTTCTTAGCAGTTCTAGATGTCTGATGTAAAGCTCTTCCATTCTACTAGTTTCTCTAAAGTTTCATTATAATATAGGAACAGAAAAAATAGTGGTAAATATAAATTTTCCTGGAAATTACTACTTTCATGGTCAATATGAGCATGGAATAATGAATCTTTTCCCATTTATTGTCAATATCTGCAGATATGCTCCTGTTTCTCTTATGTTTTTATTCTATTATATTAATATGCTCTACTGAGTGAATACTGTTGTAAAAACTTTTTTTTTAATTCTATTGCTTTACTATTAACTTTGTTAATACTTATACGTTGATTAAAATAATTTATGTTTTATAATCATAAGCTCTAGCTGAATATTTTAAATGAGTGAAAACTGAAGAATCTGGTTTATAAAATCAGTTTTAAAAAAATAGGAAAGGATGTAAAATTGATCAAAATGCTAATATGTTTTACATTTATGTTTGATGCTTTTAAGTACATTAAAGTTGTTTGAAATTGTATTAAACTTTTCGTGTTATGCACACTTGCATTGTACTGATATGTGAAATTACGGTTTTAGAGAGATGTCTAGAGAAAGACCTTTCTTCATGTCTGTTTGCAACATGAGAAGATTTTTTTTTTTTTTTTTTAAATAAGAATATTCTGTTAAAACAGTTCCAGCTGTAAGTACATGAGATAGTGCTGCTTACAAGTTGAATGAAAGGTCCATGTTACAGACCCAGACATCTATTTTCTCTTAACACTGGCTGGAAAATGTTAGTCTGCTACTTAGTTCTCATCTTGATATGAAGAGCAAGATGTGTGTTTAAGCTATTTTCTTCAGTAGGAAGGTTTTTCATAAAGTAGATGAGACTTTTTGGTGCATATGGTGCATTTTGCTCTGATCCTGAATTTGAAAATGAGAGCTGTACACAGTGGCTGTCTAGAAATTGCTCTTCCTCTTTGGTGCTTCTTTATTTGGTTTTAGATTACCTGAGTCATTTGCGAAACATTTATAACACTTCCTGGAATCTTTTTTTCACAGTGTAAAGATGTGTTGGTGAGAAAAAAAAAATGTTTCAGGAGGAGTGAAACAGTTTCTGCCTTCTTTGTAAACAGAGTGACTTGTGTTTTAATGGGATGTGGGACTTCTTAGCTGCTCTAGCTACTACTGAAAGTGCATAAGGTAAACTCATATTTCCAGAGTGTCCACATGACCTCCTGGTGAACTTCTTATAGGTGACAGAACAATTGCTTTATGATGATTGATTTAAGGTGAGCAACTTGAATAAACGTCCTCTGGTGGCAGCAGGTTGGAAGTGTACACCAGCTAGTCTTTAGGGAGCTGTAATTCTTAAGATTATTGCAGAAGTAACAGTATAAAAACAATTGCATATACTCTGAATCTAGAAGTTAAGTGATTTTTAGATTCTCATACAGCATTTTAATAGTCACTGTGGGAGTATGTCAGACAAAGTAACTTCTCTCTAGCTTTGATGCATTTTCTCTCTCCTACAGTCTTAAAATGGATCTTTCCTTGCCTTTCAAGACATTTAGCCTTGGCAGGCCCAGTGCTATACAGGACAGTATCTAAAGTAGTTCAGTTCCCCATTCTCCTCACTCTTCCTGCACTTTATTTATTTATTTATTTATTTATGTTTAACAAAAAGAAAGCCTTTACAGCTGGATTCAATATCATTTTTCAAGTCTAAATATTTAGTTATTTACTTACTTTCAAGCAGCTGTTACTTCAGAACATCTTTAATAGCATTTTTATATCACTCTAAAAAAATATTATCTTAGTAGACTTCATATTAACCTTGAAGTCTGTTCCAATCAGAATTTGAATACAACATAATATCAATACTTGCTCATCATTATAAGGGAAAACAGCTGTGAGTGACTACAAAAGTGCTAGCAATTATAAAACAAGTGGAAGTATGTAAACATATGTATTACATCAGGTATCACATTGCTTGAAAACGACAGAAAAAAAACCCTACGGTATAGCGTGTCGACTCCATCTTAAAAAATGTGGCTTTACACTGAAAAGAAGATGCTGTGATTTGGTATTAGGAAAACCTAAATGGCAACTTCAGTTCTTGATGGAAAGTTTTCAAAGGGAAGAATTCATACAAGCTGTCCATGTCTGAATGTGTTGCTTTCCCTTTCCGTACGGCAGCCTTGACATTGTCAGGTGGCATCCTCAAGTCTCTTAGAAGAACCTGAAAACGATAAGGAGTACTGTCTTTATTGAGATCATTATCATATATTGAAATTTATTTTGGTATTTTTCTTCATCTAGATTTTCCTTAAAGAAGTATCTTGTATTCTGTTTTGCTTTTGACAGTTACTAAATGCGGGCTGCTCCGAGAATACTACCTCCTATTTTATTATGTTGTCTCATGACATCAGAGGCAGATGGTGGTGGTATGTCAGGAGAGATATAACCTTCTCTCCAATATTCCATCACATTTTGTTGCTGTGCAACAGATGACAGCAGAGGGGCAGCCTGTCCAATGGCATCTGATGTGGAAGTGTATATGGTGTGTAATTGAATTCCTCCACATGGAAAAAAAAAAAAAATTGCACTTGTTACATTTACTGATGCTTGCTAAACATTTGAGAAGACATAACAGTGGATGAGAGCACAGTGAGGCAATGGTAAGTGCCTTTCAGCAATGGTGATTCCTGAATTCTGAAAGCTGTGGTGACTGCAATGTGATGTTCTGGTCAGTCACACAAACCCTGTGTTTTTCTTTGGATATTTTATCAACAACAGCAGTTTTAAGCATAATTGTTCTTTGAACTTGGCATTTTTTTCATATGAAGAAAACTATTCACCAATGGCTCTTCTCCACAGCTGAAATTCTAGTCTTGAATTTTTTACAAATCTAAACTTAGAAAGCTGCAGAAATACATTTGCCTGTTTTTTGCAGTTCCAGATACTCTGATGTGGTCCATGTAATTGATTTGACTCCACTTTCTCTTCTCTGTTAAACAGTATCTTATGACAATTCCTTGAAGCTAAGATCAGCTAGTGAGGGTAGAGACTGCTTTATCAAGTGCCTCAACTAGGGAGTCTGCAAGTGTAAACCTTCAAGAACAAAAGGCACATAGGTCACAAAACATGAATAATCAAGAGTTCTTAATCATTTTCCCTATATTCATGATGTGATATTCTGCAAAATTCATTTATTCATTGAGAATTGGATCAGTAGTATATAAAAAGTGTTACATGGAAGAAAAGAGGAATAATTTGGAAGCTGGGTTAAATTGTTTTCTTCTGCATTTTTAGAACAAAGTGCAATAGCCTTTGTATACAATTTTTTTTTTTTTTCCAAGCATTTATTCTAAAGAGTCTATAAGAAATGAAAAATGGCATGTCCCATATAGGATGCCACTGACTAGAATGAATTAGGGATGATTTGTTTTTTTCCTGTATCTTTATATATATGTGTATATATATATAAAAAATCTAGAATAAAATCATTTCCTGAGCAGCTTCGATAATACTTCTCTTATTTTAAGATCTCTTTCCACTGAGCACCCTCTCTATATTATTTGCTCTCTGTTCTAAGATTGTTAGAAAAAACATGAAATTTATATTATGTAGAAAGCAGCATTTTGCTCCATGTGTAACATTCATTTTTCCTTATCTGCTGTGGATTTTTTCAGGTTTTTATAGCTGTGGAAGAGAAGCCTCTGGTGTTTCTTTTATCATACTGACAAAAGAGTGTAAGCTAGAAAGTATCCAAACTCAGTTTTGATCAGGATTAGCTTTGCTCTGTACTGTGGACACCTTTCCCAAGTTCGTCGTGTTTTCCATCTTCCCCTTTTTTATAATTCTTTCCTGCAGAAGGCAGGGACATTAGGTATTTTGGAATCAGCTCACACCCGGGCTTTCTGTTTCTTCTCACCTATACTGATGATAATCACTCCTCCTTCATAGATGAGAATTCACATGACTTTTAAGAAAAACATGGTAGGAGTCCTTACTAATTTCTTTTTCTTAGAAATGGTTAAAATTGAGAGAGTTTTCCAGGTTATACAACTATTAGGTATTTCCTAATAAAGGGTGAGAGTTGAAGAATTAGCTCATAAGTACACTGTAATTTCAGAAATCTAAGAACGTGAACATTGCACAGTTCTCTTTGTTTAGAAATGTGAACTGTGGATATCCATGTTCCAATGTTGTATCTAGTACTTTTCTCTTTTCTGAAGGCAAGGATTTTTTTCACTTAAGACTAATTGTATCAGAAGCTATCAGAGATCTCCATGAAGTCAGTACTTTTGCTTAGCTATCAGATTAACATTGTATCTTGGAGAAATTCTGAAAATCTTATCACAACAATGCACGTGCATATACATGTACATATTGGTACATGCTGAAGTGACATAAATCTTAGCCTCATATTCTTTAACAAGCTTATGTTTTTTGTTTGGTTGCTTGATTGCTTTATTTTCCATTTTTCTTCTTTTTCTCCCTTTTCATAAATTATGTATTGAGTCCAAAAGCTTCTGCTACGAACTTTGTTTAATCCACAGAATCAACTTGTGTGCTTTTCTTTACTGTCCTGGTGCCTCTGATACAAGCTAATGCAGAGCTTGAGAGACATTCAATTTTTTATCTGCTACTTTGTTAGATCACCTTTTAAATATAAATATAATGAAATAAATATAAATATATATATATATAAAATTTATTTATTATTTTTTATTTCTTGGAAAGAAAAGATGGACCAAGGGATCCGCGTAATATAATTATGCTGAGGTGAGGGGTGTTTTCTGTTTCTGCATTATTGACATCTTCACCATTATGCAACTGATAAAGATTACTGGTAATAATATTTTCTTCTGAGGTCAAGCCTATTGATTTTTGGAGTGTAGACAGAGTTGATGTGATAAATCTTGTGGTAACAATTCTATTTGGAATTATTGTTTAACATAAATTCCACTGGAAAAAAGTTTCAAGATTTTTTTTTTAGTTATTTGATATGTATTTGCTGTAGGTATTTGAGTATTAGGTTTATTAAATGATTGTTGCAAAAGACATCTAAGTGTTCTTCTCAATGAGTGATACTGGAAATAGGGTGCATGAGAAACAGCTCATAGATATCTCTAAATGTAACCTATTTATTAAGGTTTTAGTGTAGTGAGAGAATAGATGCAGTATGTGAGCCAGAAACAATTTCCTTAAACATAAGGTTAAATTATTGTCAAAAGTTAATTTGACAATTATTATAATTACAAAGTTATTTAAGAATAAGATAAAGGGAACAAAGGAACCCTTACTTATTTTATCTAATTTTAGTAATATATACAGCCTCAAGAAATATTCCATCCTGCTTAATATGGTATACTGGCTCACACAAACTCTTGCATCTGTTTATGGTGTTTCATTGGATTTCTGTATTTTATTAGCTTGGGAAAACTTAGCAAAAATATATTAAGCCAAGTTGAGGTTTTCACTCTGTATCTCTAAAATCAGTACAGTGCCATAACATATTTGTTGTTATTTATGTCTACATCTTATCATAAGAAATTTGTGATCCAGATGAAACTAGAGACATAAAGAAGACATCTATTAACTATGGTAATAGTAATGATGATGATGTTTTGTGTTTAAATGAGAGCTAGATCACAGTCTAAACTTGAGGAAATATATTTTTCCACTGTAGTAGCAACTACTGTAGCAGCAGAGTCTCTCTGTTAACTAAAAATGCAGTTTGTACTATTCTCACATAAGCAGAAATAATAGTTTCTAAAGGATTACTGTATCATAATGGCTAAAATAATGTTAACAACGACCTGAGAATATTTCATGTAAGTGTCGCTAAGCAAAAATATTGCATACAGCTTAAGCTCTGCTTTGTATTTTATGGTACAGTATGGAATTTCAGTTTTTTTCTTTGTTAGTATAATTATGGGAACACCTAGTGACTATACCACCTCCTTGTCTGTTGTAGTCACTTTCAATTATAAATGTACAATTTAAGTTATTGCAAAGTACAATATCACCTTAATCTTCTTGTACAGCACTTTTTTTTAGTACCTTTTGGATATCTTTGTCACAAATAGCAATGATTCTTGGCAGCAGTTATCTGTAACACCATGTATTTATTTTCTTAAGGTAAAAAAAAAATTTACAGTTTTTAAATATGTGCTAATGTATTAGGAAGTCAGTTCTTAATAACAGTACAGAATTATTTTGCAATTTTAAAAAGGTGAATGTATTGATAGTTTTGTCCAATAAAACAAAGATTTTTTTTATCCTTTGTTTATAATCAGCAGGGGATGAGTTGAGGCCAGAAAGAAGCACCATGGTCTTGTTTGCTTACTACTTGACTTAAAAAGAGGAGAGAGTCCTACATGCCTTCTGCACTTGGGAATAATTTTCTGTCTGAAAATTGGATTTGTCACACAGGTCCGCCCCTTTTCTGTTATCCATCTGTATAAGACAAAAATTTTAGAAGTTTATTTAGTGATCAGGAAAAATGCAGATAAAGAAACTATAGACAGTTAAAAAATTACCTCAATTAAAAATTGGCGATGTGTATGTTTGTAGCAAGCCTGTGCTTTCTTCCACGATGATAACTACAGTGGGGTGTAATGATGAGTCTTTGCTGTGATCTGACTGAGAATGTAGGTGAACAATACCTTTTTCCTCTGGAATTTTTAAAATATAATGACCATTTGACTAACTCAATCTCTAAGTCAGAAAAAGAAAGCCTATTTTACTGAGAACTTGTGGCTATCTTGCCTTCATTTATTACATTCATTTATCTTGCCTTCAGTTGAAGTGGCTTACAGAGTTTTCCTCTCTTGAGTTCTGTCCTTTGATTTGCAGCTTGAAGAGCAAACCAGTAAAAGAATTAAGTGCTAGGAGTTAAGGGAATTATGTTTCCATAGTCCATGTTTAAAGTGAGCACAAGTTTCTTTCCTTCAACATATTTATTCAGAGATGCTTTTTGTATATATATATATACCTGTGTGTGTGTGTGTGTGTGTGTATGTATATATATGTATATATGTATATATATACATACACACATATGTATATATGTGTATGTATACATACATACGCACACACATATATATATATATACATACACATTTCCATTTGTAAAACTCATGCCTGTTTACACTGCCTGCCTAAATAGAAAACAGTGGTATAGAAGAGTAATTTGATTTTTATTCCAGTGAAGTCCTGTGAGAATGAGAACTAGTAAATTCTGAAACGAGGCATTTTAACAGTTATATAGGTGTTTATTCATTGTTACTGGGAAGAAAAAGTCCCATCTTTCAAGTGTGACAGATGTGTACAGACATTAATGAAACAGGAACTAAAGCGTTAATTGGATTATATTTCCCTGAACTGCATAATACATCTCTCTTAATCTCTACAGCCCTTTACTTACCTTCAGAGGAACAACTGTGTATTTTCAGTTGTAAATGGAAAAATATGAGTGACTGGAGTGCCAAATTGGTCAGTTTTATGAAGCAAACATACTCACTAGAGAACAGCATGGAACTGCTATGCTGTTCAACTGCTTCTAACAATCATCTGTTTATCCCTCCCATCAGCAAAGATTTCACAGAGAAAGCAATGGAAAGGAACCTAGAGGGAAAGATACTCTCCAACAAACCCCCTCAGACAAGGAATCAGGTCTTTGTCTCATCGTTTCTACAACACACTTCCAGCACTGCTTCCTTGCTAACACCCTTGCAGATATTGTAAAGTGTAGTGAACTCTTGATTTATTATAAATATGAAGATTAATATGATTAGTGAATTTCTGTAGCTACAAGCAAGTTGTATCTGCAAAACTACACTGAAAAAAGAAATTTCTCTTGTTCATATTATTAGTAAATTAATGGAAAAGAAAAAGAATACACTTTTCTCCAAAATGTTAAATGGAGCATTACTTCAAGTACATACCTGATTTAGATAAACTCTTGTCATTGTATACTTTTAGAACAATGCTTGTAAATAATAGTATCATTTAATCTTTGTATTATTTTAATTAACAATAAATTAATATTATGTTCCCATAATGATTTCTGTAGTTACCTTTGCTTGAAGGAGGCTAATGTGTTTTATATATACACTGCATAGGAAACACTGATATATAGCACACCTTTTTGCTTTATTTTCATTTTTCTTCTTTTAAAAAAATCTCTGATAACTATAAGGATTTCAAGAAGTGATAATTAAAGTTATGAACTATCAGTCTGAACTAACTCATTTGTGTAATATTAATTAGATAGTTGCAGTGGCATGCACAGATACGTACATAAAAAAATGTGGGTCATAAATTAATGTTGTACAGTTCTTCAAGGGTGCTTATAGAAAGATGATTGTGAACTATTTACATGGTCTCATGGTCACAGAACAAAGGGGAATAGTCTTAAACTAAAACAAAGGAAGTTTAGATTATATTTTAGGAGGAAATTTTTTTACTGAGAGGATGGGGAGGCATTGGAACATTCTGACCAGGGAAGCTGTGGATGCCCCAGCCCTGGAGATGTTCAAGGCCAGGTTAAATGGGGCCCTGGGTAGCCTGGTCTAGTAAGTAAAAACCCTGCCTGTGTCATGGGAATTGGAACTATATGATTTTCCAACCCAAGACAGTCCATGATACTGTAATTTTTAAGGACCTTTCCAACTCAAGCCATCCTATGACACTACTATAATACTGCATACAAATATCAAAATTACAGGTTATTAGCCTCTGTGTACCATAGGAATCATGGGACCAGATGACCCTGTTAATGCATTATTAGCAAGAATACTTTTTCATGTGCTTCTTTTACACAAATTCTATCAGCTAGAAAAAGTAAGCACTAAGTCAAAGTTAACACAGTGAGAGTGAGTGCTATATTCTTTCTCACAAGAGTATATGATTCACATTTTAAGGGAAGATGGCAAAACATGAATGGCAAAATCTGTTAGTTATTGCAGAAGTAGACATTCAAAATATTTTAAAAGTAAAAGCTGACTTTTTTTTTTTTTTTTTTTTTTTTTTACTCTTTCTGGATGGTAGGGTCTTAATTGTAGAATCCTTGGTTTGCTGACAACATATTTGATTGCTTCAAACCCAGTTGCGCGGCACATTTATATAGACTTAGCTATTTAACATTGTTGTTTCAAGAAGGAAACTTTTTCTTATGAGGGAGTTACTTAAGCAAAATATGGAAAAGGTTATAGTACTATGTGCTATTACATAAACTTTCAAAATTACGTAAAGTTGTATATTTGATCTGAAGGACTGTAGGACAGATAATATCCTCTATTGCAGTACCGTACAATAATCTGGTGCCTTAATTTAATGTCTTGAATGTAATACTTTTTATGCCTTTACGAGCTGGAAAACCAAAATGTCATTACTTACTAGTTCATTAAAAATATTTGTTAAATAATTTAATTTAAAAATACTTGTTTCAGCACAGAATTCTGTATGGGTCCCCCAAACATATACATGTTCTCAAGGATTCACGTGCATATGAAGTCTTACATTCAGCAGCAGATTTTAGCTAGTTCAAAATTTATTTATTATTATATATATATTTTTTTTTTTTTCAGAAGAGGAACTAATGTAAGAAACACCATTGTGTTGGTCAAGAACTGCCATAAAATATGACTTCATGAGATTTTTTAAATTATGTTTATTGTCTGTAATATTTCAGAAGTGCAAGAGCAAGGAAATTATGGACTAAAATGGAAACAGACTGTATGAAGCAGCTTTCAGATATTGTCCTTACCACATTCAAGTATTATTGACTTGGGACCACAAATAATGCTGCATGAAAATATCTGAACTCATAAGTACAAAAGGAGAATTGGAAAAATGAAACAATAAATCATAATGAGTAAGAACGAATACCTACATGAGTATTTTTAGGGTTGAATCTTTATCCAGTCCATTTACTGCTTTTGAGTAGGAGAAGAAGCAAATGCAGGAAAATAATAATAATAATAATAATAATAATAATAATAATAAAACAAAAGAAAAGGTAAATGCAAATCCATACAAACTTAGTATAAATGTAAATGAAAATATGCACCTGAAATAGCTTATTGACAAAGAACTGGATTTCAGATGTACTAATAGATAAGTTTAATCATTTCCTCCAACACACAAAACCAGCTAGGAAAATTAACAGAAAGCGGTAGAAACTATCACCAAAAGGGAATAAAGTCTTCATTGGGAAGACTGTCTCATCGGGTCAATTTTAGAATGACCATAAAAAGATGATAACCTTAATTAAGGAAAATTCTTCTAGAGTCTTTTTTATAGGCTCTATTTGAATAGTATAACAGTTTCTCCAACAAACTTAATTTCTATGGTAAGCAGCTGGATTCAGAACCTGTCTTCTGCTCTCAGTTTCCTGCCTGGAAATCTGACATGAGAAATTAAAGATTTTTCAAATGGCCTCATAGGTAGGAATAGATACATTTTTGTAGTTTCTGGATCTGTGTCATAAAACACTCCAGCTGTTCTTCATATGTAGATATTGCATGGAAATAATGTGATCTAAGGAAACCTTTGGATTTTGTACTCAGTAGAAATGAGGATGTTGATGAAAAACCTTGATTGATTCTGAAGTAGAATTAGATTATTGAAAATTTACTACAGTAATGGCTAGGGAGACTTTTTTCTCCCCCCTCTCCCCTCAGAGAGATCTTCATGGGAATAGGAAGGCCCTACAGAGAGATCTGGACAGGCTGGGTCACTGGGCAAAGGCCAGTGGGTTGAAGTTCAGCAAGATCAAGTACTGGGTCTTGCAATTTGGCCACAACAACCCCAAGAAATCCTGCAGATTTGGGGCAGTGTGGCTGGAAGACTGAGCAGAAACAAATGGGATATTTGTTGTTGCTTGGCTGAACGTGAGTTAGCATTATGCCCATGTGGCCAAGAAGGCCAACAGAATACTGGCTAGTGTAAGAAATAGTGTAACCAGCAGGAGCAGGAAGGTGATCATTTTCCTGCATTAGGCACTGGTGAAGCTGCATTTTGAATACTGTGTTCAGTTTTGGGTCTCTCACTATAGGAAAGACATCAAAGCCCTGGAGTGTGTCCAAAGAAGGGCAACAAAGCTTCGGAAGGGTCTGGAACACAAGTCTTATGAAAGGTGGCTGGGGGAACTGGGATTGTTCAGTCTGGAGGAGAGAAGGTTCAAGGGAGACCTTATTTCTCTCTACAGCTACCTAAAAGGAGGTTATGTCAAGGTGGGAGTCAGCCTCTTCTCCCACATAAATAGCAATAGGACTAGAGGTAATGACCTCAAGTTGTGCCAGGGGAGGTTCAGGTTGGATATTCAGAAAAATGTCTTCACGGAAAGAGTGATCAGGCACTGGAATGAGCTGTCCAGGAGGAAGGTTGAGTCACTGTCCCTGGAGGTGTTTAGGAAATGTTTAAATGTAAAACTAAGGGATGTGGTTTAGAGGGAAATATTGGTGATAGGTGAATGGTTAGACTAGATGATTTTGGAGGTATTTTCCAACTTTTCTGATTCTATCTGCTTGGGGGTAGTGAAGCCCTACAGAGGGATCTGAACAGGCTGGATAGCTGTGCTGAAGCCAATGGATGAGGTTCAACAAGACCAAATGTCAGGTCCTGCACTTCGGCCACAACAACCCCTGGCAACGCTACAGGCTTGGGGCAGAGTGGCTGGAAGACTGTGTAGAGGAAATGGACCTGGGGCTATTGACTGATTTATTGATTGATTGATGCTTGGCTGAACATGAGCCAGCAGTGTGCCCGGGTAGGTGAGAAGGCCAGTGACATCCTGACTTGCATCAGAAACAGTGTTGCCAGCAGGAACAGGGAAGTAATCATCCTCGTGTACTCAGCACTGGTGAGGCTGCACCTTGAGTACTATGTCCAGTTTTGGGCCCCTCACTGTAAGAAAGACACTGAGCCCCTGGAGCGTGTTCAAACAAGGGCAACAAAGCTGTTAGGGGGTCTAGACCACAGCTGAAGGAGCTGAGATTGTTCAGTCTGGGGAAGACGAGGTTCAGGGGAGACCTTGTTGCTCTCTATGACTACCTGAAGGGAGGTTGTAGTGAGCTGGGGGTCAGCCTCTTCTCTTGTGTAACTGGTGATAGGACTAGAGGGAAGGCTTCAAGCTGTACCAGGGGAGATTCAGGCTGGACATTAGGAAATACTACTTCTCTGAAAGAGTAGTCAGGCACTGGAATGGGCTGCCCAGGAGGGTGGTGGAGTCACCAACTCTGGAGGTGTTCAAGAAATGATTGAATATTTTGTTGAGGGACATGGTTGAGTGAGAACTATTGGTGATTGGTGAATGGTTGGACTGGGTGATCCTGTGGGTCTTTTCAAACCTTGGTGATTCTATGATTCTCTTAAAATTTACCTGTAAATTTATAGTAGTGTACTTTGTAAATTTAAAGTAGTGTACTTTAAAGTGGCTCATAGTTTTGGAGAATTTTTATACCTGAGGTATTAATTAAATTTTTATTTTCTTCTGATGTTTCTAAGTACGTATTATATAATATATATCATGAGAACTGGGGAGGATTATTAAATCAGTATTTTGTTTCCTGTTGAGACTTCAATGTTTGAATTATAAATAGTGAAAACCAGTGTTACTTAAGTAATTTAATCAAGTTTCTCTGAGACACTGAAAGAGAAGTTCTTACATTTTTTTTACCTTTCTTT
Organism: Meleagris gallopavo; assembly: GCF_905368555.1. NCBI lineage: Eukaryota > Metazoa > Chordata > Aves > Galliformes > Phasianidae > Meleagris > Meleagris gallopavo. Next base: position 30,136,600 of record NC_139435.1, on the reverse strand, counting down.
AACTATGTTGAAATAAAATCTTTATATATTTACTTCTTTGAAGCACAAACAGTAAATGAGGAAATAAACTTATTTGGATTTGGTGATTTTGAAAGTATTCTTCAAAATAAATATTATCTTTCAGTATGGGGACATCAAAATATTTTATTCCAGGCCTACTGATATTTTCCAAGACTTTTGTGTTGATGGAGCATATCCAATATGCTAGATGAAAAAACATGTCATTAGTATGACCTTTTGGCACTGTTTTCTATTCAGTAAAGTGATGAATTCAGTAGTTCAAGCTCAGAACACTATACTTCAACTCAACTTTTGCTGCTAGTCAATGAACTTTATCAGGTATCAGATGGCTTAAGAAAAACACCAGTTAATAACTGTTAGTCAAGTTTTGAAATGTTCTCTGACTTGAAACAAGTCAAATAAGTGATCTTGTTTTATGTCATTCCCCAAATAATCAACTAGTAGTGACAATAATCTTTCTTACTCAAGGAAGACTCTGGGAAGATTAGGTCTGCAAGTCACCTTTAAATCGTGCTTATATTTGAAGATACTGGTATAGCCAAATATAAATTAGGAAAAAAAAAAAAAATGGAGAGAGAAAAAAATGAAGTAATTCAAGTAAGTATTTTTAGTTCTTCCAGAAATAAAGGCTTCTGTCATCTGTATGATGACAAACTTAAAGCAACTCTTTATAAATACTGGACCAAAAGATCAAACATTAATGAACATTGTATGTCCAGTGTGCATTCAACCTCTTGTTTCCTATAACATCTGTTCATGGATTTCTACTATATTAAATCTCCAAATACAAGTTTTCATGTTTATGCAAACTGTCTGAGTTAGAGCCCAGTGCATTAAATTATGAGTGTTTCTAAGAGGAGTTAACAGAAAATTACATGCAAATACCTATCTACTTACTTGCTCTCACACACTCACATATATATGTTTGTGTGTATGAATATCTAACGGATTGCTCCAGTCTCTGTTTCTTCCTCCTTAACATGGAAAAGTACATACTGAAAGCAAACCAGATGTATTCTAATTACAAAGTTTATTTTTTTGTAAGAAGTGTATCAAACAAGAGACCAGGCCATACATGAGTGGCTCAATGAAAGAGAAGAAGCCTTCCAGATGTTTTTTTGTTTTTCAGTTCTTTATATTAATCATTTAAATTGAATGATTTTCTCTTATTTGTAGAGCTTTATTTATTTAGTCAGTTAGTTAGTTATTCCTGTTAAAAATGTTTCTGAAGGTAGGCTGTTAAATTAATCAACTCAATGTGCTAAGTCAAAGAATTGCAAAATCACAGATTCATAGAATCTCAAGGGTCGGAAGGGACCTCAAGAGATACTTGAGTCCAATCCCCACTTGTTGATTCTGTATCTTTACACAAATTTTTAAGGTTTTTCATTTAGTTATTTTTCAGTTCCATTCCAAGCTCTCACCTATAAAACCAGACTAATTTTAATTGTTTTTTTTTTCTGTAATGATTGTCAGAAATATATTGTTTTTAATTTTGTGATTAAGAGAAATCACAGCATATTCAAATAAGAGCTTAGCAGATGAGCTGTGAAGAATTTTAACGCTTCCTGATCTGTCTCTGTCTTCTGTCTCTGACATGCTTAAGGAAATATTCACCATCTTTATCATCTTTTTACCTCTCAGGTGTGGTTTTTATTGTTTTTTTTTTTTTCTTTTCTTTCTTTCTTTTTCCTACTAGCCTCCTTCTTTTGGTACAGATTTATTCATAAAATGATAATGTTTATTATTTTTATTTTCAGCTTTTATTACTTTACTTTAGTCACCATTAAATTTCAGCTTCTTTTTTTGTCAACCTGGATGTAGAAAAAATCAGAATTATCTAAGTTTGACTTAATACTTGATAACTATGCAGTTGTCTTCCAAAATTTATGTTATAATCAAATTTAGTAACCCTGATCACTTAAAAAAAAAAAAAAAAAACAAAAACTAAAAAACCCAAGAAGTCAGAAGAGATGATAATGATAAAACTCCACTAGGTGCTTCTGTGTTCAGCATTTCATCTAAGATACAGCAATTTTTTATTGTCTTAAACATTTCAAAAAAACTTACCCTGAATAAATAGAATTGGAATGTTTGAGCAACTCACAAGAGTAGTATAGTCTGCAGAAAAGCTGAATGACTGTAATTGCAAGCCCTGTACCTTTTCTTTTTTCCTGGAAAAGAGACTATATTTATATGTATAAATGCACACGCTATAGCTTTCAGATCCACGATTTAGCTGAAAGAATGACATATTTTTACTATCTGTTCTGCAATTCTTAACAACTATACTATGCTCATAATGATGTTATTATAATTATATACTATATATACAGTATATACTATATATATATATATACACTATACCAGTCATAATACATTCATGATAGTATGCTATTATTACTGCATAATAAAAGTAGATACCCCCCTGTGTCCTGGCTATTTAAAATTGTCTAGTTTCAGATTAAATGTTTGTAAGATAAACATTTTATGTTCTTCAAACTACATTTCTTCAGTTGCAACAAATGATTTAATAAAAACTGAATTCATAGTGCAATCTCGACCCTAGTTATGTTTATATTTATTAGAATGTTTCTCTGTATAAGGCAAACTGTGTTGCACATTTCACTTTGTGACATTCATCCTTTGTTCTTATGGGCATTTAAGTATTATCTCTCAGTAAATGTATGCATTACTTCTGTACTTTAATTCACTTTTGAGGTAGCTAATCTTTTTCTGTTTTCTTTTTATCTCCTCCTCTTCCCCCCACCCTTTGTTCTGAAAAGTTGTTCAGCTTGTACAACTCAGAAACATTATATAATACTTAGTGGATCTTTTTTTTTCTTTAAACTGTATAATACCTGTCCTTAATTGTGCTACATGTGTAAAAAAAAATAATGTCTCTTCTGAACTATAAGGGTTGTAACCTAATGTGTAACTTCCACTGGGATTAATGTTTTTAGTCAACTTCATATCACAAACCTGTCTCACATTGCCAGTATTGTGGCAAAACTATGAGACTCCAGACTAGTTATTTGTATTGTTATTGACAGGATTTTAAAGAATGGAAAATACTGAATATTAGTTTTGATTCCCCCAGTCTCGTCTATGTTTACAGAGAGTATGGATTTCCTGTATGAGATAATCTCTCAGTTGTTAAGAGGCCACTGACTTTCTGAGTATTGATGGGAGAACTGAGGAAGCAGAGGTGTTGCACTGTAGCTGTTGTATTTGATGATAATGCTACTATTTTTGATCATAATTGTTTTGTGTTAAGAGTTAATACACTTGTTTGCTTTTGTCCTATAAGCCACATTCAAGAGGATGGGACAAAAAATACTGTCCTGACTATCTCAGGATGACTCTTTTTAGCATAAAGTCTGTTTTGCATCAACAACGGAGTAACTCTAAACCTCTCCAAGGAGAGAAATGCAAAATGATTACATTAGGCCTAGGATTAGAGTGTTGTGTTATAAATACAGGGTTGATTTGTACACTTGAAGTGATAACAACCAATAAGGGTAATATTTTTTCCCCTATTCTCATGCCAGAGAATAAAGTTCTGGTGATTATAAAGATTAAAGGGACTGTAATGTCAGTATCAGCTTCTCTGATAGAGTTGTTCTAACACAGTTTTATCACACAACAGAGATAATGCTGGCTCAAAAAACAATCCACAGGTCATGGAAGCATACAAAAGCTGTCTCCTAAATGATTGTATCAGACATATTTCCATATTACTTGAGCCATAAAGAACCAACATTGAGAAATCTTTTCAATAATCAAATCATGGCCATATCTAACTTTTTTTTCCAAACAAGACTTCTCAGTCCAATGAAATTCGAAGAAATTGTATTTAGGCCTATTCCTAACATAATAATAAACATTAGCTAACATTCAGCCTAATTATGATATTATATTTACTATGTGACTTTATTAATACCTGCTTGCATTTAATATCCTATCCTCACAGAGTGCAGTATTTAAAATGCTATATGAAACTCCTTTTCTGGTATTTAGGTTTTCATTCATTTTTATGACAGGCAAAAGTGGATAGTGACAAGCAGAAGTTTAGTTAAACTTTAGTTATATAAGTATTTTACACACTTGACAGAATTTTCATTCTAGCTGTAACATATTTAAAGTACTGGAATGGGCTGGCCAGGGAAGTCCCCATTCCTGAAGAAATTTAAGAGACAAATGTCTATGACGCTGAGAACATGGTCTCATGGAGGGACTTGATGGGTCAGATTGGAGGTTGGGCAACGTGATCTTGGAGAAATTTTCCAACCTTTCTTGAATTTGTAGAAGAGCTGGTAGAGGATACTAATCCAGTTTCTGTTTTCTAAGAAAAGCAAACTGTTTTTTTAATTCTTTTTACTTAGTAATGTATTGTACTTTTTTTCTTTCTTTCTTTCTTTTTCTTTTTCTTTTTTTTTCTTTTCTTATCCCCTGTCTATCTACCTGTCTATCTTGTCTAATCCTTGACAAAGTGAAATAAATAAGATGATCTCTTGTCTCTTGTAGATATGGACTCTTACAAACCTCCCCTGTACTTGTGGTAGCACTGCCTTTATGTTTCACTGCCTGTCACACTACACATGCTCAGACATGGTCTCTACAGCTTTGGTGATGATACAGTTGTTTCGAAAGAAAGAGTCAGCATACACATTTTTCTTTCCCAGGGAACATGTCTTATTACTTTGATGTATTCTTTATCAAAAATAAGACAAAACCTTGACAAACTTGAAGTATTTGGGGTAATGATGATGTTAGCCTTCAGTGAATCTAATGTAGCCTGCAAGACAGAAACTGTTAATTTTTTTGTGTCTCTCATATTGTTTCCATGTTATCCATTAATTTTTAAGCAAGGCATTCAGATCCAAAGTTGGAAAGTTTATTTTGATTTTTAGAAATTAGAAATGAGGAAGAGATTTATAGGAAATTGGATCACATATTAACCGTAAGAAATAGATTACAGAACTATCTTTAGGCTGTCAGATGGATAGTGATATGACAGACTGTTTCAACAACTGCCCATCAAAAAGACAGATGGAAGATTATTAAGAAAATAAGAATAAATCTTTAGCACTTGCAGTTACTATTGCTAAATCATTCACATCCTTTTTTCTCTATTCTAAAAATTCTTATGAGATATCATTAGACTGTTACAACTTATAATGGAAAAATCAATGCAGTAAGAAAATTAAATTTTACTGAGAGCCTTTGGGCAAAATGCAATGTGAAAATGCATTTTAGCTTCCCTTGTGGTTCAGAAGAAAAGGAAGAAATGGAATCTAGGTTAGCTGTCAATGCACAACACTTTTTAGAAGCAAGCAGAGCAGCCTGTGAACTGAACTCTTTCTTAATGTATTTCTTCCCTGATTACTTAATAATGTGGAAATAACCACCTTAATCTGATCATTTGAAAGGTCAGAAGTCTCTTCTACCCCTTTTAAAAAACAGTCTTTGGTCAAAATCGATGAGTAGATTCATCTTCCCAGGAAGAGGATTTAACAGAAGGAAAACTGATTCATCTGCTAAGGTTTACAGCAATGACAACTGAACCCCTGGAGAGACAGAGAGGGTGAGAGTAGCTAAAGTGGAATGAGGTGATTGTGGTGTAATCAAAAAGAAGTCGATCAAAGCTGCCAACAAGATCTTGTGGAGAAGTGACATATATACTACATTTGGTGTACTTTGTAATCACTGTAAATGGTCAGTGTCTCTTTCTGACTGACAGATATGGCTAATACAAACCAACATGTGTCAATTACAGGTTTAAAGATTATGTAAAAAAAACAAAAACAAAAACAAGGAAATTCCTAATTTGAGACCATTGTTTTAAAATAAGCTAAACATTCTTAACTGTTCTATTAAGAATTAATAGGTACAAAAATCATTAACAATGAAAGGTAGAATACAGTGGTGGTCTTCTATATCACTGGAATGAATACATTCAAATTCCAAGTATGATAAGTTTGTGCTTTAGGAAGATCCTTGAAAGCTAAGACTAAGTGTCATTCAGCAGCTAGTTTACGTTTCCCCATATGCCCGTTTTCCAACACATATGTACTTAGTATCTACACTATCTGGAACAGTGCACATACTGATACACTTGTCTGCATTGATTATGTGCATGTGAAAGACATGTCTGGATGTGTTTACATGATATGTGTGCACATGTATGTCTGTAAAGTGTCTGTTTATGTATATACACACGTATATTCGTGTAAAGGATTTCTATTATTGTAACAGTGATTTATGATGGTTAAACTGAAATGAGTTGCTTTTCTTTAATGAAATCTAATGTCTTACATAGATTTATTTATATATTTCTGAACAAATATATGACAAATCTGAAAAAAAATGCAAGTTTCTACTAATAGCTTAAAACGTATTTTTTGAGAGAAAAAAATAGAAAGGTCATTATTGCACTCATAAAGATTTACAAGAATTAATATTCTTATTTCTGATAATTGATAGGATCTCTTGTGTATAGCTTTTAAGCAATTGTTTTGTTGAATTTCCTTAAATGTAATGGTTTGAACTGTTTTCTTTTCTGAAAGTGGAGATAAAAATGCATTTTTTTTGTGTGCATATGCAACAATGAATACATTACAGACATTTTAAAATTTTCAACACGTACTAAAAATAAGTATCCCAAACATATTTTTTGTAGTACATAGATGTAATGATCAAATAGCTGCTGAATCATCTTCTATGCTGTACAATGAACTCGAAATCTGTCTGCAGAACGAAGGTAGCAAGGAATAGACTGTTTAGAAGGCAATATCCCATCTGTACAGAGATCTTAATCCTTTTTACGTGGAATATTTTGCAAATTATCCATAGATTCTATGCAAGCCTAGTTATTACAGGCAAACTGGGCAACTGACCTTTCCAGCAGAAGGAGGAAGATGAACTAAACTGTGTTGGATTTCTTTCTTTCAGATATGATGAAAGTCTACTTGTTATATATGCAATGAATGCAGAACAGAAATGATCTCTTTTTTTTTTTTTTTTTTCTGTTTTAAAATTACAGGCAGAGATATTAACTTTATTACCAACAAGAAATAAAGTATATAAATTACTGGCCTTCGGAAAAAAGAATGTGCCCTTTAGAGGCTTTCTGTAGAATTTCTGCTTTCATCTAGAAAAGTAGATCTTTTCACTCCAAATTTTATTCTTGTGTCTCAGCACAAGTATCATCTCATATTGAGTCTTGTGACGCATTTATTGTTGAAGTAGGCAAATAGATTTAGCTAAGAAGTGGGGAAATGTCAACTTTACTGCACAGATTTTTAACTGGCTAATTTATATTTTATTAAAACCAAAAACAAAACTTACTGAAGGCAATTCTCAGTTTGGCCTCATAGGGATATTGCACATATTAACACTGTACTGTATTTGCTGTTAAAAGAAGTTAAGAAAAGGTATGCAGCTGAAGGTCTAACACTTCACAGTTCCTAGTTCTGCGCTCCCAGAGGAACTGATGTGCTCCACGAGCTCTGCAACAGATTTTACAAAGACTAGAGATGAAGAGATCCATTAAGAAGTGTTTGGTATTGGGACTAATTTGCTAAGACTGTAAACCTTACTTTTGCATAGATGGCAGTGACTTCAAACTTGAATGTGCTACTGTAATGCCAATCACTAATAATCCGGGCTGCATGTGCACAGTGCTGGCTCATGTCCAGTTTCTTGTCTACCACAAGTCCTTCTCTGCAGGACTGCTCTCAATGAGATCTTCCCCCAGTTTGTAAAAATACCTGGAATTGCCCCAACCCAAGTACAACACCCTGCACTTGCCCTTATTAAACCTCATTAAGATGGTTGATTTAACTTCTGCATTAAGTTCTCAATGAAAATGTTATTAGGCAGGTACTGAGCTCTACATGTGAATGTGGAATTCTTTAACTTCACTGAGTTGAGCCGGAATGTCCAACCCATGGCCTGTGGTCAGCACGTTGCCCTCAAGAGTTAGTAATGTGGATGCACGAGATCATAAACTTTTAACATATGTGATTTTTAGCAATATTTTTTATGTTGTGTGAATATTTTTCAATTGTGTGTACCTTGAGCATAGATGACAAGGAAACACTATGAAGGGGAGTGCAGTACTAACTCTGCCTCTGGTGCCCACAACACAGTCAAATTGATACCTATGTTTATTACATGCTATATGCGTTTCTGTCACTTGGTGATTAAAATTCTATGATTATTAATAGGAATACTTTAAGCTACTTACATGTCAGAGAGCACGCAAAGACACTTGATTTTATTATTAAGCAGACATATAAGTTTTCTTATTTAGTTAAAAAACTTGCTTGTGTTGTTTCATTAAATAATTTAATATATTAGTATGTTCAGTGTTAGAGAAATATCAGAGCACTGACAAATTTTGTAACTTTCAAAATTTTTGTCTGTTTGCTAAACATAATTCTATGAACAGTGAAAAATATGCAGCCTTACTTTCCATTTTGATAAAGGAATTTGAGAATAGGTTCCAAGATTTTTGAAGGAAATTATCAATTTTTTTTTGTATGTTTGTAACTCCATTTACTGTTGACATAAATGCATTACCTACAAATTTTCAAATGGATTGTAAAGAATTGCAATAAGAAATTCAACACAAATAAAAAAATCACGCCTTATTCATGTCGTCACCCTTTCGCAGTACATACATTGATGAACAAGTATTTTCAAAGATGAAATTCAGGAAGAGTAAAATTTCACCTCAAATCTTTGATGAGCACCTTGAGAACTCACTACAAATTGCACTTCCATTCAACCAGTCATTGATGCGTTAGTTTCAAAAAACAAGGTCAAATATACATTTTTGTTACTTTACTTGTCTTTTAAAAATTGTAATTTTTTTTCCCATTTATCTATTTTGCAAAGTAGAAAAATGTAGAAGTTTTGTTACTTATATATATTAACTATATATATATATTAACTATATTATATATTTATATGTGATTCAGGACAATTCCATTTCACTCAATGTGAAACCCAAAAAGTGAGCACTTGTTTAGAGCAATGCAAAAGTGAGAGTTTGTTTTGGAATGATATGAGGAATATCTCTGCAAAACTACTAAAAGTCTAGGTCTTATGAAAGATTATCCCATCTTGAGTGTTGCAACTGATAATGTAAAAGCTAATCTTTCTGCATAAACCTAATTACACAAATCTCCAGGCTTGTCACATCTAGAGAATTTGGGAATTATTCATCCAAGTAAGCTCTGTGTTACCTTGCTTTTTGCTATTGCTTTGTAAGTGCAGTTTTATTTGGCTTTTTGAATACGTTATATGAATTTATTTAAGTAATAACATCTGAAATCTTCTCACTAAATGTATGCTATTATGTGTAAAATTAATCTGCATTTGTTTTGCTTCTTTGAAGTCATGTGTAGACCTGTGGGAAAAATAAATAAATAAAGGAGTGAGAACTCTTGAAACATAAAACGATTTAACTTTTATTATTTATTTTTATTATTATTAAAAGTCACCAATTACTGTAGAAAGTAATGACAATGATAGGACAGATTAGCAAACTGCAGGTAGTTAGTACTTTGTTTAGAAGAATCTACTTTGGTCAATCCAAATATTTATGTCATGTTATCTCTTAGATATCTAATATATATCTAATATATCTATATATATAATGCTAGCTGAAATGCCTAAAAAGAGTGAAATAGCAGCATTAGGAAAAGTTGTTAAACAGTATATAGTCAATGTGTTGTATACATTTATGATAGTTTTTCTGTCTTACAGTATTTTGGACATTGGTATAATGAGAAAGTTCCTTTTATGATCATTACTTATGGGATTTGCATTTATTTGCAGTAAAACACTGTGAGACACATTTCAGCAGCTGGAATTAATGTCTCAGAACAGCAGTCTTCAGCATACATCAGTTATGCTTATGATTGAATCTTTCAGTCTTTATGCTGCGCTTCAGCTTTGACTTTGGCAAAGCTGGTGAGATACAATAGCAGAACTCCACACTTGAAGCTTTTACATTGCTGAGAAACAAAAATAAAATTCTTGTTTACCTTGTACTTCGCCTCTTGGCAATAAAGTGACAATTGATCAAATAGGCACTATTGATTGAATTGTTTTTAAACCATGAAGAAATTTGTATTAGTTCTGGTCACGAAATGATTAGGACCCAATTATTTGTTGTACTAGTGTTACTGAAACTAGCTATGAGTATTAACAGAAATCAAAGTGTGTTACAATACAATGGGAAAAAAAACAACAAACAAACAAACAAAAAAAACACCCAAACTTGGTAGGTAATGTAATTGAAATAGTTCAAGAACTATATAACTAGTAGGTTTATTATGAAAATATATTTTGATTTGTGGATATAAAGATTTTTCTTTTCTTTTTTTTTCTTTTTTTTTTTTTTTCCCTGTATAATATTACAATATATTGCTCAATTTTTAACTTCTTTTCCTGGTGTGAGAATCATAGAAGTTGTAACTGATTTATTAAGCCTTAACCACGTTTATTTCATCAAAGATTATCTGGGTATCTTTTCTTAAGTATGTATCTTTAGTATAATACCATTGTTACTTTTCATTTTCAGTTAATTCTTATTCATAAATCCCTGCTAAAAGATTGACTCACAAAGTTTTTCTTTAAAGAAAAAGAAAAGAAACAGAGATTTTTTTTTGTTCCTCAAATTTCAATTTGTACCACTCTTCTATAGTGGTTGTTACTAATTTAATAGATATTAAAAAAAATATTAAATGCATTTTCTTAAATCTTTTTAATTGTTTCAGTAATGCATAAAAATGCTGTTGTTTGAATGTAAGCAGTGTGGCACTGGTACTCTTCTTTTTTTCCTCAAAATTCCTTCTGCTTTGAAGCAGAGAAGTTAGAAGGGATAACTGGCAATCATGAAGCCCAGCCATTACCCATTGAAAAGCTGTTCATAGTAGGTAATATTATAAATGCAAACTGAATTTGGATGGGATGTTTTTCTTTATCCTAGGCTTGTGCACTTAACAGGCATGATGTATACAGAGATTCATGTCAGAATGTAAGCTTCATTTTTAAGTTACGTGATCAGTCTCGAGGAGGAAAAGAAAAGCTCTGAATTGTGACTAGAATATAGTGTAACAGGATCTCAGTGCTTGCAGTGTTCTAGGTATAATAACAAAGAACATCTTTCTGTCTCATCTATCACCATAGCTGATATGACTGACATATTCTATAAAGGAATACTGAGCTATAGACTTTGAATGTCTTCTGATAACATGAAATATTGGCTTGTCTCGGAATAAGCTTAAATATCTCCTAAAATTATATTTTGTGTTTGATCCAGAGATCTGACTGGGTAAAGTCAAATGTCCTGTCCCATCTGTTAAATGTTATCCTCATGACACCATAAATTAACTGCTAGGAAGAAATTGAGGTGCTTTCTAACTTTCTCTTGTATAAATACTGTAGTCCAGTAGCAGTACATGACTTTTACCTATTTGGTTTTTTCTTATGCAATCAATTTATGCTTTTTAATCTTCTATTCGTTTAGAGATTTCAGGTGAGTAGATGGAGAAACAGACTACAATCTTAAATTCTTAGAGGAAACTGAAACTTCTGAAAATTTTGATTCATTGACATTTTATCAAAACAGATAATTTCACTAGCACTGGTAATGATAATGTTCAAATGTTTTCAGTAAACTGGCAGCTTCAACTGCATGGGTCAGAAATAGATGTACTGTGATGATGCAGTGATATATTTTCAAATATTTGTTTAAATTTATGATGCAGTTTATTACTTCTTGATGAAACAAACAAACAAACAACAAAGAAACACTCCACCAATTGCATTTACTTTCTTGTCAGAGAAAAAATACAGACAAAATAAGATTAAAATAAGCTAGAAACTGTGCTGCTGTTAAATGTTCACTACAGCTCATGTCAGACAAACACCTGTTTCCTAGTTCTAGTAGGAGTAGTACTAATTCTTTCTAGTTATTTGTAGATTTTGTTGGAAAATCTGGTATTTTTGAACAACTAATGTAGACGAATATAAAATTTCCTTGTCAAACATGAGAAAGATTACATATCACGGAACAGCTGCTTCAGAGATCAATTTCTTATCTAGTACATAAAAATATCTGTGTAGAATGTCAGCAGTTTTGTGAAAGAGCCGGGAATGGAAACTGGGCTCTTTTCTCCATTTCCTACTGCAGAACCCCAAAATAAATTTTCTGCAAATGAGAACCAGAATAATTAGAATTGTAAAGCCAAATAAAACAATATGAAAGATAGGCTTTGAGTGAAGTGCACTTACAGAAATTTGGCAGACAGGAAGCGTCACTACAGAAAATTTTCAAAGTTCAAATGAACTTTGAGGAAAATTAGTCTCAGATGATACTTTTGTTTTTATTTTTTACTTTTGAAACTAGTTAGTTTTGTAGATGGATAACACCAGGTAAACTCTGCCTTGAGAATTAGACATTGGTACTATTATTTAAATCCTTAAAATGAATATGAATTAAATCAGCTTTTATAACAGTTATTTTATATTGTTGAAACATTTCTTTTTTGAATTTAACTTTCTATCTGTTTTCTGCTCTTCAAAAAATGCTTCCTAATGATACATATGCAAAAATAATTAGTAAATAAACACAGGGAGCAGAAAAAAAACCCAGAAAGTACTCTCAGGGACAGAAAACTGTTTAAAAACTGTTGTTTTAGTACGTACCACAAAGAAAGGACTCTTTCTACTTTATGGACATATTAAAACCAGTAAAACAACTATTTGTACATTTAAATATTTGTGTGGGACAAGAAAGCAAATTAATTGTAATCTGTTTATGTAAATCTTATGGATATTTTTAATATGTTATTGCTTTCTTTTTCTCAGGGTGGATTTTTGATGTTGTTGTTGTTTTCACAAAAGAACCTTTAAGGTTATGTGTTTCTGAGCAGCTTTAATTTATGGTGTGGATAAAGCACTATTAAAGTTGAAGTTAAAGATCTGAAACAATGGATAGTAAAAGCATTAAAACACATAATCATCCATAGCTGGATTACCGGGCATAATACAGCAGTCTTGGATGGTTTTGATGAGTGAGTTTAGCAATATATCTTTTTTTTGGGCAACAACAAGGAAACAATCCTTTTTGTACTAAAGCTGATTTTCTTTGGCCTTTTATGTTTGTCACTGTGAAGTGGACAAAAACATCTGCCTAGATCTTGTATTTACAGTTGGAGTTTAAAGGCTTGCCAGGGTGTTACTGAAAGTTTCGATACCCCGATTTTCTGAGTCTCTTTGCAATTTGATGGAATAAGAATTGACTGTGTGTACTTTGAATTTCTTTTAAAATAAATGAGTGCATGTGTAAGCTAATTTATAGTCATTTATTAATATAATTAGATAACATAGTATAGTGATGAAATTGTAGCCAGGATTAGAATTCAGTAAATTAATCAATATCTTAAAAATATCAACATACCAAATTAATAGAAAAAGTAATCTAATAAAGCTATGCTGTTAGCCACAAAACAAATTATTTCTTGTTAATATTTTCTTCAGAAGAAGTAAAAAGCCAACTTCCTTATCCACTAAATCATTATCTTGTGCTGTAAGATACAGCTAACAACTAGCTAGTGAATAACAAACTACAAAAATCACATGTTTCTGAACTGTTACCCTTAATCTATTTCTTTTATACTGGAGATAAATATCATCTTTTAGATTGTGATTTGTATCTGATTCATATGCAGAAATATCTGAAACTGGTCAGAAAAATTGCACTTACAATGTGTATATCTATTTCCAACTAAGAGAAGCCTGCAGGGACTAGTTAAGCAGATCTTATAGATATCTAGCTATGTATAAGTGGCTTGAATTCTGTTGAATATGCATTTTAATCTTAAACATACAGCAAGTTACAGTAGTTTACTAAGTAATTTCTTTTTTTTTTTTTTTTCTAATATGAAGGAATTAACTGGAGAGAATTCTCTAAAACATCAAGAGGTAGAAGCGTGGAAAGAGGAGACAGATGGGACAATACATTTCAAGATACTTTATATAGTAATGGCAAATCACTACCAGCAGGGTTGCCTTCCTGAAGTCACATTACAGAAAATCTTAAAGCTTAGGAAGATCTTTCAAGAGGGTAGAAAAGATTGCTTTGGCAACTCCCAGACAGCAACATACAGACTTAGTAAGGACATATAAAGATCAAGATCATAATGAAGACATTATGATTTTCCAACTAGAAATTATGTTAACTAGACTAAGGAACACTCTTATAATTTCTTAAAAGCAAACAAACAAGCGAGAAATTGAGGTGCAGATAAAGAGTAATAAAGTTCCCCATACTAATCCAGATTTTGGCTGTGGCTTCTTTAGAGCAGTCAATTTATCAGTTTGTGGTAGTTTTGTTCATTACAGTGTTAGATGCAGTCCTATGGAAGAAACTGTCTCGAACAGTATAAGGAGAGGAAATTTCAGAGTTTGTAGTGTGGAACAGTCTAGAGTGTTGCAATGAAGGCTGATGTATAGTTCAGAGTATGTCTCACTGAACACTACAGAAGAGCAGGGAACCCCTATCTCAGAAATATCAGCACTAATTGTGCAGGGACAGTAAGGGACTGTGTCAAAATTCTTGTTGGAAGGGGGCCCAAGTAGTTGCATATGGACCTTTCATTTCTGTTTTCTTCAAACAAATTGTTCTGATATTTTGCTGTTTTTTGTTTTTCTTCTCAGTATATAAATAGTTGACTATTCTAGTTTGCAGTCTAAATAAAACCTGCAAATTTAAATTCAAGATTCTTTTTCTTTCTTGTGCAACTCATTGTAGAAAAATTGTAAGGATATCTGCTTCAAAATTCTGGCCATCTTGAGGTCTTGCTACACACTGAGACATTGCAGTTTCAGAATAGGGCATATGTAGAAAAGATAAACTGTAACAAAGATGTATGGGATACATACATCAAAAGAGCTGAGAGTAATGTGAAATTAATCTCAGTGAGTTATACAAGACAGGTTTACATTCACATGCCATCCATAAGCAGGATTGGATCTGTTTACAAGCTGCCCAAGAGGGCAGTGGCATTTATTGTGATAAAAAAAATTGTAGTATGAACTGAACATGCGGTAGTATCGGGCAGATTATTGCAAAGTGGATTGGTCAAATTTTATAGTAGGACTTGAAACACAGAAAAAAAAATTACATATTCTCATCTCCAAAGGCCAAAGACAAAACCACATTTGACTTTGAGTCAATCACTGTGTGGTATCCAGAATCTCACTGTGGAAGACTTCTATGTGAAAAGAGGAACAGATCAAAAAGCAATGTAAAATAAAAATACTGCAAATTATACAAAGAATATGAGTAGTGACTTAGAAAACTGAAGTTTTCTATGATGAAGATGAAGAAAACAGGAAAACAATTTGATGCAGACTAAATGTGAAATTTTATTAATTAAGTTAAGCAGTAAATGTGCCTGATGATGTACCAGGTGAAAGAATCAAAGCTTCCGTTATGAACTTCAGCACTGTAGTATGGATTTGTATAGAAGGAATTAGAAAGAAGAAAGTGATTGAAACTCAAATGTTTTTTCATTATGTTGGAGAGTTCATTAGAAGAGAAATTATGAAAACTGGCAATCTGGAACCCTTTTTCACATTATGGAGTGAGATAGTCTACAGCAAAAGATTGATGTTAAGTAACAATGAGGATGTCTTGGTACAGATTCTCCTAATACATGTGTTGTGCTATGATAGCAACTATGATGTTTTATCATAAATATAAATTCAAATAGATTATTGGAATATGGTGGTTTGCACCTATGAATTTTAACTCAATGTTGAAACAACGGATTTATTAATAATAGCATGTAAAACATCCTTGCTACATAGGAACTGTGAGACAAGAAGCATGTTGACAATCTTCAGAAAGATGTTCCAGATGTTCCAGACATATGGACCTATATGTGTGAAATCTCTCCTGGGCAAAAGGCTGAAACTTATTTTGAAGGATCTAATTGCTGGACATGGCATAAATGTAATCTGTCTTAAATGAGTTAGTAATCTTGCCTTGAAGAGAGGTCTCACTTTAAATTAATTCCTTTGAGTGTCTTGAAGGAGTCAGAGAAAACATAAATAAGTTGCTGCAGGTTACCTGGATTCCTAAAAGGATTTCATAAGGAATCTCAACACCAGTTGAATGAAAAGAAAGGTATGGAGTGGATAAATAATTGATAGCCTAATGGGTAAGTTCTTGCAGTGTGAAGAGTCAATGCAGCATCTCTACAAACATCTGTTCCAGTATCTTTTATCATTTTCATTCTTAAAACTGAGGGAAGAAAGCTTACTGACAGTACAAAGCTATTGCATGTAAAGAAGTGAGAAGTGACTGTGAAGAATAGTATTTTATAAAATTAACTGACTGAACAGGTTAAATACAGTGCATCTAGTATGTACTGATGTGTAATACCAATAAGAACAATTTCACAAATTAAGTGATGAATTCAGTGCTACTCAGAAAAAGACCATGAAGTTGAGGTAGGTAATTCATGAAAGCAACAGATCAGTGTTTGACAGCAGTCAAGGAAACAAGTGACATGTTGGAAAATACTAGAAACGTAACAAAGAGCACAACATAAAATGTAATTATACGACCGCAGAAATCTGTAGTCTGCCACAGCTTGAAAATTTTGTGAGGAGTTCTGTTTGTTAAAATTGTAAAAAGAATATGTAAGAATTAGAAAAAGAGAAAAGTAACATGAATAAAAAAATTTTGGCCTACATCTGATATTTTAAGCACAGCTTTATGAGGACTTATCAGCTTAGAAAATGGATGGCTGAAAGAGTTGTAAAGAAGTATATTACATCGTGAATAGTAGATGTTCTCTGTTCTTTTACTATAACAGGTAGATTTTTCACACACAAATTATGTGGAAATTGCTGTAAAACAAAAGGATATAATTCCTCATGTTAAGACTTCTGAAAGTCTTCCCACATTGTGGAAAGTGGGTGTGCACTTTGTTGCTGTGAGTGCAGATTTTAGATATGTTCAAGGAGAGACTAAACAAAAATTTGGAGGAGAGATTAGATAGGATTTACTGCATAATTCACTTTCCACACAGGAAATCCCATGTGCTGAAAATATTTTGATGTAGGAAGAACATAATGTGATAGCATCAGAAATACCCTGTTCTTACTCTTTTCCAAGGGATATTTTTATAACCATTATTGGAATATATATACTGTGTAAACTACACTCTTCCTCTGTGGCCTGATTAAATATTGTTCTTGCAGACAGAACAAAGACTGCAGACCAAAGATTTCTGGGGAAATTTCTCGTGAGTTTCTAATCACTCTACCACAGTTTTCAAGAGGAAACAAGGTTGTGTTTTTTAGAAGAGTTTGGAGTGTTAACTAAAAGTGACTGGGGAACTGCAGGTTGCAGTCACAAGATCCCATCTGGGCGAAGAATGGTTAGCAAGACTGACCAGTTACCAGTTAAGATTTTGCAGAAGCAAAGTTGAATTCTTTTTATGCCTGACACTTTAGTAGAGAAATTGGCTTTACTCTAATATTTTCGCACAGTTACACATCTGCTATCTTGGAGAACTGAAAAGAGAAGATGCAGGATAAAATGTGGCTTTACGCCATATTAGGATTCTCACCACAGAGAGACTAATTGCCTCAGGATTAACTTAGGATCTATCTTGCTGTTATATGCCAGAAATAGCTAGCTGCCTTTAATTGCTGACATTTATGAAATATAGTTGCCAGTTAGGCCGGAACTTGCATACAAAGAAAACAAATAATGCTATGACTGACAATGATGTCTGGATCCATGCATCATACTCACTCTTGCTCCTTCATCTTTGTGAAGTACTTTCTCACTCAGAGTCTAAAGAGATTCTATATAATGCAGTTGTTTTTGATTTTTTTCTTAAATATTATTAAAAATAATTTAATTTTCATCTTGGTCTTCGAAGTGACATTCAAATTCATGCCTTCTTTCACTGGACCTGTTCAAGAATTCATTTTCATGTGTAAGCTGTATTGTAGAAAGCTGTCTTATCTATGCCTATATATATTAATGTATATGGTATTGGCATTTAAAATCAATTACATGTTAATTTCTGAAACATTTATTTTTTCTCTTTATTCAGTCTATTATTCAGAACAGAAAGGAGAAAGATTAAAAGATAAATACAATAGGATATCGTGGTTGTTTTTTTTTTTTAAGGCATAATGGTAAGGATTGTTGGGATCTACAATCATCTTATAACTTTAAATGCAAGTTATCTATGTCTATGCATATATTTTAAAAACTTATTGTAACAGTTTTTATTTGGTCCAACCAGTTTATTATAAATCCTAATCAGGGAAACAGGGAAGGGAAGAAGGGCGATAGAAAAAATAGGAAAGAAGCAAGAATTGCATAAGGCGGGGATAGTCACCATCAGGATCCAGCAGCGGTCCCATTGCACACCGTTTCGAAGGTCCAAGGCAAAAAAAGCAGCAAGGGGTAGGGAGAACAGCAGCAGCGTGGCCAGCCTTGGGCAGCAAGCAGGTAGCAGGAAGAAGTTGCAGAGCCAATCCGGGAGGAAGCAGCAGGACTCAGGTAGCAGGCCCAGGAGAGTCCATCAGCATGCAGGAATTCTGTAGTGAGGAATCTGATTGCACACACCTTTGTTCTTCTTCAGCATGCAGGTAGAGTGTAGAGCAAGTCCAGGAGGGAGAGAGGCAGGTTGTGAGGCTTCTCATGTCAGAAACCTCTTCTTCTTCATGAGGAATCTGCTGCCAGAAAACCCCAACGTCATGATTGTAGGTCCCCTCTTTATCCTTCTTCTTCTGCCATCGTGGCATTCCTCAGCGCTTGGTTAAGAGTCATGTGAGTACCCCCTGAGATGGCCATCTTCCTTGAGATAAGTCCACACAAAAGACGGCTTCCTGACCATTAATCTGTGGCTTATCTCTCTCGTTGCCCCTGGCCTTGTCCATCTGTGTCCCTCAGACAAAAGATTTCACAACCCTTGCCCAGGACTTGTACATCAGTGTTTTCCAGACAAAGGATTTCTCAACCCTTGCCCAGGTCTTGCTTGGATTTGTTCATCTGTGTCCCCAGCAAGCTTTGAGACAATGATGTAAAATAATAATCTCTTACACTCCTAAATGAAAGGGGGCATGGCTAACAAGTGTCTTAACAGCTCTCCAATGTAAAGCTGGATCCTTAGCACGGACGGCTGTTAAGGAATACAATGCGTGCAAGACTCTGACACTCTGGTCTTTCCTTCCAGTTGTCTTACCTGAGAGAGTGTATAGGACACTGTGGTAGCTTTAGAGTTCACCTCAATGCAGAAGTAGTGTCCACGTTGTGTAATGGAGTCTGTAAGAATGTCCTAGAGAAACTGTATAGCACCTTGCTTGATGTTCATTTTCCCTGCTGTGTCTGTCATTTCTGGAGTCTGGATTAAGATATTTATTTTGCTATGCTATGTGATCTTGGCTTATATTATGATAAAATTGGCAATAGAAAAATGAATGTTTTGTGTGTACGTGGCATTGCAATAATCTTTGGGCTTTGGAAACCATACTGTTGATACTATTAGTAATTACACTCTTTTCTTTGTGTCCTCAGGGAGCCAGAATATGGAGGAGAGAGGAGAGAAAAACTTGAGGGAGATTTTCTAGCAGTCCATCAACCTCCCTTTCTCTTTCATTTTTCTTCTTTCCGTAGACTAGCTACAATAGCTCTTGAGAATTTTGAATATCTGTGGGATGTTCAAACCAGTGTGCTCCTGCTGCTATGTGTTTTGAATGTGTTTCAGGTTATGTTTAAGAATATATATTAATATATTATTAATAATAATTTTTAATATATATTAAGAATATATTCAAGAATACCACCCAGAGATCTGTCCAGCAGTGTGCTATTCCCAAATGGCAAGGAGTGTGGGATGGTATGGATCAGTTCCAAGAACAGTGGGCACTCCCAGTGCTTTTCAGCTCTGAACAACCGCAGAATCCTGAAAATGTAGTAGAAAAATTTCTAGTGGAAATGGTCTGCTGCCACCTTGGCAATTCTAGAGAGGCATAAATCACTGCATTATTCTCAGGCCTGGACCATGCCTACCAATCTCTGCTCAATACTATTCAGCACCCTCAAGGGGAAGAGAATGCCTCTAGATTTGGTGACAATGCAATGGATCCTTCAACTCCCTGTAGCAGATCTGATTACTGTAAGAAGTACTGCATTTGATTCAACCCCTGCTGTGCGCCCAGTGGCTACTCTAAACATTGCAAGAAGAAAAGGAAAAAGAGTTCCTCCAGAAGGAGGTGCACTGTGCCCAGTGAAACAGCCATACCAGGCTGATGTGTGGAGCAAATAAAAAAATCGGCACATGAGAATCTGATGAGGTTTAAAAAAGTCACATGCAAGGTGTTCCACTTGGGTCAAGGCAATCCCACATACAGTTATAGACTGGGAGAAGAACTCATTGGGAGAAGCCCTACAGAAATAGATTTGTATTGACAAAAAACTGCATGGTCAACAGTATCCTGGATTGCATAAAAGGAGAAGCAGCTGGCAGGGACAGGAAGGGGGTTCATTCCCTCTACTCTGTCTTTGTGAGGCCTCATTTGGAGTACTGTGTCCAGGCATGGGCCCCAGTAAAGGAAGGGTGCAGAGCTATTTTCTGTACCACAAAGATGATCCAAGGGCTGGAACGCATCTCCTATGAAGAAAGATTAAGAGCATAAGGCTTGTTGAGCTTGAAAAAGGCCCTGGGAAGATCTTATTGCTGCCTTCTAGTACTTGAAAGGAGTTTACAAGCAGGAGGAGGACGAACTTTTTTCAGTATCTGATAGTGATAGGACAAAGGGGAATGACTTTAATGTAAAAGACAGTATATATAGGTTAGACGGAAATTTTTTACTCAGATGATGGTGAGGCACTGGAACCAGTTGCCTGGGAAGGTTGTGGATGCCTTATCACAGGAGGCATTCAAAGCCAGGTTATATGTGATCCTGGGAAGCCTGGTCCAGTGATTGGCAACTATGACAAGGGATTGGAACTAGATGATCTTTAAGATTCTATGATATGAGAAACAGTGACACAGAAGACAGATAAGATGATCTTCTGTCCCAAGCACTCTGAAACCTTTTCAAAATGGATCACATTCATATATTTTATGATATAAAACATATTATAATACCAGAATTGAAATAAGGTCAGTTTTCAAAATAAGGTTAATTATGTGTTTTATACTAATCTTTGTTTAGAACGTATGCAAGATGAATATTAAAATAGGAAGGAACAGAGAATTGTAAATGTAAGCAAGAACTAAAAACAGTCTTGTAATTCAGAAAAGAATGTATAAATCTGAAGCTTGCATTTGCCAAGTATGGATATTTTAGGACATTCTTAAAGTGTATACTATTCATAACTCCATCATCATCTATCACAAAAACATTATGTTTCACCAAACTCTGTTATCATTTACTCCTGAGTGCCTCATGATACTATAATTGCCAAATTAATTTCCAGGGATTTTGACTGGCAGAGAGAAATTTTTTCTGAGTTGATAGAAGTATTTTATTTCTTTCATTGAAAATTTCTCTAAAGCATGCAAAAAATGATGAAAAAGTATTGATTTTTTGTCAATCCTGAAGAACGTTGACAATTGCTTTTGATGAGATTATATTCTTGCAATATCTGTATTGAAAAAATCAAACTCTTTGATTCAAGATGTAGGCCATGCTGACAGATGCCTCAATCTATAACACTCAGCTAATTGTTTATCTCTAATAGAAATACATGGTGACTGTAGTAGGCTTAAATAATGCCTGATTTTTTTTTTTTTAATTTTCTTCAATTTTATATTACATCTTTTCTTGAGAACCATGCTGAACCACTCCCTTTAAACTTTTCTGAAACTGTTTATCAAGAATTAGTCTTCCTTAATATCATAAATCATAGAATCATAGAATCACAAGGTTGGAAACGACCTGTAAGATCATCTAGTCCAACCGTCTTCTTATTACCCTTGCTACCACAAGATACTAAACCATATCTCACAGCTCCTCATCCAGATGCCTCTTGAACACTGCCAGGGACAGCGACTCCACGACCCCCTGGGAAGGCCATTCCAGTGTCTGACCACTCTCTGAGAGAAAAAGTTTTTCCTTGTGTCTAACCTAAACGTCCTCTGATACAACTTGCAGCCATTTTCCCGGGTCTTGTTTGTTGCCCGAGAGAAGAGGCCAAACCCCTCTTCACCCCAGCCTCTCTTCAGGAAGTTGTAGAGTGCAATGAGGTCTCCCCTGAGCCTCCTCTTCTCCAGACTAAACAATCCCAGCTTCTTCAGCCACTCCTCATCAGACTTGTGCTCCAGACCCCTCACCAGTTTTGTTGCCCTTCTCTGGACACGCTCCAGGGCCTCAACATCTTTCCTGTAGTGAGAGGCCCAAAACTGAACACAATACTCAAGATGCGGCCTCACCAGTGCTGAGTAGAGGGGGATGATCACCTCCCTGCTCCTGCTGGCCACACTATTTCTAATGCAGGCCAGGATGCCGTTGGCCCTCTTGGCCACCTGGGCACACTATCGGCTCATGTTCAGCCGAGCATCAACCAGCACTCCTAGGTCTCTTTCTTCTTCACAATCATCTAGCCACTCATCCCCAAGCCTATAACGCTGCTTGGGATTATTGCAGCCAAAGTGCAGGACCTGACACTTGGCCTTGTTGAACCTCATCCCATTCATCTCAGCCCAGAGATCCAGCTTATCTAGATTCCTCTGTAGGGCCTCCCTACCCTCAGGCAGATCCACACCACCTCCTAACTTGGTGTCATCTGCAAACTTACTGAGGGGAGGGTGCACTCAATCCCCTCATCTAAAATCATCTAAATCTTGCCCTCACTCACACCTACAGGCAAAAATGATTGTTTATTAATACCACATGTTTGAGGGAGTAATCTTACATTGGCATGTGGTTTTGACACTGCAAGCTGTAAGTGCTTTTTGTAAATAAATTCTAAGTTCTTACTATCAAATGATTCTGGTTAAATGACCAGATAAATTTCCTATGAAGAAACAGGGATGACAAGACCAACACAGAAGTACTTCCTAATTTTTAGCTTGTGATTCTAAGAAACCTCTGTTAACTTGAGCAGAGATGATGAAGGAAATCTTTTTCCTACATCAACAGTAGAGGATAGTAGTAGCATTTGCTCTTTCTTCTTTGGTTACATCCTTTGAAATGAAATTCACAAATAAGACTGAAATTTTAGAAAAATCAGGGGGGAAAAAAAAAAGTCTGCTTTTGAACATGCAAAATCTCTAGCCTAGAATTAAAAGATAAAATTCAAGCAAATCACACTTAGAATTTTAAGAATATGTTTACTGTATTTACAATACAAGCTATTCATGATAGTTTTCAGCATAATTATCTATGGGAGGCATTTTGCCATCATTAATAAAGAAAAGATTTTTGATGCTGAATTTTGGTTATAGAATTCACTATTTGATGTCTGGGGGAAGAAAGGGAAAGTGTGAATATTAAGCATTTTTAACACTCTCAAGGTATGGGCAGATATTGTATTTCAAGACTGTAATATTGTTATGATATATTTATGTATTTCTGTAGTATATGAATTAGGTTCTCACAATACTGATCTGACATGCTGTCTGCCTCAAAAAATTATGAATTCTGTGGGACAAAAACATGAAAGGAATTATGTTCTCTAGGAGGAAACACTGGTGTTACTAGTAATGATAAGGATTCAAAAGCAAATATATATATATATTTATCTTTAAAAAATAATCATTAGGGCATGAATTTCTGGTGAATAAGAATGAGAGGTGTTGGTACAACTAATTGATTACATTTAGTTTGTTATTATCATGAAAATAAATTATTCTTGGAAGGATATGGTTTAAAGAAACATTCCTACATTTTCCTCAAACTCTACACCTTAAGAACTATAGTTTGGTTATAAATATGCTGATAAAACTTCTTACAGAACAGCTACATCTTAGGCAAATATTTGGTAAACAGTGTAAGACAAAATAAATAGATACAAAGAGTACAATGAATGTTACTAATGCCTGATTTAAGAATTTTCATTCTGTTGTGATTGGGGGAGTTCACTAGCAGTTTTGAGTTTCCAAATAAATGCTCACTAACACTGCTATACAAAATTGCTACAGATCTGGATAATAAATTATGGGTACCGACTATGTGCGTTTAAAGAGTATCTACATTCACTGTGGACTATTCAGTGTCTGCAAAATAGAAATGATAAAATCCTTTTTTTTTTTTTTTTTTTTTTTTGGTCAAGAAGTGTGGCATCACTGAATTAAAGTTTAGTGGTATGTGTTTTTTTATTGTTTTTTTTTTATTATTATTATTTTATTTTTATTTTTATTTTTATTTTTTTCCCTTTTCACTTGCAACAAAATTCCAGTAGCCGGCTCCTATCTCCCCAAGGGATGACAGAAAAAGCAGCAAAAGCAACAAAGACTATTTTGTACATTTATTCTTCCATTACAGCAGATGATTTTTTTGTCAATATCTAAGTGATCTTTATGATTGTTACCAAGGGAAAGTATGCTGATTAGTAGGAGCTCATGGTAAGCTTGAAAATATGTTTTCCCCTATAGGGGAAAGTGCCTGTTAACAGCATCAAGATGATAAAATCTCTTGATTCAGGTTGTAGGAAAAGGAGATCTTACTCAGTAGGAATTAGTCTAGATGACTGGAGGGAGTGAGACAACTTTTTGTGTTCTGTCCTCCTTTTATTACACATTATAATGCTCAGTAGTTAAAATATAGTTTTCTGAAGTATCTATTAACTGGCAAAAACTTTATTTGTTTTCCAACTGATGTAAAAGCTATGCATTCACAGTTGGTGACCATCTAACATTTTGATGTACACCGGCAGAGACCTAAAGATCATTTGCCTTATTTCAGTTAGATTTTTTGTTTTCATCCCTCCTGCAAAGATTCTTTAAACATGTTGAAGTCTATTGTTTCAAACATTGATGGATTCATCATGGTGCATAAAAATCATATATATTTGTAGATGCTCTAAAATAAATATGACAATTATGATAGTTATATTTTAGTTATATACTCACATTAAGATGGAACATGAGACTCCAACAGATAGGTAGGGGGAAGAACTGGCTTGAAGGAAAACATGAAATTGTTGCTTGTCCATTATGAATCACAGACACAGTAATTGACAATTTTTTTTTTTATCTATTTATTTATTTTCTAATCTGATAGGGCCTTTATTTTTTTTTAGAATTACAAAATCAAATTCTCAACTCTCTTTACTGACACTGTTCCAATAGAAATGTATCAATAGAAAGATGAAGGGTATTTGTAATAATTTTCACATTTTTTTCATTTATGTTTCTTTACTCTTTATTTTGGATATGATGTGAACTATTTAGTCTTCCAATAACATCCTTTTTGTAGAGAGGTGTGTTTATGATTTCTAACTATCTCCCCTCCTTTCATTAAACAGATAGATAAATGTCTTCCATAAGGTATGATACAAAGTCTTCTATCTGAAACTGGGGAGTTCAAAATCATAGTCTTGTACAATAAGTTTCTGGGAGTAAGATGAGATTGTGCAAATTTTTTAATGTTGGATTCTGCTGATGTACACATATATAATCTCTCTCTCCCTCCTACCTCTTTTCTGTTACTAAACAAAAATACTATAGTGAAATGATTTATCATTTGATTGGAAGAGATTTAATTCAGGATGTCATCAGTCCAAAAGCTTTTTTCATGTAGAGTGCTACCAAAAAAAAAAAGTGATTTTGCATTACAAGTGGAAAATTTATGACATGTCTAGTGGCAACTAGACATTTTTCTACTTCACTTTTGGAAAGCTAATATCTCTTTTTTCTTTTCTCGATCATACCAGTATCACAAATGATATAGTAACTTACCTTGTTTTTTTCTTCTTTTTCCTTTATTTTTGTTTTTATTATGCTGTTTAAAACGTATGGCAAATAACAAAAGTACAGTTTATTTTGCAGACTCTACATTTTCAAAGCATGTTTGAGATTGCTAAATAGCATAGGAACCATATGGTAGGAAGATATACAGTATGGACAACGTGGAATAAATTCTTGCGCACTATTACAAAACTTTAGAAACTCATGTTACTTTCTGATTTCTTTGCTATTCTTTCTGCAGTAAAATATGTAATTGATTGTGGTGTTTTGGTTTGTTTCTTTTTGTTTTGTTTGTTTGCTTGTTTCTTTGTTTCTTTGTTTACTGTAGGGCTTACAAAAAATCAGAATGCCTGTATAAGTGTCACCATATTTTTTTTTATTAGGTTGTATTGTAGGTAGTTAAAAGGAGCAGAATTGCTCTGTCTGCAGTTACTTGGGCAGCTTGCATCAACTTCATTGAGTTCATGAAAGAAATTTTAGTCACAGTCTAGCAAAGAGCATTTTATTATGTAACAAACTTCCTCCAACTTAAAACAGCAACAACAGCAAAACAACGGAAAAAAAAAAAAAAAAAAAAAAAAAAAAAAACTTATGTGGTTTGCTTTTCTTTCAATCATTACATACCAATTAAACAAAAGCGATGACTGGAGAGTAAGTAGAAAATTGAATTTCATATCCTTTCAGTGAACTAATAAAATATTTATGCCATTTTATAACATAGTATAAGCTGATGTGAGGTTGCAAGGGACTGGAAGTAAGTTGTTATTCTTAGTACAGAGCACCTGTGATTATAAAGCAAATTCTGTCATTATATCAGCAAATATATTATGCTCTGGTTTATGTAGCTCAGAAGTATTACATGCTAGTCATTCAAAATTAAAAAGCATTACACAGACTTGAGTTTTAAGCTGATATCAAGATGTGATCATTAAGAAATTAATAACTGCTTTTGAAGTAGAACTAGAATATTCTAGAAAAAGATAGAACTTTCCACTTAAGTTAATAGTATTTCAGATCTCTATAGCACAGAAAACTGACAATGGATTAAAAAAATTTTTTTTCATGATTGATTTTTTTTTTCTTTGATGGATGTTATTCCACTATTCTTATAAAATGTATATACATATTTATCTTGGAACTAACCACTATCTTACATTTCTGTATAACTTTCTTTTAACCATTTATTTGTTTTTATCTTCTGCTTATATTTCAAATAGGTTTAGCAAGTTTTAAATATAATGTTAGTTGGATTAATTAGAAACAATACTAAAAAAACACTAGTGTTTGTTTTTTTACAGTTTTTCACCCTGAAATTTTGTCTGTTACTGCAAATTGAAGTGTTTCAGTCTGCTACAAACAACTCACCAGCTGCATACAAATTGTTTGATAGAATGTCTGCATTTTTCACCACGTAATGGACTTGTGAAGTGTATGTGAGCAAAGGAAAGCCAAGAATTTATTATGAAATCTAAGAGTCTAATGAAAGATCAGTTGCTAATCTAGGCACGCTGATATTGATATATTCGGTTCAGATTGTTCAATTACTACTCATTTACATTAATTGCAAATAGTATAAAATAATTTTGTAGTATCTTCTTATGTCTGGGCATCACAATCATTTCTCCATTGCTCGTACACATAAAAATTCAATGATTTCAGTTTTGGGGTTCAGAGAACACAGTGAGCTAGCAGTATAATGTGCCTTTGACTGGAAGAAGTCTGATACAAATGTTGAGATTACTTCTTTGTACTCCTGAGTCCACTTGTGATCATCTATGTGCGTTTGGTTGTGCAGTCCACTAACTTCCCCTTTCTCCACTGGTTTGCAACTCTGTACTGTATCTTGGATCTGCAATGTATGAATGATGTTTTTTGTTTTTTGTTAGGTTGGATATTTTCTTTTGTGCTCTTTGTTATCTCCAAAACTTTTTATCCAGCTACCAAGACTGCATTCATTTTAGCCAGGGTCCTCCAATATCATTATGTATCTATACTTTCAAAGCTTTTGTTATCAATTCATGTCAGCACTCTCCTATGCTGCATTTTTATTTCAAGATAATTCATAGTTCATCCAGCTCATAATGCTGCTTGTTAAAACTGTCTATTACTTCAGGACATAAAAGTAGCATTGAGTTATGCAGCCCAGCTATACAAAGCTAAGCAAAATCTCAGGCAAATTATTTAAGTCACCTGGTCATTAGGCAGCTGCTTTTATCATTAAAAAAGTGAAAAGAGAGATCACAACAGTCCAAAATCAAGTTCAGTCATATCCTTAGAAATCCTGAGGCTTCTATTTTTTTATGAATATAAAGCTTATGTATTTCTCAAGGCAAAAACATCAATAGAATATTTATTGGACTATATGTGTACACATACATGATGAAGCCACAAACCAAAGATAAACACATCCCGTAATCTATATCTATGAAACTGACTATTAAAAAAAAAGGTGGATATACTTCTTCAGTATTCACATTATTGTCATAGTTCTAATTTCTATATGCAGACAGAAATATTATAGATACACAGAGAAACATGTTGGTTGTCATCCTATAATTGTAGGTCAGCCTCAGAAAAATAGAACAAAGATATCACTGATTCTCCCAGTTTCCATATATATATCGATTTTGCAAGCTATTGATTGTTCTTATCACTGTTTTTCTCCTATCCATATCACTAATTGGATAATTGGATTGGTTTCAGAGTTTGGCATTTTATGATTAATGCATCTCCACACTCGTTTATAAAGTAGTGGTATAATACAACTACTAAGTCGGCGGCTTTCCTTGTATGCCTGCTAATTCATTGCTCTGTAACATTATTTCATGATAAACAGATTAGGAAATTATGCAGCCATCATATTATCATATTATGCAGCAGCGGAAATATTTTTCCCATAATGAAGCTTTCAAAAGTTGATAGTAATTTTGGAGGAAGAAAAGGGATTAGAATCACAGAATCACAGATCACAGAATCACAGAATGGTTCGGGTTGGAAAGGACCTCAAGGATCATGAATCTCCAGCCCCCCTGCCACAGGCAGGGCCACCAACCTCCACATTTAATACTAGACCAGGTTGCCCAGGGCCAGATCCAATCTGGCCTTGAACACCTCCAGGGACGGGGCATCCACAACCTGAGGACTTGGGCAGCCTGTTCCAGCACCTCACCACTCTCTCTGTAAAGAACTTCCCCCTGATATCCAACCTAAATCTTCCCTACCTCAACTTAAAACCATATCCCCTTGTCCTGCTGTTATCTACCCTTTCAAAGAGTTGATTGCCCTCCTGTTTGTAGGCTCCCTTTAGGTACTGAAAGGCTGCAGTTAGTCACCCCACAGCCTTCTTTTCTCCAGGCTGAACAAGCCCAGCTCCCTCAGCCAGACTTCATAGGGGAGGTGCCCTAGTCTCCTGATCATTTTTGTGGCCCTCCTCTGGACCCTCTCCAAAAGCTCTCTGTTTTTCTTGCACTGGAGTTCCAGATCTGGACACTCCAAATGGGGCCTCACAAGAGCAGAGTAGAGAGGGACAATCACCTCCTGTCCCTGCTGGCCACCCCTCTTCTGATGAAGCCCAGGATACCATTTGCTTTCTGAGCTGTAAGAGCACTCTGCTGGCTCATGTTAAGTTTTTCATCTATCAAGACACCAGGTCCTTCTCTGCATGGCTGCTCTCAAGAACCGCTCCTTCCAGTCTGTATAGATGCCTGTGATTCCTCCAGTCCAAGTGCAAAACCTTGCACTTTGCTGTGTTGAACTTCATCAGGTTTACCTGGGCCCACCTTTCTAGCCTCTTGAGGTCCCTCTGAAAGGCATCCCTTCCTTCCACCGTGTTGACCGCACCACTCAGTTTGGTGTCATCAGCAAACTTGCTGAGGGTGCACTCAATTCTGTCATCGATGTCATTGATAAAGATGCTAAAGAGCACTGGTCCCAAGACAGACCCCCAGGGAATGCCACTCGTTACTAGCCTCCACCTGGACATAGAGCCATTGATGACCACCCTGTCTGTGGCCTTTCAACCAATTTCTTATCCATCGAGTAGTCCACCCATCAAATCCACATCCATCCAATTTGGAGATAAGGATGTGGTGGGGACGATGTCAAAGGCCTTGCTCAAGTCCAGGTAAATGACATTGGTTGCCTTTCCCTTGTCCACCAATGCCGTCATTCCATCATAGAAGGCCACCAGATTGGTTAAGCATGACGTTCCCCTGGTGAAGTTGTGCTGGCTGTCTCAGATCACACACTCATTCCTCATGTGATCAAGCATGTCATCCAGCAGTATCTGTTCCATGATATTCTCAGGTACAGAGGTGATATTCACTGGCCTGTAGTTCCCTGGGTCCTCTTTACTTCCTTTCTTGTAAATGGGAATGATGTGTGACCCTTCCTTCAGTCATCTGGGACCTCACCTGACAGCCACGACTTTTCAAATATGATGGAGAGTGGCTCAGCAACCACCTCAGCCAGCTCCTTCAGAACCCTGGGACGCATGCCATCCGGCCCCATAGACTTGCACACATTCAGTGTCATGAGGCGGTCTCGGACTTGCTCTGCCCTTACAATGGTGGGGGATTTTCCGCCCTGGTCCTCACCTGGAGGTTTAGGGATGCAGGGCATGTACATGGACATGAGAATTACTAGAATCCTTGCCCGCAATGAAGACCAAGGCAAAGAAATCATTCAGTACCTCAGCCATCTCTTCGTCCATCGAAACCAGTTCTCCTTTTACATTTACCAAAGGAGGAACACTTGCTTTGGCCTGTCTGTTCTGGCCAATGTACTTGTAGAATGTCTTCCTGTTGTTTATCACATCCCTCACCAAGTGCAGTTCTGCCTGTGCCTTGGCTTTCCTGATCCCATGTCTGCAAGTCTGGACGGCATCCCTGTATTCTTCCCAAGGGACACACCCTTGTTTACAGAAATTATATGCACCTTTTTTTGCCCTCAGTGTGCCCAGCAGGTCCTTGCCGAACCATGGTAGTCTCCTAACAGAATCAGACACTTTCTTTCTCCCATCAGCTTTGGTCAAAAAGCATATTGTTTAATTTATTATTTTTAATTAGTTTTCTAGATTTGGATGCACTTCATTTTTCATGGATATATGCAACTTTCAGTACTTTCACAGATCCAGACAAGATTTTCCATATAGTTCTGCCAGAATACTGGTGTGCAAAACCTTTGGCAGTTATTTCATTGGCATTTCATTCCTTCCCTGGCCTTTCCTGAGTATAATCTCCCAATAATTCAAAGCAGTGACAAATTGTGCAATGCTGTGTGATAGTAGAAAGGATCTCTTAAATTCCGGTACTGATTACCCAACTGATTTCATGATTTCATTCCAATTACAAACAAGTAAATGAAGTCATTAAGCATAAATCCAGGTTTTCAAGTGTCTAATTTAGTCATATTTTGCTTATGTATTTTGTGTTTTTGTTTTGTTTATTTTTCAACCAGTTTAAATGGGAAAGTCCTGACAGGTAGACTCAGGAGAGGGGGGAAAAAAAAAAAAAAAAAAAAAGTTGGGAATAATTTTGGAGAAATTAAAAGATCTGAGAATGGAAGTAAAGGGGAAAAATGAGAGACTTGGAAGGAATCATGGGACTTGCAGATTTCATATTCAGAGCTGACAATGGAAAATAATGATTAGCTGAGATAAAAGAAATGCTAGCTGATTTCCTTAGATACTAATTTAAAAATAATGATGGAAAAAATAATAAAAAAAAAAGTTTTTATCTGTTTGTCATGAAATTAAAAGTGGAGAAAAAAGAAGGAGGAATAGCATATATGGTCTATTGCTTCCACTTCTTGAGACAAATTTTCCATAATGACCAGCAATATATAAGTGTGCATCAAAGTGTCTTAAATATGCTTTTTTCCCCTGCAAAAGTACCGTAAGCTTAAAGCATTTTAAAGTCTTTTCTTAAAGGCTGTCAATTTTGAAAATGCTGAAATTTGAGTTTTTTTCTTTTTAACTCAGAAGAAAAGATCTTGTTCTCCTTATTGTAATGGACAAGTTAATGAAGAGTAGGCGAATGTATTCTAACTCCACTAGCTAAATATGATGAGATAAACCTCTTGTCTCTGACTTCAAAGCCATAGTAGGACGTGATTTTTATTCCAACTTAAATAGGGTAACGTGCATCCAGACTTCAATTTTTCCAAGCCACATTTTTTTTTTTTAACTTGGCTTTCAGTTTCCTGTCAGATTGTTCAGTCATCGCTCTCCAATTGCTCTGCTGGTGAAAAATATCTCATTGTCATGTTCAAGGCGAGTGTTTTCATACATTGTAGTGTCAGTGGAAAGTGGGAGAATGAGGCTTCACAAGAGTGAAAACTCTTATGTTACTTTTCCCAGTATTCCTTTTTTTTTTTTTTTTGGTAAACAAAACATGAGCTGAATGATTTTTTTTTTTTTTTTTGGTGATATTTCTTTGCAAACTATACTGCCTGTGTGAATTTTCACAGTGAACTACAATAACAAGTATATGTAATGCTTGGTGTGTTGAAGATGAAAGTGATTGTTTTGGATATGCAGCATTTTCTGTTGATATCCTAGATTACATCAAATTTTGACATGTTTTGAGGGATAGAAAATGTGCCCTGATCTATGCCTTATAGTTACATATACATCATTTGAGAAAGACAGAACAGTACTTGTATCTGTTATCAGAGTAGTGCACTGGAATAGCAGAAAGTTGTCATTTTCATTTTTTATTACTGTGTTATTGATGGAGAGTTTCATGGCTACTTTTGCCTCTCAGTGACTACATTCATAGTGATTCCAAGGAAAAATATTTCTCTATCATGTAGCACCCATACTACATTTATAAGCACATGCTTGCAAGAAAACCTTGGAAATTACTCATTTTTTTTTTAATCCCCACCCTCCTTCACCTCCCATATACTCATGAGATCTACAACTGGTGCCAGCCCAAACTATCCTCAGTCATAGCTATGTTATCCTCATAGGTATGTTATCCTCATCTTCAAACATTGCAATCCTCAATGCAAACAGTGATCAAAATATGCCTTGTGAGTCACTCTTGGTTGTGTAAGGTGCCTGGAAAGCAGAAATACATCTGGCCAGGTTGCATCACTTTTCACAGCTTCTAATTTTTGCAGACAATTCTGCTTTAACAGTGAGAAGATGCACAACATAAGACAATCAATCAATCAATCAATCAAACAAAAAAAGCATCCGGTAGAACCTATCACTTCTGTACATAACCTATGCATATCTGCATATAAGCTTAGGAACAGCTTCCAGGTCTTGAAGGTGAAATATTACCAGGTTTCTTTCTTTGTAAGTTATGTTATTGAGGCTGAAGAATGGAAGCAGAAACAGATGAGTTCAGAACAGATTTCTTGTGGAAAAGGCTTAGAGCAGACATGTCAAACCTACAGCCCGTGGACTGCATGCAGCCCAGCATGGCTTTCAATGCGGCCTGCTCCATGCACCATGACATCATGGTGGCAGCCTGTGCACACTCACTGCTCAGCAACAACCAAACACTGGTACACAATTAGCCCTATCTGAACTGAAACCTGGACAAAGAGAGGGAAAAGTGCAGTGCTAAATCAAGTTATGGCATGTAATTTAACATATTTTATATATTGGCTAAATACATTCATGTGAACAGCAAAAAATTGCAGCTGTGCTTTCAATTGTGATAATGGAATTTGAGAACAGGTTTAAAGACAGCAAAATATTACTAATTTTTTTTTGTATATTTGTGACTATTTTCAGTCAGCATAAATAAATGACCTGCAAAATTTCAAATGGAACGTACATAGTTATAATCAGGCAATCAAAACACAGATCTGATCGTGTTTTTTACTAGATTTTCATAAGCCCTATCTTAAGAGAGAGAAATATCCCTTGCTTCACAGTTACACCTTCTTTACATTGTCACTTTCTGGCAGTATGTATTTTTGTGAACAATTGTTTTCAGACATGAAGCACAGGAAAAATGAAATTTCATAAAAGCTGCTGACAAACACATTGAAACCTCATGAAGAATTGAAACCACTGTTATCAAACCAGATCAATCTGATAATTTCACAAAAATAAGGTCAAATATGCCACTACTTTTGTGGTTTTGTTTGGATTCTTTTTTGTGTTCTAATATTTAATATTAAAAATTGTCATGGTTCTGGCCCAGTTCAGGCCGGTTCCATGACTAATGGAACAGAGGGACCCATGCCCCAGGTGAGGGGAAAGGAGTAAGGGAAAAAATAGGGAAATGGCCATAAAAACAAAACAGTGGTAAAGAGCTAAGAGTGAAAACTAATTTACTAAACATGATAGTGGACTGCAAGAAAGCACAATATAATACAATATAATTGGAATTGAAGCTAATAAATCAAATAAATGAGAGAGAGAGACTCTCAAAAAATGAAGACAAGACCTCACTATAATGCTGAAGATGAGATGGCTAGGGAGCACACACTACAGAGATGAACAGAAAAAAAGAAGAGGCAGTCTCGTGGCTCTGAAACAGTTTTATTTTTCCCTCTGAATGGAAAATGGAAAGAGAAACAATGAAGTCTTCTGAACTAGTTCGTTCATTCTCTTCTGAGAACCAGGTACCCAGAACTAATGGCAATCTATGGAACTAGAGCATTAACTTATTAACTATCAGTGCAGTACATGATATTATGATGTGGAATATCGATAACAAAAAATATTAAAACATGACAAATACAAAAATGTTTTATTTCTTAGATATATACTATATATTATATATTATATGAGGGCAGCTCCAAAGATAATATATTTTATTATGTTAGTCCATGACCTCATAGGCAGATGTTGTTGGTACGGCAGTAGAGGCTGACACTTCTGCGAATATTCCATTATATTTTGTTGCTGCGCAGCAGATGTCAGCAGTAGGGTATTCTATCAAAATAGTCTGGGGTCTGATATGAAAGTGTTGAATTCCTCCATGTGGAAAAAAATTGTATCCATTTACTTTCATTCATAATTGCTGAACATCTGTGGAGATCAAACGGTGGATGTGAGCACAGTGGGTGTGTTTCAGCAGTTATGAAAGCAACAGTGGATCACCTACACTGGTGCAGGCTTTATGTGTGGCATGCAGGCTCCTGTTCCTTGCTGACCAAATAAATAAATAAATAAATAAATGCATAGCTAATGATGGTGAATATGTTGAAAAATAGTATTTTGTAGCTGAGAATTTGCTCTATTGTGCAGTATCTGTTGCTCTGTCGCTCACTGCATCCATTGTAGTTTCCATGGAAATAAATAGAAAGCATTAGTTTTGGAGCAACCTACATATGTGTGATCCAAGACAATTAATTCCCTTCATTCATTGTGCCCAGGCTAGTCAAAATGTTGAACACCCATGGATTAGAGAATAGTGATAGATTTGGAAAATAAAGATAAGATGGCTTTAAAGAACGTATAAATACCTTTATTCTACTGTACATGGAGTGCATGTTGCTACAGGCATTGTCTCATATAGATGCATTACTTGGCATAAAATCAAAGTGCTGTTTTGTTAGCAGTAATTTGTACAAGTCCATCTGTGTTCCTTGAGTTCATTTTGACATTGGATCCGATTCTTGTTCTTATTTTAGTCTTCAGCTGAAAAGTTCTGGACAGATCTTTGAGCACTGCTGGGCCAACACTGGACATTGTTTATCAATGCTGAGGTCAACACTGTCCAAGCAGAAAATGAAAGAACTGAAACTATTGTTAAATAGCCTGCTATTACTAGAAATAACTTTTTTTAGGATATCGTTGCACTTTGCCATTAGTGTTAAATTTACTATGATGAAAGGAAAAAAAAAAAAAAAAGAAATAGGAAGAAGACCAAATAAGCACTACAGCACATCTAGTATTAATGTGAATACAGGTAATATAATGTGATTAAGTAAATGTATTTCTTGTTCTTAAATGGAAAAGAGCCCTGAATTGATTTGGCGTGTTTCTTTGAAGATAACAAAATTTGGCACATACTGTATTTATCAAGGTTATTGTTACTAGTATGTATTTATACAGTAAGAAAGATAAGATTTACTCATAATTTAAAAGTCAGATTAATATTGTACTTGCATAGGCCACATTTAATCCAAAAATTATCTTTTTTTTTCCCCCAAAATCTCTTTTTCACTCAGTTTCATTTCAGCTACATGCTTAGTTGGTATTTTGAATGAAAATGTTCTTTTTTTGTGACTTATTTTTTGTTTCTTACAGTTCTCATTTTGGAACTTTTCTCCTACATCATGAAATATGTATTAAACATCTTTCCAAATATCTCACACAGTTTATACATTAATTTTGGTATGTGTTATCTGGAAAATGGATGGATTTATTAATTTTCCCTAGCTTTTAGTTTTAATATTCATACACTGTGACGTATTTTGTACTAAATCTAATCTCATCATTTATAATTTCAGCATTACGTTTAGGAAGAAAGACTTCTCTCTGTTTTCTGTTCTTCCTGGGCAATCAGTATGAGATAGTTGATCTATGAGATAATTTGTATCTCACTGAAGTTTTCTTTTTGGTGTTACTCAGTCTCAAAAGCTCTCGCAAAGGGTCCCTAAGATGCTAAGTTATACTTTCTGCAAAAAAATAATATCAAAACTTACCTACAAATGTATCTTTTCATGGATGTTTTTTTTTTATGCTTTGTATGTTGAAGGAAGCCCGTATCATCATCTCATAGAAGTTAATCTTATGTTCTCTTAAAAAAAAAAAAAAAAAAAAGCACCTAAATGATCCAGCCAATCCAATTTTGTTTAGAACCATTTCTAAAATGTTCTAAAAATGTTCTAAATTGCCCATATTCAAAAAAGCCCAAGTTTCAGATTCAGAGAGACAAAGATTCATACATAGACACTAGCCTGAGAAGTTTTGAGCAAGTATGTAGAAACATTGAGTCTACATATGTTTTTTCAGCCAAACCTATACTTTAGATCACCTTGGAAGCAATGCTCAAACAATCCCTAAGCTACAAATCTGAAGGGATGCAAACAGCTACGCAACTTGTAATGTGAAGTAAGTTATGCTATGTAAATTGTGTAAAGTGTTTTAACAGAAACTTTCTGAAATAAAGAGCTGGAGTGACTCTCTGCCTATGAGTCAAAGCTTAGAGTATCAAAATAGTCATGAAAGAAATCCTATGCAGATTTGGATCTTGCCTCAAATCCTTCTGAATATACCACTTTGCAAGCCAGACTTCTCTCCTTACCTGTTCCTATCTCAAATTTTCTATCCACATAATTATTTCTGTAATTCTATCAAGCTACATTAGTACAAAATAACTATTAGTGAACAGAAAGAAGCTTTTAGTCTCAGATTTAAGGTTAGATTTTCCATGCAGTGTTCAGAATCTGATTTTACATTTTTAGTCTGGGTTGGGTGTTACATACTGTGCAATGAGGAAATATAATGACAAACGTAGTAGTTACCACCTCTCATTGCCAAGGGATGGAAGGAATTGGTGACTATTTATTAGGTGCCAATACTTTACATGACAAGCTAATTTAAATTCTATCTCTTTATCAGCCTTTGAAATACTATTTTTTTTTTCAGTATGATAGTGCTGATACATTTTTTGCTTGCCTATTTGTATCATGAAATGTAGGTACTCTTAAAAAAAAATAAATAGAATGCACACAATTTGAATAACAAGATACAAGTAAATGGGAAGCAATGAAATGGAATATCATGAAATGGTAGCTAAATTTGATTTTTTTTTTTTCCTAATAAATTAGCTATATATCAGAATATTTCTTTGTAAAAATGGGAAAATTGACATTTAACTTAGAATTTCTATGAAGAAATTCAAGAATTCTCTTGATGAGTGAATGAGAAACTAGTATACCCTTTGATTCCCTACCATTATTTGCTGAAGCTGATGCGTGGACTGAAATCCTGTATTCAACATTAAGGCAGCAATGTGCAGCAGAGTGGATGAATTTGTGATAAATTGCCCCTGGGGGTTTATAAAACATGTTCTCCATAAAACCAGCCACAGTATGTTTCTCCACATTAGTCAGTTTCTGACATTCAGGCTGCTGAAGCTTCTAGGCCAGTACTCCTATCTGCCATCCTAAAGCTGTAAACAATGCTTTGTTTATAGCAGCAGCACTCATACATCCATTTCAAGGTTTTACAGCAATAAAAAGCTGACTGCCTACATAAACTGGAGTGGGTTGCAATGTTGTTATTTTGTTTATTGCTCTTTTACTGCATTGGTCAAATAGTCCCTCTGAGACTAGACACTGGTACTCTGCCATCTGTACAGTCAGTGTTAGACAACTTGTGTCAACTAAACAACCATGACAAATTTTTATAATGAGCATACTAATTAAATAAAATGTTGCTGTATTAAATTGTGGAGGAAAAGTGGAAGATTAATAGAAAATTAAGAAGAACTTGTCAGTTGTCTTTTAATGGGTAATGACAGTAGTCTCAGGAGAGATTTTGATTATATAAATGATTTTTCATTCCTTTAATCCATGCTTTATTTTTCACATTATTTGATTATAGGGAGAAAAATAAAAGTTTTGTTACTTAAGAGGAATGGGAGATTTTTGATTTGTCTACATAAAATTATGAAGTGTCAGTTTAAAACAGAACTCTACAATTTTGAATTCATTCTCACAGGTCTCAGAATAACAGTTTCAGTGTTTTCTCCTCTCTTCATATCCCTTTAGGTTATTTAACAAACACTGTCCTTTTTTCCCTTTTCCTTGATGTTGATCTTTGAAAAATCATTTTTAGTTAAGTTAAAATCAATTAATTGAGGCATGCTTGTAAAGTTTAAAACAAACAGAAAGTGTTAAAAATGTACCCCAAATTTAAAAATGTGCTGTGATTTCAAATTCATAAATTCTGACGTTTGCATTATGTGCCTGCCTTACTATGTCAAAATCTTGACTGAGTTTTCCCAAGTGAATATTTCTTATTTTGCAGATGATATTTCAAGTCACTTAGCACTGATCACTCAAAAAATCCTGTGCATAATTTAATTTAAATAATGCCAAGATTTCACATCACTAAAGAAGCTGTGAATCACATGGGAATGTAATAGGCACCTGAAAATATACATTTTTTTATTGATCAATTCAGAACCTTTATTTAGCTTCAGTACAGATTGTGAAGCTACAAGCTAATATTGTTAAAGGGAAATGGGGAGAAAAAGAGAAATGAGATTGTTACTTTAACACCTACATTTTAAAAATTTAAGGCCACAGGCAGTCCATTTCTCAAATAAACCTAGGCTTATTGTAGGTAAAGTAATTAAGGGGGTATCCCGTGACTTAATCCTAGCTGCTTTTTATAGCATTGTTTTAAACTCAGAGCTCCCTTATAAACATTCTGCTAAAAAGGCAAAAGGCAGACTGCTTTGAATTCAGCCTTAATGAAGAGCTATTACAAAATCTGAATTTTGTGAAGTATGTGAAAGCTCTTGCTTAATAAAAATCTTTAGAGAGCATACAGAAGTTTTAATCTGCCATGAAAATAGTGAAGACTATGAAGACTATGTGTTCCTCTTTTCTAAGCAGAGAAGTTTGATATATTCCTTTTTTTTTTTCCCTTTTATTTCCAGTAGTAGGCTTTTTTTTTTTTTTTTTTTTTTTTTTTTTTGACACTAATATGGAATAGACTATCCTTTTTGCTTAATGAAATTCAAGGAGATACAAAAAAGCTGATACACATTTGCTATCAACAATAGTTGAAAACTACTACAAAGAAATGTTACTTAATTATTTTCATCTTCACATAAATTTTAAACAAAAGATTTGTCTCTTCCCACATGTAAAATCGTAGGGGTTAGGGAACAGTTGGCTTCAATAGATTTAGATGAACAGTACTATCTTTCTAACCTTAGGGAGCCTGAAGTAAAATGAAATGAAATACAATGCTGTTATGAAATCCTCTTAGAACATTCTAGTACACATAAAAAAAAGAGGAGAGTGGAGATGGGCAGGACACTCACATTTGATGCTGATTATTTAAACAGGAGTGGTATAATTGTTATCCTAAGTAGTTTTTTTTTTGTTGTTGTTTGTTTGTTTTCAGTGAGTTTAAGCATATATTGTCTATTAACTAGACAAGGAAAACAGTTGGACATGAGAGGCATTGGATAGGAAATCTGGAGACTGTGCTTCAGTCAAGAATTTGCCTAAAATGAGATTCAGGTTATTCAAGATCAGAGGTGCAATTATCTCCCATGAAAATTAAATACCACTTGAACCTGTAGTGTTAGATTGTATGTTAGTATTGTTAGATTTTGTGGATGGTGGGTAGAAATTCATTATCCACCATCCACAAAATCTAACAAGACATATATGTATTGCATCCAGCACGAGACAACATTCCTATTGCTTGTGTCATTCAAATCTACCTTCAAATTTATTTTTGCTTCTGATTAAAAAATAAAGTGGATTTTTTTTTTTCAGTTGTCTACCTCTGTCACTTTCTCACATTAGCACATTTTGCAACTGCTCTTTAATCTAATCCTTCCCAAATGATCTGAATTTATGAAAGATATTTTAGCTACATCCTTGCACATATAGAAACTTCCCCCCAGAAAAAGCTGTCATAAATAGCACTAAAGGGAAAATAAGTTCTGAATTTGTGTTGTCTCAGCTGTCTTTTCGTAGAATGCAATGGAAAAAAAAAAAAATATATATATATATTCATATATAAATCAATTATGTGAGTACTGAATCAAGTAAGAGGTATCTGTGATTGAGGGTGGAGAAAAGAGAGAGTTTTTCTGTTTTTTTTAAACTCTATCGTTTTGCCATCCTATTTTCTTGTCAGTACATAGTAGGTATTTAGAAGGATGACAGAAAGGTCTTACAGGAGCCCTTTTATGTTGACCTTCAGAAGTCAAAGGTTTACCTCTTTTGAACAGTGCAGACATCCCTGACTTAATGTTGAAAAAAATATCTCTATTACATACTGTCATCCAATACTTTCTATGTACAGATTGTAGTAGACGTACAAGTGGATGTCTGGGTACCTGTGCATGAATGAAAATTTGCTTACCTGAGAGAAGAAAAATAACACCTTTTGTAACATTAATGTATTTTTTTTTTAGCAATTCTCCCTTTCTTGATTAAAAGATTCTGTAGTTGACTCTTGCATCAAAGGGTTAAGATCGTTGTTGTCAGGAGGATGGATGACTTCATTATGACTGCAGTGCATGACTGAGAAAAAGAAGGGTTGGAGTGAGAACAGTCACAGACTTGCTGAGCTAGGAGGCTAAGTGCTGCTTGGAACAGCTGATTTGTAATTGATAACTAGTATATCAAGAGGAATTATGCACAGTTTCTGGAGAATTCAGGCAGAAGAGGCAGGTGTAATGAAGTAAGTTCAGTTGCCAGTGTGCAGTGATAAATTATGACAATTATAGCATGCTCCCTGAGAAACTGTGTAATTGGTTTTATGTTTGGTTACAATGCCTCATTCAAGGGGAACTATGACTATGTATATTGTGTGCAATAATAGCAATACAAACCCTATCTGTATTCAGTATCACCATTTTGGTTTGTTGTTTTTGTTTTTTTTCTCTTTACCTTACAGCAAGATCTTGATGAACTGTCTTCATTAGATTTCATTAGTTATTCATGATACATAAAGCAGGTGTTTATCACTAGGAGGGAGTATTTACAAAACAAGAGAGTGCTATTCTTGTTATTCATTATCTCATGTAATTTATGAAGTTTATTGTATCAAAAATGTTTCAAAGCGGTTTCTGTCTGCAAAAACTGTTGCCTTGTAGATGTATGGCTTTTCAGTAATTTTTAATTACTTTTTTTTTTATTATTATTTTTTACGTGAACAATAACACATTTCATTTAACTCGTCTGCCTTGGCTTGCTTTTAAATTGTCCCTTTTCTGTACCTCATTTATTATCTGCAGTCTTTCCATCCTCA
Organism: Meleagris gallopavo; assembly: GCF_905368555.1. NCBI lineage: Eukaryota > Metazoa > Chordata > Aves > Galliformes > Phasianidae > Meleagris > Meleagris gallopavo. The sequence continues at coordinate 30,094,678 of NC_139435.1, read as the reverse complement.
TGCAAAGCAGATATAAAATGCTACCATTCTGATTTGGCAGGGAATTAGTCTGTTCAGCAGGTGTAAAAATGCACAGTACAATGGAAAATCAGATTATGTTATCACCTGTGATCCTCTTTAACTTTAACTCAAATGATGTTGCTGCATGTTTCTTCTGAATACCAACAGAACTGCGAGCTTCTCTTCTGTAACTTGTAACCTCTCTAAATACAATGACGAGCATTAATACCGGGCCAAAAAGTGTAAAAAATTCTATATCAGTTCCGCTAAAAAAATCCTGTATTTCCATTATCCTTGTTAAAAATGCAAAAATGTTGGCTCCTGTAGCCAAATTAAATCTTCTATTTTGCAGATACTTGATTATAAATAATTTAATTAGATTATTTCATTAATTCATGCATAATCAGGACTGCCCTGAATGACTTAATTAGCTTCAGTGTACTATAAATTCTGCATTATATCTATGTGCAAATGATTTTGTTTCTATTTATCAATAAATATACAAGTTCTTAAAGTTTAATAGAATTAATATACAGGGATATAGCACATATACTTGATTGTGATCTATAATAAAAAATTGTGGATGTGATAGACAGTGTTTTAGCCTGTATTTTTTGGTTGACTATGGTCTTCATGTTTTATAGCAGAAATATTAGATAACCACAGAAGATTTAGAGACTAGGTTAACATATCTGCCATAGCAACTGTTTTTAAACTGATTGAAGAGTAAACCTCTCTTTCTACTATTATACTCTGTGACTCGAGAAGTATTATTTCTTATAATGCTGATTTTTTTTTTAATGCTATAAGAAGTAGTTTGAAGCTTGATTATTTTCACAATTAAAAAAAAATAATTCTAGCATTTATGTTTTTAAGTATGTGGCATAATTAATTCACATTTCACGGTAGGCAGGAAAGATGTCCACAGGATGTTTCACTAATACTAAGATGGTTCCAAAGATCCATGAGATGGAATATTTGGGACCAAAGTTCACCTGGTTTTTCATTTCTCAACTTCCAATATATTTTTCTTGTCATATTTTATTACAGTAAATAAACATTCTATGTATATATAGATAGTATGTAGAACAGAATCATACAAAATTTAGTCTGGAAAGGACCTCTGAAAATTATCTAGCCTGAAACAGATCCTACAAGTTAGAGTGGGTTGCTCACTGTCTTGCCTAGCTAACTGTTGAAGTATCTTCAGTTATTGGAACCTCAAAACATCTTTCAGCAACCTGTCCCAGCACTTTACTACTTCCAAAGTTAAAAACAAAAAACCACAGAAACATATCACTCATTTGTTTTGTTGATCTTTCTTGTTATCTTGTTACTGTGAACATTTTGAAAGAGACTGTCTTCATATTTTCATTTCTGTCAGATATCTCATTGAGGTGTCTAAAAGCCACCCTTTCCCATGTTGAACATAACCAGCTCCTGCAGCCTGTCCTGGGGCAGCCTGGACTCTAGCTCCCAATCACCTTAATGGCCTCCATGGGATTCACACCAGTATGTCAGATCCATTCAAGGCAAACCTTAGACTGAACACGATATTCAGGTGCATCTCGTAGGTCCTTTACCAGGACTTGGGGCTGTACATTTTCTCTAAGATATGTCATGTTCTTCTTTTCTTTTTGGGGGCACTGCTGCTGTGTCTGGAGTCCATTTTCTATGAAGCTGTTCCAAATCAGCCACAGTGAAGCCTCTATTGCTGCCTGAGTCTTTACACTGTATTTTTGATCTTTTAAAAACCAAAAACCAAGTCAGACTAAAAACATATAATAATAATAATAATAAATGTAGTATGGAATTGTTTGAGCAAAAGGTTTTGCTGGAGTGCAAGGAAGTTCGAATGTTTTATTTAATTATTTGGGTTCTTCACACTTCTATGAAAATTGAAGACAAAATAAACACTCTCCAGGTTTGTATAGGTTATCAGTAGAATTTGTCAGGACATTGATGGTTGAACTACTAAGGAGTATATTTTAGAATACTTACGAAATATTGACATCAACACTTTCATAGAGAAAGAAACAGATATAGCACAGACAATTCAGAAGTAAGTTATAATTCAAAATTTCATATGAACAAATTGCATAAACAGACAAGGAAAAAGGCTGCATCTTTACTCTCCAATAAGTACTCCAAAAGCCAGAAGGAAAGCAACCCCTTACTGGTATAATTTTTATAGTCTGCAGCATATTTCAGTTAGATTTAAAAGAACTAATTAAAACAGTATCATATGACTGCAAGTACTGTTTTTTTTTTGCAGGTTATGCTTGGAGCTTAGCATGAAAAGCCAGCCATGATATCAAAATCTAGGCAGTGTCATGGTTTTATGATTTTTGTTATCAGTATTCCTCATCCAGAATCATGTAGTGCACTGGGAGTTAAAGAGTTAATGCTCCAGTTCCATGGATTGTCAGTAATTCCAGGGTACTTTTCATATAAGAGAACTACATCTCCCAGAAGACTTCACTGTTTCCATTTCCATTTTCCGCTCAGAGGGAAAGATAAAACTGCTTGTGAGTCATGAGACTGTCCCTTTTACTTCTTGTCTCTGCAATATTTGCTCTCTAGAAGTCTCATCTTCAGCATTAGAGTAAGGCCTTCAGTTTTGAACACTCATTTATTTAATTTACTACCTTCAATTCCAATTATATTTTATTACATTCTGTTATCTCAGATTCCGCTATCATATTTAATAAATTAGTTTTCTCCCTTAGTTCATTACTGTCGATTTGTTTTTAGGTCCATATCCGTACCTTTTCCATTCTCCCCCTTCCCATTTCAATCAGGGAGGAAACCTGTGTAAGCGTTACGTAATTGTAATTGTCACAAATGGAAGGTGCTGCAGCTTTAAAAAAAGCACATCAGGATTCAGATTACATGCCCTTGAAAGTTTCATATCAGCATCCTCTTTCTGTGCTCCATAGTTTTCTATCTCAAGATATCCCATGGTGATCCCCACCTTGCTCTGATCCCTTTTGTGGAGCATAGGTTTGAGATATGTCAGTGTTCTTCTTCTGACATCACACTTCCTGAAATGTCCATCTCTCACACAGATATTTCATTTCTTCAGTCAGACAATATGACATGATCCTGTGTTTCTTAAAGAAATTCATTTTTAATGCCAGCAAATGGTCCCTATTTTTCCTAGTAGAATCACAGAGAATCATGGAATTCCAGAATTGCAGGGGTTGGAAGGGACATCTAGGGATCATCGAGTCTGACTCCCCTGCCAAAGGAGGTTCCCTTTAGGTCACACAGATAGATATTGAACATCTTCAACAATTAGACACAAACTCTCAGGATAGCCTGTTTCAGTGTTTTGTCACTCACAGTGTAAAGGAAGATCTTCCACATATTTGTGTTGAACTTCTTATGTTCCAGTTTTTGGCCATTCCTCCTTGTCCTATCACTATACATCACTGAAAAGAGTCTGGCCTCATCCATTTGCCTCCCACACTTCAGATATTTATAAATATTTATCAGATCACCTTTCAGTCTTCTCTTCTTTTGGCTGAACAGACCCATGTTACTCAGCCTTTTCTCATATGGGAAATGCATTAGGCTTTTTATGGATTTTTTCTAGGAGATCCCTGTCTTTTTAAACTGGGGAGCCCAGAACAAGACATAGTGTTCCACATGTGACCTCACCAGGCCGGAGCAGAAGAGGAGGATCGCCTCTGTCAACCTACTGGACACACACTTTTTAATGCAACGCAGGATACTACTGGCCTTCTTGTTACACGCTACTGGCTCATGTTCAATCATCCACCAAGGCACCTAGGTCTTTCTCTGCAGAACTCCTCTCCAGCAGGTTATCCCTATCCTGTACTAATAAGTGCCATTATTCCTCTTCAGGTGCAGGGCTCCACATTTGCCTTTGTTGAACCTCATCATGTTCCTCTCCATCCAATTCTCTACTCCATCAAGGTCTTGCTGAAAGTTAGCACAGCCGCCTTCTGGTGTGTTAGCCACTCCTCCCCCCTTTGTATCATCAACAAACTTGTTAAGAGTGGACACAATCCCTTCATCCAAGTCACCTATGAAGATTTTGAACAAACTGAACTCAGCACCAACCCCTGGGGAACACTGCTAGTTACAGGCCTCCAACTAGACTCTATACCACTGATCACAACTCTCTGAATTCTGACAGTCAGCCAATTCTCAACCCATCTCACCATCCACTCATCTATCTCACACTTTCTAAGCTTCATTATAAGGACGCGTCATGGCTTTGTGATTTTTGGTTTTCAGTATTCCACATCATAACATCATGTAGTGCACTGGGAGTTAAAGTGTTAATGCTTCAATTCCTGGTAACTGTCCCTGTACATCACAGAAGTCATGGGATCTGCCCTTTCATGGTTGGGCACTCTCTTACTGCCTTGCAGGGGGTGTTGGAGAGTGCTATCCTAGCCATACTTTTTTCAGGTTTGACTCGGTCTTCAGGATTGACTCAGGTCTCAGGACTCTCCCTGTGACTGGTATTGATTGATCTACTTAACTCCGTGACAGGATGTTGTGGGAGACAAATGCCTTGCTGAAGTCAAGGTACACAACATCCACTGCTCTCCCTGCATCTAACCCTCCAGTGATGACATCATAGAAGGCTACCAGGTTGATCAAGCATAATCTCCCCTTGCTGAATCAATGTTGACTACTCCTTATAAACTTCTTCTCTTCAGATTGCTTGTAAATACCATCCAGAACAAGTTGTTCAGTCAAATAAAAATAGTATGTCTTCACATTAATATTCTTTTCTTTATTATATCAATGAGAATCATCACTATGAATCAAGTTACTTAGAAACAGAAATCTAGTTTGAAGTTCATCTGTCATTATATTAGCATAGCAATCTGCTATTACAAATACAAATTAATTTTTATATCTGGTGGTAGAAGGTGCTGAGAGTAAAGTATTCTGTCAGGTAGCTAGGAAACTTTAATCAAAATAGATTTTGATAAGAATTAGTGGAAGATAATTTTACAGTGTCGTCCTGAATCAAAATCAGTTTTGTTCCTTCATATTTGTTATCTTGTACAAGTAATTCAATTCATTTGTCTTGTTTATTTAATTACTCGGCTTGGAGCAGAATATAAAAGTATCTTCAATGTTCTATTCTGTTGTTATTATTTTTTTTTTAATTAAAGGCAATATCCTTATAGTTATGAAAGTATTAATTTATTATATTTGATAGCCATTTGTGCGCAACTTTCCTCATATTGCTTGGGAAATTTTAATTTTTAATAACCTACAATCCCCTTAGATATAGAGATGTTATCCTAATATTTGATTCTGAGATCTGTAGAGATGAGTTCTAAGGTACAGCCCACAGTTCAGAGTTACAATGAAAAGGTATTAGTCAGTGGGAGGTTTGGATCTTAATGGAAAAGTTTGTGGAATAGAATGAACCCTACGACCATAATACATACATTAAAGTACTTAGAGAAAAGTGTTCTAACTCTTTAGAAGGATTTGGTCTCTTGAATCCAGAGCAGAAAATAGAGTGCTGATTCGTTAGCAGGGATTCAGGGAGCATATTAAGAACAGTGAGAAAGAAGAGGAAGGAGAGAAAGGAAAAAGCCTCAGACTGTCTTACACTTGTATTTCCTGAGGCTCTTCAGAGTATGAGACAACCTTTCCCCTTACTATGATCATTTTGATTTACTGGATGGCCCTGACAAGTGTTTAAGGTAGAGTTGCTTGTGTCCTTCTGAGAGAAGAGATTGAAACTGCCCTTCTGCAAATAGCAGTTGTAAGGGCTGGAGTAGAGCACCTTGGCACTGAGGTAGAAACTAGGTTAATCGCTCATAAATTCATACACAAATATGCTGTGCCTATATCAATCTTCTTAAAAGAATCTATTGAAATGCTCACAACCAAAAATGCTGAAATACAGAATAACAATGCTTAGACAACAGAGAAAGGTTATAAATTTTTTAAAATTTCTTAAAGGCTTTCTTATGTACTGTCTTTCCTGAGTAAATTGAATTTTATTTTTCTACTTCCCCCTTGGGAAGAAACAAAATTTACTTTTGTAGTGTAAAGCTTTGATTATAGGTGTTTTAAAATAACTATCATTGTAAAAAAGAAGCTAACAACATACCTTGATTTGGTTTTAAATCTCTCTGTGGAATCTATTTCTAAGTATGTAAGGAAAGTTTATGATCTCTTCTTATATTGAACAGATTATGTAAATGTATTGAAAGCAAGTTGAAAGCAAAAATCACAGATGTCGATTTGATGGAAAGTTTGTAACCAGAAAAGTCTACAGCTCCCAAATCCCCATGTGTTAATTATAAGAAAGCATCTGGTATACAAATTTATGCCTAGCTAAGAAATGTTCAGACTAAAATAGAGTATGCCTAAGTGGGCTTAGTGTCTAAAATCTACCGGAGGGAAACTTTAAATTGTGTGACTATTCAGTTATCTGTGATCTAAACTGTCTCTAGCTAGAAAAGTGGTGTAAGCTGAAAGATGAATAAAGACAGTTGAAAAAGGCTTATTGAGCTAAGAATATGTGCCTGGAACAAGATGCATTCCCCTTTAAATTCAGAACTGAAATGCGGGCAAGATGGAAAAAATCAGAAATTCATTGCCATGATAGTGTATCATCTCCATGATTTTTGATCCTAACATAGTACATATGTTTTCCACTGTTTTTATATGGAAAGGATCAACAGTGGATCCAATAGTTTCTGTTGGATGCCATGTGGTTATGGAAGACTACAGGGAGTGAAAGTAATTCTATAACACATTTTTTGAACAGTGTTGTAGTATTTGAAAATGGAGAACTTCAAACAGAGTTAAGTAAATTCACTGTCAAAATTTAAGGATAGATACTACTCATAAGAAGAAACATTTCACCATAGCTTGTTAATCTTAGACATTTATACTTTTCAAACTGAAATGACGTCAGTTGAAATTGTGTCCAGTTTGAGTTGGGTCTGGATTCACAATGAGGATTCCCATGATATTAATGAACTCCCATCTCTCACTCATAAGAGAAGCTAGACTGTAGATGATAGCAACTAGGGAGAAAGAAATTACAGGAATTTCTCTCACTGGGCTAAAATAATCATTTTGCTACCTCAGACTAACTGTATCATCCATATAAGAGAAATCAACACAAATAAAAGGCCTCGCTTGAAAGCATGGCAGTTCACTTAGAGTGTACCTTTTCAGACAGCAAGAGTGCTTGTATAAAATCAAAAATTCTTGCTAGTTAACAATCAAGGAAAAGTAATAACCCATAACTTTCACTTCAAAAGACCTTACAGTCTGCAAAATATCAGATAAGTATAACGTTGGCCCCTACAACTTCCCATTTGGGTAATGTCCTTGAGTCAACCTTGAAGTGAAAATTATATTTCTCAGTGGAAACATGCAAATCTTCAACCTTGAAATCATATAAAGCAACAGTTGAAAGAACAGTGCAGAACAAAATCCAAGGACAAAATTAACTCGCATTTTGTTAAACTAAAAAAGTTCATTATATTATTATAGTTTTCTGATCACTGACATAGCACGGTCATCAATATATAGAAAGCACTGCAAAGCTATGTAAAATGTATGTATATAAATATATAGTGACAAAGAGCTATCAGTCCTTCTAAGTAGTATTTGGTAGTCTGTTTAATGCAGCTTGGAAAACTGCAGTAATTCAGGGAAGGAGTCCAATTTCAAACCTAAGCACTGCCTTGGAATCAAACCTCTGCTGTCTGCGTTCTTTGCTTTCTCAGTTTTGAAGCACAGCTAGTTTACAGAGGATTATGGAAGAACTGTCAGTTCTGTCTCAAGCTAGAAGTATTGCTCATTCCTGAGGGACTGAGCATAGATATGCGAGGGAGAGGAGAGCAGTGCATGCTCTAGCAATGAAACTAAACCTAAATATTACAGATACCATACTTCAAACACTGGAGGAAGAGGATTATATCGTTGCAGGGGATGAAGAACTGCTACTGTGCTGATTCAAAGAGCACAGTCACTGAATACTAATAATGTGAGAGACCTTGTCCAAGGGACTGATGCAAGACACTAAAAATTTATATGTCAGTTTTAGAAATTTCTTAAGTCTATGTGGAAAATACTATGTGAATGTTTTCTGAACAAACTACTTTCTTCAGAAAATTACCATGCAAAAGATTCAGAATGTTCAGAATGCTACCAATGTAAAAAATCTGATAGAAACTTGAATGAAAAAATATGGCTTTTCAGATGCAGCTCTCTTTAATGAGAAGGATTTGGGGGAGTTGATGAAAGACTCAACATGACCATGTAATGAGTGCTTGCAGCCCAGCCAACAACATCCCAGGCTACATCAAGAGGCGCATGGCCAGCAAGTTGAGGGAGGTGATTCTACCAATTCATTCTGCTCTTGTGAGACCCCACATGGAGTACTGTATCCAGTTCTGAGTACCCTAACACAAGAACATCAAGCTATTGAAGCAGTTCCAGAGGAGGGCCACAAAGATGATGGGAGGGCAGGTGCACCTCCGCTATGGGGACAAGATGAGAGAGTTGGGGCTCTTCAGCTTGAACAAAAGGCTCCAGGAGTACCTGAAGGGGGCCTACAGGAAAGCTGAGAAGGGATATTTTAGAAGGACATGCAGTGACAGAATGAGAGGAAATGATTTTAAACTGGAAAAGAGTAGATTTAGACAAGATATTAGGAGGAAATTCTTCATTGAGAGGGTGGTGAGACACTCAAAACAGATTGTCCAGTAAGGTTGTGGAGGTCCCCTCCCTGGAAGCCTACAAGGCCAGGCTGGATGGGGCTTTGGACAACTTGATTTAGTAGGAGGTGTCCCTGCCTATTGCAAGGGAGCTGAAACTAGATGATCTTGAAGTTGCCTTCCAATCTAAACCATTCTATGATTCTATGAAGTTTAGTGTAGGCTGTATGTCTAGGATGATAATATGTCTACTGAATACAAAAGTGGAAAAATATGAGATCTCATTTAGAAAAACAGAGGAATAGTTTGTCTTGAATATTAACAATATTTTGCACAAAAATTAATGACAGATTATCATTACATGTGTCTCAGTACATTCTGAAATTATCACAGTTCTCATAGGCACTTTTTTTCTCCTTAGAGACAAAGTTTTATATATTATTTATATTATTTAATTTCTCCTTGAACATGAAAGATATAATTATGTCATGAACTAAATAGAGACACATTGACCTGAATTAAGTGATTATTTCCCCTCACTTGGGAAAAATTGAGGTAGTGCATTACAGGGACGTAGTTTCCGGAATAAGAGTAATTACACAGCAAGATTTTTTTTTTTTTTTTCTCCTTTGAAAAGGAAAGCACTTTTTTTTTTGTCCCCTTACTTGAGCTTTTAAAAAATTCTTCAGGGCTTTCAGATTTCTTGCATTTCTAAGATTTTAAGTTTTTTTTTTTTTTTTTTTTTTTTTTTTTTGTGCCACTACATTTTTTACACTGAGGTTTCTGTGCTTCATTTTTGAAGATAGAATAATGATAATATGCTTTCACTGTTGTGAATAGTTGGTGCTTTTTACAGATGCTACTTCAGTTGTACTTTGAACTGTGTGTATTCCTTATTTTGTACTTCTTTCCCTGCAGTTGACATTTGCCCCTCAACTATAACAAATACATGAATCATACATGAATTAAAATTCTGTAAATTTGAGATGACCTGAAGACTGCTGCTGATAATATTCTTCTAACTTCACTAACAAATTCTAAAATAGGTGATTACATATTTAAAAAATATAAATTATATAATATACAATTATACATTTATGTATATACAAATCATAATAATTCTAATAAAATTAATAAAACAATATTTAATAAATTTAAATTAACTCAATATATTAGAATTACTTTGATTCATATATTCATAAAATATAAAATATTATGTAATTTATACATGCAATTTATACATTATATTTATTATATATACAGAATTACATTTAATATATATAGTAGTTGCTGTTTTAAGCTTGTCATTGTGTTCTCTGAATTAAAAAAAATGTAGGAAAAGGACAGCATTCACATTCAACATCCAGTCAACCAAATAAGACTCTTGAAATTGCAGTCCTTTTCTTCATTCTTACATTTCCCCCCCCTACTTTTTTTTTTTTAATTGAAATTCCTAAAAATATTCTTTTTTTTTTTTTCCTCATTTATCCTGCATTATTTTTACTTTGCATCCTATTCCCACTGAGGACTGAAGTATTTTGGTATGATCATCTGATTTCAGGGAAACGGTGAAGGTGATGTCCAACATGGCTATGTGGAAAAGACCACGAGGAAAATCCAGGTTCTTAGCAGTACTTATAAAGAATATCTTTTCACTATTTCTAGTTCTGTTGCTGGACCTAACTGACCACGAGGAAAATCCAGGTTCTTAGCAGTATCTTTTCACTATTTCTAGTTCTGTTGCTGGACCTAACTGACCACGAGGAAAATCCAGGTTCTTAGCAGTACTTATAAAGAATATCTTTTCACTATTTCTAGTTCTGTTGCTGGACCTAACTGGTCAGATTATCAGAAAGTTTGTAGCAGATATCCTAATTTTCAATGTTAAATTTGACTTTTAATCTGCAGAATATCCCTCCTTGTTGGACTTAGTTTCTAAATTGTGGTCTACTTACTTGTTACCTGAACAGAAGCGATTTCACTTCATAGTAGAAGTTTCTGTTGGAATTCTCTATACCTTTTTGAGACTAACTGTACTGCCTTTGAGAAAGATATGATGGAAGTTGATGAGTCTATATCACAACTACAAACATTGCACATTTTGTTCACAAATATTCCTTCCCTGATAATTCTCACCTCTTGATTTATGTTCTTGATCATCTCTGAGCAGTGAGCTGAGTAGTTACAGAATTCTAATAATGCCTCAGAGTAAGCGATAGCAGGTAGTTCATTGTTTGTACAAATATCCATTATTTTATATTTATGTATGTTGAATGTAACATCTTGGATTTTATCATACAGTAACTTCAATTTATTCTGCAAGCCCTCTTATCTTCAGTGCTCTATATACTTGAATACACCTATCACTTCTTCATGAACAATTCACTCTCTTTTCGTGAATAATTTCTGAGAATATTAAACAGAAAAAATACCAACAAAATCAGGATCAGTGACAACAGCTAAAAATTACAGTTTATTCCTGTATTATGTCTCCTGTTCCTTAATGGGCTGGTTATTTATATGAGTCTTCAACCTTGTTCTGGGACATTTCACTTCCTTCAAAGCATCCTAGGTACAAACCTCTTTGAATAACTCTTATAAGCCCCAATATGTTATACTGTCAGGGTGTATCTCTTGCCTGTAAGTTTATGGACTCTTTAAGAGCAGTCTGTTAAATTTATGACACATCTACTTCTTTTACAAAAGCCATCTTGTTTCTTCCTCATTTTATCATCTACAACTTCAACTGAGTGTCTGACAGTTTCTGTAAAACTGGCCTTATTTTCTTTGTCTTTTTTGTTTTCTGCCTCTTGACAATACATTTGTAGCTGTCATTTATGTCATTGAAGCATAATTTTCTAGAGGAATATCTGGAATATTATTTCATTATAGTAACAGCTTTCTAAGTGAGTTTATTTTATGATCAAACATAAATTCCTGATACCTGTTAAAAATTAATTGTCTTTGCACTTACTAGGAAATCACTTACATGAGCTGCATTAGTCTACAAAATCCGTAGCATTAATCTGTACATAAAAGAACATACTTCGTTTGTTATTTTGAACATGATTATGCTTGTAGAGTGATAGTTTCTTTTCATCACAGACTTTTACAATATGGTAAAGATTACCTTAAGCTAATGCCAGATATGATTTATGTAAAGCTACAGTTGTTTGTATTTTATTACTATATTTTATTTAAAAATTAATTTACTTACTTTCGTCAACTTGAATCTGGAGTCTCTTTCTTTATTCTACATGAGAGTCACTCTTTACATTCTATTTCTCATTACTGAGTCTTATTATCAACACACTTCACAGCTCAAGTGTGGAATAAGTCATCAAACAAGCTGTCTAATCAGAAAGGTGTAAAAAAAGTAATTAAAGTAATGGAAGACTGGATAATTATTCAAAATTACATTAAAGCACAAGTGTTACAAGTACTTACAATCTATTATTCAATATAAGATATTTTACACTCCTTTATGTTATTTGACTCACAAATACAAGAAAATGCTCATAGAAATAACAGCTATACTAAGTGCTGTTATAAGTCACACATAGAATATTCACATGGAAGATGCAGCTACATAAAATATATGCTAATACTACAATGGGGGTAACTGTAGTTTTCCTAACATTAGGAAAGGAGCTTCTATGTCTCCTGTTAATACTTTTTAAACTTCTCAAAGTAAAACAGTATAGTACAGGTTCAGAATAGCTCTTTTTTGGCTTAACACTGTATCATCCAACCACTCTGTTGAACTCTTCATCAGCAAGACATAACTTGTGTAAATTATTTAGAAGCTTTGTATTAAAAATAATATGCTTGAATGTGATTACTGTTGTTCTCTTTGAAAATGAAATAGCAAAGAACAGATTTTATCCTATTCTGAGCTTCATGAAACTGCAGATGAACAGCATTAATGAATCATAACTGAGAATTTTCTACTGCAAATACCACTGTGATTTTTCTTTTTTTGATCAATCCATCAGTTAAGATCTTCATATTTACATTATTAACATTCGTTACACTGTCTCTCACCTCTGCCTACAATCTGAAGGGATCCATTAAAAAACAAAATAAAAAAATCAACAAATTGACTTGCAGGAAAGCATAGTGGAATCCTTATTAATATAATTTTCTTTTATGGAATAGTCCTTGGTTATGCTTTATGAGGTGCTAAAGTGAACTGCTTTGTCTATTGTAAAATTGCCTTTTTATGAACTCCTGTCTAGTATAATTTGGATCCTGTGATTTTTCCACCCTTAGTGGAATTTGAAATTGAGCATATGAAATAAACAGTCGGAGTCATGACAGAGATAGTCCATTAATGATTACTGAAATAAAGATCAATAGCAATACTTTATTCTCAAAGATTAATAGTAATGAAAAAATAATGAAGATATATAACATTTCACTTAAACTTGTAAAGTATATTGTTAATAGAAAATATAGCGCACATTTCTGAACAATAGTGATATGTGTGAGGGCTACTCAGAAATGAATGCCTCCCACTTTATTTTGTTCACCCACAAAATTAGAAGGGGATGTTGGTGGTATGGCAGTAGATATTTAACTTTCCCACGGGTAAGCTATTAAATTTTGTTGCTGTGCAACAGATGGCAGCAGAGAGGCAGTCTGACAAAATGCTGTCTCACATGTAAATGTGTATGAAGTGAATGTGTAAATGAATCCCTCCATGAGGGAAAAAAAAAAACAACAACAACAAAAAACTTTCCCCTTGACATTTCTTGATGCTTATTGATGAATGTTTATGGAGACTAAACAGCGCATGTGAGCACAGTGAGTGGTGCATTTCAACAGTGGCATCAGCCACAGCGGGCCTTCTCCACTAGCGTAGGTTCTTACAAGTGAGACATGAAGGCATATAGCTAACAGGCATTATTGTTGAAATGGTGCTGTGCTGAAAAATACTATTTTGTATCTGAGAATGTGTTCTATTACATAGTGTTATTGTGGAAATAAACAGGAGGCATTACCTTTGGAACAACCCACATATTATTTCCCTGCATATTCACAAAAACAAGACTTCAAAAATTCACTGTCACAAATTTAGATTAGAAATACTGTTCCAATGCTGTGATTTAATTTAAAAGTTCTAAGTTTTTCTACAGTATTTAACCTTCATATTTTATCTGAAAAATAATAATTATCAACTATAATAACTGATAACAACTATTTTTTTTTTCTTTCTTTGACTGCTCATTAAAAGACAGAGCCACGCTTTATTAATTTTTTTCTTCCAAAGTTTACTTTTTTGAACAGGAAAACTTCTTAGAACTTACTTTTCAGAAATGTTTTTCTTTGTTTAGTTTTGTTCATTATTGTAATAACTGACTTTCCTGTCATAACAAACAAACAATGTTTTGTTGTTGGTGTTGCTGTTGATCTTTAGGGAATGTATGTTTGTTTTGTAAACAGCTTCCTTTTAAAAGAGATCAGAGAATAAAGTGTATATATTATAAATAATGTATGCTCCAGTTGATCAAAACCTGTTTCCAAATACGTTCTTCTTAATCAAAACTTGTTTCTGTACAATAATTGATAAAGCATGAACATAAGTCCACACCAGTACAAAAGCAGTAAATTCAAATTGCATCAAATAACTGAGATATCTAACAATAACCACAAATAGTACTAATTAATATGCTTCACATGTGATCTCAAATATACTTCATAAGTACCATGGCTAGAGCAAGAAGAGATTAAAATAATTAACTACATCATGTATCTTATAAAAACAAGATTGCAGTTATGGGAGAGAGCAACTATTTCTTTAATTTCATACTTCTAATTGACTGCTTCTGTAGATAATTAAACATTTAGTGTAAGCTTTGGTTACAGTCTTAATGGAAATTATTTTAAGCAGCTATTAAATTGAAAATATTTCATGTGAACATTTTTAGTCATAAAAGCAGCTCATTCCTGTTAATAAGCTGTGTTGGAGATGAACTTAGTTTTAATATTTAAGAAGTAAATTAGTATTAAATGTCGCACAATAATTTGCCAAATTTTTCATTCTCTTAACATCCATATGACACGATCAATTTTCATCTTCATCTGTCAACTCCCACTTGCTTCACTTTTTAAATATAGAACATACAAGGAATATATTTTATTTGTTTTTCTCAAAATATAAAAGAAGCTCCCCGTATTATCTTGGTGACAGCCTATTTCTTCAAAAAAAACATAAAGAAGGTAAGGATCTCTTGAAGCTAAATCAAGTGCTTCTTTCTCAATTTTGCCTTGAGAATACACACACTATACAGATCTTACATATATGGCATATGATGGGACAAATTGTTATAGATATCACATATTTACTGTAGTGACACTGCGATTACAAAAGTGGCTGAATTATCATGTTGTATGTTCCCAGAGAACTGGAAAAGTTTCTAAAATTAGTTTGATACATGTATTTTGTTTCAAGAGAGATAATGAATCCATGCTTTTTTCTTTTTCTTTTCAGAAGTCAAGGTATTTTTGTACTAGTTTCTTAGTGAGAAACTTAAGCTTCTTAAAAGACACTGGATAATGAAATAGAAGTGTATTTTTTTTTAAAGTATTTTTTTGGCCTGATACATGGCAACAATAAGTTTAGTTCACTGAGGTTTAAAGCAAATAGTTTATTCTCTTTCAAAGGACCTGTTAAGATCATCTTAAAAACTACAGCATACTAGAAACCTTCTGTAACCGTGAAAATATTTAATTCATAGGCTATTTGCAAAAGTACTTGTTTATTCCAACAATAGGAAGAATGCTCTAACATTAATTTTGACTGATGACTGGATGAGGGGAAATGGACTCAAGTTGAGCGAGAGTAAGTTTAGGTTGGATATCAGGAAAAAAAATTCTTTACTGAAAGGGTTGATAAGCACTGGATTAGGTTCCCCAGGGAGGTGGTTGAGTCACCATCCCTGAATGTGTTTAAGAACTGTTTGCATGTGGTACTCAGGGACAAGATTTAGTGGAAGGTTGTTTGAGTTAGGGTAGCATGGTTAGGTCGTGGTTCGACTTGATGATCTTTAAGGTCTTTCCCAACCTGAGTAATTCTATGATTCTATAATTGAAACACATTACTCAAAGTGTACACTTTCTTGCCTAGTGCTTTATGATCTTATAAGTGAGAAGTAAACTGAGAATGTCAAGACTTTCCCATGTAGTATGAGTTCCCAAAAAGCTTGTATTTTCATTAGAGCATTGTTCTAAGCAAACAACTTTTTAAACTGGATGATATTCTATTGGTTAAACAAGGAATTTAAAAATTTGAGCTCTCTTGTGAACTCAGGAAAAAAATAGGAGTATTACAGTTCTTGTTTTCATTTCTTAAGTAGAACCTCGAAATCTTTACTTTTCACCTTTTTTTAAAAAAAAAACTTGTACATATTAAAGTGTCAAAAATCATCAGAAATAAATTGGCTTTTCCAGAAAAAATATCTCTAAGTTTCTAGGGTAGTTGTAGAATATTACTAAAAGCAATTTTTGTAAACGGTCTGTCATCCAAGTTTGAGACATCCACTGCATCTTTAAAGTATCAGACAGCTATTATTGTAGACAGCTTTGGAAATTTATAGGCTTGTGGAAGAAAAATACAGTAGCTGCAGACCTTAGAGAAATAGTATTACAGGTTTATGTATATTCTGCCCTTTACTTCTTATTTGCTCATCTGACTTGTGAAGAAAGTAGTCTTGCGATTTCTTGAAATTAGTTATATTTGTCTAAGAAAAGCGTTTCCTCTGTCACTGATGGCATTCTGTATGCTTGTCCTCTAGCATCATCAATGATCTATGCAAGCCTTTGTGTCTTGAAAAGTTGTCTTCCTCCACTGTGAATAAATCCTACTAAACTGATCAATTTTTACTCAGAACACGTATTCATTTATGTTATTATTTTAAACAGAAGATTTTTCATAAAAAGATAATGTTCCACCAGGAAAAAGTGACACTACAGGTGGATTAACTAGATTTCAAAATCTGAAAGAACTGCTGTATTGTAGTACTGTACATCACTGATATGATGTTAAAATTTTGAGATTTTGAGACATATTTCAAGCTGTAGTTAATCTAAATCAAAAATAGGTTAAACTTAGGGACCACAAAACCAAATGGGACCCCAGAAGAACCGAAGAGCAAAGTGTAATAGATTATTCTTATATCATTGTGCTTTGTAAATGATGGTGGTAGTCACCTGTAACTAGAGAAACTTACCCTATTTTTTCCATTCACAAAGCAAAAAGCAAGAAGAAACCTGAGAAATACTTTTCACTTTACCTAATTTCTAAGAGTGAAAGGAATAATGAGGATTTTTCTCTTTTAGTACTCCAAGAGAATAAGACACAGATAAGCTGTTTTCCTTTTCTGGGGTCCCTCACTGGTTTTTTAAAATCTGATTGAATTGTAATTTTGCCACTCTCACGCCTGTGAAAGAAGAAGGTAAGGAAAAGACTGATATATCTTTTTCTTCTCTTGGAGATCAGGCATGTGAAAAAAAAACAATCCAACCACTCTTCTCTTTTTCACTTGATGATGGAAGGATTTGAACATAACCTAGAAATAAACAGTTTGTAGCCTATAGAGGTCTAAAATAATAATAATAAAAAAAATCACATGGTGCCCATTCATGTAAGAAGGGAAGATTTTGAAGTCTTGCAATTTTCTCTCAAAATAGCAGTAAACGGAGCTCTGGAGGTTCATGGGGCTAACTGAGAAGTATGTTGCACAAAAAACCTAAACCTATTCTGAACAATAAACTGCTGTAAACATTGCAAGCATGACTGGTTAATATTTCCTTTCCATAATGGGGTAGAAGGAATGGGAGGAATGTTCCTGTAATTTTTTTTATAACCCATAAATAAGGACTCTGAGAATGTTCAATTTATTTTTTAATGTCAGAGTGATATTTAGTGGAGTTGAATTTTTTTGTATATGTTTAGATTTTCATTATGTTTTAATATAGCTATTCTAATCAGTGCAAGCTTCTGTTAAAAAAAGTACTGGTGAGCATTAGAATATTTCAATCAACCATTCTTATTTTGAATTTACGAGTCTACAAAACTACAACAAAATTACTGTCTTTGTTATCATTTTATGATGGAAGAAAGATGAGGGGATCCAATTCAGTAGTTGTCAGTATCCAAAGAAATAACAACCTAAATATTCCAGCTAGACAAAGCATTAGCATCTACAGGCAGAATTTATTTACAGGTAGGTCTAATTTTCCTATCAAGGTAAAAGCTGATATAAAGAGGAATTGAGCTCCTGACCCACACATCCTAATTTAGTTCTTTAGGCACAAGAACATCCATCAATATAATCTAATTTCCAATTCAGGAAAACTAATGTTGGCCCTGCTTTGCTGTGACTTGTGTTCTCAAAGCAATCTAAAGGACACAAAATGGGGAGTTTCTATATTGTGCCTTCAGTATCTTATCTTTTCAGTATCTTATAATATTAAGAGGAGTATTACAGTTTCAATACTGTGTAGTTCTACATGCATAAGTAGCTCTGTAGCAGGAAAATTATATGAAGGACTGAAAAAGTGTCATTGTTTAGAGAATATAAACTATGGATATAAGATAGCAAATAATTTATAGATACATAATTCAGGTTATCATTTTTAAACAGAAGCTGTTCTTCTGTTTTTAACATACTGGCCTCACACCAAAATAATAGATTTCCATAGGGATAAGTACTTTAGCAACTGATACAGCATGTTTTCATGTGATAATGTTATAATATACGTCAAAGAGTTTTCTATACTGTACTTATCTGAACAGTTAATAAACAGTGCAGTAGTGGACAATTGTTTTTGCTGGTAAGACACATGCAGGCATGAGGGACTGTAAAAAATCAGTTTGGTTGAAACATTGCTTAAGATTGAAATCTTCTGAAAAATTACCTCCCATTTTTATGCTTTCATTCCTAAGAGAAAATTGCTAACCATCTCCAGAGTGGTTCAGAAACATCATAGTTTGCTTAACATACTTACTATGAAATGACAACATTATTTTTTTCTTTTATTTTTAATTAATTCTGTATTTAGTTTGCTCTTAAAAACCCTTCAAGGTAGGCTCCTCATTTATCTGTTTTGTTGAATGCTCAATATGTTAACAAGCCTGGATTTTAGTGTACTAAAACAGATATAAGACATGTAATTTATTTTAACAAAAGATTGCAAATACTCTAGAAAGAAACATTGACTTTTTTTAAAGAATTAATAATTGTTTAAGTGAGTTGCATTTCAGGACTTGTGTGTTCTGTATGATTGGTTCCTAGGTTCATGGATCATTACTGTTTCTGAAAATCCTTCATTTGCTGTTGAAATCAAGGGAAACAGCTTAGATAATTTGCTAGGAGCAGTATGTGGGATTGAAACAAATTATAAACAGAGCTTCAAAGCCTATTTGAGTTCAACATAGAGCCACAAAGAGACAGAATAACTGGAGCAGCTCTACTATGAGTAAAGGCTGAGAGAGATGGAACTGGCCAGCTTGGTTAAGATGATATTCAGTAGGATCTCATGAGTTTGTATAAATACTTGAGGAGAAAATACAAAAGTGACAGAGACAAGATCTTTTCAGAAGTGCCTACTGCCAATGGAAGCGGGCACAAAATGGAGTGCAGGAAGTTCCTCTGAACATCAGGATGTGCTTTAATGTACAGATAGGGGAGCACCAGCACAGATTGCCCAAAATAATTATAGATTGTCTGTTCTTGGAGATCATAAAAAATCATCTGGATATGGTCCTGCGCATCTTGCTCTAGGTTTCAACATTTGACCAGAGGGGGCTGAAAGACACGACTTCTAGAGGACCCCCTTCCAAACTTACCCATTCTATGAGTTTTACTTGTAGGCTAAGATATAATACTTTTATTCATTTATTTATTATAATGCAAACTTGTCTTTAAATTTATAGAATTGAGAAAGTTGCTGTTTTAAGAAACTTGCCAGATGAAACTGCTTTACAATGCTGTTTTTGCCTTGAATTTTGAGTTATAGGCATATGTTCATATGAACTGCATGTAATAAAGTCAGTCCAGAGTGAAACGTTCATGTTGAAGTGATATATAGTTAGAATTGAGTCACATAGATCAAGGAATTAATGAAACCTTCTACTTACTTAGTTCCACACTGTGGAAAAATCTGATAAGGTAATACCTGATGATAAATTGAGTTTATGGTGAACTGCTAGATTCAATCTTCGGCTGTAAATCTCTAAAGCTAGTTTCATTTAACAGAGAAGCTAAAGTCACTGCAGTGTACAAAAACTGTCACTTGAATCAAATTCATTCTGACGATAATAGTATCTCACATAAAATCTTCCTTAACTGGGGTCACAAATAGTTCACAATAAAAGAGCCAAATAGAAAAAAACAAATCAACAAACAGTATAATCAATGAATATACAGGTATTACAATTAAGACATATACAAGAGAGTTTGGCTAAACAGGTTATTGTACCAAAAAAAACCTAATCTCACTGGAAAACTCCAAAAAGAGAGATCTCCAGCAAGAGATCCTCCCCTACTGGTAGTCAGCTCTTAAATGGGGTCCAGGAGAGGTGGAGCTTGGCTCCACCCCTTCCGGTAGCATAGGAATTGCCTTCACCTGTGCTCCCAGAGCTGACTTATTGCTCGCCTCAGGTGATCAATCAGAGGTTCAGGCTGTGATTCAGGAGTTCCTATACACAAACATACAAAACAATAAAATAAATTTTCTCTCAAATTATATGTCAAAAAATCATGTTAAAAGTTTCTAAATTTTCTCATGCGTGAATTTATCTATAGCTTAATATTACAAAATTAAGTAAAATGTTAACTGTTTTTCTAGAGAAGAAATTTAGCCTTCTCAGAGAACTCCTTATACTGTTGTTAGTCTTGAGTGGTTAACCTCTTCTGCAGTTTTATGAGTGTTTCGTAAGCATATCAAATAAAAATAACAGTTGATATCTGTATGTTTAAAAATTACAGACTTAAGCTCTTACTATGAAGATTCTTGTATATTGTGCTGTAGGATTTCTGAAGCAGATATCTGTCAAATTTACTTTTCATATCCTTATTCCATTCAAATTCTGATTCAGAGATTGAGTACTATACGTTGTTCCTGACTGAAACCTGCTGAATCAATAGGAAAGATTCCTAACAATGAAAGGAAAACTTCAGAATACTTTTTAGATATATTTGAGTGAGAGTGAGATTACGTTAGCGGAATATTCCAGTTATAAAATGTCTCAAGCTCTACTTATCTCTTTATTAATGATTAGATTCAACTACATTAAATGGCTATTTTTATACAGTACATCAGCATAATCCATAACATATTCAGAACTAACACTAATTTTTTGTGAGTTAGGTAGTGATCTCACTCATAAATAGTAATCTTGCAAAATAAGTTACAGTAATACTCAGTTTAGCTATTCCATCTATTTTAGGTATCTTCAAAATATCATGAAACTTTTAAAAACACTTTTGTGTATAAAAGTCATTTCAAAGAGATTTCTTATTGTAGTTAACGTTTTATTCATTTTTTGTTTTAAAATATCAAGTTACATGCATTGTACAACCAGGTATATTTTGCCTATAATAATGCTGTAACTGTTCATATTTTGATAGAGACACATACTAAAGAATGCAAAATTAGTAGTAGTGAAGTAGTACGTCCTTGATAAACAAATGAATAAATAAATGATCTGTAACATTTTTAATTAAAAATTCATTTTATATAATTAGAAAATTGAGAAGCACTCTGTGACTTGCATTTCAAAAGTATGAAATAAATAAATATGAATATGAAAAAGAATAGTATACAGGGGTAAATTTGTTGGATATAATTGTATAGATTCTTTCAATATTTCTTGCAGTCTGAGGATGTTAGTTTTCTTACAACTTTAGTTTCATGAAGATTGTAGTGTGATTGTAAAGAAGAATTTTTTTAGAGTGCATTATGAAATACTTGACATGACAGTAAAAGCATAAAATTCAGTATTGAATTGATTCTCCCTATCAGACAAAGAAATCATCTCTAGTCTGAAAGTTACGTAGTCTTTTTTTTATTTACTGATTTAATTTTATACTTGGTGAACACCACGTCCTGCTTCCTTGAGTAGTCCAACTTGTGGGGCATATATGATAAATTTTGGAGAGTGTCCTAGGTAAAGAAGCCTGCTGTTATGATTCTGGTGCTGTATTAATTCATTGAAATGTAACTATCCTTAAAAAGTTAATCTAGTTAATAAGACATAAAAACAGTCTTATGTATATATTTATTTCAATTAGTCAAAGGACACATATTTAAAAAATTAGGGAAGCTTTTATTGATTTGTAAACTTTGAAATTTCTGTGGATTTTTATGTTTGGAAGATGAAATTATTCATTAATATTAATATGAAATGAATTGTAAGTAATGTCCTGCCAGTCAGCAGAATACATTTTGTCTTCTACGACTCAGAAGTGTTTAACACATTAAAGAAAGAGCTTTTCTTTGGTTGCTTGGTTGATTGCACTATTTGCACTATTGAATATTAATATGAGTGTTATCTGTTATATTGCCCTCAAAATTGTATCAGATGGTATACTTCATACATTCATTGTCACACTGATACAACTACTGCAGTTCAGAATTCAAACAACAGGCATTAATTTTATCCACCACAGAAGGTGTACAATATGAATAAAATTTCAGGCTTGCAGTTCCAAAGTGCTCTTACATTCTCTTTTTTTCCATTCTCTTCAGTTTTTTCTCCTCCTGTTACCACTAATATTTATTGACCTGAAAAATGAGCAATAAATAATAGTAAATTTTTTTTACAAGCAGAATATAGCCAAAGTCTGAATGTCATCCATCTATCTGAAGAAAGAATTAAGAATGAAATCATCAAGCATAGCTGTAGTTTTGACTTTCAGAAATTGGAAGAAGAAAAAGAGGCCAATTTATTTGATTAGGTTCCTGATAGACACACTTTTTCAAAGGCATCCTTTATAACGCTAATAAAGTTAAAGCAGAGTCTAAAATGAGCAGTAAAAGAAGTCACAACTTTTACTTATTGAGAAAAGAAGACTGAGTTCAGAAGTTCAGTGTTCGATGACTTCTTTCACTGTAAGCTCCGTAACACTATCCAAAACACTTATGTATCTAAAAGACACCTAAGCTTGTTACCTCCATTTCGTTAGATGGTTTATTTTGGAATCTGATATCCTTACTGAGGGCTGTCATTATGAATGCCTCTTATATATGTTAATGTAAATAGATGGATTTTGTTTTATTTTCATCCTCTTAGAGTGTCCAGAGATTCACTTTTACAATACCAAACAATACTGTAGTTAATTTTCCTTTAGGAGTGTGTATCTTGGGGCAGCTCTATAGAGCTAATAGAGTACAAATAAAGGAACGTTTCAAGATCTGATGGGGTTTTAATGTTGGTGTAACTCAGTATATAGCATTATATGACTGGGTCCTGCATGCAGTACAGATGCATTCAGGAAGTAGTAGCCATAGCTAATTCAATCAAGCTTACACCTGCACTAAAGCACCTCACTGCTTCTAGTTCAAAAGATGCCTTGGACACAACAAGCTTGAGTGTGGCTGCACCACAGTATGTAACTGGTTATGTCACTTAGCTTTGGTGTATCTCACAGGAATGCATCCTGTGAGATGCATTCACAGGATATATTCCACAGGAATTTATTCAGGGTTGGAAAGTGCTCCGAAAACAGAGGTGGGCACCTTAGAGTTTAGTACATAAGAATGTCAGGGATTTGATGGATGCGAATAAGCAGTAAACAACTTCTTATTCTAAACTTGAATTGACTATTTTAATGTTGTATGCTGTGTTAATAAGCCTTAATATAGCTTACAGCAATATATGTTAGTCTGAGCATACTAATATCCTGAACTTCAAGAGGGAAGACTTTGACCTGTTCAGGATGCTTGTAACATGTGTCCCTTGTGAGTCATTCCTTAAGGGGTAAGGGGTCCAGGAAGCCTGGATGCTCCTCAAGATGGAAATCTTAATGGCGTCCTCATTAAGTCCCTGATGGGACTCCAGAAGAAAAAGAGAGTCTATGTCCTCTGGAAGAAGGGACGGGCTACTTGGGGAGATTACAAGGAAGTTGCTAAGGTATGCGGGGAGGAAGGTAGTAGGGCAAAAGCCCAACTTGAAATCAGATTGGCCACTGCAGTAAAAGAGAATAAGAAATCCTTTTGTAAATATATCAACAGTAAGAGAAGAACCAGGAAGAATTTCCATTCTTTACTTAGTGCAGCAGGGAATGTGACCATTGAGGATAAGGAGAAAGCTGAGGTCCTCAACGCCTTCCTTACATCTGCCTTTAATAGGCAGATCAGTTACCTTCAGGGCACTTTACACCCTGATCTGGAAGTCTAGGATGCTACGCATAGTACACCTCCAGTGATTCAGGTGGAGATGCTTAGAGAGCTCCTTCTCCATCTGGAGTGTCACAGGTCCATGGGACTGGACAGGCTCCATTCTAGGGTGCTGAGGGAGCTGGAGGGACTGATTGCCAAGCTGCTCTTCATCATCTACTAGCACTCCTGGTTGTCTGGAGAAGTCCCAGAGGATTGGAGGCTTGCTGATGTGACTCCCATCTACAAGAAGGGCTGTAAGGAGGATCTTGGGAACCACAGGCCTGTCAGCCTGACCTTGGTACCAGGGAAAGTTATGGAGCAAATCATCTTGAGATTACACAGCATATGTGTGGCATCCAGGGGATCAGGCCCAGCCAGCACGGATTAATGAAAGGCAGGTTGTGTTTGACCAATTTCATCTCCTTCTATGACTCTGTGACCAGCCTGGTAGATGAGGGAAAGGCTGTTGATCTAGTCTACCTAGACTTCAGCAAAGCCTCTGACACAGTCTCTCTTCTGGGGAAACTGTGGCCTGGACAGTTATATTTTCCTTTGGGTAAGGAACTGACTAGAGAGCCATGCCCAGTAGGTAATGGTTAATGGAGTTAAATCCAGCTGGTGACCCATTACAAGAGGTGTCCCCCGGGGGTCTGGGGGGCCCATCTTGTTTAATATCTTTACTCATGACCTACATCAACGCTACAGGCTTGGGGATGACTGTGAAGAGGAAAGGGACCTGCGGGTATTGGCTGATGCTCGGCTGAACATGAGCTGACAGTATGCCCAGGTGGCCAAGAGGGCCAATACCATCCTGGCCTGCATTAGAAATAATATGGCCAGCAGGAGCAGGGAGGTAATCATCCCCTGTACTCAGCACTGGTGAGGCCACACTTCGAATATTGTGTTCGGTTTTGGGCCCCTCACTACGAGAAAGACATTGAGACCCTGGAACATGTCCAGAAAAGGGCAACGAAACTGGTGAGGGAGCACAAGTCTTATGAGGAGCGGCTGAGGGAGCTGGGATTGTTTAGTCTGGAGAAGAGGAGGCTCAGGGGAGACCTCATTGCACTCTACAACTTCCTGGAGGGAGGTTGTGATGAGGAGACGTTTCGCCTCTTCTCTCGGGCAACAAACAGAACCCAAGGAAATGGCCACAAGTTGTACCAGAGGAGATTTAGATTAGACATAAGGAAAAACTTTTTCCCTCAGAGAGTGATTAGACACTGGAATGGCCTGCCCAGGGAGGTGGTGGAGTCGCCGTCCCTGGCAAGTGGCATCTGGATGAGGAGCTATGAGATATGGTAGCTTGTGGTAGCAATGGTAATGGGTGGATGATTGGACTAAATGATCTTGCAGGTGGTTTCCATTTGTGGTTCTATGATTCCATAGTCACATTACTTCTATTTAAGATATAACTTCTATTGTAATCTCTGCAAGTAGAATAAGTCTTTGTATATCTGAAAAAAGGCTGTGTCGACACGAGTTGTAGCAAAAAAATCCAGTATTTTATAGAATTGATAATACTATAATTGAAGATGCTGATTTAGCCAAAAGACTTTATATGCAGTTTATGTCTCTTTTGTAACAATTGTCAGTAACATGTCTGTTTTTGAGTGAAAAAAAGACACAGAAGTACTCATTCTGCATATTCCCACAATCTTAATTTTCATTCATATAGCAAAACTCAGAGGTTTTTTGTTATTTTTTTCCTGATAGTAAGGGAAAATACACCAAATTTGCATTTTTCCTTAGTCTTGTGTAAAAATGAAGTATCAGTGTGTATTAAACTATGTTTAAATTTTTGAAGTTTGAAACTCGGTATAAGATCTCTACCTAGTAATTACTGTTTTCCTTTCCTTACTGAAATCTAAAATAATGATAGAGCAAAGTGCCCAAAGTGGTTCGCTTTTAAAATTAAATAAAAATTTTAGAATATTTTTGCATTGCCTTTTCTCAATTACTATTTGTATACAAGCCTAATGCTCTATTTCTAGTCCCCTCTTTTCAGATAAAATAGTATATGTCTTGGTTTTGCAGTAGATGGGAAAACTTCCACAAGATACAGTACCACTCTTGAAGCTGGGACGCTATTGTAGCCAGAGTTTAGTGATATTACTAATTTGGCTATTTTTCTTATTTATGTCTTTATAATCTATTATAGTTCTGGAACCAGAATATTTTATACATCTATATGTGCAATATATTGGGATAATAATAATAATAATAACTGAAAAATTGAGATGTAAGTAAAATATTAGAGTGGTCTTAAATAGTTCCTATGTACTATTAATTGTACAGCATTCTGATAACTATACCTTTAAAATCTGAGGCACTATAATAAAAGTGTTTTTGTTTTGTGTATTTTTTTCTTCTTAAAATGTTAAACAAATATCTGAATATAAACAATTTTTTATGCCTTGTAATACACAGTTTCTGAAATGGTTCAGAGATGTTTCAATTAATTTGGAAAAACAACTATCACGTTCAGCTCATGAAGGAGGGAGGGGTGAGCAGATTCTCAAATCCTCCTGGTTAGATTAGCAACTAAACATAATCATCAATTTTAATGATAATCTCTCTACTAAAATTATCTTACAAGTACTGACACACAATTATATCTGTCTAAGCTGTGCAGCTAAGCTATGTGACTTTATAGATAATCAAGTTAAAAACTTCATGAGAGAAAAAGAAAAGTGAGAAATGGGAGGAGGAGTTGTTGGGGAGGGAGGGGTAGAGGAGAGAGGGAGAGAGAGATGATAGGACAAAGAGATCACAGTTCTGGGTTCCAGTGTTCATTTGGCCAACTGTGAGTGGAAAGGAGTGCCCTTGATCTGTGAGTGCGCTGATCCAGAAGTTTCTAAATATAGAAGTCTCAAAGCTCACCAAACCTTCTCTCAGGCATCTTTTTATGCCTGATAGATTTACAGGGTTTGCTATCACAAATTCATAAACTACTTCACAGCAAACAAATTGGCAATAATCAAGTTTGCCATAAACAAATTTGTGGACAAAGCTTCTGCAGCTAAACATGAGAGTTTTGGACAGAGCAAGGATGTCCTGTCTATGCTGCGCTCCCTCATCTGAGCCAAGTCTTCAGCCTTTAGGTTGTTGTCATGGCAATCAATATCTTGCAAATGTAAGAGAGAGAGTTCCAAGCATACCATGATAAACTGTTTTTCATTGGTTTACAATAGCAACAACAAAAGCCAAGTACCTGTTTCTACTTCTCACACTAATTATTACAGACTTCCTATGGAAATAGGATTGGAGAATAATCTCCAAAACTGGTTTAACAGACTTTATTTATTCAAATACACATACATTAAATGTTATTGAATATTTTTGATAAACGTTTAAAGTTTAAATTCTTATTTCAAATTGTAATTAAAAAAAAAAAAAAGGAAAATGTTAAGTTATAAGTCATAAGTTATAGATATGAGAGCAAATTAATGAAGTGGCATTTAACATCTCTGGCATGTGAGTAAACCTATCCAAATTCTGGCAGCATCAGTTTGAAAGAGCAATTTTCTTCTTCAGTCACTTCCTTTGCAGGCAGGTGAAGAAAGATGCCAAAGCAAAGAGAAGATGTCTATCAATATCAAGAAAACATATTTCATTACATTATCAGATCAGAATATGCCCCAAATGCCTTATTTATGTATAAGATAGGCATGCTGATTTATTGACAGAAATGTTATAAAAATGACATAGATTTTTTGTTTTTGTTTTTGTTTTGTTTTGTTTTGTTTTTAAGGGACTGCAGGGAGCACTTGATTTAAAAGTATAAATAGAAAGGCTTTCCTACTTCCATACTTTCTCCTTGCTCCTTCCCCTTCCCCTTCCTTTTCCCCTTCCCTTTTCCCTCTTTTGTTTTCCTCTTCCGCTTCCCTTTACCCTCTTTCCCTTTCCCTTTCCCTCTCACTCTCCCTCTCTCTCTTCCTCTTCCTTTGTCTTTCCCTTTCTCTCTCCTTCCCTCCTCTCCCCTTCCCTCTCCCTTTCCCTTTCTGCAAACATAATGAGAGGATCTTTGTTCCCCAGCTTTACCTCTGCAGTGTACTACCTCTATACAAACAGCAGCTTTCTCTGACTACTTTTATTCTGAAGTATAAAACCTAGGGATGAGTGGCTACTAAAGATAAGAACAGGCAACAGAAAGTGGAAAGAATTGTCCCCTTTATTTCCTTCCTCAGAAGACTAGTGAAACAAGATGCTGAATCAAAGAGTAATAAAAAGTGGTAAGCATTTGTATTGCGGAAAGCATGTGACCACTCAGAAGCTAAACCAGTTGATGTAAATTAGAACATCTTTCAAACTGATGCAATGTGGCTCAGACAGCCGCACGATAACTGGCCTGGCTGTATCCTTTTCAGCTCTTTTTTACAGAATGTGGGTGTTGCAAAGAGTCATTTTGTAAAAGTGCATTAACAGATTTTGTAGCCTACAAAGTTTCATCACAGATTAGAGGAAACATATGCTTTCTTCAGTGCTTAAAAGCAAAATAAACAAATATGAAACCAGCAAAGAAGCAGGTATAGGACTGATTCTTTTTTTTTTTTTTTGTTACAAAACAAGGAAATATTTTCAGGGATGACTGTAATGATATGAAAGATTTAAACCATCTTTAGGAAAATGAGTCAAAATGGTTGCTTTTTAGATAGAATAATTAAAGATCAATTGTAGCAATTATACAAAGGCTCTATAGATAACATTCATTCTGTGTAATTGTTAATTATCTAATAATTATTATTAGAGATAACTATTATGATGTTTAATTAGAACTATTTTGTATTTTCTATTAATAAAACAGATACAAATGGGAAATTATAAAATATTTTTGCATGCTATGTGTTTTGTAGCATATCTAAAATCTATCTGGCTATATTTAGCTGTGAACATGATTGAGTTTGTAATATAATAACTCCTTGGCCAGAAATACTATTGATCTATTCAAACAAGTAAGCAAATAAACATTACAGAAATAAAAATGCAGAGAAAACTTTTTCTATTGATATTATCACGTAAGCTTGAAGTGGTCAACACATTATGTTTTGAAGAAAGCAAAATTCAGATCTACAGTAAGTGCGGCTTTTCAGCATAACTTCCCCTTGCAGTCATATGTATGAGTAAGTGGAGGAGTATAGATTTTATAGTCATAATGAGGACTTCTGAAAGCTGTTCTGCAGACAGCAAGCTGCTAGGATTCTCAAGTTTATTCTGAACATGGAAGTTAAGTACTCACAAGACTCTGCAATTAATTCCTTGCTTCATGTATCCCAGCTTCCAAGAATTTTAATGTTCAGAAATACAGTACTGTACTTGATAATTCCAAATGGCGGCATCAGTTAGTTATCAGTATTGCCTTGCTAGGGACTGACTGTGCAAGATCTTGAGTAGAGCATATGTCACACAACAAAGTTTTAAAGCATATTCTTAGCCACATGACACCTTACAGAATAAAGCCTTAAGTGACCTTTTCCCTTTCTATTTTAAAAGATCGCCACCAACTGCAGTGTGTTTCTATTTTGGCAGATAGATGTAGCATGTAAAATGTACTTAGTAAGAATCTTTCTAAAAATGTTCAACATTTTGACTTCTAGCCTAAAACTAAAAGGACAAAAGAACAGGGGAAAGCAAATTACTTTTAAGAATTTGTTTTCACATGTGAATCTGGTTAACTCTGCCTAAAAACTGAAAAACCAGCAAAAAAAGTATTATTTGAGGTGCAGGAAAAAAAAAAAACTTTTTTTTTTTTTTAAGGTTTTCTTTTTGTGATTAAGAACTCAAAAAACACTTATTTGCTTATAATATATTTTTTCACATTATCTATACACATTAAATTGACATTATTTGGAGAAAACGTTCAATAACAATCTTAAAGTTTTTAGAGTTACATGTGCTCACAATTCATGTATTTTTTTCTCTTGCCTTGAGTATGTCTCTTATTTGGTCTTCAATTTCCTATCAGTTACATAGATAGATAGATAGATAGATAGATAGATTAATCTACATTTTCATTAGAAAGATGAGTAAGAATAGAGGAGCAGGCCTGGAGGCAAAGGTCATGGAAAAAACTGAGGTAGTGAATGCCTTCTTCACCTCTGTCTACTCTGGTATGAGCTGTTTTTTAGTTCTTCCCAATGCTTGAGACCAGAGGGAAAATGTGTAACAAGAAAGACATACATTTAATGGAGGAGAATCTGTTCACTTTGTATAAAGCGAACATACACAAGTCATTGGAACCTAACAGGATGCACCCTTGAGAGCTGATATAGATGGGTGACATAATTGCAAAACCAGTCTGTTATTTTTCAAAGGCCATGATGTTCCTGAAGATTGGAAGAGAGAAAACGTCACTACTATTTTCAGGAAGGAAGAGAATGAAGATCTGGAGAATACAGACCAGTAAGCCTAACCACAGATCCTCAGAAGTCTGAGGATCAAGTCTTCCTGTAGAGCATTTTTCAACATAATGAGAACAAAAAAGTGATCAGGAGTTGTCTGATCTACAGTCTGATCTACAGTGGTCTACTGAGAGCACATCTGTTTTATCTAGTAGCCTAATAGCCTTCTGCAATGAGATGATAGTATGAATGAAGGGAGAACAGTGAATGTTTGATTTTAGTAAGCCCTGTTGAAGCATCTCATAGACAGTAGGATAAAGTATGCTCTTGACAAGAGGACAGTAACTTGGAGTGCAAACTAACTGAATGACCAAGTCCAGAGTGTTGCAATCCATCTCAAGAAGAGTCCCTGCTGGTATACCCCATTGGACAGTAGCAGTTCCAATATTATGTAGTATCTTCATTACTGACTAGGACAGTAAGACAGAATGTACACTCAGCAAGTTTTGCAGAACACACATACCCGAGGGGAGAAGTTAACAATACCCAGTGGACATAATCAGGTGACCCCAGTGAGCAGGAAAAAAATACTGACAGTAACTTGATGATATTCAGGAACAGGAAGTACCCCATCCTCCGTTTGGGGGTGAGTAACTCCATGACAAACCAGAGGTCAGTGGGCTAGAAAGTAGCTTTACAGAAAAGACCCAATGGGTCCTAGTAGGCATGGAGTTAGCCATAAGCCAACAGTATACCTTGCAGCAAAGCAAGCCAACAACCTCCAGACCTACATTAAGTAGAGTATCACTCATAGATTGCTAGGTGATCTTTCTGCTCTTCTCATTACTGGTATGAGGCTCACTTAAGTGTTGGGTTTAGTGCTGGGCTCTTCAGTAGACAGGAGACATTTACATATTGGAGTGAGTCTAGCTAAGAGCCACAAAGATGATTAAGGTTCTGGAAGATCCATGAAACTGTATGAGGATGAGAGAACTGAGAGTGTATGGATGCCTGTTAGGGTATAGTTAAAAAAGATGTAACCAGACACTTCTAGTGGTGCACAGTAACAAGACGGGGACACAAAATACAAGAGATTAAATTCTATTTAATCATTAAAAAAATAAATAAATAAACAAAACTTTATAGTAAGGGTGGTCAAGGACTGGAACAGCTTCTCAAGAGGTTGAGAAGTGTCCATCGTTATTCAGTTATTCAGACCTACTTGGTCAACTTACAGCTGACCCTGCTCTGTATTCAGAAGGAACTGTGTGATATGCAGTAATGTAGGCCAGCCTTGGACGAGCCTGTGATTGGCTCATTTTTTTCCTTCATGAAAGAGGAAATGCCTGTTGGTGTGGAGGCAAATAGGAGGCATCTTATACATTCCCAAATCTCATAGAAGTGGTTTACTGTTTAGTGATATATGTTGAGCCCACAGTAGGGCAGGGATTTACTGGCATTTGTTATAGGTATCCATTATTTAATGATTGTCCAGGTTCTGAAAAAAGTGCTAATTATATACTACCAATTTCTGAGAGAGTGTTTGTATTACTTGCTACAATGTTTCATCAGGTTAAAGATTTGAAAGCCTACAAGCAAAACATTATTATGCTCTTTTCACACATTATATAATAAAAGCTGTAGAAAATGGATAATGCACCATATTCAACTTTGCATCATAAACTAAATGAAAAACAAACCTATTATTTAATCATATCTCCTATTCTCCTCTAGTCATGCCACTAATGAATATCTACATAAATAAGTAAAATTATATATTCAAAGTGTAAATGTTTTAAACTCTAAAAAATTTTATCTAATCAAGTCTTGAAGATATATGGAGAATGAAAGATGCTCCTGGCAAATTAATAGTAGCTCTAAATATTCAATATAGCAAAGAGTGGAAAGTGTTGTTATAATTAGGAATTAATTAACATAAGCAGCATTTATAGCTATCACTTTTATCTTTTTGTAATATTTCTTTTATTTCATGTAATGCTGTGTTTTTATTTTTTTTTTTTTAATGAGTGAAGATGATGTATCTGTTAATTCAATATACTATTACCTTACGGTAGACAACATCTATGGAAAAATGATGCCCTTAAAATCTTCTTAAAATTATATATTTTCTATCTTATGTTTCTGTTTGTTGTTGTTTTGTTTGCTTGTTTTTGCATGTGTGTTTGTTTGTTTCTTTTTCCTTTCTGAGCTTCCACCTATGTTGTGAGGCTGGGCATAGAAGAATGTGTAGTCATATGAACTAATAGCATAGGTTTTTTAAAACAATATATTTTTATCTCAGATGTATTAACTCTACACAGAAAATTGTACTTTGTCAACATTATAAACTTAGTTATTAAAATTGCAGAGATTATGTTTAGCTAGGACTTTAAAGCATTCACACAATTTTTAAGAATCAAAAGTAAGAGTACATCTTTGAATGACCAGAATTCACATTTAAGATGATTATAAAAATAGCAGTCAAGATTAATATTGCAAATAAAGTGCTAATAGAATTTATTTCTTCCTCATTTCAGTGATGAGTATTTCAGTAGTGACTACTGAAAGGGGCGCTTGTTAATATGTTTGTCTGCCTGGTATTTCTGAAAATAAAATAATGATATATTTACTGTACATCCTGAAGCAATCATAGTTCTCAAATCAGATTGATATTCTTAAAGGTTTTTTACAGTGCAGAATGGGACAAATTGAAATGCCTTTGTCTTTCTGTAATGCTGATAGGCATTGCATGTACTTGAAACTTTCAGTGTTTAATTCATAACATTTTTTCTAAATGGAGTTGATTATTTGAGGCAATTCCTTATATAATGATCTTTGGAAAATTTCTACAAATTCAGATCTCTACTTCAAGCAGTAATTATCTTTTATCCTTTTATCATTATCATCTTTTTTCTTTTTCTTTTTTTTTAATAATGAAAAATTGAGGAATTGTTTTGATTTATAAAAGTTGAATTAAGTTAGGTCTTCTAAATAATTAGTTTATTTTTATCAAATATGATTCTAATTTCTAAGAAAAGCATATTGAAATAATAACAACTGCTAAATCTTACTAATTGATGCAGAAGATAAAAATATAAAAAATTATTCCTGGCAATTTCATTATCATTCAGACATCCTCTAGCATTCTCTTAAGTCATCATATGCCTGCCATATTCAAGAAGTAGCCCAGATGTTTTTCTTTATTTTCTGTTAACTAATACATGTTAATAGTGGCATCTAACTCTTTTATCTCTGTCTGTGTTCTCTTTCCATCTCTCTCTATCTCTTTGTGTCTCTCTGTGTCTGCGCTTGTATATGTCTGTTTCTGCATCTATCTCTCCGTTTGTCTCGTCTTCCACATTCTCTGTAATCCTCTAAGAATTTGAGACCTGCCTATTGTTCAGATATGGAGGTTTTGTCCATACTATACTGTTAGCACCAGGCTCCAGAAACCTTTTCTTTTTTATGTAGCAACACTAAGGTATTTGAAAGTGTGCTATCACTTCAATATTCTAGTGATTTACATTAAAATGTACTGCATAGCAGTACTAGAATTTATAAAAAATGGAATGAATCTTTATTATTGTCATCTGAAAATCTCTGTCCAGAGTATGTAAAAATCCATATGTGATTGAGACCAGTCCAAAGAAAACTGAAGGAATTTTTTTTTCTTCTTCATACAATCAGAGAATCACTAAATGTCTGAAGTTAGAAGGAACTTCTGAGGGTCATCTTATCCAAATCCCCTGCCTTGCAAGGCTACCTGGAACAGGTTGAGCAGAAACATATCTGTGCAGTGGCAGAGAGGGAGACTCCACAGCTTCTCCATAACTCTCAGGGCAACTTGTACCAGTGTTTGTTCACCTTCACAATTAAAAATAGTTTCCTAAAGGAGCCTTACTTGTTCTAGTTAATGACCATCACCTCCTGTCATGATCTTTGGAAAAAAACTGGGTACCAAAGAGAAGGCCATGACTATGTTTCCTTTGCAATCCCCATCAGATATCTATATATATATACTGTTAAAATTCCACTGAGCTTTCATATCTCCAAGCTGAAGAGACCCAGCTCTTTTAGCTTTTTCACATAGTAGAGATGCTCCAATGACTTCAACGTCTTTGTGATCCTTCATTGGTCTTTATTTAGCAGTTTTTTTTGTCTCTCTTCTACTGGAGTGAGCCGCACACATCCCAGTGCTTCAACTGTGGCTTCACTACTGCTCCCAAGAGGAAAAGGATCGCATCTTTAAGCATCATTGGGCTCATGGGGAGGGCTTGAAACTAAGTGTGAAGGGCGATGGGGCAGATAGTGAGCCTCCCCTTGATAAGGTGTGGGAAGGCATAAATATATTGGAGGGTTAGGATGCTGATAGGAGCCTTGAGTGACCTGCTGCCTTGAGATTTCCTAACAGCACTGCAGCACATACAAAACTCTATGATGATGAGGCTGTGACTGCTGGGACAACAGGAGAAGGCAATGGGGAAAACCAAAGGAAATACCTAAAAGGAATTAAGGAGTTATCCTTTAAGGGTAGTGATAAGACCAGCTGTCCAGCTGAAGTGCCTCTACACCAATGCTGCATGCATTGGTGCATGCTGCATGTAGCTGGAAACTACTGTGCTACTAGAAAACCACGATATAATTGTCATCATTGAAACCTGGTGGAATGATTCTCACAACTGGAGTGTGGCTATTGATGGCTACAAGTTCAGAAAGGACAGGTGAAGAAGAATGGGAGGAGGTGTTGCTATCTACATCAGAAAAGGAATAGAATGTGAAAGGCTGTCCCTAAGGAACAGTCATGAGCAAGTCAGAAGCCTATGGATGACTGTTAGAAATTGAGGCAGCAAGGGAAGCCTTGTGATGGGATCTACTACAGGCCACCAGATCAAGCAGATTCTGTTGTTAAGGATTCTTTCTCCAGCTACAGGTGGTGTCACAATCACAAGCACTTGTCCAGCTGAGGGACTTCAACCATCCAGACATCTGTTGGAAGAATAGTTCCGAAAACTGTAGGCAATTGAGGAGGCTCCTAGAATGCAGTCAGGAAAGCTTCCTAAGTCAGGTAATAGACAGGCCCACTATGGGGGATGCAATATTGGGGCTGTTGCTCACTAATGTAAATGAGAATCATAGAATCATAGAATAACAAGGTTGGAAACGACCTATAAGATCTAGTCCAACCATCTTCTCATTACCACTGCTACCACAAGCACTAAACCATATCTCGCAACTCCTCATCCAAACGCCTCTTAAACACTGCCAGGGACAGTGACTCCACCACCTCCGTGGGCAGCCATTCCAGTGCCTGACCACTCTCTGAGAGAAAAAGTTTTTCCTCTGTCTAAGAGCTCTCATGTCTAAGAGCTGATTAGCATCAGGATTAGAAGCTGCCTGGGCAATAGTGACCATGCTATGGTTGAGCACACACTCCAGAGGGATATGAGACAGGCAAAGAGTAAAATTAGGAAGCTAAACTTTAGGAAAGCTAATTTCCAACTATTCAGAGAGTTAGTCAACAAAACACTCTGGGAAACTGTCCTCATGGGCAAGGGTGTGTAGCAGAGCTGGCAGATCTTTAATGAGGCTTTACTCAGGGTGCAAGAGCTTTCCATCCCCAAGTATAGCAATCTGGGAAAGGAAGACAAGAGACCAGTGTAGCTGAACTGGGAACTGCTGGTCAAACTGAAGAACAAGAAGAAAATGCACTGGCAGTGGAAACAGGAACAGGTACTGTGGGAAGGGTATAACAAAGTTGTTAGGCTGTGTAGGGATGGGATCAGGAAAGCCAAGGCCCAGCTTGAACTGAACTTGGCTAGGATTTCCAAAAAGAACAAGAAAGGCTTCTATAGGTACCTCAACTGGAAAACAAAAGTCCAGGAGGAAATACTCCACCTAATGAGTGACACAGGCCGGCTGGTAACAGGAAGACAAGGAGAAGGCTTTTTGCCTCGATCTTCTTTGATAACTGCTCACCACACAGCCCTTAAACACTTGGTTTGGTAGAAGGGGATGAGGGAAGCAATGTCCCTTCTACTGTAAGCAAAGATCAGGTTTGTGACGACCTGAGGAACACGAACATCCACAAGTCTATGTGATCTTCCGATGAGATGCATCCCAGAGTCCTGAGAGAATTGGCTGATATAGTTACCAAGCTACTCCCAGTGGTATTTGAAAAGTCTTGGCAATCTGATGAAGTCCCTGGGGACTGGAAAAATAGATAACATCACACCCATTTTTAAAAAGGATAAAAAGATGACTCCAGGAACTATAAACCTGTCAGTCTCACCTCTGTGCTACGAAAGGTCATGGAACAGATCCTCCTTGAAGCTATGCTAAGACACATGGAAGGCAGAAAGGTGACAAAGGAGAACAAGCATTGCTTCATCAAGGGCTTGATCAACATAGTGACCTTATATGATGTTGTCACTACATCAATGGATAAGGGAAGAGCCACTGATGTCATTTGTTTCAACTTCAGCAAGACCTTTGATACAGCACCCCACAACATCTTTCTTTCCAAATTGGCAAGATACAGATTTGATGTGTGAATTGATCAATGGATGAAGAACTGGCTACAGGATTGAGTCCAGACAGTGGTGGCCAATGGCTCAATCTCTGAAAAGAGATCAGTGATGAATAATGACCCCTAAGGGTCAGTGATAGGGCTGATACTCTTTAATATCTTCAGTAACATTAACAGTGGGGTTCACTCAGCAAGTTTGCGTCAGCAGTGTGCCCTGGTAGGCCTCATGATTTTCATGAAGTTCTTTATGAAAATGACCTGTAAACTTATGTGATGGAGCCTACAAATGTGTCACATATAAAAATAAGGTGAAAGAAATGACTGATTTGATCCAAAGGAATATTGATGGGTAGTGGTGATATTAAAGGAATATTAGTGGACTAATGGTGGGGATGGGTTGATGATTGGAATGAATGATCTTAGTGATCTTTTCCAACCTTGATGACTCTATGAACAAATTCAAATACAAGATCTCGCACCTGGGTTGAGGCAACTATTACCAGTACAAACTGGGGATGAAAGGATTAAGTACAGCCCTGCTGAAAAAGATGTGGGGCTTCTGATGGATAGGAAGCTGGACATGAGATAGAAACATGCCGTTGTAGCCCAGAAAGCCAGCTGTATCCTGGGCTGTAACTAAAGAAGCACATCCAGAAATTTGAGGAAGGTGATCCTGCCCCTCTACTCTGTGCTGATGAAGCGTCACCCAGAGTATTGCATTCAGATGTGGAGTCCTCAGTATGGGACAGATGTAGACCTGTTGAGCACATCCAGAGGAGGGCCACAAAAATAATTCATGGTATGGAACACTTCTCCTGTCAGTACAGACTGAGCAAGATGGGGCTCTTCTGCCTGGAGAAGAGAAGGCTACAAGGTTACCTGATAGCAGCCTTTCAGTATCTAAAGGGGAGCTACAGGAAAGAAGAAGAGAGACTCTTTAGCAGGGTCTGTGGTGATAGAATGAGATGAAATGGTCTCAAGCTCAAAGAGGGTAGATTTAGGTTAGATATAAGGAAGAAATCTTTTTTCACTGGGAGTAGTGAGGCACTGTAACAGGTTGCCCAGTGACATGGTGATGCCCTGGCCCAGGAGACTTTCAAGGTGAGGCTTGGGCAATCTGGTCTAACTTTGTGCGTCTCTATTTATTGCAAGGGAGTTGGACTAGATGGCTTTCAGATATCCCGTCCAACTCTAAGGATTCTATGATTCTATGATTCTGTCCTGGCAATTCTATGCTTAATACCGAACAGCTTTGTTCGGGACAAGAGCACCTTGCTGTCTTATGGTCGAATTAGTGTTCAGCAGGACCTACAAAGCCTTTTCTGAAAGCTTGTTTTTCAGCTGAATGTCTTTCAGCATATATTGGTGCATGCCGTTGTTCTTCCTCAGAAGCAGGACTTTGTACATACCCTTCTTGAACTGCAAAAAGTTTATTTTTTAGTTTATGTGAAATGCAAGTAGTTTTGGACTAATATCTCTTTCTAAATGTGGAGTTTTTGAATGATACTTATTTTATGCTAAAAATATGATTACTGTCTAAAACACAGATGAAATACTTTTAGCCTTTTTTTAAGTTTACACAAGTTAATTACTCCCACATCACTGGCTTTTATTGTGCATTTCCCAGTGATTAGAAGAATCATGGAATTAAGAGAATATTTATTATGATAACAAAAATATAATTGCATCACACTTTTTTCTTAGCTTTTTTTCACCCATGCTTAAAAATCTGTTGAAAAAAAGACAAAAACAGATTTTATCAACCCAATGGGAAAAAAAAAAAAA
The DNA here is from genome assembly GCF_905368555.1 of Meleagris gallopavo. NCBI lineage: Eukaryota > Metazoa > Chordata > Aves > Galliformes > Phasianidae > Meleagris > Meleagris gallopavo. Next base: position 30,055,952 of record NC_139435.1, on the reverse strand, counting down.
ACACCAATATAGGAAAAATGCAGCAGTGACAACAAAAATAACACAGTTCCCACAAAGCCCCACCCCTTAGGCAATCTCTATCTATTTTCTCAGAAGCCTTCATCAGCATACTTGCATCATGCCCTGAAAGTAAACAGATCTGGGTTACTGCAAATTAAGGGTAAAAGAAAGTATTAAAAGAATAAATACACCCCAGGATATAGCTATCACTTCTAACTGGGAAAGTCCATTTGGGATCATGCCATCATATGAGACAGTAAGATGAAAGCAGTTGACTATTTGAAGTAATTAAGCAGCTATAGGAGACCATTTACATATTTTGAGACCAAAGGCTAAAATTTGGGTTATGTTGTTCCAGTATTTTCACTTTTAACTGTATCAGTTAGGAACAACTTAGTAAAAAACTTTGTTAATTTGCAGAAACAACAGATAAAAATGAACATATTCTGCTGTTTTTTTCTCTTTTTTCCCTGTTATTTAAAATTGTAGAATTCTTTTGCAGAATATTTTAAAATTAATTTGCTGTCATTATTGCTTCCCTTTTTTGAGCTGAGGAGCCAATACTGGACACAGTATTCCAGATGAGGCCTGCCTATGGCAGGTGAGAGAGAAAGGATCATTTCCCTTTACCTGATGGCCACATTCTTCTTGATGTATCCCTGGATACAACTGGCCTTGGCCACAAGGTCACGCTGTTGGCTCATGGCCAATCTGTTATCCACTAGAGCCCCCAAGTACTCCTCCTCAGAGCTCATCTCCAGCAGGTCATCCTCTAGCTTGTACTGATGCATATAATTATTCCTCCTCAAATACAAGACCCCACACTTGCTCTTGCTAAACCTCATTAAGTTCCTCTATGTTCTTCAGCCTATCTAGATCTCACTGATTGGTAGCACAGCCTTCTCATGTGTCAGCCACTCCCAGCCACTCCCACGTTTGCATCATCAGAGAACTCTATCCCTATTGCTCAATTTCTTACTTTTAGGAGTGCACTTATCCTGAGTATAGAAGCAGTGATGTTTAAAAACCAACCACCTCTAAATTGACCTTTTTCCTTCCAGTGCTCTAGCCCATGAGATAGCTGCAAATAGGTTCCTGAAGAGGCAAAGTTGGCTCTCCTGAAATCAGGGCTGCAGTCCTACTTATTGCCTTGCTTCTTCAGCACAAGATCCTGAACTCTGCTAATTTGTGTCCACTACATCCCAGGCTGCCCTCAACCTTCACATCCCCAGCCAGTCATTTCTTGTTAATAATAACAAGGTCCCACAACACACCTTTTCTTGTTCGCTCCACCATTGCCTGCATCAGAATTTTATCTTCAACATATTATAAGGACGTTTCAGACTGAGTGTGCACTTGCAGTTATGGTGCTTAAGTGTTGACCAACTTTCTTAAGCCCTCTTAGATTCCAGAATAAGTATTTATAAAATACTTGAATACTAAGTAGTTTTTCAGGCAATACTAATCTAGGAGAAGCTATTTACTCCTTCCAGGTCAGAGACATATTACATAAAGTTTTGGACAAACTATAGGTCTCAACAAACATCAGCCACAAAAAGTTTAAGAACAGCAGTGCTGGGTTGTGCACCTGAGATGAAGCAACTCTGGAAAGCATTCCCAAGAAAGGGTATCTGAATTCTGGCTGCCAAGTCAAATGTGAGTCAGCAGTGTGTCCTGGAAGCCAAAAAGGCAAACTGTAGTTCCCGGGGTTCATTAAGCACAGTATCACTAGCCAGATGAGGGAAGTAATTGCTCCACTCTCCTTCTGCACTGGTCTGAACTCACCTCAAGTACTTTGTGCTGTTGTGAGCGCTACAGTATAAGAAGAATAAAAAACAATTTAATGCCCCTGAAGAAGGGCAGCAAAGATGATTAAAGATCTCAAGGTCAAGATTTATAAAGAGCTGCTGAAGTCACTTGGTTTGTTCAGCTCAGTGAATTCTGAGGGGTGTCTTCATCTCAGGCTACAGCTTCCTTGCTAGAGGGGGTGGAGTAGGCAGCACTAATCTCTTCTCTCTGTTTGCCCAGTGATAGGACGCAAGGAAAAGGGATGAAGGTGTGTGAGCAGAGGTTCAGTTTGGAAATTGTGAAAATGTTCTTAACTGGGAGTGTAGTGGAGCACTGGAACAGGCCCCCAGAGATGTAGTCACAGCAACAATATTGGAGTCCAAGAAGTGTTTGTACATTATTCTCACATAGTTAAATTTTTCATATGGAACCAGAAGTTGAAATCAGTAGCCCTTGTGGGTCTCTACCAACTATGGATATTTTACGATATTCTCATGGAAATATACAGGTGTACAGTATATATTTATACACACATATATATATATATACACAAATATACAGTACAAGTATACACTTCACTGGGTAAAAAGCTGGCTGAATGGCTGAGCCCAAGAGCAGTGGTGAACTGAAATAAATCCAGCTGGTGACCGGTCACCAGTGGTGTTCCTCAGGGATCAATATTGGGGCTGACCCTGTTTAATATCGTACTGACCATCTGGATGAGGGGATTGAGTGCACCCTCAGTAAGTTTGCAGTGCACACCAAGTTGGGAGGAGGTGTTGATCTGTCTGAGGGTAAGAAGGGCATACAGTGTGATCTGAGTCACTCTCTATCATATTTGGAAAATCATGGCTGCACAGCTTCACCAAGGGCAGATCTTTCCTGACCAATCTTGTGGCCTTCTATGATGGAGTGACTTTCACTTTTGTGAACGGGGGAAGGGCGATGGAGGTCATCTGCCTGAACTTCTGCAAAGCCTTTGACCTGGTCCCTCACCAGATCCTTCTCTCTAAATTGGAGAGGTGTGGATTTGAAGGATGGACTATTCAATGGATTGGGTATTGGTTGACGCAATCAGAGGGTTGTGATTAATGGTTCTGTGTCAGGGTGGAGACCGGTCACAAGGAGTGTCCCTCCAGGGTTGGTCTAGGGACCAGAGCTTTTCAACATCTTCATTAATGACATAGGTGATGGCATTGAGTGCACCGTCAGCAAGCTTGCAGACAACACCACGCTGAGCAGTGCAGTCAATAGATTGGAGCCACAATACATTGGAAGCCACCTAGAGGGACCTGGACAGGCTGGAGAAGTGGTCCCATGGGTACCTAATGAGGTTCAGTAAGGCCAAATGCAGGGTGCTGCACTTGGGTTGGGGCAATCCCAGGTATTTATACAAACTAGCGGAAGATCTCCTTGAGAGCAGCCCTGCAGAGAAGGACTTAGGGGTCCTGGTAGACAAGAAGCTGGACGTGAGCCGGCAGTGTTTGCTTGCAGCCCGGAAGGCCAACTGTGTTCTGGGCTGCATTAAAAAAGGGGTTGGCTAGCAGGGAGAGGGAGGTGATTGTCCCCTCCTACTTGGCTCTTGTGAGGGCCCATCTGGAGTACTGCGTCCAGGCTCGCATCCCCCAGTACAGGAAAGACATGGGGCTCTTAGAAAGGGTCTAGAGGAGGGCTACGAAGATGGTCAGAGGGCTGGAGCACCTCTCCTGTGAAGAAAGGTTGAGGGAACTGGGCTTATTTAGGTTGGAGAAGAGAAGGTCTGGGGAGACCTCCTTGTGGCCTTCCAATACTGTAAGGGAGCATAGAAGCAGAAAGGGGAACAGCTGTTATGAGGGTGGTTTTAAACTGAGACAGGGGAGGTTTAGGTTAGACTAGACATTAGCTTAGATGTTTTTCACTCAGAGGGTGGTGATGCATTGGGACAGGTTTTCCAAGGAGGTTGTGGATGCACCCATTCATGAAGACATTCAAGGCCTATCCAGACATGGCTCTGGGCAGCTTTGTCTAGTGGCTGGCAACCTTGCACATAGCAGAGGGGTTGAAACTAGATGATCATTGTGGTCCTTTTCAACCCATGCCATTCTATGATTCTATGATCTGGATGGGATGAACTGATAAGCTGTGATCAATTGCATGAGCTGCACTGAGAACAGGTCATGGGACCTGTCCTTTGGTCACAGGAACCGCATGCATCCCTACATTCTTTTGGGGCAAAATGGCCAGAATGCTGCATGGAGGAAAAAGATTGTTGGGGAATGGCTGCAGGAGCAGAGCGGCCATGAGAATATGTACGAGCATAGCTAGTGCAGTGGCACAGAGTGCATACCCATGAGAAAATACTAGGAGTTAGATAGGAGTCACAGCGTCCTTGGGGCAGCAGCATGTAAATAGCAGGCCCACATCCGTAGCTGTGCTCTGTGGATGTGTGGGGGCTGACAAGCGGACAGGCTCAGCAGCACAGGTGTGAATGCTGGCTGAGCATTGGTTGAGGCTAGGCAGCCCACCTAGCAGCCCACATTGTGCACCAGTAGTAAGCGAACACATGTGTATTGGAACCATATATAAACCCTGTGTGTGCAACAATAAAGTGAAGCTTGATCACTCATATTGAGTACTGTCATGCTTCCCTCTTGAGAACAATCTAATTAGGACACTATCCGTGGCAAAGTATGTGGGGATGTTACTTGACAGCCAAGTGAAAATGATCCTACAGTGTGCCCAGGTGGCCAGCCAAGCCAATGTCAAAGGGCTGGAGCACCTGTCCTAGGAATTGATGCTGAAGAAACTGGGCTTGTTCATCCTGGAAGAGAGAAGGTGGAGAGATCTCATTGCAGCCTTTCAGTATTTAAATGGATTTTATAAACATTTTAAAACTTTTTAAAAGGGTAGATTGTGATAGGCAAGGGGGGATGGTTTAAACTAAAGGAGGGGATGCTTAGATATCAGGGAGAAGTTTTTTACTGAGAGAGTGGTAAAGTTCTGGAACAGGTTGCTCAGAAAAAAACACTTGGAGGTATTTAAGGTCAGGTTGGATGTTCCAGTAGTTGACCTAACGGTTGGCAACCCTGCCTGTGGCAGAGAAGTTGGAACTTGATGATCCTTGAGGTCCCTTCCAATCCAAGCCATTCCACAATTCTGTGATTCTATAATATGACATCCTGGCTTGTTTCTGAAATAGTCAGGAGGACCAGGAAGTGATCATCCCTCTGTACTCAGCACTGGTGAGGTCATATCTTGAGTTCTGTGATCACTTTTTTGACCTTCACTCACATGTATTGAGATCCTGGTGTGTGTCCAAAGAAGAAGAACAAATCTAGTGAAGGGTCTTATGAGGACCATGTCTGGGAACAGAGATTATTTAGTCTGAATAAGAGGAGGCTCAGGGAAGACCTTATGTTTTGATAAGAGGATCGTCCTCTTCTCCCAAGTTACTAGTGATAGAACAAGAGGTATTGGCCTTAGGTTGCACTAAGAGAGGTTCTGATTGAAGATTAGAAAAAATTTCTTAGCATGGTAAGGCATTGGGACAGTCTACCTTGTTCCAAAGAGAGAATCAGACTAGATGGCTACCAAGGTCTCTTCTATCCTGAACTCATTAAATACTATGATTTTATGAGTTTACCGCTTCAAGGGAAACAATTTTGCATTACTGTGCAGGTTTCATTCCATTATATTGATCTGTAAGTTTTAGAAAGCTATTTTTTTTCTGTAAGACACAAACAAAACAATGACATTTTGACTATGCCAACAATCTCACAAACTATCTGCTAGTGAGCCAGGTGCAACTTTTGCCTAATCTAAAATCCATCGTAACTTTCTAAACTGTGTTAACTTAGCCAATTGTATTAACTAAAATATGTATCAAGCAAAATAAGACAGTCAGATCATTTATTTTCAAGTAGATATACTGGATCAACTGTCTCCTAATTCCATAGTCAAAAAAGACGAGAGATGTGATCTTAACTGAGACGAGAGAACTGATCTTAACTAGACTGATTGTTTTAGGAATCCTAGAATAAACAAGTTCAAACTGAATTATGAAATTACAAATAAAGATCAGCACTATCAAAATTTCTGAACTTTTTTCAAAAATTATAATACTACTTAACAATTATGGCCACAATGATCACAATGGTCAAGATGTGTTATTTATCTTGTATATTATCTCTGTGATTTGTCTTAACTCAAAACACATAAAGCCTTCAGGGCGTACCCTCAATTGGTTTAGATATGAAATCGTAACTTGATATCCAGTGGTATCAGGAATAAATGCACTCTGGAGCTTGATATGTACCCTGGCATTGTGATGCCTGCAAAAAAAATCAAATCAAAACAAACAAACAAAAAAAAAAACCCACTTTTTAAATTATATTTGTTGTTGTATATACGAATATAAGTGAAAAGAAAACAAGAATATTTGATTTATAAAATTTCCATTCATATTTAGAATTTTTGGTGACAATGATTTTTAGAAAGTCAGCCATATTTTTCATAATATGATGTACACACTATTTTCTTTTGAAGCAAAAAAACATGCTAGTGCTATTTGATCATGAACAGATTTGCACAAAATCTTTTACACCATTTAGAATACTGAAAGTATTGAAGATTTTTATTAAAAAAAAAAATGCTTTCAATTATGTTTATCTAATGGTTATAATTTAAATATCCAACTGCTAAGAAATTAATTAGTCCAACAGATTTTCATGTTGCTTTTTTTTTAACTCACTGAGAATGTTGATTTTTGCAAGACTATTATATGTCATCCTCAATATAAATCATTTCAAAAACAAATTAAGAATTTTACAAGTATTGTGAAATGACATATAAAGTTATATTTAGTAATTTTAATTCTGGCTAAGTACCAAAATATTGTTTCATATATTCATCATTAATTTATTTATTTTGAAAATTGTAATAATGAACACTAAGTTTAGTAATATGAAACAACTAAGTTCCATTTATTAGCTCATCACAGCTATGGAAATTAGAGCAAATGCAGTCAGTTAGTTTTTCTTGGAATTATGAAGAAGTGAGGTTTAGCTGGAAATGTTTTCATGAAATATTCCTATTAGAAATAATATATATATATATATATATTATGCTTTGGAAAAAAAACGGGGTTTTAAAAATGTAGAGTTGGTTTAGGTTTTGTTTCCTTGCTCGTTATTTAAAACAAAATTAATAAAAATAATTAAAGGTTGACTCTTTAAAGATTTGTTTATCTTAATAGGACTGTTTTTTTCCCTATATACATAGGGAAAAAGAGCTGATGATTCCTTATCCGCCATACAGTCCTTAACACGCATATCTGTGAGAAGTGGCCATACCAAAGGTTTTCCAGGAGTCCAATTAGATGGGATCAGGGCTCTTTATTTGTTCCACTGATGCTGTGACTGCAACATGAAGGTATGATTTGCCCTTCACAAGGCCACGCTGGCTATCTTGCATAAACTCTCTTGCATGTACCTTAACATAGCTTCCAGGAAGATTTCTTCCATGACCTTCCCAGGCTCATATCTGAAGCTCATTGGTTTGTTTTGATCATTGGATCTTTTTTTTGATCCTTGTCAAAAATGGCAGTGTCCTCTCCCTTTACCCAGGCACCAGGGACTACACCTGATAGTTACACATTTTCTCAGTGTTAACGCAACCATACATCAGTATATTTTCAAATATACTGCAACATCAAAATATTACATGTTCTGTGGAATTTTTAATTTAGTAAAATCAGGAGATTTTTTCAATAATTGGAATGTTCAGTGTCTCTGGCTTCCTTTTTTTTTTTTTTTCTGGCTTTTTTTTTTTCGTGTTTTCTGGAGAATTTCATATATATCCTTAAAATGCTAATGTATTCATTTTCTGTCTGCTAGTTTGGAAATGGTTCTCTTTCTGCATTCCCATTTGACTGATAATCTTGTTCTAGAAGAGAATGAAATGTGGTAAAAATTAGTTCTGAGAAAACAAATCCAAATCCAAACCAAACTAAACAAACCAAACCACCACCACCAACAACAAAACTTTTGCAGTTCATAACAGTAAGTAGAAGTTTTGTTTCTATACCAAAATCAAAACAAAACAAGCTTCAAGTAAATTCATTTACCCAGCATAGGTAGAGCAGGTAGAGAATAGTCTAATTCCAGCTATATAGAAAAACTATGAATTTCCCAATCTCTTACTTTTTTGTTTGGTTTTGAAATATTTGTTAATTCCTTCATTAGTCGATGCATATGGTGTTATTAGATGTGGATACCCCATCCCTGAAGACACTCAAGGTTAGCCTGGATGGAGTACTGAGAAGCCTGATCTAGAGGATGGTAACCGTGATCATAACAAGTAGTTGGAATTAAATGATAATTAAGTTCTCTACCAACCCAAGCCATTCTAAGCTTCTGTGGTTCTACAATTTCATCACACAACCTCAGCAACTTCATTAACAGGGAATCCTAGAAATCATTACCTCTTTACTTAGAGCACTTCCACAATAAAAAACGGATGGATTAGACACAGAGTTTGATTACGGAGAGATAAAGTGCCAAGTTTTAATGGTAACCAGATTTTTAAGCGCTTAAGGAGCATTCTTTTACCTCTGAATCATAGAAACATGAGTATTTTTCTAGGTTCTCATAGTAAGAGATTTAGTTTCATAAGGAATCCTTTGTTGTCACAGAAAATTGCCTGAATGTGTTAAAATGGTGAAATTAGCATACACGTAGCTGAGATGGAGAGGACTCAGATACTCCTAAACAGCAAATTTTATCAGTAATGTATTGTCTTAGCCTTCTGTTCTACTCACTTTGAAATAATTCTTTCCTGAAACAAAACCATCCTAGTTCAGTGATACAGATTTGTTAAGTTTTTTATTATGGTAAATAATGAAATATCACTGTAGATTATCTAAGACTTTTCATACCACTTCTGAACTCCATGAAAATTTTGGTATTCTATATTTATATGGTAGAATTGTCTACCTTCTCTGTAAAGAAATTATCTTTTAACAGAAGATATACAAGAGTGTGATCTAAAACATGTGGTATTCTTTAAATGTTTGACTTACTTCTGCAGTTAAAGGTGCCCAGAAATTCTTAAATAAAGAAAAACAAATGCCTTTTCCTATAAAAATAAAAATAAAAATCAAGAGGGATGTTACATCAAGGTGCATTGTGAGCAGAATTGTTGCATATTAAATGAAATGTCTTCAAGTGCTCTTTTTAGCAAGTATGCCATCAAAAAGGTAATATTTTCAACTATTCTTTTCCATAATGCCTCCAAAACTTATATTTTATGAGATGATATATTTGTTATCTTGGTTTCTGTTAACAGTATGACATTGAATTTTCATGACTCTTCGTAGTCATAACAAGAATAGTTTATACAAAAATGTTCTGTTGTATTCACACTTTGGACTGACACTATTGAAGAAAATAAGGACAAAGAATGAAGAACAGTGCATGACTTATCTCTTACTGTTTAGGACAAGATATATCACATCACTTTAGGATTGGATGCTAATAGGGAGTCATTCGAGTTATTAGATTTATAAAAATATTGATGGAAAAAGCAAGAGCAAGGAAAACATTCTTGGTTATTTTTATGATAACCCATATCATCAGTGAACATGAACTCTGCACTTCTTCCAACTGCAAATTCATAACAAATTCCTATGTGCAGATTTGTTGAAATTATGTGTAAATTCTTATTAGTCTATAAATAAGAAGTGACATTAGGCTCTCCAGTACAGTTGCTCAAATTATTTTTTTCTGATATTTCATAAACAATAATGTCTAATTTCAAATTTGATTTCAAAATAAATTATATATTTTTTTCTCAGCAATGTTATGTAACATGGTCTAAATGGAGACCAGCTCTTCAAAACTACTAGAAATTGCATGAATCTGTTAATCTGCTACCACATTAAAATCATTTATCTGACAAGTTATGGAATTATGTTTATAGAAAGCTTTAGTGCAATTGTTATCCACCTTTTCAGCACAAAGCACACTTGCATAAAATTTAGTAAGATTATAATCAAAATAGGAAAAAAAAAAAAAAATTATATTAGTTCAGTCAAAATCAATTCCTTGACAAATTTCTTTAGAACTAATGCGTACAGTGTTCTAATTTGGAGTTTACACGTATAAACTGTCATTTGAAATTTGTTAATATTTGAGCAGAGCATAAATTCTTTGGACAGAATAATTGTAACTGCCAGCTTTAGGCACTCAGGAGATAGGTATTTTGAGCCAAATCTACTTTATTTGATGGAATGAATTACTCTGGTATATAATATTTTCAGTTTACTTCAACTTCCAGGACAGATACTATACAGAAGATATGGTGTGTTATCTGCCCTCAAGGACAAAAATAATTTCTTGAACACTCTTTTCCTTAGTGACTTTGCAGTTCAATTTCTGTTGTTATGTGGTTTTTGGAAAGTGTAAGATAGGTAGTAACAGAAATTCTGTTAGATTTTCTCAAAGGAGTCATGGAATCCCTCAGATGATATGTAAATGTCTCTTTGAAGATCAGTTAATGATGAAAATCCTAACACAGTAGCTGAATAAATTTAACTGATCAATAGTTGCCTCTAAATATGGAAGGGAATACCTGACTCAATGAAAGAAGAGATAATAAAGTAAATTACTGTGCCTTTCCTATATATATATATATATATATATTAATTGTGTGTGTGTGTGTGTGTAAAAAGGTTATAGTTATAATTCTTCCATATACTGCAGTAAAACAAAATTTTCAGTTGTATGAAGAAAGCCTATATAAATATTTTCCTTTCAGGAAAAAAACAAACCATGGTAGAGTAAGGAAAATGATGTTTGTATCCCTTTTAAACTTCAGATTTTTAAAGAAAGGGGAAAGATATGAATGCATCAAACCAGAAACTACTGAAGTTATTTGTATCAGCCACTTTAATTTATCAGACTAATCTATTCATAAAGTGGCATTTCATTTGTAGGAGCTCAGTTTTATCTGACAGTTCAGTTTTGACAAACCATGCATGCTTCCCTAGGTACTGAACCCACAAATTCTATGTTCGAGGGATCTCTGATAAATCTCCCTGAAATACAATTTTATGTTAAACTCAGAGCTCTTATATCATAAATCTAAAACTTTTTTCTTTTGTTTAATTCTTTATAATTTCTTGAAATTATGACTAAAAGCATCTTCCTTTTCTTTCTAACTGCTATCCCGTCTATGAAATATCTGTATGTTCTAAAAGTGAATTATCTAGTTTATCACTTTCTTCTAAGAGCAAAAGTATTAAAAAATATATTGCAAACATGCACTTCATGTACGTTATTTTTTGAATAAAATATATTTTGACAATAGTCCAAAAATTATACAGAGACTGAGGATCAAAGATAAGTACTCTATGCTTCAAGCTAAGAATAAACCCAGACAATGTTTCCCATTGACTCTGAATTTATATTAAATGAAAAAAAAAAGTGTTTTTTTTTTGTTTGTTTGTTTATTTCATTTTTTTCTTGTTGCTAATGGAACAGTCATTTGCCAGACCAGAAAGAAAATCAGATTGTTATTCCAAAACTTGATTTGAATGGTCATACTTTGTAATTCCTTTTTGTTCTATGCAGAGTTCAATATCATCTCCAGGGCTCTGTAAGATACATAGACAGATTGAATGGTACTACAGCTATTCATCTCAATGTATATCCTGTTTGGAGTCAGAGACTAGAATGTTGTGAGAATTCTGTGGTCGATTAAAAGAGTCAGATCAAGGTCTTTCTTCTGAAGAAAGTTTCCAATATTGTTTCCTTTTATCATAAATGGAATTCAGATTTGTTTATAAACAAGAACTATAGTATCTGTTCACTGATGATAAATTACTAGTTCTTTTTATGAGACCCATAAATTATTCCTTTTTATTTATTTCTTTATTTATTTCCCTTGAAGATACCTTTTTGCTTTTATTTTCAGTGTGCATTGATCAGAAAGAGCCAAAGGGACATGTTTGAGAGGTGGAACCATGCAAATATCGTGAAGTTCATCAAGGCCAAGTGCAAGGCCCTGCACTTGGATCAAGGCAATCCAAACATGAATACTGAATGAGGCAACAAGTGGATAGCGAGTAGCCTTGTGAATAAGGACTTGTGGGGTTAGTGGATGAAACATGAGATAGCAGTGTGCATTTAGTTCAGAAACCTTATCCTGTGCTCCCTAAAATGGAGTGTATATAGCAGGTCAAAGGAGATATTTCTCCCTCTCTGTTTCAGTCTCATTAGATCCAGTCTGCTGTACTGGGTTCAGCTCTGGATCCTGCAGTGTAAAAAGATGTTGATGAGCTAGAGTAGGCCCATAGAAGGGCCATGAAGATGATCAGAAGGCTGAGGCAGCTTATGGGATTGTACAACTTAAAGAAGAGGGGGCTGCAGGGAGATTTCATTGCAGCTTCCCAGCACTTAGAGCAGGCTTACAAGAAAGAGGGAGAGATGGTTTGTTAGGGATTGTAATGATGGGACAAGGGGTTTTAAACTAAAAGAATACATTTAGGTTAGATACTAGGGAGAGGTGAGGCACTGGAACAGATTGACCAGGGAAGCTGTAGACACTCCACGCATGAAAGTATTCGAAGTGTTCAAGGCCAGGCTGGATGGGACTTTCAGCCCTAGTAGAAAGTATTTCTGTAGGGACATTATAACTAGGTTTCCAGCAGTTAACTAGATCAATCTACACCCATGACAGGGGAGCAGTAGGCCCCTGCCTCCCCCTCCCCCCACCCCCAGCCCCACAAAATGGGAAGGAAGGAAGGAAGGAAGGAAGGAAGGAAGGAAGGAAGGAAGGAAGGAAGGAAGGAAGGAAGGAAGGAAGGAAGGAAGGAAGGAAGGAAGGAAGGAAGGAAGGAAGGAAGGAAGGAAGGAAGGAAGGAAGGAAGGAAGGAAGGAAGGAAGGAAGGAAGGAAGGAAGGAAGGAAAAAAAAAAACAATGGCAATGATCTATGGAGGAAAACTTATTTTACTAACTAAGATATCGGAATGCAAGATAACACAATATAATACAATCTGATTGAAACTGAGACTAATAAATCAAATAAGATAGGAGAAAGAGAGAAGAGAATCAAACCTGAAAAGCACCCTCCAGTACCCACTGCCAGGCAGTAAGAGACCGCCCCGCCTGGAACGGCCAAATCTCATGACTTCTGTGAGGTACAGGGACAGGTACCTGGAATTGGAGCGTTAACACTTTAACTCCCCGTACACTACATGATGTTTTGATGTGGAATACTGAGAACCAAAAAAACATAAAACCATGACACTATGTGATCAGAGGTCCCTTTCAACTCAAACCATTCTATAATTCTATGAAGCATTTAGGGTAGTACAATAAGAAAATGAGCTAAATGTTTGGGACATCTGAGAAAAATGAATTACAATCAAGAATATAACACATATTGGATCTATTCTGAAGTAAACATCAGCAAATATTTCTAAAGTTTGTTAAGTTCTCATACTGTACGAAAGGAAGACATATGGCAGGAATTAATGCTATTTTGTTATCATCAAAATAAGTCAAACATTCTTCCCATTTTTATTACAGATCTCAGATGGGTTCCTACTTAATCACTTCTACTAAAATTTAATGGGAAATCTATTAAAAAGGAAAATTAGCTGACAGGCTTAAATTCTGAAGGAAATTACTTTGAATTAATTAGGGTTTTAAATACATAAATGAAATCGACAGCTCATTTATGCTTCAATGTCCTTTCCCTCTTGTTTCATGAATAAATAGCTGCAAAGAATAACCAAATGAAATTTGACAGAGATCTCAGGAGGTCTTCTGGTCTTTTGGTCCAAAACCATGCTCAGGCAGAGCCACATTTGACCACGATCATTTTCAGGCAGCTTTTGACTATCTCAAACATCTGAGATTCCACATCTCTGTGTAGTCTGCTATTTGTCTGCAACCTACACATTAAAGAAGTGCTTCCTGATGTTCATATGGAACCTCCTGTGTTTCAATTTCTGTCTTGTACTAGCACTGACTACCACTGAAAAGACCCTGCCTCTGACTTCTTTGCAGTCTCCTTTCAGATATTTATAAAAATTGCTGAACTGTGTCTAGTCTTTTCATGTCTCTTTTTAACTGGGAAGGCTAGCACAGGATCCAGCGCTCCTGGCATGGCTTCTCCAGTGCTCAGTAAAGAGGAAGGATTACTTTCCTCAACTTGCTGACAGCTCAATGCTCAACACAGGACAGCATTATCCTTGTTTGCATCAAGGGCACTTTGTAGTCTCATGTTCAACTTGGGATCCACTAGCACCCCCAGGACCTACTACCCCAAGGCTACTTTCAAACTTGGTGGAAATATTGATTCTAGTTCCTCTCTAGGAGCAAGATTTTTCAATTCTCCTTGCTGAACCTCACAAGGTTCCTGTCAGTCAGCCAGTCATCCCAGTTTTGTGCCATTTGCAAACTTGCTGAGGATACATTCTGTCCCATTATTCATATTGTTAATAAAAATATTGAACAGAATTACGCCCAGTATTGACTCATGGGGCATTCTGCTAGTTAGTTACTTCCTACTAGACTTTGAGTCACTGGTCACTACTCTGAGCTAGTTTTCAATTCACATCCCTGTCTCGTCAACCAGCCCACAAATTAGAAGGGAATGGAATGGAATGGAATAATTCAGCTGGAATGGACCGTCAAAAACGACCCAGTCCAACTGCCTCATCACCTTAAGGTTAAGCAAAAATTAAAGCATGTTATTAAGAAAATTACCCAAATGCTTCTTGAACACTGAGAGGCATGGGGCAGAAGACATCAGCAACTCATTCTCCAGTTCCCTTCAGGAAACTGTAAAAATAAATGCGGTTGTCTTTTAGCTCTCTTTTCTCTAGAGTAAATAACCTTAGTGTTTTCAGCCTTTCCTAAAAGCCTGAACGGGTAATCCTCACCCTTCTCAGAATACTTACATTATTTGCATTTAACTTTGAAGAATGGGCTTTTAGAAATGAAGTATTTGACTAAATGCAGAGAAAAAGACTGATATTCCTTACATTCTATTTCTTGTGTTATTCCAATATGTAAAAGTAACTCATTATTCCAATACAATCTCCTTCTTAGTTACAGGAGGAACACATTCAGTCATTACCCATAGACTGAATATTTTCCTAAATTGTCTTTTAATACATTAAGAATCAAGACTAAATTGCACTGATTATGTATAGCTACACAGTGCTATTTAGTTTTCTTATTACAAATGGAATTGCTCAAGAATGGTTAATTGTAAATAAGTGCAAATTTGTCCCAATCTGATGTAACTTTTAAATCCTCATGTTGTCAACAAGTTCTTCATTTGACCTTTTGAAATGTCAGAATTTCATTTTTGTAGTATATTACTATAATCTTTTACTTAGCAGATGTCCAAGAGTATTACAGAGAATATAATCTCTGAAAAAAACATGACTGAATTTCTGTAAATGCTTTTCCTTGTATGTTCTTTATTTTTTATTTTTTTATATTATTGATGATTTATATAGAAAAAAGTAAATGTACAGAAAGATGTTCCATTTTAAATCATTGTAAAATCATAATTTCAACATGTATATCCTCTCAGGATAAATGTTTGAAATATATTTGTGCTTTGCGTTAGCGAAGCAGAACTTTAGTTGAGAAAGAAATAAACTGAAACCTTTATTATGGAAAATATTCCTATACATCATCTGCTAATTATTTTTCCTAAGTTTACAAGAAATGGCACATAGGATAGTGTTGGGTTTTCCTATGTCAAGATGAATAAAATCAGTAGTAATGCTCCGTAGACTGGACTACTGGTATGAACATAATTAAATTTTAGCATTTGCTCCTTGACATTGAGTTATAAAGAAGAAAAAAATAAGTATTAAGTGTAGTACAGTTTCTTTATTATGTTATCATACTGGAATACTGAGTTGAGGGAATACTGATAACTTAAATGTGTGTAGTAGAAAGAGAATATGATGCAACTGTAATAATTCTAAAGTACATAAGCTATCAAGGAACCTCAAGAGTAAATTTTCTTGCTTTAGTCAAGTGATTACAGAAAATTTACAGAAATGGCTTTTATTTTTTTTCTCAGTTGGAGAGTAGGCAGCAAGCGGCAGTAATGTTATTGTTCACTTATTTCCATGTGTATCATATATCATTTTGTATAAGAAAATCATTAAATATTTTTCACAGATATAATGGTATACTCTTAAACTAAATTTTCAGCTTAAATTCTGTAAATTTAAATTTAATGCTGAATTGAGTTTGTTTGATTTTATTTTTCAAAAGAGAAAGAGAAACTAACCATGACATAAGGGATTAGTGATTAAGAAAATTCCGTTCTATATTGTATTCTGAGATAATAAAAAGCAATGAACGTTGTAAATATAATCAACTGTCTGACTTTCGAAGAACTCTGTCTTATATCACCATCTTAAGTTACTTGAATGAACTTAAGTGATTGAAACAAAACTGATTTTTTTTCTGAATAATTTCTGAATTCCTGGTGGATGAAAAATTTAACATGAGCCAGAAGTGTGCTCTTGCAGCTTGGAAAGCAAATGGTATTCTGAGCTCAGAATAGGTGTGGCAGCAGGGAGAGGGAGGTGACTGTCCCTTTCTACTCTGCCCTTGTGGGGCCCCATCTGGGATAGTGAGTCCAGGTCTGGAGCCCCCAGCACAAGAAAGATTTGGAACTCTTGGAATGGGTCCAGAGAAGGGTCACAAAGATGATTAGAGGGTGTGTGCACCACCCCTACAAAGACAGGCTGAGGGAACTGGGCTTGCTCAGCCTGAAGAAGAGAAGGCTGTGGGGTGACCTGATTGCAGCCTTTTGGTACCAAAAGGGAGCATATAAACAGGAGGGTAATCAATTATTTGCAAGGGTAGATAATGGCAGGACAAAGATAAATGGCTTTAAGTTAAAGCAGGGAAGATTTAGTTTGGATGACAGAGGGAAGTTCTTTACAGAGGGAACAGGTTGCCTAGAGAGGTTCTGGATGCCCTGTCCCTGGAGGTGTTCAAGGCCAGGTTGGATGGGGCCCTGGGGAGCCTGGCCTAGTGTTAGATATGGAGGTTGGCAGCCCTGCCTGTGGCAGAGGATTGGAGATTCATGATCCTTGAGGTCCCTTCCAACCGAAGCCGTTCTATGATTTTATGATTGCATGATTAAGCTTCTATTCATGTCAGAAAAGTGAGAGTAAACACTAGTACAAAGTTTTCAATTTCTGCAAGCTTGTCATTCTTTAACAGGCTGAATTGCACAAGTAAGGGAGTCCAAGAAAGAAGGGCAAGAAGAGGTTAGGCATTATGATGTTAACTTTAGATTTTTTTTTTTTTTTTTGAAAGAGGTTTTTAATTTACCAAGGTTTTCCTTCTGATTAGTATTGGAAACTAAAATATTTCAATTATCTGTGAAAAAAAAATTGTCAAAATATCTGAGTTTTGTTTCTATCTTTGCATCTTATATTTAAATACAGCACACTATCAGAGCCATTCTGACCTTTTATATCTTTGAATTCCAAAATAAATTGAGCAGTTGCTTTCTATATCAGTTTTATTTGAAAGCTGTTTTTCTTTGGAAGCTGTTGTGATACTTTGGTGGAGTCATATACTTACCTATTTATTTATCTATCTCCCCATAGTCTTTTTATTTGCTAGGTACTTGATGCTTACCTGTAAATTTAAAACGAACTCCATCACATACAAGAGAAAATATATATTATCTGCCCCACTGATTAACAGCCAAATGAATGAGAAATGATTATGGATTACATTAAAAAAAAAAAAAAAAAGTATTGAATGAGCCTTTTAAAACTTTCAAAATATGTATGTCTTATGCATCAAAAGTACTATTAAATTTGAATATAAAAGCACTAGCAATAAGTAAATAGTATGGACCCCACCTTTAACAAGCTTTTTTACTCCTGGAATAAATGTCAGTGGAAAAATAGAAGGCCTTAAAATACAAATATAAAGTTTTTGTTTATATTTTGTAATGAAAGGTAATAACTAATCACTAGTTTTGAAGAAGGTAGTGAGATGAATTCTCTGTTATATAAAACGTGTCTGCTCAGGCTAGCGATTGTAAGCAGTGTATCAGTGACTACAGTGCAAAAAAGCGCTGTTGAAAAATATGCTTAATCAAAAAGTTAACTCAGTTTTCTGACACTCAGAAACACGTTTGAATAATAAAGCAGTGTTTGCAGCAAAATTCCTGCTCACAAATTTGTTTTAAGAACTGAAAAATTATTTGTAAATTACGTAGTTACTGCACAGCATAATATGTGATCTACATTTTTCTATAATAAGATCTAATGTATAATAAGACCTAAGGTATTCATTGTGTCTAATTCTTTCTCAAACTGCACTGCAAGATGTATGTGAGCTGCATGAGAGGTGTTTTGCATTTCAGGTAGTTTTTATACCAATTGTCAGATAACAAAGAGAGGAAATAATGAATAATGAATAACGAAATCCATCCAACCATGCTCCGGTCTTTCAGCATTTTGATATTTACCAAAGCCTTTTAAAACAAGTTTTTATTAATTAGGGAAGTGTTCTTATGACTTGTGACCAAACACATTTCTTCACATGCATTTCCAGATAATGTATTTTCATAGAGTTAAATAATTATTTATAGTAAACTCATGTATGATCAAAAGCTAAATTCTAAGTCACATTATTCTTCCTTTTTTATTTAATTTTTTATTTCAGTTTGTTTTGTTGTTGTTGTTGTTGTTAGTTTTGCTTTGTTTTTGTTTGTTTGTTTGTTTGTTTGTTCTTCCTTATGTCCATGGAATCATTCTTTTCCTAGACAAACTTACATTTTGTTAAGGGAAAAAAAAATATATATATATATATTTGAAAAGAAATATACTAAAAATGTCGTGGAAATTTATTTTCTCATAAGTTTTCTACATAGCTATTTATTACCATGAAGAAACAGCTTGTTTTTATACTTTCCCCTGAAATAAGATCCCTGTATTGAAGGCTGGTCCTTTGGGAGAAAGAGTTCAAATTGTAAGGGAACATGCTTTCCTCCTAGACACAAAGGTCTAAATTAGAGTAGCTAAGAAAACAAGTTTCTGGTTGTATTTTTTTAACGTATATAATTAAGTTAGATTCACTTTCTTTTCATTGCTAATAAGGTTAAATCATGTCTGTTATATATCTTTTCCAGGGATTCAAAGTCCTAATAACCAAGTGGTAGCTGATATTTTCTCTTCCACTACTACTTCTTTAACTACTAAGTAGTTAAATACAGAGACAAAATAAAACTACTATATCAATGTACATTACAGTATTTTTTTCAATGAAAATATTTTCATTTCTGCTTTCACATAAATCAGAGTATGGAACCGCTTCTTACTCAACTGTTTTAGCAGTATCTGTGGTACTCATAATGGAGACATTTATTTATTCATGTAAGGGTTATTGACAGAAATTTAGGACATCCACTTAATGACTTCTCATTAATACACCTAAAAAACTGTCATACATCTCTTCAATTCAAAGTTGCAAAGTGAAACATACAAGTTAATCTTAAAAGCCAGTCTTTTAGACTGAATACCACTGATCATATCACCATTGCAATTGCTTTGATTTCTTTAATGCATTACAATTATAATGCTATTTGTGAAATTCTTAGTTGTAATTTATATTTCTGAGACTATATATTTCCAAGAAAAATTCTTCAGTGTTTAAGAAGTTGAGGGTGGTCTGATTGAAATTCAGACTTATTCTCTGTGGCAAGGTGAGAGAAAGCAAGTCTTACCAGCTTGTTTCTAAAACAGATCTCTGAATCGAGCTAGTGAATAATCCATGTGAAAAGTGATAACTGATATCTCCAGGTAGAGATAGTAGAAATTTTCTGCCAGAAGAATAGGAAAGAACTGACTTATTTACAAACATCATTAGCAGTATTCTGTGTAGTTTTCTTGCAACATTACTACTGGTCAAGACCACAATTACAAGGAGAAAATGTTAGTTCATATAGTTTGTATTCCAGAGGCTAGAAGTGAGCTAGAAATCCCTTTTATACTTCACCAGATTAAAGAATACTGTGTGGTATATTGCATAATGCACTTGGAAATTTTGATATGCTTTAGACATGGTCTGCTAACTTAATTTTTTGACTTTATGAATAGGAGAAAATGTTTGCAGTTATTGATATGGTTACAATGTATAATATTTTTATTTTTTTACTATCTTATGCCTCTAAAGTAGTAATGAATGTAGTTGCAAATAAGTCTTGCTGGCTAGAGTAATACCTTTCAATGTTTCTGAACTGTTTATGATAGAAAGGATTTCTAGAGGCTCTCACAACTTCTGAAGCTTAATTGAAAATGCTAAAGTTTATAATCATTATTCAGAATCCTCTTCTCTTTTCACAATCACAGCTCTTAAGAAGAGACATTTGCCTTTTCACAGAAAAGGCAAAACCTATGATATTTCAGTGACTGAATTAGGTTTAGTGCTAAATGGAGATTTAGTGTCCCTAACTGCAATTACTTGCCAAGAAAACACTTCAGAAAAATTTTACCACGGTGGATTTTTCATGTGTAGCACACAAATTGTTCTCAAATAACTAGCTGGAACTAAACATAAATCTTCTTATAAATCAGAAGATTATTAAATTAGCTTATTTAGTGAAAATTTCATATAGAAGTTCATTAAGTTAGTTTATACACTGAGAACTTTATGTAAAAAGTATGCGTACATATGCATAATAACGCCATGACAAAGTTCTGCAATACCTTCTAACTGCTGTGAAGTGTGCCAGGGGAAGTGTAAAGCAAACTTTTTTCATGAACATTCTGATTTATCGGAGAATAAATGAATAGAACACAGATTCTATGAATACCTCTACACAAATACAGATGGGAAACAAACAGGAGAAATTGAAGCCATAGCACAGTTAGAAAACTATGACCTAACTGGAATCCCACAGTTCAGAGGTACAAGCTTTTAAGAAGAGATGAGCAAGGCAGGAGAAGAGGGGAGAATTGACCTCTATGGATATACTGCAAAAAGCTGACTTGAAAAAAGTTGGTATGATCAGGCAGAGAGCTTCTGGGATAAAACTGGGGACCGAATCAGTAAATGACACCTGGTGATCAGGATCTACTACAGACTCTCTAACGAAGGGAAGCCTGTTAATGAGGTCTTCTTGTTTCAGCTACAAGAAGCCTTGTGATTGCAGGCTTCCATCCTATCCATCCTAGGGTTCTGGAAGACATGGCTGATGTGGATGTCAAGCTGCTTTCCATCATATTTGAAAAATCATGGCTGTTCGGTGAAGTCCACTGTGACTGGAAAAGGGGAAACATTACTCCCATTTTTAAGAAATGGAGAAAGTAAGACCCAGGGAACAACAGGCCAATAAGCCTCACCTCTGTGCCTGGTAAGATCATGGAGCAGATACTCCTAGAAGTATGTTAAGGCACATATGAGACAAACAGGTGATTTGAGACAACCAGCACAGCTTCACCAAGGGCAGATCTTTCCTGACCAATCTTGTGGTCTTCTATGATGGAGTGACTTTCACTTTTGTGAACGGGGGAAGGGCGATGGAGGTCATCTGCCTGAACTTCTGCAAAGCCTTTGACCTGGTCCCTCACCAGATCCTTCTCTCTAAATTGGAGAGGTGTGGATTTGAAGGATGGACTATTCAATGGATTGGGTATTGGTTGACGCAATCAGAGGGTTGTGATTAATGGTTCTGTGTCAGGGTGGAGACCGGTCACAAGGAGTGTCCCTCCAGGGTTGGTCTATGGACCAGAGCTTTTCAACATCTTCATTAATGACATAGGTGATGGCATTGAGTGCACCGTCAGCAAGCTTGCAGACAACACCACGCTGAGCAGTGCAGTCAATAGATTGGAGCCACAATACATTGGAAGCCACCTAGAGGGACCTGGACAGGCTGGAGAAGTGGGCCCATGGGTACCTAATGAGGTTCAGTAAGGCCAAATGCAGGGTGCTGCACTTGGGTTGGGGCAATCCCAGGTATTTATACAAACTAGCGGAAGATCTCCTTGAGAGCAGCCCTGCAGAGAAGGACTTAGGGGTCCTGGTAGACAAGAAGCTGGACGTGAGCCGGCAGTGTTTGCTTGCAGCCCGGAAGGCCAACTGTGTCCTGGGCTGCATTAAAAAAGGGGTTGGCTAGCAGGGAGAGGGAGGTGATTGTCCCCTCCTACTTGGCTCTTGTGAGGGCCCATCTGGAGTACTGCGTCCAGGCTCGCATCCCCCAGTACAGGAAAGACATGGGGCTCTTAGAAAGGGTCTAGAGGAGGGCTACGAAGATGGTCAGAGGGCTGGAGCACCTCTCCTGTGAAGAAAGGTTGAGGGAACTGGGCTTATTTAGGTTGGAGAAGAGAAGGTCTGGGGAGACCTCCTTGTGGCCTTCCAATACTGTAAGGGAGCATATAAGCAGGAAGGGGAACAGCTGTTATGAGGTGCCGCGGATAGCATCCTAATCAGATTGTTCTCAAGCAGGGAAGCATGACACTACTCAATATGAGTGATCAAGCTTCACTTTATTGTTGCACACACAGGGTTTATATATGGTTCCAATACACATGTGTTCGCTTACTACTGGTGCACAATGTGGGCTGCTAGATGGGCTGCCTAGCCTCAACCAATGCTCAGCCAGCATTCACACCTGTGCTGCTGGGCCCGTCCGCTTGTCAGCCCCCACACATCCACAGAGCACAGCTACGGATGTGGGCCTGCTGTTTACATGCTGCCTCAAGGATGCTGTGACTCCTATCTAATTCCTAGCATTTTCTCATGGGTATGCACTCTGTGCTGCTGCACTAGCTATGCTCATACATATTCTCATGGCCGCCCTGCTCTTGCAGCCATTCCCCAACAACGAGGGTGGATAGTGATAGGACAAGGGGGATGTTTTTAAACTGGGACAGAGGAGGTTTAGGTTAGATTAGACATTAGCTTAGATGTTTTTCACTCAGAGGGTGGTGATGCATTGGGACAGGTTTTCCAAGGAGGTTGTGGATGCACCCATTCATGAAGACATTCAAAGCCTGTCCAGACATGGCTCTGGGCAACTTTGTCTAATGGTTGGTGACCCTGCACATAGCAGAGGGATTGAAACTAGATGATCATTGTGGTCCTTTTCAACTCAGGCAATTCCATGTTTCTATGAAATAGAGGACACTGTTGGAGTGCATTGAGAACAACTATGCAGTCCAGATATTAGACAAACGAACCAGAGGCAAAGTTTAACCAAACCTGGTGCTCAGCAATGCATTAGAGAGGTTAAGACTGGATACAGTCTCGGCTGTAACAACCTTGCCATGATCAAGTCAGTCTTCACAGGAATACGGGCTTGGCAAAAAGCAGAGTCAATATCCTGAACTTCAGAAAAGTAAAACAGTTTAAAGAATTGTTGGATAAGATCCCCTGAGAAACAGCCTTTAGGGATAAAGGAATAGAACATAGGTGACAGTTCTTAAAGGACATCTTTCTGAGAGCACAAGAGCTCATCATCTCACAATATAAGAAATCAAGCAGAAGAGGCAGGAAACAAGCATGGCTGAAAAAGAATGTGCTGTTTAAACTGGGGGAAAAGAAGGAAATGTAAGGGCAGTGGAAGCAGGAATTTGTAGCTTGGGAATAATATAGAGATGCTGACCAGATGTGCAGAGATGGGATCAGAAAAGCCAAAGCACTGAATTTGGCAAGGGATATGAAAAATAACAAGGTTTTCCATGGGTACATTAATATGGAGAGAGAAGCCAAGGAGAGTGTACGCACACTGATAGATGAGATGATAAAAGTGGGAGTAGAAAACATGGAAAAGGCTGATGTAGTTCAAGAGTACATTTTTTATCTCAGTCTTTCCTGGAGTCAGGCTTTCCATGTCTCTCATTTTCCTGTGCCTGTAGACTGGGGTTGGGGCAAAAGAGATGTTCCAGGAGATCCAGAGGAGGGCCAGAGGGCTGGAGCACTCCAGGAAGAACTCCAGGAAGGCTGAAGAAGCTGAGTTTGTTCAGACTGGAAAAAGGAAAACTTCAAGGAGATCTTATTGTGGTCTTCCAAGGGATGTTTATGAACAGGAGGGAGACTGATTTTTTATCTATCTGATAGTGACAAGACACTAAACTAAAAGACACTATAACTAAAAGAAGGGAGATTTGGTTTAGATGTTAAGTGTTTGTTTTTTTTTTTCACTCAGGGAATGGTTAGACATTGGAGCATGCTACCCAGAGAAGTTGTGGATGCCTCTTCCCTGGATGCATTCAAAGGCAGATTTGACAGGGCCTGGAAAGCCTGATGTAGTGTGTGATATCTCTCTACTCATGGCAGGGTGGTTAGAACTGGATGATCTTTAAGATCACTTCCAACCCTAGTCATTCTATGACTTTGTGATTTTAGGATTCTATGAATGTAGAGTAGGAATGCTTTTGGAAAAGTATTTACTTGAATATACAGTTCTACAGGGTAGCAAGGATAGCAGTATAGTTGTACTGGGTGTCTTGTTCAAAGATGTATTGCTCATCTTTTTTCTACATTTATTTTTTTTTATCATTCTTTTTTACTATTTCATTGTCTTTAGGATGTAACACTCCTAGTTATAATGCAAAGTAATAATTTTGTTGGAAATAAAAGTCCATTTCTTCTTATTTAGTTTTGGAGGACTACAACAGGCTTTTGTATGTGAAGGACAATGAAGGATCTAGCAGTCTTTTCTGTATTACAAAAAATGATCTCTGTCCTTAGTAACCATATCTCTTGTCACTCAGTTCTGCTCCATTTTAACTTAAAGTATAATCTTAAAAACTAGTACAGAAAAATACTCATATGATGATTTTCCATTGCATAATGGCTTTCAGTAGGTATTCTCAGCTTCTTCTTCCCAGCCAGACTGGGGACACTTGCTCTGTACGCTGTCAGAAAGCCATTTGCTGCTTTGGAATGGTGATGAATTCAGAATGTGATCTACTACAGTCCAACTGTGTTTGTTATATTTAATAGTTGATCTCTCACTTGTATTTATTTCTTCTTTCTAGATGCAGAACTTTTTTGCTCTTATCTTAGTTTACTGTCCTGGTGAATTTGGATGTATTACCCAGTATATTAAGGTCATGCTGAATTCAGACCCTATACTTAGAGACTTAAGTCTCTAAGCTCAGTGCCTTCTTTATTTTTTAATAAAAATTACTTTGACAGATAGAACCCAGAATGTTGCATTTTTGCTAGTTTTTCATTTTTCTTCATTGAGATTCCGTCTATCTGATTTTAAAATAATTGCCACATGGAACCATTTTTAGAGATTTTTGGAGATTTCCTGAAGCTGATCTAGCTGTATCACTTAAGCATGGACTTACTTACGTATTTTTGGTTATGTAATAGGAAAGATAACCTATAAAGAAGAAGAAAAGTCTGATACTATTTATTTTTGTATATTGCATTATTATTCTGCTTTTTAACAATTACATTTATCATCTTTCTGACTATCAGATCATTCTTTCAGGTGTAAAATTCTTAGGTGCTCTTAGATTTGTCCTTCGGTTCTCTTTGGGCTGATCGATGTTGTTTTGTACTTGGTCACAAGCAAGAGTTCCTTTTACATCACAGACTGTACACTATGAGAAGCAGGAGAGGCTAATTAGTCAAGGAATATATTTGACAAACAAAAGAGAGGAATCTTTATGTAGACTTTGTGTTCTTCCATTTCTTCCTATGAGTTCTGGAAAATGTATAAACTCCTACTGTTCTCAGAAGAGTAGAGCTTAGCTCAGTACAGGCTTCTTAAAAATGTATATGAGTTGAGATCCCATTGAAGAGGTTCAGAACGACATTATAGGTGTAGCTAATTTCTCTGATATTAAGACTTCTGTTTGATAGATGGTACCAAAATATCACCAAAATACCTGGTAGACTTTGTGAGGCAGTCACAGGAAAATCTGTCTATGGTAGTTCACCTTAATTATTGCACTGTATTTCTCTGAGTCTCTGATGCTGAGTTTTCAATATGCTGACATTTACACCTGAGGGAAAGCACATCGAGGGAGCAGAGTACCAGAAAAATTTGTGAAGAATTAGCAGATTTTCAGCCAAAGTGGGAATTCAGTATAACCTTCATATTGAGGAAGGACAAGATCATTCCCTATGATTAAAAAAACAAAACAAAACAAAACAACAACAAAAAAAAGAAACACTGAATATTTCTCACATATTAGGTACATGAAGTACAGTGAATGAAATGAAGTTTCAGATTTCTGTGAAAAACAAAACCAGATTTCTTTTAGTTCAATCTGTTTTATGAATAGTCAGAGTTCCTTGTGTTATACTAGACATAAAGTCTTTTAAACTTTCAAAAGCATAAAATTAAAAGAACTGTGAAATCTGCAGAGGGGAAAAGTTTAGATTATTTTATAGTTCACTGGATGTCCTTGAGAGTGTGAACTTGAAGTCTGTGAGCTTTATAGAAGTATTTTTGTTTTATTTGTTTTCATTGATCTGTTTTCAAAGGTGATTTATCAGTGGCTGAATAACAGTCAAATATTGTTAGCACATTTATTTCACATTCCTATTTAAAATACTATCCTAATGGTAGCACGTTGTCAGTCAAGTAATTATTCTAGCGTGCTAATGAGTTTTGATAAAGATAGTGTCTTTATACTTAACCAGCTGTGCAGCTCACATGAAACAGATGTTAAGCATTCCACAGTATTCAATTTAATGTTTCTCTGAGGCATAAAAATACTTGTTTTTGTGTAGTAGTTACATTACATCATAACATTAAACTTGCTTTAGGGATAAGATAACTCAGTCAATTGAGTTTTTCTGCTAATTATCCCCCTTGGCTATTTCATCCTTTATGATGAAGAAAATAACTAATTTAATTAGGAATCTTAATGCTGATGAAAGGTCTGTACATTTCTGTAGCAGAATTTACCATCTTAACATATTATTAGTATTTCAAATAGGTCAAGTAGATCTAAAATATATATAGCCTAGGTTTGCAGTGTTCTTATTAAATTTGTCATACATGCTTGTAAAGATTAGATATATGTAAAATAATCATGGCTTTTTAAATCTTCTAGCAGAGATGCAATCATACCTAGTGATCACAAAATCATACTCAGGAAGACAGAGTTTAATGAGTAATCAATTATCAATTATGAGTAATCAATTTGGATGTCAGGGGGAAATTCTTTACAGAGAGACTGGTGAGGTACTGGAACAGGCTCCCCAGAGGTTGTGGATGTCCCGTCCCTGGAGATGTTCAAGGCCAGGTTGGATGTGGCCCTGGGCAGCTTGGTCTAGTATTAAATGGGGAGGTTGGTGGCCCTGCCTGTGGCCCAGAGGATTGGAGATTCATGATCCTTGAGGTCCCTTCCAACCCTGGCCATTCTGTGATTCTGTGATTCTGCGATTCTGTGATTCAGTTGCAGTACTATCTTATCGTTAATAAATATATGCCTGGGATTGCAAGTGAAAATCATTGGTGCCCAAATTATCTTCTAATTATTTTTGCCAGTTGGAGGAAAGGGGAAGCCAGAAATACATTTATAACGCATATCAAGTTGTGGCTATGTGGCTGTGCCAGCAGGAGGGTTTTGGCTTTTATGACATTACAACTTTCTTTTAAGATTATAACATATTAGGGGCAGATGGGATCCACCTGTCTAGAATAGGCAGGGCAGTCTTTGATGGCAAACTGCCTAAGTTACTGAGATGGGCTTTAAACTGAAGAACATTGGGGATGGGTTTCAAAATGACAATGTTCACACCACAGTAACTGACATGGGAATAAGCCAGGCAAAATAGAACAGTAAAAAATACACTTTTTCCCTGCATCCCATGAGATGAGCCAGAAGGCCAGCCACCTCATGAGAGTGTATAGCTATGGGGAATCCTATTATCCTAAGGATGCCTGCACAGTCTGCTCCATTATCTTCTCAAAAGTGCCTTTACACAAATGCACACATGACAGGGCATGAAGAACAAAAGATCTGTATGCAGTCAAAGGGCCCTGATCTATCTGTGACAACAGAGATGGTGGGACAGCTCACATGACTGGAATGCTGCCATGGATAGCTATGTCTTTTTTAGGAAAGATAAGCCAGCAAGTCAAAGTGGAAGAGTTGTTCTTTACGTGGGAAAACAACTGGAATGCACTGAACTCCAGCAAGGGAGCTAGTGAATGAACTAACGGAGAGCTTGTGGGTAAGAATTAAGAGGCAGGTAAATGAGGATGATATTATTGTGGGTGTTTATTACAGGCCACCTGATCAGGATGAGGAAGTAGGTAAGGCCTTCTACACACAGCTGGAGGTAGCCTCATGATTCCAGGCACTGGTTCTCATGGGAGATATCATTCACTCTGATAAGAGTTGGATAAGCAATGCTGCTAAGGAACATTCAGCCAAGGAGGTTCTTGCAGTGTTTTGAAGATAACTTTCTGATGCAGGGAGTAGAGAAGCTGACAAGAAGTGTGCTTCTGGATCTTGTTCTTACTAACAAGGAATGTCTGGTTGGGGATATGAAGGCTGGGGACAGCCTGGGATGCAGGGAGCACAAGTTAGTAGAGTTCAGAATCTTGTGTGAAAGTAGCAAAGCAAAAAGTAGAATTACAGCGCTGGTCTTTGGGATAGCCAATTTTGTTCTTTTCAAGAAACAACTTGCAAGTACCCCATGCTAGAGCAGGCATGTGCAATGTGTGGCCTGCAGGATATACGCAGGCAGGGATGGCTCACAATGCAACCTGCCCCGTGCCTATGCTATAAAAGCAGCTTTTTACAATGATTGGGTACAGACCAGCTGCTCAGCAGCAACCAAGCTGCCAGTGTGCTACTTTTAGCATTGGGTCAGCTGAAACTAAGGCACTAGCAGGTCAGTGCTGAACAGTACTTTCTCAAGTGGTAGCAAATAACTATATGCACTTTAACTAAACTGAGAGCTATTAACAGTAAAGAAAATGCAGCTGTGCTTTCCATTTTAGTAAAGGAGTTTGAGAATATGTTTCAAGATCACACACACACACACACACACACACACACACACACACACGCACGTTTGCAACACCATTGCCAGTTATTATAAACACATTATCTGCAAATTTTCAAATGGAATGTATTTCAAGTGGAATTTTGGAGTTTCAATTGGATATTCAGATTCATGTCTCCTTACTAAACTTTCCTAAGAACTCTCTTAATGGAGAAAAATATGCTTTGCTTCCCAATCACGTGTTTTCAGTGTCATCACTTTTTGGCAGTATGCACATCTGTGAACAGTTGTCAAGGATGAAATACATGGAGAGTAAAATTTTATTGAAAATCTCTGATGAATACCTCAAGAACTAGCTAAGGATTGCGGCCACTTTCACTGAACAAGGCTGATGTTTTAGTTTCACAAAATCAAGGTAAAATATCCCATAGTTTTATGTTTGTAATAATTTCATCCATAAGAAAGAATAGGCATCAAACTATTTGCAAAAAGTGAATTTTGAAAACAAGAGGTTCTTAATCCCTATGTTCAATTCTCTGGCATCTTTTTCAGTTCTAAAATACAAATATAAACTAGATATAAGTACAATGTACACATAGTCTGTAACTAATCTGTATCAGCAAAATTTTTGCTTAGTTGAAACAGTTCTTCACTGCTTACCCAAATTCACTTTATTTCAGCATCTAAATTCTGCTGTCTATTTACATTTTTCTACAGACTGTGTTAACTTTAATTTGAAAATCACTTCTAGAATCTGTTTTCTCATGCATTTAACAGTGTTGACTATTTTGTCCTTTATTAACACTGCTGGTGGCTTACTGACACCAAGGACTTTAATGTTGTGCCACTATTTCTCCAGTGGTAGATGAGATTCATTTTCTCTGCTCTGAGCTTCTAGCCATTTTCCTGCATGCCAACAAAGGTATTTGTCCACATAAGTGCTGATGTCTGTAGACAAGATGAAGACATTATTTGAGTCTAATATGTCCAGTAATTCCATAGGGCTCCCTGTTTGTCATGTGCTCGCATGTTTTTGTGATTTTCTGTATGTTTGTTCGTTTGTTTTGTTCTATTTTGTTTTGCTTGTTTTTCCAAATTAGTCTCAATATTATGTTTAATTCTTGTTTTTAGTTTGTGTTATTGTTACTTCTTGTTTTTTGTTTTTTTTTTTCCTGCATTTGAGCCATGTATCATTTTTGCCCAACAGAATTCTGTTTAAAAAGATAAATAGATTTAGAAACTGCTGCATGCCTGAAATAAGAAAAGCAAGAATGCTATTAGAAATCATCTGTCCTCATATTCAGACCTCTGTTTCATTAAATTTGGCAACACAAGTTTTATTTTCAGAGTATTGTAAAGATTTTGCTGATGTTTTGACTACTTTTCATTATTGTCTACTAATGTAGCCTCTTTTATACATTCTTCGTAAGGCCTTTTATAAGGGCAAGTTGTAAGAAATACTAGATCAATTTTCCTCAATGAGAAGACCTATTTGCTTGGTATGACAGGCAGGAGGTACTTCCATATAGTGATATCAGATATTTTTGTTTTATTAAAAACTTGTTCTCTAAAAGTCCTTGCTTAAGGAAGATATTTGTTTCAGAAGAAATTTCTTCTTCTCAATATTTCTCAACTTCTTAAACGTAAATTTACTTCTTCATTTTTTGGGATCAACTTGAGGTCGTCTACTGTTACACAAAACAACTGTTTTTATCAGTCAACTGCCTAACCTACTGAACAAACTTTTGTTCTGAGATTAGTAACAGAGTTTAACTCCCATTTGTTATACCAATCCTTTCATTAATACAGAATCATTAACTCCTTCATACAAATAACACACTTTGTATTTTTTTAACTAATATTTGTTCATAAAATTTTGATTGAGAAAGCCTTTTGACAAAAACATAATTCTTGAAAAATGGATGTGATACCAACCAAATTTTTCATCATTTTTTGCTTGCTTGTTTGTTTTGTTTTATATTAGTAATGGTTATATTGTGATCTGTAAAATTACCAAAGACTGGCTAAGAATATTTTTTTAAATTAGAGACATTTAACTCTTTGCGTAAATAAACTGATTCCTTGTGACAGACAGTTGATGTTCAAAAGTAAGGATTAATTGTTCTGCTTGCTTTGAGGAGCTCTGAAGTCTTTAATGGTGAAAAATTTTAATAATTGTAGGTGCTTCTTTTCATGTCCTTCTTTAAAGAAAGCTATGGATTAAAAATCTTCAAAAAGTGTTAGCACTGCACTGTTTTACATTTGGGACATTTAACTTTTTGCAAGATAGTAAACTAATCAAATGCAAAAGTCCTTTATTGCTTTTATATCTTTGGCTGATCTTTCTATGCAAACCTCATGATGAGAGGTAGTTGTATTTAGAATGGATAAAAAAAGCCATTAGGGTCTTTTGTTCATGACTTTTTTAATTTCCACTTTTTGTAAGAATTTGTACTAAATCATCACAGAAATGAGTAATACATGGTCAGTATTTACAGTCATATATGACGACCTTCTCAGATCTATTCTCTGTATAGGATGAAAACTGGAACTAGTTAGTCCTATGATACTGATTTTATCCTATACAGACTTTCAGAAAATAGTATATAGACTGTTTTTATAATGACTGGATAAGTAACTGACACAACATTTATCTGTGCAACGTTGTAATAAATGTAATAACGCATATAATGACAAAATATACCATTATAAAATCATATAAGATATGTAGTAAAATTCAGCATAATAATAACATATACAATACATTTTCAATGATGACTTTTCATAGTGGTCTCCCTTCTGATACAGTGAAGTATAGAATTATTGCTTGGATTGAAATGGGCCTTAAAGATCATCTAGTGTTCCAACTCTCTATCATGAGCAGGGTTGTCACTCACTCAATCAGGCTGCTGAGAGTCCCATTCAACCTGATCTTGAACACCTAAATATTGATGTCAGTAAGACATTTTTGAAACTTCACATTTAAATATTATTAACATAAAAGTCAGATACTGAAGTGGTAGTGGCTGCTTGTTTCAGTGTTTCACTCTTAATTGAAAAATAAATTGTATATGTCTTTAGTTGTTGTGTAACTATAGGTGATGTAATCTTTTAAATTCCTGAGAAAGATATTATATACACTTTCTAGCAGTTAAATTAAACATAATTCCTCAAGAAGTGTGAAAACATATGATAGTCAGAATGATAGAAAAAGATATCTTCTTTTGCCTCTGTAACAATGTTGTGTTCTTCTAGTGCACTACATGACTTTTTAACACAAGAAATAACTGCAATAGCAGGAGTGGTGTTGCTCTGCTGGACTAGATGTTTTTCAGTACTGAAAATGATAATTAAGAACTACATATGCTTTCTGCATATTACAAGACAGTATTTAGAATGAAGGTCTTATAATGTTAATGTTAGCGAACTCAGCAATAGATTGTAGCCAGTTAGAACTTCCTGGATTTTGATTTTGTGTTGGGTAAGATTTCACACTGTATCAATTTAAATCTTGAAACTGATTCTTTTCTTCTTCCTTCAGTAATTGTATATATTCTTCTCTTGTGGAAAATACGGAGGAGTTAGGTAAAAACTCTGAGTTAAATATAGATTCTCATCTCATACGTTGCTCATGATAGAAATTAGAAGGTATTTTAAAGTACGTATTTTCAAACAATGTAAAGAAGCTATTCTTGATTAATAAAAAAAAAGATGTCTTACTGACATGGTTAGACAGTTTCATAATGGGAGAATGTTGCCCTAATTTCCCTCAATGGGTGTGACTTTCATACCAACATCTCTTTTGATGACTTACCTTCAAAAAGTTTTTTTTTTTTTTTTTTTTTCCTCCTGTTATTCTCAAGAATAATTCTAGGTTCCATTTTATGTTTTGTTTATTTGTTTGTATTTTATCCATTTGAATCTTCTTTAAAGAAGGTATCAGGTACATTTTTTGGAAGTGAGATAGGACTTTAAATGTCTCCTTGGGACAGAACATTTGTTCTATATTAACTCCACAAGTAAACATTAAAAAAATAGAGATGTGGAATACTACCTTTTTCCTAAAAGTTCAGGGTGACCATCAGTGAGGCAGATATTGTATGTAACATTTTTCTTCTCTACCATTCATTCCTTTTCAATATGCTAAAGTCATAGTACTAGGATAGAAATATTTTTGACTTCAAGTGATATATCTGCAAAAATCTCTATAAAGAACTTCATTATTAAGTGGGTGTTTTGATATTAACATACTTAATGGCAAAATCTGACAGAATTTTTTTTAATGTACTTTGAAAACTAAGTCCTTGATTTCACATTTTCTTTTTGTATATCTCTTCATATTCTGATTTAAAGGTATGTCATCATGCTTTCTTGAATAAATACACTGTTAACTAAACTATCTGAAAGTGGAAAGTGCATTTTTAATGAGAAGATATAATAGGATTTTTAAGTAATTTCTTAAAATATGTTAAATTTAATGCTGCCCAGAATGTTACAAAATTCATCTGCATGCTGTATCATAGAATGGCCTAGGTTGAATAGGACTATGATGATCATCTAGTTTCAACCCCCCTACTATGTTCAGGGTCGCCAACCACTAGACCAGGCTTCCCAGAGCCACGTCCAGCCAGGCCTTGAATGCCTCCACGGATGGGGCATCCACAACCTCCTTGGAAAACCTGTTCCAAGTCACCACCCTCTGTGTGAAAAATGTGCTCCTAGTATCTAACCTAAACCTCCCCTGTTTCTGCTTAAAAACATTCCCCCTTGTCCTATCAATATCCACCCTCGTAAACAATTGTTCCCCTTCCTGTTTATATGCTCCCTTCAAGTACTGGAAGGCCACAGTTTGATCTCCCCAGAGTCTTCTCTTCTCCAAGCTAAATAAGCCCAGTTCCCTCCACTTTTATTCATAGGAGAGGTGCTCCATCCTTCTGATCATCTTATTAGCTGGGGACCCCAAGCCTGGATGCAGTACTCCAGATCAGGCCTCACAACGGCTATGTAGAGGAGGACAATCATCTCCCTCTCCCTGCTCGTCTCCCCTTTTTTTAATGCAGCTCAGGGTATAGTTGTCCTTCCAGGATGCAAGTGCACACTGCTGGCTCATGTCCAGCTTTTCATTCACCAAGATGCCCAAGTCCTCCAGGCTGCTCTCAAAGAGTTATTTTCCCCCAGTCTATATCAGTACTTGGAATTGGCCCGGTCCAAGTGCAACACCTGGCATTTGGCTTTGTTGAGCCTCATTAGGTTTTCATCGGCCCTTTTCTCCAGCCAGCCCAGATTCCTGTGGATGGCTTCCCTTCCCTCCAGTGTTTCAGCTGCACTGCTCAGTTTGGTGTCATCTGCAAACTTGCTGAGGGTGCACTCAATTCAGTCATCTATGTCACTGTTGAAGAGCACTGGTCCCATGACCAACCCTTTGGGGACGCCATTTGTGACCGACCTCCACACTGACACAGAACCATTAATCACAGTGCTTTGGCTGCATCCAGCCAACCAATTCCTACTCCATCGGACAGTCCATCCTTCAAATCTATACCTCTCCAATTTAGAGAGAAGGATGTGGTGAGGGACCATGTCAAAGGCCAGGTAGATGCTTTATATAAGGTCTATATGCTATATATAAGAAAAAAGTAGCAATATGACATTTTCACAATTTTGTCTCTCTCTTATCACTATTTAATGGAAAATTTATTTATTTTTTTAATTAATAATTCATTAACCAAAATGCATAAACTTTCAGTCTTTTACTCAAGCATCTAAGAAAATATGAGACTTTTTGAGAAGTAAGGACTTTGCTAACAGAGATGTATTTTGGATGATAGTGAACCTGAATGTAAACTTGAATGAAAATTTTTCAAGATCTCTAAACTGAGTTGCCCTCAAGGCATAAAAAATTGGAAGATACGTGGCAGTTATTATTGTACAATACACAGGATATTCAATAAATGACAGATATATTACTGACATTAATTAAATGAACAAAGGTGAAATCTTGCCAGCTACTGAACATTCGGTACAACCTAATAGTGGCAAATCCCTCTCACTCATTTTGAACAATAACAAAATTTCAAGATGTGTATCTAACTTCATCCCAGGCACCAATTAAATGTTTGTGTAAATGTTCTACAGCTTTCAAGAACAATTGTATCATTAGAGCATTTAAAGTGCTGTGTCAGCAGGAAATAGAACAATAGCTGCATGAAAAAAAAAAAAAAAAAAAAGAAAGCGTAGAGCTGTTACATGCTTTTTGTCCTGAGAGTGGTATACCTCGGACAGCATTATTCCTTATTCATTCATTCATTCATTCATTCATTCATTCATTCATTCATTTACTTAACACAAGGGATAAATGAAAGATAATTTAAGTAAAAAACAAACAAACAAACAAAAAAAACAAGATTTATGAGAGCATCTGTAAGTAGACATGATTCTCAATGCTAATTTCTCACTTCACCTCAAGTATTTTCATTTAATTTTTTTAAGAAATAAAACTGAATCTACTTAGATTATCTCCAGGAATCTTCTAGAATGTATAGACTCACACAAATATGGAGCAAAACAACCATTATTCTGTTCCATTTTGAGATGACTGGAGCACAGCAGGATTTATCTGTGTTAGGATTTTTGAAACACAGAACAGTGTTAATTTCTCTCTCCCTCTCTCTCTCTCTCTTTTTTTTTTTTTTTTTTTTTTTGATCTAGAATCCAAATCCTCATTTTGCTTAGATTTAACTCTCTTAGACAAATTGTCCAAGTCATACAAGCATAATTCTTACATCAGATCCTTCCATCTTCCTATTTAAAATCAATTGAATTTACTCTTCTTTTTCTATGTTGCCAAATACTAGTACATGTAGAAATAGCCTTTCCTCAATAGGACTCAAGTATAGTTTGAGTAAGAGCCTGTCTTTCCCTGTTTCAAATAAAAGGTGATTAGGTAAAATGATAAGGTATAGAATGGCACGTTGTTCCAGAAATGTGAGGTCTCCATAAACTAGCCTACACGAAGTGCTGTCTTTGACCTAACAAGTACACCTGCACATATTACAATTACTATCTTTTTTTTCTTTTGAATCCTGTTAGATACAATTCTAATTGGAGAAGAGATGGAACAACTTTTTACTACTGTCATAAGGGACTATATATATATGGAACAGCTTTTTACTACTGTCAAAAGTAGTAA
Source organism: Meleagris gallopavo (assembly GCF_905368555.1). Taxonomy (NCBI): domain Eukaryota; kingdom Metazoa; phylum Chordata; class Aves; order Galliformes; family Phasianidae; genus Meleagris; species Meleagris gallopavo. The sequence goes on along the minus strand of NC_139435.1, from coordinate 30,019,993 downwards.
ATATCCATTCTAGCTAAAAAGCTGAGCCAGTATTATGTCAGGAAACTGATGTAAGACACTGGAGTGGCTCAAGTGGAAGATATCTAACTAAACATTCTGAGGATGGACTTTTTGCAACTGAACATATCAAACAGTGTTCAAAGCACCTTCTAGAAAAGGAAATTTCATCTGTAATGCAACAAAGAGCCTGCTATCTCTGCATTTTTTAATTTATTAGTCTCTCGTGGATTCTGAATTAAATTACAATGAAATATATCCACTGAGTCTATCACAAGAACAGTCTTTTCTATTAAAACATTCTATTTAGATTTCTGAGATTTGTGTGTAGAATATTCCAGAAGACTGAAATGTTGTTTGAGGGACAAAATGCAAATTTAATCCTTGAATTCAGAAAATAAATAAGTAAATAAATAGATAGATAGATAGATAGATAGATAGATAGATAAATAATCCTGTTCAAATCTGAGGTAGTGAAAGGATGTACAATCGATTTTGTGAATAAGAAAGTTTACAGAAGTAAGGAGGGTTAAACTTAGGAGTCAAATATTAAAACTGTACCTGACTTATATTATCATTTCTCCATCAATGGTTTACATAATTATATGTTAGTTTGTGTGTTTTTTTTTCAGGGTAGAAATTTATAACATTATCCTCCAGCTTAAATTTAGAATAAAAATAATTTCAGAAATGTAAGACACTAATTAATGAAATGCTTTATTTGTAGAATAATCTAGCATCACATGTCATATGCTTTAAAGACTATCTAAAGAGTAGAGCAAGAAAATAATAAAAAGAAAAATTGAAGAAGGTTAAGAGACTCATTAGATATTGATTCCAGAGAACTACTTGATGAGAGAAAAAAATTTTAGCAATTAAGTTGGACTGATAGCATCTTATTTGTACAATAATTTGTTGCAACAGAGAAAAACATTGATTCCTGTAGCAATTTTGATAATATTTATGGAGATAAAAAATTTTTCTTTATCAATATGCATGTTAATCATTACTTTGTTTATAGAGAAAAGAAGAATGCTTTCTCCAGTAATTTGAAATGGAATTGAAATTTGGAATTATCCAAGAATCAAATTCTGACCAAGGGATTTTAATTGTTTGTTTGTTTTCCTACTTTCACCCCTCTTAGGTTAGTTTCAAAGCCTTTCACATTGAGTCCATTTGCTTATAAGCAAATAACTGGTAGTGCTGTGCATTGGATTAGTCCTTTCTGCAGGAGAAATTATCTCATGGGGCAGGTTCTCTTCAAAGTTAAAATCTTCTAATTTTGTCTAGATTCAATTATCATTGGAATTTAAATTTTTTGAAGAGAATTCTATTCAGTGATGTCCATCATTGGCAGCTTTCCATTAACATGAATTGTGTTTATGTCTGATTTAAGAAGCCTTGAAGGTTTTATGTTTCTTTGTTTCCAAAGACCAAAAGTTCTGCTGTGTCTGTAAAATAAAATTAACAGATTCTGACACTAATTTTAAAAGTACTATTGAGTAGATCCACATTTAATTAGTTACCCAAGAAATCAAATTTCAGTATATGGTTCGAATGCTTAATAATTCTGCTTTCTCAATGATGTTTGGAACACAGCAGCTCAAGTGTGATTAAAATAGCAATTAATTTTGTAGCTCCACAAAAATAAAGATTTAGAATTTAAATCTCTAAAATATACTTCATGTCTGCAAGTTACAGGGCTTCTCATAGTGAATAATTCCAGGACTTTGTAAGCTGCATTGCGCAAAATATGGAAAACGATGTCTAAAGGCATGGCATCTCTATCAGTGCTGCATTTCTAAGTGGAATTGGAGCTGACTGCTGTTTAGTTTTGTTTCTGTGTTTCAGAATCCGAACTTATTTTCCCCTCATGTAAAACATCATCTCTATTTCATCCTGTAAGTAGTTATTTGGAGTGCATTAAAAAGAATGTGGCCAGCAGGTCGAGGGAAGTGATCCTCTCCCTCTACTCTGCCCTGATAAGGCCTCATCTCGAGTACTGTGTCCAGTTCTGGGCTCCCCAGTACAAAAAAGACAGGGATCTCTTAGAAAGAGTCCAGCGGAGGACCACAAAGATGGTGAAGGACTTGGAGTATCTCCCCTGTGAAGAAAGGCTAAGTGAACTGGATCTGTTTAGCCTTGAGAAAAGAAGACTGAGAGAGGACCTGATCCAGATCTATAAATATCTAAGGTGTGGGGGGCAGAGTGGCGAGGCTAGACTCTTTTCAGCAGTGTGTGGAGACAGGACAAGGGGAAACGGCCAGAAACTGGAGCATAGGAAGTTCCATTCCACACAAATGTGCACAAGAACTTCTTTACGGTGAGGGTGACAGAGCGCTGGAACAGGCTGCCCAGGGAGATTGTGGAGTCTCCTTCTCTGGAGATATTCAAGACCTGCCTGGACACTTGTGCAATCTGGTGTAGGGAACCTGCTTTGGCAGGGGGGTTGGACTCGATGATCTCTAGAGGTCCCTTCCAACCCTTATGATTCTGTGATTCTGTGGTTCTGTGATTTCTCTTAGTGGAAGGGCTGGAAAAGGTTGTAAATATATCCGGTTGTTTCAGAAATTGTCATAAAATCTCAAGACACACAGAATCATAAGGGCCAGAAGGGACCTGTGGAGAGCATTTAGTCCAACTCCCAGATAAAGCAGATTCCGTAGTGTAGTTGCCCTTCTCTAAAAAAGCAAAACTCTAACAGAGGTGTGTCAGAAACAAGTATGGCTGGACACAATTGTTTTCTGAAAAAGTAACAGAAATATGTAATTAGTGGATAGACAATGTTAATATTATTTATAATAGCACAGTTCTCTAAAGGATAATGAGGAGAAATTTACCACCCCTCTCTGCTCTGCCCCTAAATTCCTATAAATACTCGGAGTATATTTACCAATTCTTTCAATCTGAATGTCTAGACAAGTGAATTTCAAGCCTGCTTGTGTTTCCACGAAGATCTGTCAGCTTTTATGTGGTAGTCAGCAAAACATTATATTTCAAGAGCAGAAATTGAATTATTTTTATCTTAATGTCTGGTCTCCAAATAATTATGTTTCATTTCCAATATCCAGTTTTGTATATTATGTTTGAATTGAAAAGGCTATAATTAGCAGGGCAGCTCAGAACACTACCATTTCTCTACAGCATTCCTCTATGATTTCTGTTCTCAGGTTTACCTACTTTAGTCTGAGAAATATGTATTCTCAGCTAGTCTTTCAAAAAAAACTGATTTTTATTCTTTATTTCAGTCCTAAGAAATTACTTTTATTGATGTGTTTCAAGTGGACAGTCATTTGGTACTAGTCACTGCCTTAGAGCTTGGCCAAAGCCAAAATGTATTCAAAGCATTTGTAACATGGTTTATTTTAAAAAGACATTGTTTTAAAGATGAAATTGTATGTAGCATACTAATTTTATGAGCACGCTTCTCTCAACATTACATTACTTTCTCTTCTACTTTTTAAACTGAAGCTTTGTCTGTGGATATATTATCTATGGGAATTTTATGGCTTTTTGGGAACAGGTTTTGGCTTTAGAATTTTACCTCAGAATCTGGAAGATAAATTCCTTATTTCTAGCTATTGTGTTTGAAACTTTAAGATGCATTCTAGTGTTGCTTTGAAGGGTTTTTAAAGCAATTGCTGTAGACAGCAACACAGATGGAAAATAATTCAAACATGAATTTTTTAGGTACTCAAAGTGTTCATAGCCTTGCATTGCCTTCATATGCAGCTTTACTGGAAGTTCCTGACTATCCTGTGGAAATTAGTGCATTCCAGCTCTAGCATGGCTTATTTATTCCAGATTTTTTAAATACTGTATTTCCTTTTTTCTTCAAAACTGGACATGGTGTGAATAATTATTTCTGTTTTTCAGGTTCTGTTAGTATATTACACAAAGCTTGAATTTTGGAACTTAAATCTGTATGTAAAGGAGGCATATTTCAGAGGAGGAAACAACTAGAAAGCTGCTTAATAAATTAGTAAGGTTAAGATGTGCATATAAGATAGGATTTTTTTAAAGTCCCTTGATCCAGTTGGTGTGGCTTTTTTTAACAGTAGGTGCTGATATATTAAGCAACAATAAGTGTGACCTATTTGTCGATCTTAAAAATACTCCTATTCATATGATACCCTATGCTACTGCAAAAATAAAATAACTCTTATTTATATAGTCTTGGAATCTTGGAGTCATTCTGCAAAATACGTGCAATAGATTGAAGAATAGTATTTCTTACTTTTAAATAGTCTTCAAGGAGGAAAATAAGTGAATTTTCCTCAGAAAATAACTGTAACAAAAATCTTCTCTCTCTCTCCCTCTCTCTCTCTCTCCCTCTCTCTCTCTCTCTCTCTGTCTGTCTCTCTCTTTCACTCTCTCTCTCTTTTTTTTTTTTTTTCTTTCCTGGATATATCCAAAAATTACCCATATACTAGGAATGCAGCAGAATGGAATTGAACCAATCAGAATCATTTGTGTTTTTTTCTTGACCTGATCCTGCAGTGTGTGCCAGAAACTGATTCAGAGAATATAAGTGGCACTTGATTAAAATACCAACAAAGCTGTTATTAAACAGGCAAAGCACTGGCGCCAAAAACCTATTGCTGGAGAAAACACAATGGAATAAATATTTTCAAAACATTTTCTGAAAATGAAGCAACTAAAAATTAATGATTAAATAATTTCTAAATTTTCAGAGAAACAATGAAGGAGCTTGGAATAAAACTTTAGAATAAAATGGTGCAGAAATATTTCCTGAGAAAAATAGATTTTGACAGAAAATTATACTGAGATTTTACCATAAAAGATGCCAGAGAGAAGTTGTGTAAGATTTTCCTCTTGTTCTGTTATCCTGTTAAGTCCTTGCTAGTGAGCTTATTTATTAGTCTTGTTATCAGTTATTATTTTGCTGTGGGTGGTGGCTGTTTTTTTTTTGTTGTTGTTTATGTGGTTGGTTATTCTTTGAGGTGAAATATAAATCTGATATTTTAAGATGCTAATTTTTATTCACATTTTTGTTTTGGAGTCATCTTCAGTTTCCAAGTCAAGCAAAAATGCAATGGTATCATACATTAGCTTTTTAATGTGTAATGTAAAATAGTTAGGAAATTGATGAGTTAGGAAGTTGATGAGACCTTTTAAAAACTTACATAAGTGTCCCTTTGTCCAGAGAAGCATTAACTTGCAACAGGAGTTGGGGTTGGTCTCGATGATCTCTAGAGGTCCCTTCCAACCCTACAATTCTGTGATTCTGTGATAAGGAAATGCCAATAGTGTTTATTCACAATTCATGCAGCTTACATAAGAACTTAGTGACAATTAGGATGGTGAATTTAACACTGCCTCAGAAAGAATTTGAACCTTAAGAAACATGCATTAAATGGAAGCAACAATATTGACTGCATTACCTCTCAGAAATTTAAGCATACTATACGCTGAGAAGAAGAGTTGATTCACTGGGATAGACTTGGAAAAAGATCTACTCTGCAAAATAATTTTTACATCTTCAGCTATAAAGACAGTGATAAGTGTAAAACACAGTCCATTGCTATTAACTATATGTATTTACTTAGGTGCTGTGTACGTATAAATCATTGCAGTAACAATGTTGACTTCAACCTACTAATGAAATGAGCTGAAAATTGTTTATTTTTACTGTGCTCACCTGTGGAAGGATTTAAGGTGGATTTTTTTTATAACATGAAAAATTCATTAACTATCATGCATTGTTTCCCAATATGAGAAAAACACCTAAAGTTTTAATTACATTTTCAACTTTAAGTTAATGAAAATTATGCACTTTGGCTCACTGCAGAAAAGTGAACATTAATTTTTGACTAACTTCCTTTGAATTTCTTTTTTATTTTTATTTTTTATTTACCTATTTGTCCTTTTCCTGATGTATCTATGTTATTGATTCTACATGTAAGTTTTATATATATTTTTTTAAACTGAGTTCTTGTTTGATGTTTCTTTGCTTTTGCTTTCTGTGTTGTTGCTTGTTTTTGTACGTTTCAAACTTGGCTGTGGAATTGAGTGCCTTCTCTGGAATTTAGATTCTTAAAAATTCATAGAAAATATTTGCTGCCACAAGATCAGTTATTCTACATGATAGTAAATATAGGTGACTATATCTACACCTAAACTCTTGAAAAATTGGAAAAAGAATATGAAATTAAAGAAACTATCTAAAAGCCTGGACAAAATTCTATCAAATATTTGACTTTATTTCCTTAACTGCATTTTATTACTTAAAAACTTAAGTAAATTTTGTTCTGAAAGTTCTGTTGAATCATAAGCAGTAATCTACTAGTAGATGCATTGGACCAGTTTTCATAATTGTCTGTCTAAAGTAAGCATACAAAAGCACTCTTAAGTGTGAAGATGATAATGGGTTTCCCATTATAACAACACTTGGTACTGCTATGCTATGTTCTACTAGCAAATATCACCACACTTTGCAGCTACTAATGACTTTTGTCTGCCAATGCCCCAGTGAGGAAAAGCTGCTATTCCTGTTTCACAAATTGTGACACATATAAGAGATGGAAGGTCTGACAGAAGTTACCAGCCACCTAAGGACGTTGTAAGAGTTGGAAAGGTGAATCAACTAGAAAGGCAAATGTGTGATTCAGCTTCCTTGGAAACACTTTTATTGACGCTGATAGGCAGCAGCTTCCACATTTCCAGACAGGTAGGGAAATGCCAGTTCATTGGTTTCTGCTTAAAACAAAATATCTCTTCAGAAAGGCTGTCTCTTTATAATTATACAAATACAAGTCCATTGTATGAAATTAACTCATATAAATTTCCCTTTTCTTACTCTACTGGCAGTTTTGTGAAATTCTGTAATTTTTTCAAGGGCTAACTTGGAACTCTGGTAAAGTTTCCCATCTGTGTTTATAGTTAGAAGTATGTTGTGTATCATCAGTGAAAGTGGAAGTTTGATGCAACCTCTCTCCTGAGTTCCAAAATTATTATATTTTAAATTGGCCTTTCACCTAAACAACAACAACAAAAGCAGAAACAGCTTTATTATGAAGAGTACTGAGGATTTAGGGAAGAAAAATTTGTACAGGAATTGCAGACAAAGGGTGGATGGATTTAAGAAGACCAGGACATGAAAATGGCTGAAGAATATAAGGGAGCACTATACCTATGGATTCAATACATTTTCTGATTGGCAAGAGTGATGTCCTAGTTTATGAATAGTTTATGTTTGAATTCAACCATTCTGTCTAATACTTATTTGTTTGTATGTAGTTATTTTGCAATGAAATGCTTCACTATAACTTCCTTTTCCTGACTTTTATCTCAGTTATTAATCTTCCAAGAAATTAGTATCCTTTTCTGCATTTGCCCCAAAACTTAATCCTTGTCATGGCAAGCATTTTTTCTTTAATGATAAGCTTGATTACATTATGCTCAACTAAATTTACAAGTGAAGCTTTTTCTGTAATCAAACTATGACACCAGCATCAGACACTGTGAGTATAGGAAAGGTCTTTCTAAATGCAATCTTTTTCTACTTTTTGATTAGAAATATAATTGACCAGTAGAATGCAATGTCATAAATTATATTGCTGATTATATGTTGCATAAGTTTCATGAGAAATTGCGATGTTTTTTATCACCTGACATTTGTATAGTCCTTCTTACAGATCAAAATGTAAATCTCTTTTATAGCTTGATGTGAAAAACAAATCCATTTTTCACCACCCTAAAAAATGAGTAAATTAAATGAATTCCCATAGAAAAACAGGTTTGGACTTGAGCTTTTACAGAGCTGAGTGCACCTTCTCCTAGTGTTCACAAATAGTAAGGTCAAAGAGATATTAAAAGAAAGTATCAATTGGATATTCCATACAGGGTGAAGGGAAATACATAGGAAATCTATTAATTCAAATTTGTTTTACAAAATACAAAATTGTTTTTGCTAAAAAAAAAAAAAAAATAGTTCACCAAATGATATTCAGTCTGTATCCTTATGATAAAGAAAATTTGGTTTTGCTTCAGTGAAGTATTAATTCAATAATTATTAGATAGGGATAAAAGACAAGTTGATCTGTAAAAATGATGAGAGCATATAAATTGTTGGCTTAAATTGACATTTAATATGCTACTTCAGTTGAAATATACGTATTTACCAATGTTGTGGATTGTATGTGTATTAAAGCTTTATCAAATCTGAAATATGAATTCAGCAATTATCATTAAATAAAATCATCATATCTTTAGTAGTTCTATGAAATGCTACAGCTGATTAGCAGAATATAATTTACTTACTTTCTTGTTTGACGTACTTATTATTTTACCTTACATTTGTGTTACAGAAAGATTTTTATTTCTATACATTTATTGTTATGTTATATAAAAAGTCATGTACACATGCAGCTGTATAAAACTGCATGTTTATCTAACATAACGATTAAGTGCTCTGTTACGTCTTAGGATATCTATGACACGTTCAAAAGGAATGGAGATAAAAATGAAATTTGCAAATGTTGTGGCAGTTCAACTGTAAATCAGATAGTAATTTTCGCAGTGAGCATGAGTAAATTCTCAGGAGGCAGAATTATTGGTGCCAGGAAACATTATTCATTCTCTGCCATGGTCAACTTTACCTTGCAGTATATCCAAGGCCGTTATTATTATTTAAGTACCTTCTTCAGTGATATTCAGGATTTGCTTAAGGACAGTCTCTGGATTACTTCTGCAGTGTTAAATGAATATCTTGTACTAAATGTTAACTACTTCAGTTCTGTATGTCTGTACAACAAATTATGGAATGCTGTAAGTTTCACTATATCATTTAATTGTCTTGTGCAAATGAATAGTTATACAGTAAAAAAAAATACATCCAAAATACATCCAAAACTAATACATCCATCATAGAGCAATGGATTTTGGAAACAAAAATAAGAAATTCTATTGAAATAGTCTAGTGGAGTTATTGAAAAGACTGCCTTATAGCTCTCATGCTAATGCTATTATTTACACTGCAGTGTTAGGAGGTATTGCTAATAAGATACAGAATATTCCACAGAATAACTAAAAATGTTTCTTCATTCTCAAAAGAGAAAAAAAAAAAGTTTGCCTCAGACTTAGAAATATCAATGCAGCTTATTTATTTGCATATTACTGTTTCCTTTTCATTCTTGATCATTCTCTTTTGCTCCCTTTTCTACCAAACTCCATTCTCTGTCCATCAGACACCATGGAAAGAAGACTATTCTTCATGATACTTACTGGCAAGAGAGCAAATTAATTATACATCAAATTTTTCTAATCTGTTTCTATGGAACAGAAATAGATAATGAGGAAACACTGTGCTTAACACAGGGATATGACTAAAGGACAAGCTGAACTTCCGTAATGCCATTCTGGACTCTGCACTGATGGGCCATGCAGTCACCCACAAAAATATAAGTTCTAGAGAAATGAAATATAAAGAAAAGTAATTATTTTGCAGACTTTATTGCTCTTTCTGCAGTTTTTTAATTTAGTTTTTCTCTATTTGTGCCTTCTCATTTTGTCTCCTTAAATGTGATCCATCTCATTTTCGTAAGAGACTTCCAAAACTGACATATCATGTTCTATGTATGCATATATCTACTCATTTACTTGTTTAATTTGTGTAGCACATTTTAATTTCAATTTTTGCTTTATTCATGAATAGAGACCATTCCTAGCATATTCCTAATTGCTAATGATTTTCTAGTGAACAATAGTTAGTACAGGTTTAGAGACCTATGCGACTTTGAATTATTGTTCAATCAAAATTAATTTTAAAACGTATCAGCGTGGTTGTTTGTTTGGTTGTTTGTTTGGTTGTTTTTCATGATTTCTTAACACCAATGAAACAAAAAGAATGTTGACATTATAGAAGGCTATTAGGTTTGGGAAATCATGACCAACCTGGTAGCCTTCTACAATGTCATCAGAGGCTAGGTGGAAAGAATCATAAGCATTGTGGCTTTTGACCCTCTCCTGTAACATCCTTCTAATAAAGCTTAATAAGTGTGGGATAGATGAACAGATGATGAGATGGATTAAGAATTGGCTGACTGGTAGAGCTCAGAGGGTCATGATCAATGATACAGAGTCTAGCTGGAGGCTTGCAGCTGGCAATTTTTCCCAGCGGACAGTGCTGTTTCCAGTCTTGTTCAGCATTTCCATCACTGACCTGTGTGAAAGGATAGAGTCCACTCTCATTAGGTTTGCTGATTATACAAAGCTGGGAGGAGTTGCAGAAACACTAGAAATCTGTGCTGCCAATCATCAAGGTCTGAACAGACTGGTCAGTTGAGTGGAGAGGAACCTGATGAGGTTAAACCAATGCAAGTTCAGAGTACTGAACGTGGGGAAGAATAGCTGTTTGAATTAGTACGGGCCAGGGGATGAGCAGCTGGAAAGGAGTTCTGCAGAAAAGGACTTAGTAGTCTAGGCAGACAACAGGTTGAATATGATCCAGCAGTGAGCCCTTATGGTCAAGAAGGCCAATAGTATATTGAGGTATATTAAAGAGACTGCGACAAGCAAACAGAGAGATGTTATCCTCTCATTCTACTCTGTTCTAGTGAGGCTGCAAATGGAATACTGTGTTCAGTTCTGGGCTCCCCAGTACAAGAGAGAATACTAGAGTACTGGACCACAAAGATGATTATGGTCTTGCTTGGAGCATCTTTCTTATGAGGAAAGGCTGAGAGACCTAGGACTGTTTAGCTTGGAGAAGAGAAATGTGAGAGGGGATCTCATCACAATTTATACATTTCTGACGTGCAGCTGTCAAGAGCTGTCAGGCTCTTTTCGGTTGTTTGCAGACAAGGGGCAATGAGCAGAAACTGGAACATAGGAAGTTCTATACAAATACTAGGAATAACTTATTTACTGTGAGGGTGACAGAGCACTGGAACAGGTTACCCTAAGAGATTGAAGAGATTTCTTATCTGGGGACATAAAGGCCTGCCTAGATGCTTTCCTGTGACCTGCTGTAGGAAATCTTCAGTGACCGGGGGGTTGGACTTGACATTCTTGTATTTTCCATCAGGATCAGAGTCTGTTTATTCTTTCATTTGGATTGGAATTGAAAAAGGAAGAGAATATTACTTTAAAAACACAGTAATTATACCATTCTCCAGTTTACAACTTGATGTAACAAAACTAGTTATCCTTAAGGAAGAAAAGTATTATCATAAAAAAGTAATTTTGCTTAAATCACAAAATATTGGAAGCTTGACTAGCTATCAGTTATTCTGTATGCAAGTTGTTCTGAATGTATTCTTTTGCAAGAAAAAAAAAAAAAACAACCTCTTGTATCTAAGGTGCTATTAATTTATATTCACTATGATTTGAGGGAAAGGGAATGTTTTATTTATTTATTTATTTTTACTTTTAAATCAGTCTTTTATCAGCAGTTTGCTGCAGATGGGATATTAATCTATTAATTCTCTTGTCAATTCTCCCTTGTGATTTACAAGTGTCTTTGCACATGTACTCAACCAAAACTTTTTTTTTTTCCTATTTGCTATCAATTTCTTATTCTCTGAACCTCTTAATTTACTACAAAAGAAACTCCTGTTTATCTTCCTTTTCCTTTTCCTTTTCCTTTTCCTTTTCCTTTTCCTTTTCCTTTTCCTTTTCCTTTTCCTTTTCCTTTTCCTTTTCCTTTTCCTTTTCCTTTTCCCTTTCCTTTTCCTTTTCCCTTTCCTTTTCCTTTTCCTTTTTCTCCTGCTGTTGTTTGCTTGCTATAAAAAAAAAAAAAAAAAGTCACCAACTTTGATAATATTTTTCTGTTACGTTCTAGTCTTGAATATTAGAAGTAGCAGTACAGAAAACGCTAAAAGTCTTTATGGGAATAGATTTTATGAGTTCCTAATGTCTCTCTCACAAGCATTTGTAATTATTTGTTTTTCAGAGTTTGCTAATCACAGATACAGATTTAGATTTGCTTTTGTTTTTCCAAGCATGAATGTAAGCTGGACAATGAGTGGATTGAGAATAGCCCTGCAGAGAAAGACTTGAGGTGTTGATAGCTAAAAAACTGTATCTTGTAACACTGCATCCAAAAAAACGTGGCCAATAGGATGAGGGAGGAGATTCTCTCATTTTACTCCGCTCTTCTCAGATCCAACCTGAAATATTGTGTTCAGCTCTGAAGTTTTCAGTATAAAAAGACATTGATCTGCTAGAGCAGTGAAGGTCAACAAAGACAATGAGAGGGCTGAAGCAGTTTTTCAGCTTAGAGAAGGCTTCAGGGAGAACTCGTAAGTCTCCTTCCAGTAGTTAAAGGAGGCCTGAAGAGATGCGAGAAGACACCATTTATCACAGAGTGTAGCATTAAAGATTTTTAATCTAAAAGAGGGTAAATTAGGTAGTAAGAAGAAATTATTTAACTCAAGGGTAATAATGTAGTGTAACAGGTTGTCCAGAGGAGTGGGAGGATACCCGCTTCCTGGAATTGTTCAAGACCTCGCTGCATGGGGTGTTAGCAACCTGATCTAGTAAAAGGTACATCTGAATAGTGAATTGGGTCCCTCCCAACTCAAACTATTTTATGATTATATTTTTCCTAAGTCTCAAAAAGCAATACATTTATGTCTAAAGATTTAATATTTTTATTTTTTTCTGTTTATTTTTATCTTTGTATCATTAGAAATTAACAAATGTCATATCATACAGTAGTGAAATAAGAAATATTGCAAAAATAATGAAGAAGAACTAAGGAAAAGCACCTGTGTATTTCTGGATGAGATTTTTTTTTTTTTTTTTTTTTTTTTTTCTCCATGCAAAGCTAAAAAATCTAATATTGTCTTAGGCAGGCCCAAGAGTAAATAAATATGTAGATGGCTTAAGACAAGTTGCTACATTTCTACATTAATGTTATCAGGCTAAGTAGGGAAAAACATAAAAAGAAGAGAAAATCTGTGCTAAAAATGGTGTAAAGAGCACTTTCTCAATATGTGAGAGTCTTGTTGATAGGGAAGGCCCTACAGGATTGTCCTAAAAGTTTTTTGGGACCTGTTTTCTGTTCTTTTTTTTTTTTTCTGAAATAATATTGAATGATGTCAGAATACACTTAACATAATGGAAAAAATGTAGGGGCAAAAGGAAAAATAAATCTTCAGATAATACTGAAATTTTGTGTAATCTATCTAGAAGGCTTTTCTGTGAAGCCTTGTTATTTTTCAAGCACTTCATGTTGTGCAGATGAAATTACAATTAGTTTTTATTTTATGTTATTTTTATAAGTGATATAATTGAGTACCACAAATAAAATATTTAAACTATTTATTTACTTATTTTTTTCAGTATTTTTATGTTGGCAAAATCTATTAGATGTAGGTGAGGATATGGGAATTCTATAATCTTATTCATTAAATTCTAGACTTCGCAAAATGCTTGCAAATAAAATGTTGGCAAAATATCTTTAGAAAAAAATGGGGATAAAAGAATCTAATCTATAATAAGAATCTAGTCTTCTGAAATTTATTCTGGGACATACGACAGAATAATCACCTTATAAAAATCCAGAACAAGATATTCATGCACCATGTAAATCTTAGTCTATTAATCATTTAATGAGAAAAAAAAAAAGTTTTCTGATTTTTTTTTTTTAATTGTCACTATGATTTTCATCTATTGCTGAACATGATTTTAAGATTTAAGGTAGTTTGGTTTTCTTGTGACAGCTGCAGTCATTTTAATACTCAATGTCATGAAAGGACAGCACAATGAAAATATAAAAAGCCAAGCTTGCTGCATATGTATGGCTTGTGAGTAGCTGAAACTAAATTTTGTCTATTTGTGAAGTCTAAAATACAGCTGAGATTACATCAGATTTACCCTTCAGCTATTATAAGGGAAGAGAAATATATGTTAAATAAAACACTCTTCAAGGACTTCATCTTTCTACTCCTCCTTTAAAACTATTTTTTCTTAGTGTCCTACTTTTTGTGTAGTTTACAGTAACTGAGTCATGGTACCTAATTCCTGTGAAATGTGGCAAGTGGTATCATTCATTAACTTCCTCTGACAAAAATAAGATTTTTGTATTAGTTTGAAAACAGTGGATTCAGTTGTGTCCATCAGTTTTTATTAGATACTCAGAAAATTAAGTATTTTGCTTTTATTTTGACTGTGAATTTTCATCTAGATATAGCTGAGCATAAAAAATTTGTACAAAGAATAAAGTTCCTTTCTATGTTATAAATGTTGAGCAAATAAAAATCAATCTCTACTCCCTTTATATTTTTAAATTTGAATTTGGCCAAAGCTAACCAGTATTTTTGTTATTTTAAAGTTATATTAAAGTTTGCTCTTTGTTATTGCATACATGAAATCATTACCTGAGCTTTATGTGAAACTATTTGCATTGTCTTTAAATGTGAAAAGTGCTGTAAATTATTCATTTGCTATAGTTTGCTACTCATAAAGAACATACAAAAAAAAGTAATATTTAACTAATTAAGCCAAATTCCTCTTTGCTGTTTGTGCCAATTCAGTAAGAGAAAATGTTTAGAAATAAAATAATAATAATAAAGAAAAAGGAAAGATAGACAGTCACCAGGCAAAAATAGCATGTGGAAATTGCAATACTTAGAACATCTCTCTGTTAAATTTATCAGCGCCTAGAACTTACAACCCACTGTAAGAATTGGACATATGTGGGTGATATATATGTAGCAATCTAACCCAGAATCCTCATATTGATTTTCAAAGAGAGGCAGCAATTTCAGTTATGGAAATCAGATTCATTTACAACAGGCTTTTTAGCTTGCTCCAGTGACAGTTAAAAAGGCTTTCAATTTAAAACCACAGTTTTTACCTTAGTGTCATATTTCTTTTCTTCTTCAAATTGATGAAGGAAACAATAAAGATCAGAAAGACTATCTTTGCAGACCATCGGCTTTCAACATAAGACATGGGTTTAGTAGAGTGCATATCTCTACAACAGTGCCATTTGTAATCTCATAAGGCAGTGCTGAATTTTAATTTCATAGAAATAACTTTGCTTAGTTGAAGGTACAATGAAAATGATACATCCATAAAATTTGTTTGATCCGAAAAGAAGCTTCTCATACCTTGTAAGTATCTGGTCAAACCCAGATTACTGGATGCCTTAATTAAAAAAAAAAAAAAAAAAAAAAAAAAAAAAAAAAAAGTAGGGAAACCTTGACAACTGAAAATGAAACATCACAAACACAAATATATACAAGGTGGGACATGAGTGCCAAAATTAATTAACAATCTAGAAGAAAAAAAAGAAAAAAGACAGATGTGTCTCTACTTTTGCGATTGAACTACAGTTTTTCAGCTCCTCCCTCCCAGTATTATTCTTGCCTTCTGGAAAGGGGAACTCTGATGTTAGTTTTCATCTACTCCATCTGCTGAGTTTTCTAGCATTGGAAGAGACATGTTTGCAATAAATACTTGGTTTGATATTTTAGGACATATTTTAGCTTAATATAAATTCAGTTTAGTCCATTACTGTATCTGACCGAGCTCTGCTTATGATCAAGCTCTGTTTCTGACCATGGCAAAAGGAGATGCTCCTCAAACAAAGTCTGATCTACAGTTTCAGACCACACATTTTACTGTCTCAGTAACCATAGTAAACATAGTAAACATTTGATTAGAACTGTTAGAGGGACAATTCTGTTCATTCTATTTAATATGCAAATTTCTATTTAATATTTGCAAATTTCTTGTCACAAATTTCTCTTCTGACTTTTTAGTCCTACTGATCCTGTCTGCCTACACAACTCTTACGGGAGCATATTATAGAAGCTCACTGTTTGCAATGGCAGGACTGCTGTACAATGTAAAAGGATATAGCAATTACAAGTTTAGCTATTGATATTCCAGGTGAATCTAAATTGTAAAAATTTGAGTAAGAAATGTTTTCTGATTTTGTGGTTATCTTGCTTTCTGCACCACTACAGCATGGTAGTCAAAGCAGTTCATCTTTTAAATTTCAAATCATTCTGTAACTATCAGTTTTTCCTGGACAACTACTTTCAATGTAATGTTCATCTATACTATCTAACTGTGTTCGATCCTTTAAAAGCTGTAATCTGATCTGCTGCAATAAGCTCTGTATGCCAAGCCAAAGATGTCTTGTCTGACTCGGTATGGGAAAATCCATCTTGCTTATTTAGAAGAAATAGCATGAGACCAAAATATAGTCTAAGGATTTTTTTTCAAAACAATAACTTGAATATCAAGGCATAGAACTTAATTAGGAAAATATTCCAAAACATGATAGAATTTTGCCTTCAGAATTTAATATTTCATTTTCTTAAGGAACCGGAAGATTAACAAGATTGACAGTAGTTCAGGTAAACTTTTGAACATGGAATTTTTTTTTTAATTATTAGAGGCTTCATTTGTTTGCTTGCAATGTTTTGACATGCTGTACTATTTTAAGATGATTTTTGAATTTTTTAAATAATTACCTGTGTGAATCTGAATAAAATCATGCAAATGATGAGCTATATATTCTTACAAAGTAGTTACTAATATTATATCATGTTGATTTAAGCACTTTTTACAGTACATACCATTTTTTTAGAGAAATGTAAAACCTTTCTTTTAATCTCAAAAGGATAAGATTAAACATACTTCATCATATTTTTAATGTATTTGCCGTCTGAAGTAACTGTGAAACTGCGCATAGCTGAAGCCATATGAACTTTGCTGAGGGATGTCTTCTTCCAAGAATGTATCAGTCTCACATCAGGTTTTAAAATTGCGTATATCAGATTGGGCATTTTTTTAATGCAGATTTTAGCTATGTTTTTTGTGAAATACTTATCGTTTTAGCCTTCCATCAGTCAAACTAATGCCTTAACACTGACAAATTAGAGAACAACCTATATATAACTTGAATATTTCAGAATCACAGGTTTTGAAAGGTCCCTCAGGAGATAACTGACTTAAATCCCCTTGCTAAAGAAGGTTCCTTGCAATAGCTTGCAAAGGTAGGCATCCAGGGGGATCTTGAATATTTCCATAGAAGGAGATCCCACAAACTCTCTAGACAACCTCTTCCTGTGCTCTATCACCCTTATCTTAATGAAGTTCTTCTACATGTTTGTGTGGAACTTCCTATGTCGAAGTTTTAGGTCATTATTCCTTGTCTTATTATTACGCATGGTCAAGAAGAGCCTGGCCTCATTCATTTGCCTCACACCTCCCCTCAGATGTTTATAGACATTAGTCAGATCCCCCTCCCCAGTATTCTTTTCCCAATACTGAACAGACCAAAGTCATTCAGCCTATCCTCATATAGGAGATGCTCCAAGCCTTTATCATCTTTGTAGCCGTCTGCTAGACTCCTTTTAGGAGATCCCTGTCTTTTTTGAATGGAGGATCCCAGAACTGGACACGTTATTTTAAGTGTGGCCTCATTGGGGAACAGTAGAGGGAGAGATCATCTCTCTCAACAATGCTCTTTTTAATGCACTCCAGGATACCACTGATCTTGGCAACAAGAGCGCACCACTGTATTTCCATGCATTTCCATATATTTTCTTAAAAATAAAACCAAAAACCTATAGAACTCTATTTCTGAGAATGAAAAACTTGAGGAGGAAGCTTTGGCATAAGGTATCTATGTTTCCTTTAAGAATTTCAGGTCTAGAGTTCTTTTGCAGGACCATCGTTAAAATATACACGTTGCATTCTGTATTGATCTGTGTTTTTGAGATCACTTATGACTGATATTGCTTCTACAGACATGTAAACTCTAGAAAAATCTGACTGACCATTAATCCTGAACAGTTATTGCAGGTTTAGTGAAAAAGTTTTTTTCCTCCTCTTTTATTTTTGATTTTTTTCTTACTACATTAAATCATCAACTTTCTGTCACACTGTATGACTTATGCTTCCTCCTGCCTCTGTCCACCAAAACAGAGGAAAAAAAAACACATCAAAATGCCAGTACTTATTTCTACAGAACAGAAATATAAATCTGATCTGTGAATATCCTTGCAAAATGTAATTTGCTGTTTAAACAACACAGGGAAGTTCAATCTCATAGAGATGCGTATGCAGAGACAGAAGAATTTATGTTTGGAGTGTAATTGTTAGCCATTATTGCTATCAAGTTATCAAATGAAAAACTAGTTTCTATTTTCTAAAGATACATAAAGTATCTTTATGTAACAAATGATGAGAACGATTCTGTTTTCTCCTGTTCTTGCAAACATACTCACTAAATAATGCCTGTGAATTGAAACATTCTCTGTTATCGGGTTTTAGTGTGCCAAGAGATGAGAAAGCTGTCATCAGCAATTAAATCCAGCAAATGTCACAGGAATAAAATATATAAACTTGGGGAAAAAAAAAAAAAATCACAGTGTTTTTTTTTTGTTTTGTTTTGTTTTTGTTTTTGTTTTTGTTTTTGTTTTCCTACTTGGCTGAAATTGGAATGGTGTGAAGGAGAAGCTGAAAGGGTAGAAGCAGATTCCCAAAGAAAACTGGCTATAAATAGAGTTTGGCCTAATTCTTACTTATTCTATAGATGGTTGGTACTGCTGCATAAAAACCACTAAAATATGTTTTACATTAGGAATATTCTGCAAAAACTTTAGAGGAGTGACCATGTTTGAATGCAGAAAATCCAACTGTTCCACTGAACTTCATATTTTTTGTAAAAAAACTCCACACAAAACAAATAAACAAAGGGTAACAAATAAACAAGCAAACCCTGTTTTAATTTGCTTGAATGTATATTTATAGAAAGAGAGATATTTTGTCTTTGTTTGAAAATACGTCAACAGAAGCCAGTTAATTTAAAGTATATTTTCCAATTAATTCAAAGTAAAGTAAAAGATTCTGGCTCATCTATGGGAAGTTCTTTATTTAATTTTCGTATGTTATGTCAGGAAAAAAAAAAAAAAAAAAAGCTGTCCCAGCAGTGCTGTACTGTCTTTTATGCTTACTGACAGAATAATAGTAAACATATAAAAAAATAGTGAACATATTAAAAAAAAGTTAAAAATAGTGCCAAAATAGTGCACGTACCTAAATTCATAGCATTCTCCTTAAAATTATATTTTAAAATATAACTTGGTATTGTATTTGCCTCAGTTGCAAACTTTAACTCAGCTGTATGCATTCAGACCTTAAAATACATCACACTGTTCCCATTCTGTCTTTAATGTAAATGTGGCACAGTATCTATTTCACTTTTTAAAGTACGTTATCTCAGACAATTAGTTTTGTTTCAGATGAATGTATTCATACTTCCAAGAACAGTAGAACCAGTACCTTAAAGAGGGAAAAAGGCTCATTTATTCAAGTAATTAAATGCAAACCCATCAAACTTAGTAATATTTGGAAGGTGCGAAACATCACAGAATCACAGAATCACAGAATTGTAGGGGTTGGAAGGGACCTCTAGAGATCATCGAGACCAACCCCCCTGCCAAAGCAGGTTCCCTACACCAGGTCGCACAGGTAGGCGTCCAGGCGAGACTTGAATATCTCCAGAGAAGGAGACTCCACAACCTCCCTGGGCAGCCTGTTCCAGTGCTCCGTCACCCTCACCGTGAAGAAGTTCTTACGCACATTCGTGCAAAACTTCCTGTGCTGCAGCTTATGTCCGTTTCCCCTCGTCCTGTCTCCATGTACCACTGAAAAGAGACTGGCCTCACCACTATGGCCGCCACTCCTCAGATATTTATAAACCTGGATCAGGTCCCCTCTCAGTCTTCTTTTCTCAAGGCTAAACAGACCCAGTTCACTTAGCCTTTCTTCATAGGGGAGATGCTCCAGGCCCTTCACCATCTTTGTGGCCCTCCGCTGGACTCTTTCCAAGAGATCCCTGTCTTTTTTGTACTGGGGAGCCCAGAACTGGACACAGTATTCCAGATGAGGCCTTACCAGGGCAGAGTAGAGGGGGAGGATCACCTCCCTCGACCTGCTGGCCACGCTCTTTTTAATGCACTCCAGAATGCCATTGGCCTTTTTGGCCACGAGGGCACACTGCTGGCTCATGGCCAACCTGTCGTCCACCAGGATGCCCAGGTCCCTCTCTGCAGAGCTCCTCTCCAGCAGCTCATCCCCCAGCCTGTACTGGTGCATGCAATTATTCCTCCCTAGGTGTAAGACCCTACACTTGCTTTTGTTGAACCTCATCCGGTTTCTTACTGCCCAGCTCTCCAGCCTGTCCAGGTCTCGCTGAATGGCAGCACAGCCTTCAGGCGTGTCAGCCAATCCTCCCAACTTCGTATCATCAGCAAACTTGCTGAGGGTGGCCACTATCCCCTCATCAAGGTCATTGATGAAGATGTTGAACAAGACCGGACCCAGCACAGACCCCTGGGGGACACCACTGGTTACAGGTCTCCAGCCAGACTCTGCACCACCAACGACGACCCTCTGCGCTCTGCCAGTCAGCCAGTTCTCAACCCACCTCACTGTCCACTCGTCTATCCCACACTTCCTCAGCTTTGTTATAAGGATGTCGTGGGAGACAGTATCAAATGCCTTTCTAAAATCAAGGTAGATTACATCTACCGCTCTTCCCCCATCCACCCAGCATGTGACAGCATCATAGAAGGCCACCAGGTTGGTCGAGCACGACCTCCCCTTGGTGAACCCATGCTGACTACTCCTAATAACCTCCTTTTCTCCCAGTTGTCTGGAGATGGTATCCAGCACAAGCTGTTCCATCACCTTTCCATATCTTTATATTGCTTATATCAAATAGCTTCAGTGATTATAGAAGGAAAAGATTTGTGAATGTTATTTATTTCAGTAATGAACTGGCTTAATTCATTATTCTTTATAATACCAAGCCTTCTCTGGAAGGTATAATATTGTCCATGTTCAAGGGGCAGTTTTCTCTTGTGTTCGGTTTAAGAAGCATGTATGTTATCTTATAGAATAAGACATATTTCACTTGGGTGAGCTATTACTTTATTAATCTTGAAAAGTTTCTTATCATTATTTGAGGCTGTTTTACTCTTTTACTCAATTTTCTGAAGAAAAAAGACTAATGCATTACTCTATTCTCCCAGTTCCCCTTATCCCAGTAATTTTCAAATTATGCAAATTTTAACCACATGCAACAACAGAAAGTTAGGTTCCTGAGGTGTTAATATGTTACAGATTCATAATGTGTGGTTGAAGGAGAAGTGGAGACACTTATTGCCCCAGCTCCTCAGGAGATCAATACAGCAACAAGTGGCCAAGAGCAGTGTGGTTCAGTTCTGGTTATTTTTTCCCAAGTTGCTTCCTGCAGTTCCCTCCAGCCTTGTATGATCTCAGAAATGTGATAAGATGCTTCAGTTGTGTCAGATGTTGTCAGAACAATTACTAGGAAATATTACAACTTAGTTCTGAAGTGAAGGTAGCTACAGGTGTGTGCTGATTGGGAAACAGCAGATAAATCAGTTTTCATTAATTCCTGTATTCAGACAAATAATGCAAGCTTAGACATTCATTAAAAAATATATGTATCTTTTTTGCTCTTTATCTGAATTAATTATTTGAAGTTTTCTAGAAAAAAAAGTCAGTTCCTTAAATTATCAAATGAAAGGGAATGACATTAACAGCATGTTGTGACATATCTCTTTTACAATCATGCATGCAAACAAACTAATAATTTGAGTAATAATCTGAGAATAAATCGCTAATTTACTGATTCAGATAGAGATTTTCTAGTAAATCCTTACATGTATTTGCAGCTTTGACTATTTTTCTTTTGTGAACGACTCTGTGCTTTTAGCTGTAATCTGGAAGATAAAATTACCAGCCTCCTAAATATATAATTGTAAACAATAAGTATTAGATTATTTATCTTGAAAAGATAAAGCTGTTTATCTGTCACAAAGGAAAATGGGTATTTTATTTGTGATTTGTTCTGTTTTGTTTATTTATTTATTTATTTCACTTATCAGTATAGCTAGTTTAGGTTAATCTGTTGCCTTCTCTGAGTATAGTTTAATAGCAATTTTGTGTTTGCTTATTGATGCTGAGATTCTGCATATACAGACATTACAAGGATTTAAGACTACTATTTTCAGTAATATTTTTTATTATTTTCAAACGCTTAAAATATCACTTACCTTAACCATTGTATTTCATTCTTCACTTTATGAAATAACCCTGTGATACGCTTGCCTGTTTTATAGCAGATGAAAAGTGAGAACTTTTACTTGCATACATAGGCTTTTACAACCTGATGTAAGCATATATGTACAAACGATAGAATTTTCAGCATTCTTTTCTCATTGAGATACTCGTAATACCATTGACATAATATTGAGCACTGACAGAAAATTTTCCTTGTCAGGTCAGTATGTGAACCCATGCTCTGAGTGATTAATATGAGGGAAATATTTCTAATGCTAAAGTACATATTTGAGGCAAAAAAATAGCAGAAATGCATTGTTTTGTTAGCTTATTTGGAAATGAAAATTTCTTTAACACTTTTTGTAATACAAATTACACTTGAAACCTTGTCATCTAGTTTCACTGCAACCAAGTGAGAACTAGCACAACTGAACTAATTCATTTGGATAACACTGCATATTTTTGCTCCTGAAGATGATGCTGAACAGCCTAGTCCTAAAAGAACTGGAATAAAGGCTAGGGCACTTAGTAGGATTCAGATCTCTGAGCTTTCTTCCCTATTATTCTGCTGGGAAGAAAAAGCAGAAAAAAAAACCCACCAACAACAAAAATACATCAGACATTTCACAGCAGAAGTATTGAACTGCAAGTAGATAATTGGGTCTTACAGGAGGAAAACACTTTGGAACTGTTCTCCTGAAGTCAGGTAAGTGCATGCCTGAATTTGAGATCTGTATAAAGGAGGATAATATTACTATGCAAGCAGTAACACAAAGAACTGTGAGATTTCAGCTATCATAAGAAGTCAAAAAATGTTTTGTTCTGCTTAACGGTGCTTTTTCTTTTGACTGTTCTTGTGCTGTCACAGGTGTCCCACTTTGTTAAAGCATTTTTTCTATCCTATAAAATGAGGGCATTCACTGTCTTTAGGTATCCTAGAGAGCAACATTTAACTAATTATGGCTAATCAATAGCAAAACCATAAAATAATCACTTCAGGCTGTCATACAGTAATGACCGTGATTACATGTATACTGTATACCTCCAACAATTCACTTTTATCCTTGTTCTATAGACAAATGTGTATGCAATACTGGAAGAGCCACTCAAATCATTTCCCTGGGAGTCGGTACTGTCTATATTTTCCGCTCCTAAAGCAAGAAGAACTAGAAAGATTTAAGTATATATGCCAAGAGTTTTTGTTTTATTTTATTATTTTATTTTCCATTATGGAGGAAATGTAAGATTGAACCATAGAATTTTTGCTTACTTCTCTCCAACATTGCATTGCTAAGGAGACAGTCAACATTTCTTCCTGTTTCTTTCAGCAAGAGCATACCCTGCTAAACATGGTTCAAATTCTTTATTCTTTTTCCCTTAATTTCTGCAGAAATATTTTGAAGTATGCTATTCCTACTGGGCTCATGTTATGAACTGCATATGTCTTAGAAGTCAAAGTCAGAGAACTATAGATTAGATATTTCATGTGTCTATTTTCTTTGGTTAAACATTTTTCACTAAAGTTGGGTGGTATAGCACTTGAGGGACACTGCTATGTTATAAACACTCATATTTTATTTAGTTTATGTAGTTTTAGCATTTTGTGAGACTTGCCTGTCTTTTTTTTTCTACTTAGGCTCTAGAATCACTGCTGATACAAACAGGAAGAACAACCTATTACTCTTGCACTTAACAGATGGCTTGCAAATGTCTTATACATATAAAAAGTGATTATCCTTAAGGACTCTTTCTGTGAGAATTATTTGAACATATTTTATCACTCTACCACCTTTTACCACTTATGTTGAACTTAAGAATTATATTAAAAAGTTTCTCAAGAGCATATTTCTCATGCTAGCATCTTCTAAAATTATGGATACTGTATAATTTTTACCATGAATGACTTGCTTTTTGTCTCATGAGATTTGCAGTTAGAAAAGCTGCAATGTGAGAAGATGCAAAGAAATAAATAGACTGGTTTTACTTAATGTCAAAATTTTATTTTTAGTTCTTTGATAATATGCAGAAGGTTTAAGAGGAATAAAACTCCAGATAATTTTTCAATACACTGTGAATTTTCTTTCATAGTCAGAACTGCTTTTTTTTTTAACTCTTAAAAGTACAATTTTTATGTCTCTAGAATTTAATTATCTCATTATCAATTGCATCATTTAAATCTTTTCTGCCTCTTTATGTATTTCACATAATCTTGATTTTATTACTCTTATTGTTATTCTTAGTATTATTATTATTGTTGTCATTTTAATTATGTCATATTTTATCTACCATTTTTGTTTCCCTGAGCAGTTCTGGATAGTTTTGAAGACTGTGTGATACTTTCTGTTACTTACAGCTTTGTGAAATTTAAACTATCTGAGAAATTTAAACTATCCCTGACAAATCTCTTCTTTTATAGTTTACAAACAAATAACATGCTGTTATTAGCATAGAAAATTAATTTCCAGAAGCGATTTTAAAATGGTTTACTACATCCTTCTGGAAAACAAGCAAATAAACATACAAAAATACATTAATGTAAAACCTTATTGCTATTTAGCAACTATTATTTTCCCCTCCCTGTGATTATAATGTCACATGTAGATTATGGCATCCAGGCCTCAGAGTCCGAGTGCAAGAAGGGTGTGAAGCTGTTGTGGTTCAGAGGAGGATCACAAAGATGTTCAGGGGATTAGAGGGCTGGAGCACCTCTCTTTTTAAGAAAGGTTGAGGGAGTTCAGCATCTTCAACCTGGAGAAGATTACCCAGAGATGTTGAGTATGCCTCGTCATTGCAGGCATTCAAAGCCAGGTTGGATGGGGTGCTGGGCAGCCTGATCCAGTAGTTGGCAACACTACTCATGGCAGGGGGTTGGAGCTCAGTGGTCTTTAAGGCCCCTTTAAATCCAAATCATTCTATGATATGATTCTGGTAGTTCTTTGCATTTATATATAGCTGATATTTAGCATTCTTCCTTGGCTGTCAAGGATTTGGAGGAAAACACAAATTCCAACCTATCACTTCTGTCTTCTTAATTTTGTCTCTAGAGTTTCTACTTACCCTCAAAACCTATATGTCTTTCGGATCCCAGATACAAATGCTCTGTATATTGTCTTAACAACAGTTTGAAATATGATTTGTTCAGAGTATGCTTTTCCATTAATTAATTCATAGTTTCTTAACTTATTCTCCAACCTCTTTCCTTTGTTTGTTTGTTTGTTTGTTTTTGATGAAGATTGTTATGATGGGATATCATTTTATGTGTATTCAATTATTAGTCTGGGCTATACCTTCAGTGTTGTAAACACAGTGTAATCTCCCTTAGCTAATATTCAAACCAAAAGAAATTCGAATTCAAAGCTAAATTCAATAAATTATATTTATTGATTTCAAATATTTTAGTAGTCAAAAGAATCAAAAGATATTCATGTTTGCTTGAGGCTAGTGCTTTAAACATAAATACAATGCAGTATTAAGATCAAGTGTACAAGGTTGATTTCCTCTTAATATGAGACAAAGATGAATACATGTAACATTTATATATATATTTCTTTTCCTCAAATTAATGTTAAGGTATCTTGAAAACCAGGTTGCCCATGAGAAGGATAAATCATAAAACTGGATATGCCAAACAACAAATTTCACAACATCTTTTTCTTCCTTTTATTCAGTTGCATCTCAGACCCTCAAAATAATGTAGACTCATGGCATTCAAATATTTATTATTATTATTATTATTATTATTAAATAACTGCTAGACTCAGATAATTAATTTTATTATCTTGAGTATATTCTTCAATTTCCAAGTGCCATTAACATATCTTTTAGGTTTCTTAATGTAGTCTTCAGCACTTTCTCTGTAACAGCATATGTATTTGAATATGTTCTTAAATGCATTCAATTATGTTAAACCTTCCCGTAAATGCTAGTTGTTTTAAGCATTACATATCTGTGCTATATTTATTTAGAAAAACTTACAGTTGTTATGTTTATCCAATTTTAACATTATTCAGTACACAGAAAAGTAGAACACGCAGATGTGCTATAATCATATCATCACTCTGTATTAATCCTTGGCAGAATTGTATTTCTTAGGAATTTTATTCCATTGCTGTAATGTTTTCAAAAAATGCACTGCATTTAGATGGGAAAACATTCTGTAAAATAAATAAACAAATCTATCTATAAATATCTATATCTAAAATTGAAATTTTTTGAATAAAATCCTAATGCATGGAAGAGAGCATGATGGTTAACGAAATAAATCTTTATGAAGAGGAAGGCTGTATTTCTTCCACATTATTAGGCACATTCCTCTGATGTTACCTTAACTATTTTTTTTATCCTAGAGCTAGATCAGCTGATGTTGCTATTAAGAGTATTTGGAAAGAAGCTAAATATTTTAACATTTTTTATTATTTTCTGCATTAAAAACACTACTTGTCCTATAGAGGGAAACTAATGTGTTCCTATAGAGGAACTCAAATGTGTTTTTTACATGTTTGTTTATTTGTTTTTTTCCTATGAAATCGTCAGTGCCTTTTGGAGACTTAAGCATTTTTATAGGCCAAATTTTGTTTACTTGTTTGTTTTTGTCAAATATAATCTTTATGAAATAGACCAAACATCTTCAAATCTTCCAGAAGTTTAGATCTATCTCTATGTTTCACTTGGAATACACTGTCTTCATATAGCCATTATTTTCTTTCTCCTACCATACTGCGTTGCCAAGAATATCACTTTATTTTGATCTGCACTAAGATTTTATGATAGTCAAACCATTTGTCCAAATGCCCGAACATATGGAATATACTGAAAATGTTGACTGCATTATTCTAGCAATTCTTTAAATAAATAATTAAAATAAGTAGACAAAAGGGTAAAAATATTTGTCTCTAAAAAACCAGCTCAAAGAGAAAATGTCATTCAGTACATGCTTGCAACATATTTAAGATAAGCTTTGATACTGAGTTATTTTTTCACTCTATGAGATGCTTTTTTCAACTCCTAGCATAATGTATGCACTATCTACATGCACTGCAGTATAAAGATTTCTCAGCACACATGACTTTCTCAGATGTTCAAAAAGTCCAGAAAGAATTTACATATAAAAGAGAATACATTTGGTATGCACAGACTGTGTAACTTTCTCATCTAATCCTTTTAGGGTAGATTTTGGATTTTGTTTTGGGCTTGTGAAATTACTGTGGAATACCATTGCAAAAGTTCTGTTTTATCCTGTAAGTTTCCTATATCTATATATATTTATCTTTTGTAGAACATGTAGAACAGTGAAATATTTTCAGGTTTGCAGTTGTAACTTTTTTTTTTTTTTAATGTATATATGATGAGTGTTAATTTAAAGCTCTATGATAATGCTATTTTAAAATGCTAGATTAATATTAAAAATATTTCTTTAAATATAAGTTACTTTCATAGAACACTAATAAGCTAAATATTATCTCAAATATCTTTGTTAGTTTGAAAATAATCTCTCTTTGTCAAGTATTTCCCAGTACGCACAAATGCAGAAAATTTCTGTGCTTTCAGATGTCAATTGTATGTGAAAACAGCATAACAATTAAGTAATAAGGATTTAGGATTGTTTAGGGTGAAAAAGTTAAATTGATTAAAGATTGACCTTCATCTCAGATCAACCATTCCTCTACATGAGTTATTATTTTGAAGAATTGTAGTTTGTAATTTTTGTAGAATTACTAGTTTTACTCAGTGTAATGAGGTATGAAACTTGTAGTATCTTTGCTTCTAACAATAATTGACCTATGTCCTTTTTAATGTAAATTAACTTCCAAGTTGCACTCATCTGTTAAGTAGTCTTTTGATACACTGTGTTGCACATATGTTTGATAGTGCTTTGCAAAAAATAAAAATAATAAATAAATAAATAAATCAGACTTAAAGATACAAATTCTATCAGAAAATTATGTTACAGTTTAACTGTCATTGTAAAAACCAGTCAGGGAGACAAGACTAGTATAATAAAACATGAAGAGAGAAAACATTTAAAATTCACATTGTAGCTTTGTTCGTTCCTTAATTTTTGGTTGTACTGGAATAGAGCAGTGCATAACATTTAGGCTTTTTAAGACAAGCGTAACTGAAGAATGACAGTTAAATACCAATGAACCAATAAACCTGCCTAGGGTAAAAACTTAAAACAAACAAACAAACAAACAAATAATAATAATAAAAACATCTGTATGTAAGAACACCTTTGCAAACTGTTTGGTGACAAAAGTAACATAGTTAGTTTTCTATCACCAGTCTGGGCCTGTGACAACAGCATTCAAAAATAAAGAAAGCAAAGAAAAAAAAAATTGTCAATCAAAGTTTATTTGTTTCACATTATTTTAGTAATATAAATGAACTCTTAGTTTTCCCAACTTACAATGTCCCTAAGTTTGTTGTTTGTTTTTTTTTTTCAACAAGCGCCTCACCACATTTTAAATAGCAATACATACTTTCAATTAATATATGTTTTAAGTATACGTATTGTCAGTTAGCATTAAGTTATAATTCTCTTTAGTATCCATACATTTTAATCTAGTTTGAATTTAACAGTGTCAACGGTTTACGGGCTGGTTCGGCCCGGTTCCGTGACTAGAAGGGCGGAGGGATCCGCGGATCCGCGCCCCCGGAAAAAAAAAAGAAAATAAGGGACCCCGAAATAATTGAAAACAGTGGCAACAATCTGAGGTAAAACAAAGTAATTTACTAAATATGGTATCAACAGAATTTTATAAGGAGAGAGAATGTGAAATTGATGGTGGATCGGCCTTACCACAACGCTGGGATGAGAAGCGCAGGCAGAGAAGCGCAGGCGAGAAGCGCAGGCAGAGAAGCGCAAGCGAAGCAGCGCAGGCAGAGAAGCGCAAGCGAAGCAGCGCAGGCAGAGAAGAGAGCATCAGGTGACCTTGCCGGGAGTTATATCTCCTCGCTGACCGCAAAGCCCCCTGGGGAAACGTAGCTGCTCTTCTCCGCTGGACAGGCACCCGGAACTTGAGCATCAGCAGTCAAATCCCCAGTGCATTGCATGATGTTATGATGTGGAATACCGATAATGAAAAATCATGAAACCATGACATTCCACCCCTTATTCCACATCACTACATCATGCTTAATATATACAAACAAAATATAAACACACGCACTAGGAATTACTGACTGCACTCCCTCAACATCAAGTTCCCTTGCGGTACACATTGAACATCCCCGTTTTCCTGCATCACCCACCAAGTGGACCCAGGTCCCTGGGCAAAAACAGTTCCACGAAGAGGTTTGTCCTTCTCAGAGGCTGGAATAACCCAAACTGCCTTTCCCAACATATTCTTTACATGTACAACAGGGACTTTATCTCCCTCTACGGTGTGTAGGGAGCTGGACTGGGTTGGACCACCACGATTGATAGATCCTCTGGTATTGACTAACCAGGTGGCTTCTGCCAAATGCTTCTCCCAGTGCTTAAATGTACCGCCTCCCATTGCTTTCAGCATAGTTTTTAACAACCCATTGTATCGTTCAATCTTACCTGAGGCCGGTGCATGGTAGGGAATATGGTAAATCCACTCAATACCATGACCTTTAGCCCAGGTACCTACAAGAGAATTTTTAAAATGAGTCCCATTATCTGACTCAATTCTTTCTGGGGTACCATGTCGCCACAGGACTTGTGTCTCCAGACCTAGTATGGTATTTCGGGCGGTAGCGTGGGGTACTGCATAGGTTTCAAGCCACCCAGTTGTTGCCTCCACCATGGTGAGCACATAACGCTTACCATTACGAGATCGTGGCAAGGTGATATAATCAACCTGCCATGCCTCCCCATATTTGTACTTTTGCCATCGCCCTTCCTCCCAGAGAGGTTTCATTCTCTTGGCTTGTTTAATTGTGGCACACGTGTCACAGTCGTGAATGATTTGCGCAATAGCATCCATAGTTAAATCCACCCCTCGGTCTCTAGCCCACTTATATGTCGCATCTCTCCCTTGATGGCCTGAGGTCTCATGGGCCCATCGGGCTAGAAATAATTCACCCTTGTTCTGCCAGTCCAGATCTGTTTGGGCCACCTCAATTCTGGCAGCTCTGTCTACCTGATGGTTATTTTGCTGCTCTTCAGTAGCCCTATTCTTGGGCACATGGGCATCTACGTGACGCACCTTTATAACCATATTCTTTATTCGGGCAGCAATATCTTTCCACAGGTCAGCAGCCCAAATAGGTTTACCCTTTCTTTGCCAGTTGTTTTGCTCCCACTGCTGTAACCACCCCCATAGAGCATTTGCCACCATCCACGAGTCAGTGTAAACATAAAGCATTGGCCACCTCTCCCGTTCAGCAACATCCAAGGCCAGTTGGACAGCCTTTACCTCTGCAAATTGGCTTGATTCTCCTTTTCCTTCAGTGGCCTCTGCAACTTGTCGTGTGGGGCTCCACACAGCAGCTTTCCATCTGCGGTGTTTCCCCACAATACAACACGATCCATCTGTGAATAGGGCATATGTCTTCTCATTTTCGGGTAGTTCATTATATGGTGGGGCCTCTTTAGCACGTGATATCTCTTCTGCTGGCGGTGTTCCAAGCTTTTTGCCTTCAGGCCAGTCCATGATCACCTCTAGGATTCCTGGACGGTTGAGATTCCCCATCCGCGCTCGCTGCGTAATCAGCGCAATCCACTTACTCCAAGTGGCATCAGTAGCATGATGGGTGGAGGGACCCTTTCCCTTGAACATCCAGTTCAGCACTGGCAGTCGAGGTGCCAGAAGGAGCTGTGTTTCTGTACCGATTACTTCGGAAGCAGCCCGAACCCCCTCATACGCGGCTAAGATCTCCTTCTCAGTTGGAGTGTAGCACTCTTCAGACCCTCTGTACGCCCGACTCCAGAATCCCAGGGGTCGGCCTCGGGTCTCTCCTGAGGCTCTTTGCCACAAACTCCAAGTGGGACCTTTCTCTCCAGCAGCAGTGTAGAGGATGTTCTTTGCATCCTGTTCCATCCGTACTGGCCCCAGGGCCACGGCACGGGCTATCTCTTGTTTAATCTGCTCAAAAGCCTGCTGCTGCTCAGGACCCCACATAAAATCATTCTTCTTCCATGTCACCTGATAAAGGGGGCTTACAATGAGGCTGTAGTTTGGAACATGCATTCTCCAAAAACCCACTACACCCAGGAAGGATTGTGTCTCTTTCTTATTAGTGGGTGGAGACATGGCACTGATTTTGTTGATCACATCTGTTGGGATGTGACGACGGCCATCTTGCCACTTTATACCTAGGAACTGAATTTCCTGGGCAGGCCCTTTCACTTTGCTTCGCTTAATAGCGAAACCAGCACGCAGAAGGATCTGGATTATTTGCTCTCCTTTCTCAAAAACTTCCTTTGCTGTGTTGCCCCACACGATGATGTCATCAATATACTGTAAGTGCTCAGGAGCACCTCCCTGTTCCAGTGCAGCTTGGATCAACCCATGGCAAATGGTTGGGCTATGTTTCCACCCCTGGGGCAAACGATTCCAGGTATACTGAATGCCCCTCCAGGTGAAAGCAAACTGTGGCCTAGATTCTTTGGTCAAAGGAATGGAGAAAAAGGCGTTAGCAATATCAATGGTGGCGTACCATTTGGCTGCCTGTGACTCCAATTCATATTGGAGTTCTAACATATCTGGCACAGCAGCACTCAATGGGGGTGTGACTTCATTCAGGCCACGGTAGTCCACCGTCAGCCTCCATTCTCCACTGGCTTTACGCACTGGCCATATGGGGCTGTTAAAAGGTGAGTGAGTCTTGCTAATCACTCCCTGATTCTCTAGTTGGTGAATCAGCTTCTGAATGGGGAGCAAGGAATCCCTGTTGGTGCGGTACTGCCGTCTGTGCACCGTTTTTGTAGCAATCGGTACTTGTTGCTCGCCAGGAATGAAATCGGGGCTATGTAGCATTTCCACCACAGCATATTCTCTTAAATAACAGATGCCTTCTTCCATATCAGCCCATTTCTTTTTCTCAGGCATCAGATCATCTTTGAAGGGGTATCTTTCTTTTACAGCTAACAACATCCGCTTCCAGAGGGTAAAGGCCTGGTTCTGGCATGTACTAATACCTCTGTCAATGGCTGAGTCCCTAGCAATGCCACCCAGTTGGCGAGCTTCTCTACTATCCAGCCACACACTGTTGGCCCCATTGTCCCAACATCGAAGTAACCAAGTGGCAATAGGCTCATTTGGGTGACGTGAAAAGTCTTTTCTCAGACTTCGAATTTCATTCATTTTCAGAGATCGATCAACAATAGTAACGATATCTTGCTCACCTCTTACTCTTTCGGGACTTCTTGTTGCCCTCATTGGCGCCGGTGACCGTGGTCTTACTGAGGGCCCCTCCCCTGGACTTTTCAAGGTCACGCTTTCAGACAGTACTGGTGAAACAGATAAACTTTCCCAATGAAGCTGTCTGAGAGCGGAGAGAGAGATTTGTTCAAAAAGCTAAAAAGCAACTGTTGCCCGCATTCTCCACCAAGAATGTCAACGGTTTACGGGCTGGTTCGGCCCGGTTCCGTGACTAGAAGGGCGGAGGGATCCGCGGATCCGCGCCCCCGGAAAAAAAAAGAAAATAAGGGACCCCGAAATAATTGAAAACAGTGGCAACAATCTGAGGTAAAACAAAGTAATTTACTAAATATGGTATCAACAGAATTTTATAAGGAGAGAGAATGTGAAATTGATGGTGGATCGGCCTTACCACAACGCTGAGATGAGAAGCGCAGGCAGAGAAGCGCAGGCGAGAAGCGCAGGCAGAGAAGCGCAAGCGAAGCAGCGCAGGCAGAGAAGCGCAAGCGAAGCAGCGCAGGCAGAGAAGAGAGCATCAGGTGACCTTGCCGGGAGTTATATCTCCTCGCTGACCGCAAAGCCCCCTGGGGAAACGTAGCTGCTCTTCTCCGCTGGACAGGCACCCGGAACTTGAGCATCAGCAGTCAAACCCCCAGTGCATTGCATGATGTTATGATGTGGAATACCGATAATGAAAAATCATGAAACCATGACAAACAGAAAAATAACATTCTTATATTCTGTTTTTCATTATTGGAACTATGCATTCATAAGAAAGAAACATCTGTATATGTATTGATATAATACAATGATTGAGCAAAGATTTATTGTAAATAGGACTGTGACTTAACCAGGTTTGGGATGACAAGGTACACTGGATTATTTACTAGATAGGGTTAAGCACAGACAACAAGGAGACACTCCAGTTGAGTAGTGAGTGGATCCTCTTACTTTCTAGAGTCCGTAAACTGCAAAGGTAAGGAGCCTATGTTCAATTGAATCCATTCCTAGTCCCAGTTTTCGTCAGTGGTTTATATCTGAGGGATTATAAGTGCACAATCAGTTTAAGACATAATCTTAGCAAAGCTTACAAATCTTAGCAAGCTATGATTCTCTTACAGAGTATCTCTATCAGCAAGAAGTCTCTTGTTATCAAAGCATTAAAACAAAAAACCAAACAACAACAACAACAAAAAAACCAACACTGTAGCAGTTGTAAAGAATTTCTGCAGCAGGCATTACCTTGAGAGGACTCTGCTATTCGGCCCACTGTTGTACAGGACAGCTCAAAGTCTTTTGATCTGTTTACTATGTATGGGATAAGATGACTGACTCATATTGGGTACCAAGCATGGATTTCTCCAAAATCTAGCTTAATACAAACAATGTTCAGCATTCTGATTAAATTGTGTTGGTTCAGCTAGTCCTCAGCCACTGAGCATGATGTTGGTTTTTCAATCAGCTAGCCTGGGCTAGAAAGCAAAATAGGTTGCCCTCAAGTCAAGAATGGCTGATGGTAAAATGGTTAGTCTGGATAGATTAGGGCAAGGAAGGAGCACACTGGCACACACTGTTTTCAACAAGCACATTAGGATTTTTCTGTTAAACAAAATATGAAGTTTACTTTATTAAAGTACTTTGTATTTGGTTCATTTGCTTTTGACTTCTGTAATATTACCTTTTATTGATATATATCACTGCCAGTAAATATTTTATATTTTCTATAAATGTTATTGATGAATATTTTATAAAAATGTAGACTGAATCTCCAGCTGTTTTCATCTAACTTTGGATGACAGACACTATTATAGGCCTCTCCATAGTGTGTTTGTTGCCTTTCTGGTGAAACATCAAGTAATACATTTTTCCACAAGTGATCTTTTAATTACACTCTTTGGCCCACAGGTACAACATTTAATATAGATTTTTAAATACTTTACAAACTTTGAATTAAGGCTTACTGAATACTACAAAACCACAGATGTTTTCATGACTGTTCAACTAAACATAATCCATAAAACAGGTAAAAATAATGAAATACATGTTTGATATCATATATTGACTTTGAGTTCAAGGTGAGGTCTCTCAGGAGACCTCATTGCAGCCTTCTGTTATTTGAGGGGAACTTATAAACAGGAGGAAGGCTAACTTTTTACACAGTTTGATAGTAATGGAACAAGGGGCTTTGAGCAAAAGAAGGGGAGATTTACATTAGGCAGAAACTCTTTACTGAAAGAGTGGGGAGGCACTGGAGCATGCTGCCCAGAGAAGCTGTGGATGCCTGGTCCCTGGAGGCATTCAAGAGCATGGTGGGCCACGGATAGCTTGATCTAATGGATGGTAAAACCCTGCTCATGGTAGGCAGTCAGAGCTAGATTTGTAAATTCCCCTGCAACCAAAGTTATTCTATCATTCAGTGATTCTATGGTTATGTGCAAGAGCATTGTGTTAAACTGATGGAATTATGACAAGAAGAAACTACTACTTCACTCAGTAGACAGCCCAGATTTAGAATGTATGTTAGTTTGCAGTGGTTACAGAAAATTTACATATCTTTTCAAAGAAAAATGCAATATTTTACAAGATAAAAGATGAATAAATAAGTATATACATAAAATTTTTGTGAGCTGAAAACTGGTCCAGCTTGAGAGAATATTCAAGGGAAACATAATATCAGTTTGTTCTGTTCTTGTCTTCACATCTGAATTTCCATGCACAATCTCTGAATAGTGAGAAAACATTTAGGAAAACATTTATGAAAAATACTCATGAAAATTGTAAGAAGTGGGATAAATATGAACAGAAATTGTTCATAAGGAATTTTGGCCAACAGTGTCCAAAAAGGTCCAAAGTTCCCTTTTTCATGCAAGGTTGGATGAAAGACTGTCGCAGTGAACAAATCTTTTTGGATGATAATTTTCATCCAAAATATTTTTCTTCATTATGAGTTAAGAAGAATTTTTCAGGTGTCTGTTATAAGAATCTGAGTTACCTTGTATTCAGTGGATAGAAGGAGATGCAAAGCACGTTAGCTAGGCTTACTCAGCTACCACAGGAATAAAAGGAAGACAATGCTTCTCATTCTGAAAGATGTATGTACGTAAGATTGTATGCTAGTCATGCTTTCTCCTGGATGCTGAGGTACAAATTTAATTTTTTTCTGAAAAGAGAATACTTTTTGATTGTGTGAAAACTAGGAAAGGTGATTCCCTTATGCTCTGACCTCATTACTTTACCATTCTGTAAATTCTTACCTGTCAGCCAGTATATGCAAGGTTGGCAGCAGACATGTTTTCTTGGAATAGAGTATAGCAGAATAGGAAGAAATATTACAGGTGAAAGCAGTGAGATCTTCTCAAATAGTTTTACAATACTGCACCTACTAAACCTTCTGTATTGGTAATTTACCTTTTTTTTTTTAAAAAAAAAAAAGAGATTTGTCTTGTCAAAATGATTTTTGCATTTATGACTAAAATCTATCTTTATAGTAACCTACATAACAAAATAAAAATAGAGGAGAATATTGTACAGAAAATAGTAAATTATTTTTTAAACATACTGTGTTTTATCTAACTTTATATTTAGATTTAAACTTCTCATAGTGATTCAACTGCATAGTTAAATTTAAATTAGCTCTAGTTAGACCATCAAATGTGTATAACTAGTTTTATGCCCAGACTTTACCAAAACATATTATTTTTTCCTGTCTTTGTCCTTGGCCCATCAATACAAAAGTTGTTACTGATGAGGGCAGCCCAAGACACTTTGAGATACATATAATATCTGTCTGGTGGAGGTCTTTAATTGTTTATATAGTTCTCTTTTCTTCTGATTAGTATTTTGTAGGGCAGAAGCAAGTTGAAATGGTGAGTCCATAGGCATTTATTTGTGAAACAATGTGAAGCTACTTCTCCCAGAAAGCCTCATTTTCAATGAGATCACATAGAGTAATGCAGTTCGATTCTGTGAAGGAACCAGATGCTTTAAGAGTTTCCATCAGTGCAAAGCAATTTGTCTTGGTCTGTATCAGCTGGATCAATCAAACCCTATGTTTTGATCGTGTTTTATTGTCAACCCATTTGCAGATTTTGCTTATTAGAGTACTATAGGAAATAAAAGAACACTGAAAGCATAATGGCATTTGAAGACAGAAATTGAAGATGTACCAAGACAAAAATCAACTACACAATCATTCTTACTGTTGTTAAGAAAAAATAAATGAAATTATTAATTCTCTCCACTTATGTACATGTCTATCTATTCTGGGGAAAAACAAATAACTGAGGATATAAGTAGCTGGAATATCCTGGCTCATCTACTAAAACATAACTATGAAACAAAGAGGAAGAGGAAGGAATAATTATACAGAAACAATGCAGAAAAGTAAAGCCAACAGGCACTAAAAAGACTTCTAGAGTCTTTTTCTTCCTCTACATTGACAAGATAAGGAAATAAGGGATTAAATTAAAAATAATAATAAAAAAGAAAAAGCAATAACAAATTCACACCTAAAGAGATTATCTTTAGCTAAGGTACTAATAAGGAAATATTAGACTACTCATGCTTTTCAGTAATGGTACTCTGATTGTCACTTGAAAAAATGAGTGATAACATTTTCTAATCTGTATTCTGTCTAATATGAATACTGCTGCTGTTCTGAGCTCACACCCAGTCCGCAAAATCAGTTTAAAACAGCTGGTCTATAACTTCTAATTTGTAATGAGCTCCTAATGTTATTAGAAGGGATTTTCTTCCCCTCCTTCTCCTCATGTCTAAACACTTTGTTATCTGCAGTGTGGGGTCTCCTCTCACTCTGATCTGTCTGTGCAGCTTCAATTAATGTTAATAGCAATTCCCAGAGTGTAGTAGAAGAAAATAGACCACAGTTTAATTTCTGCAATCTCAGATCCATCTACTAAGTTGATCCATCTACTAGCTGTTCCCGCATTATTTAAGATTCATAGATTTCAAATACTGGAATATGTTGATAACTTTTATTTGAGGGTTATTTTTCAGTGCAGATACTGTCAGTTACACTCATATCTTTACACAGATAGATTTTTTTATTATTATTATCAATAAACGTTTCAGTACCTTAAAACTTCTCAAAATCTTTTCTCATACTTATTTTTCAATCTAGATGACAGAAAATTAGCATCATGCCCTATCTTTGGTGTTTTGTTTTTCTTTTTCTATGGGCTGGGAAATCCAGACTCATGAGCTGGAAGGCGGTGGATAATGAAATACTAAGATATAACAGTTTTATAAATAATAGGAATTTTTCTTTTCTTGTGGCTTTGGATAGAAGAAATTAAGAAACAAACATTTTTGAACATACAAACAGGTTTATACTTCACGGAAAAAAAATTCTGGCTGAAAACGAGATTATTTAATCATCTACAAATTATGTCTCTTGCAAGATGAAAATATGAAACATTTTCCTTAAGCTCTTAAGTTTGTGCCTCTTTAATTCCTATCCCAGTGAGCCACAAATCTAGTAGACTTTGCAAACACCTACTGTGAATTTTGCTTATCTTTCTAATAGAGTCAGTAGTGAGCAAACAAATAGAAAAAACAGGTCCTCAGGCTAGTGCATTACAAATAATAATATTTTTTTAAAAATCAGAA
Source organism: Meleagris gallopavo (assembly GCF_905368555.1). Taxonomy (NCBI): domain Eukaryota; kingdom Metazoa; phylum Chordata; class Aves; order Galliformes; family Phasianidae; genus Meleagris; species Meleagris gallopavo. The sequence goes on along the minus strand of NC_139435.1, from coordinate 29,981,954 downwards.
TACTAGAAGAGGAAAAGATTCACTGGGAACTGTTTACTCAGTTGTTATGTTTCTAATCCAATCAACTCAAAAATTAGTTGTCTATACAAGTTCTTTCTATGTTGGTGAACACCAAGATCAAAAAATATAAACTGAGAATTTTAAACTAATTATACACTAATGAACTCTTTAATTTCTATATGTTCTCTTGCATAAATAACAGAGACAGCAGGAGGAAGAAAACTGCAGCTATTTCATATAAAGAATTCTAGCCAAAACAGAAAATAGTTTATTCTTGCTTGCATTTCTTTAGTACCTGACTGATCAGATTTAATAAAGGGTAAAAGAATAATGTGGTTAATTGGTAGGATTAGTGAGCTTATTGCTCAGGAGTATTAAAGGCATCTATGTGTTTTTCAGGTTTTGATTCCTTCCTCCATGTTTGTTTACATTTTTCCTTCTCTGAAAAAACTAGATCTGTGTATTTGACTACTATAATAAATAATTTATCTAGAAATTTGAAACTTTCTTTCCAAATTTGACAAACATTAGCAATTGTTGCAAATTTTCATTAAAAAGTTAAATCTTTCATCAATAACAGCAGGAGGCTGAGTATTTGAGCTTCAACCTAATTGTGTTTTTACTTATAAGTAACAATATTTGTACATTCAAAGTATAAAAACTAAGCATTCAAACTCAGTTAGTGGAGTGATCTAAACTGGATAAAATGGTTTTGTGCACAAAATCCTGCACTCTATTCACTAAAAATGAGCACTATATTTAGCATGTATCTCTCTGGGATACTTCAAAACTTTAAATAGAAAAATGTTATTTAAATTAAGACACAGAAAGAATAAAATGCAACGAAAACCCCACAGCCTTCTCCACTCCTAAAACAAACAGAAATCCAGTATATTAATTTTACAGCCTATTTATAAAAAAAGAAAAAAAAGAAAAAGAAAAAAGCTCTTATTCTTTCTCTAAACACTAAAATGGTTAAATCATCCCATTGTAAGCCCATTTTACTTCATTACTGTGCTTCTTAATGGGATTTCCTATGTTACTGGTTCTAAAGAATGTCATCAAACAATAATGAACTGCTTCCGACTGAAAGATAACAATTGGAATGTTGGTACAATGCTCACCATTTCTTGCACTGAAGTAGAAATTCTTAATTTAAATTATTTTATCAATGTGGATTATTTTTTTTCCTGAGCACCTAGATGTACAAATAGACATAAACTCAATTTTTTTTTTTTCATGGCTACAGTCAGCTACAGAAAAATATGTAAATATAAGATAAAAATCAACAAGCCAGAACAACCAAATTCAAAAGCATAACAAAGCAAAATAAACAAAAATTATCAGTTATAATGCTATAAGAAACTATGTAGACTTTTGTATAATGAAACTTTAAAACTGCTAATAGGAATTATTTGATTACATAAACCGCTTTAGAAACAGAGGCTGATAAAATGTATTTCAATTCTACTGTTGTAATTGCTGAAAAATAAATAATTGGTATTAATTCCATTGTCCTCTAAATCTGATCTTGATTCAAATACTAAATTGAAAATAATTTGATTGATTTTTTCCCTAGGTAACATTTAAAAAAATATTAGAACATTTATGTTGGTATATAAATGGTATATATAAATTGTTCAGAAGTGCATTAGGTATTTCTCTTGAAAACATATTCTCAGCTACAATGCCTAGAAAACATTGAATTTGTCCTGACTTGACAAAAATCTTTATTTTATGAAAAATTCTTCTGTTCAGAGACACTTTTGTATTGTTAACACTGTGGGAAAACATTTTACAGAGCATTGCACTAGGTTTTACTTTTGAACAGTTTGTGGGCTAGATACACAAACATTCTACTTCAAGGGATTTTCAGAATAACCAAGACTCCTTGAAAAGCCAGGCTAAAATTTATTAAAAACTCTCATGCTCCCTTGCTCTTCCATTTCCCCTTCTCCTACCTCTTCCTATTTCCTTTTCCCCTCTCTTCCCTTCCTTTCTTCTCTTGCTTTAATCTTGTGCAAATGGAACTTTTTTCTGCTTTGTCACCTCTTAATAATATTGATTTTTTTTGCATACTGAAACAGCAGAAGTCTGATGTGACAGAATCATAACAAACAGTTTAATTCCCTCCTAGTTGCAGTTTTTAAATGTAGAATAGTTTGTTTGGTTGTTTGGTTGTTTGTTTCTGTGAATGAAACAATGAATATTGTTGGTCCTAAACTAAATATGACAGGCAAAAAGTATAATTTGTGCTGGTCTAAAATACTTACATAGTAGTCCTGAGATTCTTGCTACTCTTGTCAATTGAAAGAAAGCAAAATGATATATCAGAGAAAAAATACGTTTCTTTTATAGACAGCCTTTCTTATTAAAGTACGATGCTTTGATAGGCCTTTCATTTGATCAATCTTGTTAGTTTTTAGGTTCTACAATTCAGGGTGACCGGGAGAAGCAAGGTCTATTTTCACGCTGAAATATATTATTTTCTGCTTGGTGCTAGACGCTCAAGGAGCTTAAATTTAGGAATGTTGATCAAGGTTCACATGACATAAATAACATGTTAGTAATCAATCTATCTATCATAACTATTGCAATCAGAAAATTGGAAGAGAGGTCATCTGTGTCAAGCAGGGACAGCACAACGTTTCTGAACAATGTATGACAGTGTTCAGTTTGCGAGAGAGTAAGAAATTTTTTTCCTGATGTTCATACTGTACCTCTTGTGTTCCCATTTGTGCCCACTGCCTCTTTCCTCTCATGGAACACCACTGAAAAGAGCATGGCTCCATCTTCTCTGCATCCTTCTTTCAGTTATTTACCTATATTAATTAGGCCACCCATCTTCCACCTCCCACTGCAGGATTTTTCCAGGCATTTAAGCTCTCTTGGTTGCTTCTCATAGTGTTGAGAAAGGCCACCTGTTTCAGTTTGCTGCTATTTTTCATTTCTGTTGTTGTTGTAGTTTGTTTTGTTTTTTGCTTCTAAGGTACATGTCTACCTCATGTTCAGTTTGGTACTCACTAGTGCCTTTTTGACAATACTGTTTAACAGATGGTAAACTCATAGTGTATGTCCCATATGCTTGAAGTTATTCTACCTCAGCTACGGAACTTTGCCCTTTTTTTTTTTTTTTTTTTTTTTTTTTTTGGTCAAACTTCATGATGTTCCTTTCAGGCAATTTCTTCAGCCTGTCATATTTCTTCTTGACAGTTGCTCAAACTTCTGGAATATCAGCAAATTCCCTTAGCCTTGTACCATCAGCTGTCTCGTTAAGGGTACACTCTATTCCATCACATAATTAATTAATAAATATACCAAACAAGATTTGACCCCATAATGAACACTGAGTTACAATGCTAGTTACAGGTGCCACTGATCACCACCCTCTAAACTTATCTATTCAGCAAGTTTTCAGTCCATTTCACTGTCTGCTCACCAAGTCCTTACTGCAACATCTTCTCTATATGAGGATGTTATGGGAGACCATCAAAAAAGCCTTACTAAAGTCACCACTGATAATAACTACTCCTCTGCCCTCATCTACCAAACCCATTGATTCATCATTGAAATTTATCATGTTAGTTCAAACATTTCTGTTTTTAAAATCCATGATGGCTACTTCCATCAACTTTTCATCCTTTTTGTGTCTGGAAATGGATTTCAAGATTTGATGTTCCACCGTTTCCTAGGGATGTCAACATAATTCAGTATGTGCACCTTCATTTTGAAGATAGGACTGGCATTTGGTTCTCTCCAGTTGTTAGGCATTTGATCATTCAGAGTTTAGAGTGGTCTCACAGTTATATGTCACCTCATGGATGAAATCCAACAAGGCCTATGGAATTAACAAAGGCACAGTTCAGTCAAGAATTCTGTAACTTTACCATTTTCTGCCAAGAGTAAACCTTTTATTTTTGCTCCAGAATTTCACCTGGTGTACAATGCCTGCTAAATACTGAGACAGAGATTCAGTACCTCATTCATGTCTTGTATCAGCAGCAAGACTACATTTCTCTAGTCATCCTATGCTACAGACATAAAAATAACATTATTTTCCTTGATATCCCTTTCAATCAATTCCAGCTGTGCTTTGGATTTTCTAACTGTGTCTACATATTCCCGGACATTACTACTACATTCCTCCCAGGTCATCTTTCCCAGTTTTCACCTTTTCAGTACTCCCTTCTTATGTTTGAGTTTTGCCACCCATGTGAGCTCCCTGGCATTTTTTTCCTGACTTCTAGTTCTTGGAATAAACTGCTTCTGATTTTGCAAGAGATGATCCCTAAATATCAGTTAGCTTTCCTGAACTCATCTTCCATCAAAACTCTTACCCCACAGAACTCCCTGACAGAAGGCAAAACTGTCTTGAAGAAAAAATACAGAAAAATTGATTTGATGGATGGACTTATTCTTGAATAAGAAATTGACTGTATGGTTGCACTCAGAGTTGTGATCAATGGCTCAATGTCTAAATGGAAACCAATGACGAGTGGCATTCCTCACAGATCAATATTGGAACCAGAGAGATTTAATATCTTTGTAGGTAGTATGGACAGTGAGATTGAGTGCACCCTTAGCAAGTTTGCAGACGACACCAAACTAAGTGGTACAGCTGACATGCTAGAGGGAATGTATGCCATACAGAGGAGCCTGAATAGGCTTGAAAGGTGGGCCCATGTCAACTTTATGAGGTTCTGCAAGACCAAGTGTAAAGTGCTGTAATTGGGTTGGAACAATCTCAACACAGAAACAGGTTAGACAGAGAATGCTTGGGAGCCATTCTAAGGGAGCCTACAAATAGAAGGGGAATTAACTCTTTGAAAATTCCCCCTGCCCCAGCAGGACAAAGGGAAATGGTTTTAAGTTAAGGGAGGGAAGATTTAGGCAGGATGTCAGGGGGAAGTTCTTTACTATGAGAGTGGTGAGGTGCTTGAACAGGCTGCTCAGAGAGGTTGTGGATGTCCTGTCCCTGGAGGTGTTCAAAGCCAGGTTGGATGGGGCCCTGGGCAATCTGGTCTAGTATTAAATGTGGAGGTTGGTGGTCCTGCATGTGGCAGGGGGGTTGGAGATTCATGATCCTTGAGGTCCCTTGCAACTCTGGCCATTCTGTGATTCTGTGAGTCAGTCTGTGAGAGCAGCCCTGAGGAGAATGATATGGGGCTGTCAGTTGATGAAAAACTCTACTTGAGCCAACAATGTGCACTTGAAAATCAACCATATCCTGGGTTGCTGCAAGAGAAGTGTGAGCAGCAGGTCAAAGGAGGCGATTCTGCCCATCTACCTTTCTCTTGTGAGACGCCATGTGGAATACTGCCTCCAGTTCTGGAGCCCCCAACTAAAGAAGGGTACTGAGCTGTTGGAGCAGGTCCAGAGGAGGGCCAAGAAGATGACCAGAGGGCTGGAGTAGCTCCACTCTGGGGTCAGTCTGAGAGACTTCTGGCTCTTCAGTCTGGAGAAGAGAATAGGAGCAGATAGCAAGAAAGGCTCCAAGATAGCAGCCTCTCGCTATTTTAAGGGTACATACAGTAAAGCTGGGGAGGGACTTTTATATAAGGGTAGGTAGCAACAGGACAAAGGGAAATGATTTTGGATTGGATGAGGTCAGATTTGGACTAGATATTGGAAAGAAATTCTTCACTGTGAGGGTGTTGAGACACTGAAACAGGTTGCCCAGCAACGTTGTGAATGTCCCTTCCCTGGAAACATTCAAGGTCAGGCTGAGTGGGGCTTTGAGCAGTCTGGTCTAGAGAGAGACTTCCCTGCCTATAGCAGAGGGGTTGGAACTAGATGATCTTAAAGGTCCCTTCCTACCCAAATGATTCAATGATTCTATGAAGTCCAGGGATGTTATCTTGTTTTGATAGTAAGTGCCTTAGAAAAGTTCATTGGCAATACATTATCTGTAAATAAACTGAACCCAAGTAATCTAACAGGGACCAAACCCATTCATATAATTTTAGAGACAGTTTCTTGAAGCTGTTTTAGCAGTGGACATGGAATAGTGAACTGGAAGACTTATTTTTGTAAAGATCACTTCTTAGCAATCCATTATGGCTGAAATTAGTTGTCTTTTCAAAGAACTTGTTTTTGGTTATCTTTTGCTGTACTGCTGTTCCATTTCTTACAGAAGGCTCATTTCCAAAAAATATAGATTCTCTCCAAAGATACCAAGGAAAAAATGTTTGTAAATTCTGAGATAGTAATCTGCTTAATAATGTTCCTTTTGAAGCCATTTTTTTCTCCTCTGGTTTAATGAATATCCTGGTTAAACTGAAATTTCAACATTATTTCAAAATCTATATAAAATCTGGATAATGTAAAACTATAGATACTGCATTGGCAAAATAATAATAATAATAATAATAATAAAGTTAAAAGAAAAGAAGTAGCTATTTAATTCTATTTTTATTTTTAGTTGCTCAAATCAGTATGAAGCTGTTTTTTTCTTTTTTTTTTTTTTTCCCCAGAAATACATGCTTTCTTTCTATTTCAATCAATACATCAAGTTTCAGAGTCTCACATTATTCTTGTTAGTGTAAAGTCAGAAAGAAAATAAAAGTGGGTAAAATAAACAGAAGATTTGTAACAATTCTGTCACGCTCATCAACAAAGTGTTTTTTTTTTCTCTTTTTTTTTCTAATGCTAAAGCTGCCTTTGAGAAAACCAATCAGTCTCTTGTCTTTTGTGTGCTCAGTAAGGATTTATCTTATTCCAGGAATTGAAGTAAGACAGACATGATGTAGTTTCTTGAAATCCTCTTTCTTGCCCTTTTTTGGAGTGAAGTTTCTATTTCTGTCATCAGTAATCTGCCTGATTATTATGACCTTTCAAAAAATGATACAGGGTGATGAATCTCCCCCAGCATATTTTAATGTATCCTGTGTGGTCATTCTCAATCCTCCCCTTCAGGTACTGCTTCACAATTCCATCACCTGTTTAGTGGCTCAGAGAGTTGGTAGAACTGAGGACTGCAAACTTTCCTAATGAAGACTGAGGCAAAAAATACTTCTGTCGTTAAATTACCTCCCCCTCTGATCTGAGTAGATCAGAGATTCCCTTGTATTTCATTTCACCATATATATAATAGAAAGAAACCATCTTTGTTGCTCTTTATCTTCTGAACTTCTTTTGGCTACATCTCAGTTTGGCACTCATAACTTTTTTCTATGCTTTTTGCCAATTTTTTTTTTTTTCTTTTTTTTCTTTCTGCACTTTGGAAAGGACCATTCTTGCAATCCAAGGAGCACAAGAAGGTGAACTAGTTCTTTCCACCATCTTTGTCAGTCTCCCAATGAAATCCTGGGCAGAACAAAATCTTTTTTTCGGGAGTGCAAAGGATGTAATTTTACAGTTTTTCTCACTCCTCTCAGAATCCTGCATTCTGCATTGTGATGGTTACTGCAGCCCAGGCCCACGCCAACCTTTTCATTTTCCATTCATTCTTTCTTGCCTGTGAAGACCAGGTCCAACTGGCACTTCCTTGTCAGTCTGTGGTTTCTGTCCACTAGTAAATCATTTCCAAAATGTCTCAGAAGTTTCCTAGACTGCCCTTCCAGCAGACATCAACATTTATAATTATAATTATATTACATATATATTAATTATATATACATACATATATATATAACAGTGTCAGTCTTCGTCCAGTAGGTCAAGCTTGTGAACATTTTTCAAGAGTTCTCTTACACAATCCCATTTTCTTTCACAGCACGTAAGAATGCCTTAAGTCAGAAGCTGAGTTGACAGGATTTCTCTGTCTCAGAGTAAAAAAACTGAAAATAATTGCTACTGCAATTATTATTAGCACTGGAAAGTTCAAGATTCAGGGATTTATAATCTGGTGTTTTACTTACATCATTTCTCTATTTCATCATAAAAATAAAACTGATTGAGACAAGATAAGTATAATATCTAACAATATAAATTGTTATATAAAAACTATAAAAACATACATATGAAATTCATATTTTTGGGGGTTGAGAATTTTTAAACTGTAAAGAACATTTATTAAAAAAAAAAAGGTTTTCTGCTAACCATATTTAGAATGTTAATTTAATTTTATTTTATTTTATTTTTTCTCAGTTTCAGAGTTTCAGTTTCAGTCTTAGATGTATTGGCAAGTCTGGCTTTTTGAATAATGATTTAAACTGATGACCTCTCTGCTTTGATAGCTTTTCATTCTAAGCTAAATAACCCTCCTGTTGAAGCAAAGCAAAGCAAAACAAAACAAAACAGATGACCTTTGCACTTTAAAATAAAGTTTAATAATATGTTAACATTAAAACATGTTAACATTAAAAATATATACATTCACAAAAGTTGTACTAAAAAAAAGAAAAAAAAAACAAAAAACAGTTGATGTGCTATAAAATGTGTTTAGTTCAATTAGGCTTCTTAAAAATTCAGCAATATTTCATTTTGTTTAAATAAATCAGAAACTAGTAATTCACAGACTTCATTAAGCAAAATAATATTTAAGTTATATAAGAATTTTAATAGAAAGCATTCAGTTGAAGAATGTGAAGTCCACAAAGTCACAGTGAAACAACTTTTTGTTAAACTATACTGTTTTAAGGGAGAAAAAAAAAAAAAAAAAAGAAAAGATGGGCTTCAATAAAAATATTGTTTTCTTAATGAAAATCTTAATTATTTTTCCCATTAGATTTCGTTAGTTAAACATCACAATGCATCAAGTTTTTAAAAGTGCTATTACAATGACAGACTAATAAATCATTTTCCAAAAGAATAATTTGTAGGTTGTGCCTTATTTTTTCTGATTCTATACGTGCACTTACTATACAAAGCAATTTCTCATTCAGTTAGCAGTAGAGAATAAGTAACACAGCATTTTGAAATATATCTGCCCTTCTAGATGTTTCTGAAAATATATCATTTTATGCCTGTGTGCTGTATTGAAAAATGTCTTAAGTTCCTTAAGCACTTAAGACTTTGAAAAATCAATTCAGTTTCTAGTTCATAATTTATTAATGCAAGATATTGGATCTTGTCTTTTGAGAATCTCAAAATTGGTGTTCTAGGCATGCAGTAGTTTTTTTAAGTATTTATGCAAAAATACAAGTGGAATTGTACTGAATTGTACTCCAGTTAAAGAATTCTTAAATTCTTCTTATCTCAAAGTGCCTGCTTGCATAAAATAGAGTATAAGTGAAATAAACAATGCTATATTTAAATCATTTATATAGCTGAACTTTATATACTTCACTTGAAGTCACTGTTTGTAAGAATCTAAGAAATGCCAAAGACACAAGCAAATAGTAAAGATCTGGAAAGATCCATGTTTAGCCAAACTATCATATTTTTAATTTCCTTTTCTCCTGCAAAAGCTGATGATAACCTTTCTCATGTTGAGTAAAATCTAAATCTTAAGAACAAATCAACAGGATATTTTCTCCTTATAGTACTGAATTAGGAACTCATCAGTTTTATCTAAAAGAAATGTATATACATATGTTGCAAGATCCACTGAATTCTCAGAAGTTCTTTTTTTTTTTTTTAATTTCTGAGAATTGATATCTTCAAATATTCACTTATTTATTTAGTTAGTGCTTTAATAATTTTTTTCTTTGAATTTTAGACTGAAGACATGATATACTGGAATGCAACAGCTCCCGCTAAATATAGCAGCTGATAACATGAAAATCTGGTTAATAAATTAATTACCAAATTATGGAAAAAAAAAAGGTAAATAACATGGGATGTTGTTCTGTTACCTAAGAGTACAGCCTTATTATGAATTTCGGTCAGGAAGGTCTGGCAACAAATGGCTAATAAAACAGCTGCTCTAAAATGACATACTGCTAAAAGGAACATAGACAGCAGGTAAGTCTTACAGGTTCTTAGATACTGAGTACTTCATATTGGTGCAATATTGAATGGACCCTGGATGGATTTTCTCATGGTATTCTGTGCAGATTACAACCATGGGGACAAATCAATTTGGAATCTGTCTTCTGCTGTACTAGCATGGGTTACCCAGCATCTGAAGGCACGTAAAACTTAACTACTCTCTATGTTTCTCATATTAATCTGTTTTGCCACTGCTGTCTTATTAAAGTAGAAGACAGCATATATGGCAGGGCTACTACTTTTTGTGGTTTACATAATTGTCCCATGTAAAGGAATTCCAAAGAATAAATGTCTTCATTCAGACATATTCTTTTTCTGTTTCTTTCAGAATGGAATTCCTATTTATATCCTTAGACTTTTTTTTCATGCTCTGTCCTGTTAATAAATATATAGGATTTTTTTTTTTTTTTTTCACATTTGAAAGAATAAAGCTGTATTTATGTAATTCCATAGTTGGTCTTTCTGCACATTCCAGAGCAAATGCTGGCAACCATTTACCAGTAGAAGGGCAAAAAGCAGGATGTGAACATAAATTTTATTTTAACTAAAGTCTCAAGCCAGGACTTGAATGAACATAAATCCCCAAGGCTGAAACAGAAATAAGCATAACTCACTGTCCAACAACCTTTTTCAAGTGGAATACTGACTGCAGAAACTATTTTGTTTTGTGTATTTGATTAAATGATATTAAAGTGTCTATTTAAATTACAGAGAGTAAGGGATTAAAAAAATGGGTTTTGATATGCTATTCTTAATTAGTGCCAAAGTTTCTGATGGAATGTATCCCCAAAGCCTGTATAGGGAGAGAGATTGTATGTATGAGTTAAAAAGAAGAGGCATCATAATCATCTCTTTGTTTTGTCTTACAACATATGATACATATGCAATTTTCTTATTTCTTCTGGAATTCTATCATAACAGTCACAGTTAGGCAAGGATTAGAGTTAAATAAAGAAAACGAAAGAAGAGTGACAGCTTGAAAGTGTATATTGGAACAAGTAGATCTTGAATTAGATTTTACAAGTGAAAATTTCAAGACCCAATTTATCTTAGTGCAGATATTAATTTAATGTATCCCATATTTTGTAAAAAATGTACTTTCAAAGCCATTTAGTCCATTAATTTCACTACTCAATTAAAATTAATTTTTATCACATGTATATTTGACCTTAAGATAGGCATTTTATATATGAAGTTCTGTGTAGCTAGAGAGAATATCTGATCAGCTTCTTCTTAAAAATTGATGTTTTAAATATTAATTGCTGAAAGTTAAAAATCAGCTGATTTTTTTCTTATTTTAAATGAACAAAAGCTGTTAGATATAACATAGCATAACTGCTTGCCACATATAGTTTTTGAAATAAAGCCCATTATTTAAGTTATAAAGAGTAGAAACAAGCATTTGAAAATAGCATATCTTCAATATTGGGCACTAGCTTTTCTTCCCCCAAAGATTAAGCACCATGTCATATTTCCATCTGAAATAAAGTACATTTACTTTATAAAATAAAATTTTATAAATAAATCCTTAAATACCATAATGTGCTACAAAACATATTGCAAGTTATTTTGTTGTCACTAGGAAACAAAGTGAATGTATGCAATAAGTAATGACTTTCAAGTGCTTATGCAGAGTTACCAACACTCACACAGATTCTTGGTGATAATTTGGTGTGACAGTTGTAGAATCACAAAATAGTCTAGAAAATGAAATTCAAGACTCTGAAATTCAACCATCAACCTCACCTACTGAGTCCTACCACTAAGCCATTTACCACAGTGCCACGAAATCCACAAATCTCTTGAATGCCTGCAGGGATCAGACTTTACCACTTCCCTAGGTAACCTTTCCCAATACTTCTCTCTCCATAGAGAAAATATTGTTAATATTCAATCTAAACCTCCCTGGAAACTTGAAACTGTTTCCTCATGGAGTCACAGAGACAAGTTTTATGTGCACAAGATTAATCTTTTTAGACTCCTGCACTATACAGGGCTGCAGAGCTCAACTGCAGGTCATCACAGTGCACTCAGTGAGTTTCCTCTGGTGTCAGCCTCCAGAAAAGCTGCTGGGACAGCTGTTAAAATTGTATCCGTACAAACAGATGACACCAAGCTGTGAGTAAGTGTCGATTAACCTGGAGGTTGGGAGGCCCATCAGGGGTATCTGAACAGGCTAGATCACTGGGATGAGGCCAATGGGATAAAACTCAACAAGATTAGGTGCTGGGTCTCCTTAAATGATCCTACCTGGCTGCAGAGATTTATGCGCTTCTAAGTTGTGTAGAGTTTGCTCTTGGGTTATAAGGACTTCATTCTTCTCTCCAGTCCTATCTCCCATTCCAGGCAGCTGTGTACTTGAGAACAACTGGTCGTACTACTATGACTGAGGCAAGAAAAGCATTAAGTACTTCAATTTCATCTTTTATCACTACTTCTTCCCCAATATGCAATAAACGATGGAGATTCTCCTTAGTCCTCCTTCTACTGCTGATGTATTTGAAGTAGCATTTTTAATTGCCTTTAATAGCCATAGCCAGATTAAGCTTTATCTAGATTTTAGCTCTTGTAATGTTATGTAATGAGGCAAAGCCTCATTACGTCTTTGTAGTCCTCCTGAGTGGCCTGTCTGTACTTCCAAAGATGATGAGCTCTTTTTCTTCCTGAGTTCTAATCAGAAATCTTTGTTTATCCAGACTGGTCTTCTTCCTCACCAACTTGTCTTTCAGCACGTGGAAAGTGACTGCTTTAAGACCTCTAAGATTTCCTTCTTGAAGAGTGTCCAGCCTTTCTGGACTACTTTACCCTTCAGGGCTGCCTTTCAAGAGACACTTTAATCAGTCTCCTAACAAGGCCTACATCTTCCCTCCTTCTGGAATTCTAAGTAGTTCTGCTAAGACCTCTCCATATTTTTCCAAGAATTTTAAATGCTTTAAATGCTTTAAATTCAGCATTATGCCCAAGAGAGCCTCTAGTTTTTACATCATCTGCAAGACAAATGTCAGGTGGGCTGAATAGCACACTCGTCAGTTGTGCCAGGAATTCATCTTTCACACACTCCAGAAAGCTTCTGGACTGTTTTCTGCTTGCTGTATTGTTTTTCCAGCAGACATCTGTTAAGCTGACGGCCCCCAAGAACAAGGGTTTGCAACTGTGAGATGTCTGCTTATAGAATACTTCATCTACCTCTTCACTGTGGATGGATGATCTACAAGAGACTCTCACTATGTCATCTGTCTTGGTGGCCTTCCCCTTGATTCTTACCCATAAGTACTCCATCCTATCTCCATCCTTAAGCTTAAGACAGTAAAAACACTCCTTAAATTACAGGGCTAGTCCACTGACTCTGCTTCCTAGCCTGTCCCTTCTGAAGAGTTTATTGCCATCCAGTGCAGCACTCTAGTCATGCAAGTCATTTAACCATGCTTCTGTGATGGCAACCATATCACAGATTTCCCGCTATGCAATGGCTTCCAGCTCCTTCTGTTTGTTGCCCACACTGTTTGCATTTCAGTTAGTGATCTTGTCACATTTTTGGGAGCAGAATCCCTAATTCCTACATGACCATTCACAGGTAATTTTGTTATTTCTCAACCATCAATATCTCTTGTGTCTTGAATCTTATTCAATTTTTTTTTTTTTTTTTTTTTTTTTTTAAATCCTGAAGCAAAGAGTTCCATAATAACAGAAAAACACTTCAGGGTGGTAATTTAATTGAACAATTCTTTCTCAGTGTTATCTAGTATATACAACAACAAAAATGAGGTATTATAATTTATTCTATCCTGCTTTTCTATTATATACAAGGTCTTTCAACAAATAAAGTTTGAGATGCTTATCTTTGATATAAATGTATCCTCAAATCCTCAATAAATATTTAATCTTTTTTCTTTTTTTTCTTTTTTTCCAGTTCATATGTGTATGTATATAAAAATCAAAAGGCTTCAAAATAGTATTGAGGAGAGTAGTTATTAGGAAAGGATTTGGGAGGCTTAGATTTCATCTGAAATCTCTGTAATGACTTTATTACTTTCCTAAGAGAGCAGTGGAGACAAATCTACTGGTATAGTTTAATAATTTCAGTTATCCAATCATTCACATTTTGTAACGAAGACAAAGAATGCTACCAAAATGTTGGACTGGCAATCTAATGGATAAAGTTCCACAAAAATTTCTGACATACAAAAAAGGTAGGACTGTGTATTTCATCTAATGGAAATGGAATTTAAGAACACCTAATTGAGAGAAATATCATAGTAATTTTTCATGTTAGAGTGGCTTTACTGATTAATACTCACTGATTTTTCTAAAATCAAGCTCCTCTTTTCCCTTACCTCTTAGGAGAAAAATGAGATGATTTCTTTTGAATGCCCATCTTCCAATACTAGTGAAAAAAAATCCTGAAATAGATACTGTTTATCAAGATCAGAATGAACAAAGTAATTAATTTCATAATTCTTATACTTCACATTGTCATCTTGGCTACTGACATTATGACTCCTGAAGGAGCTTTGCTGCCAAGCTACTCAGAACTACTGTTCTTTTTTTCAGTTTTTCCACTAAGAGAAAAACACAAGGAAGAGAAAACTGAGGTTGTGAACAAATTTTTAGTGAAATATTAATTCCTAAGTCCTCAAATTTTCAACATTTCTGTTAAAAAAACACCAAAAACAAAGAGGGTGCTGGTGAAAACAAAAGCAACAACAAAAAAAAGTATGTGTATGTGTATGTGTATGATACATTGGCAGAATCCCAGGGCCCTGCAATAATATATATATATATATATATATATATATATATATATACTTCAAAAAAGAAAATCAGTAGGAATGAAGACACACAAAGAATGGTAGTTTTTATTATTATTATTATTATTTTTTTATTTATTACTGAGCCTAGGTCTGAAAGTTCATAATATTGGATGAACTAGAAAAATTAATTTATTTACTTACCTCTGATTGTAACTGAATGTATTTATGTACAATTGTATACATATATGTGTTTCTATATGTGTATATATGCGCAGTGTCCTTGTAATGAAGCTTAGAAAGCATTGAATAGATGAGAGGACAGTGAGGTGGATTGAGAATTGGCTGAATGGCAAAGATCAAATGTCATTATCAGCAGCACAGAGTCTAGTTGGCCGCCTTTAAAATAGTAGTGTTCCCCAGAGTTGATAATGGGTCCTATCTTCAACATCTGCCAATGACCTGGACGGAGAAACAGAGCCCACCCTCAGTAAATTTGCTGATGGTATAAAGCTGAGAGGAGCTGACACACCAGAAGGCTGTGCTGCCATTCAGCAAGACTTGGACAGGTTGGAGAGCTGGGCCGAGAAGATCCTGATGAGGCTTAACAAGAGCAAGTGTAGAGTTCACTGGCACCAGTACAGGTTAGCAGATGATCTGCCATGGAGGAGCTCTGCAGAGAAGGACCTAGGTGTCCTGGGGGACAACAGATTGGCCATGAGCATGCTCTTGTGGCCAAGAAGGCCAATGATATCCTGGCATGCATTAAGAAGAGCGTCGCCAACAGATTGAGGGAGGTGATCCTCCATTCCGCTCTGCTCTAATGAGGCCACATCTGGAGTACTGTGTCCAGTTCTGTGCTCCTCTACTCAAAAAAGGCAGGTATCTCCTAGAGAGAGTCCATAGGAGGGTGACAAAGATAATGTCTGGAGCATCTTAAGAATGAGAAAAGGGTGAAAGACTTAACTATTCAGTATGGAGAAGAGAAGGCTGAGAGAGGATCTCATCTCTGTTTATGCATATCTAAATGTCTTTTAAGGTTCTTAGCCATGCAAGGTAATTGAGAGGAGATCTGAGAGCCATTCATAAAAAAAAAAAAAAAAAAAAGGAAGCAGGAACAGAAGATTTTTTTTTGCTTTGTTTTATTTTGTTTTCCCCCCAGTCTTTCATATATCTTTGTGAGTATCTTATTGTACCCTACCCCTTTACTAAAGAAAATTATTTCTTTACTTCAGGTGGTTTGTACCAACAAATTAGGAGAACATCTTACTAGATACTCTGAGAGGCTATACTCTTAAGCTTACAACTTGATATTTTTGTGTATTTTACATAAATAAATAATGTACCAGTGTGGCAAGAGAGCTCTGAGCTGCCTTGCCCGTGCGGCGAGAGAAGCGTAGACTCCCTTGCTAGTGCAGAACAAAGGACGTTTATTGTAGATGCTTACAACCTTTTATACCCATGCAAAAACAACTGGACACATGTAGGAGCCAGGCACCTTGTGTGTGTTCATATCTGGCTCAAGTTACTGCTGAGCTTTTTTACTCTTTAGCAAGATAATGACTTTCTTTATCCCACAACATGGAGTTTGCTGAAATGTAAATATTAAAAATGCTCCATTTCAAGTGACAATGAGATGGAAAAATCAGATGCCACTTCAGTGTGACATCAAATTAAAATTTTTGACTGTGGTATCTCTCCATAAATCTACTGAAGACATGCATATGCTCACTAAGTATGTATTTTCTTTCATGATTTTCTATGGTTCAGTAATGTTTAGTAAATTTTTTACCTGAGATACTTAATTTGGAAACCCCATACAAAAGAAACATAGGTTTAATTTTTATTTAAATTGATGGGATTGATTCAGAACAGTCAGCCTCAGAAACCTCAAAGGTACACGCTGAACATTATAGTTTCAGGAACTGGTGCAGGAAGAATAGTCAAGGAAGGCAACTGAATCTAAGTTTCTTACATAGAACACAGGAACTTATCAAGTAACAAAATAGAAAAGAGGCTACCCCTAGACTGCTTACCAAATCAACTCCCATTTTTAATGAAACTTCTTTTGTTTTGAATTCATAAGTACAGTTGTAGAGAATTAGAACAAGCATGATTCACAATGTTTAATTGGCCATTTACTGAGAAAGAAAATATTAACATTTCTACTTAATATGCATGTTTTAAAGAATAAATAATATTTACTTACAAAAAATCTATGTACATTTAAGAATCTCTACTAATCAAAATGATTATAATTGGAATTTTTATTTTCTTTATAGAGTAGTAGTTAAACAAATTCCACTGTGCATTTAAAATGGAATTTAAGCTCATTTGGTTAAATGTCCAAACCCAATAAAAATAAGTTTAATGAGCCTTTAAAATTTCAGAAAAAAAAAAAAAAAGGTAACAACTGAGCTAAGTAGTAAATTAGCTAATTCTGCATAAGCATCTATATGATATTATATATATACTTTTATTATTATTTTTTCTTTCTCTATACAGTATATGTGTTACCGTTAATTGCAGAAAAGATTTTTAACATTAATTCTATGCAGTTTTGCTCTGCTATGCAATTTTAACTGCAGTTAATGGAAATATGTATATGCAATCAACCTTACTATGAAGAATATTTAATATCTGAAATGTTTTGTAAAGAAAAGTCTCAATGAATCCTATATAGCATATTGTCATTATTAAAGTGAACAGATGATTACAGGATTTGTAATTAAAAAGATTTTCTATGCATTTGCTTCTGACAATACTTACTGTTTTTTCTCTGACAATACTTACTGTTTTTTCTTGTAATGTTCAAGAGTATTATTCTACTTTTTTATTTCTCTAATAAATATTTGGGTAGAATGATGAGACTAGGTTTGCTGAAACATCTTTCATCTGCTGTTCCACAAAATTCTGAAGTATAAAAATGCCTGTAGCTGCTCGTTTAGAGCTGCACTCAGTGTCAGAATTCCCTTTCCTTTTCCTTTTTCTTTATTGACTATCGCTGACTGTTACTACCTTCTTCATTACCTTCAATGATAGTATGTTTAACCAAAGATGATGGACATGATTTCTGTTTTGATAATTTTGATTTTCACTTTTTCTAAAATTTAAAATGCTCAATTTTACTCTGGCCATTTTGTATAAATAGGAAGGACACGTGTTCTTCAAACTTAAAACAGTGTTGTCTATCATGCTGGCATATTGTGTGCAAAGTACGTTCTTAAATCTCTTAGTTCTTCAGTTTTCACAAAATAAGAACTGGTATAAGGTACCAGGAATATATAGAAAACTTTTTTTCTTTCTTTCTTCCTCCCTCACCTGGAGGTATGATTGTGATGTAAAAGATTAAAAATTTTTGAAGCTTATAGCAATGGTGAATTCTTATTTCTCACTATTGTTTTATTTTGACACCTTTTCTCACACTCAGAATGTTTTCTCAGTAATATGACAATGGGCTGGGGGGGTAAAAAAAGCTGTCTGAAGTCTTCACAGCTGGTGCAATGTGTCATTGTGCCTTGTCATCGCCTGCCTACACTTAATTAATAAGCATCTGTTTCATCCTTGTATTTACACAAGATACAAAATAGAGTGGCTAAGTTTGATTTTTCCCACCTGTGACATGATGGTTCCTCCTCCACTTCAAAAATTATTGTTGTGGATATGAAAAAAAAATGCAAATGATGAAGTCTAGAGCTCTCTTTGTTGAAGAAATGAAAGGACTGGTTTAATTGCTTGAATGTGTAGGTAGAACTGCCTTGTTAAGGGATGGCTCTACTGTTATGACGATATTTTATGATATTCCACTAGATTAAATACATATTTATGTGTGTGTGCATGCATTTGTTACCTGAAAAATTATACTGACATAATTTCTAACATTTTAAAACTAATTTATTTCTCTTCTAATGCAAGTAACATAATGCATACATACCTGGATTTTTCTCTATTGAGAAACTTGACAGAATAAACCTATTTAAGCTAACAGCTAATAAACACTGAAGCTCTATTTATGTATGTAATTTTATTTGATTTAAGTTCTGATTTTTTTTTTTTTAATTGTTTGTTATTTTCTTGTTTGGTCTTTAAGCCATAAAGTCAGATCAAGATTGAAGTTTTGATATTGTTTTGTTTTGTTTTATTCTGAGATTTATGGTTTTACTGAATTATATTTGAAGCAACAATGCTTTTAAAATGCCTCTGAATTCCTCTATTTCCTGATTTTTCTTGCTTCGTAATGACTTCTATAATATTACCACTCTATTTATAGTTCTTCTTGTGTCATTGCTATAGTTATATTTCAGCAATTGCCATTGATTCATTAAGTATCAAATGCACTTCTTTGACCATATAATAGGGGAATCTGAAAATAAGCATCTGCATGATGTGGATTACAAAATAATCTCATTCTTATCTTATTTTAAAAATAATATATGTTCCCATCTAAGTTTTACATTTGGATACTATGATGTAAAGAATAAAATACAGGCGAATAAAGCAAATGAATGTGTTTTAATTTCTTTTTTAATAAAACACTACGTATGTGTTAAGGAACTTCTGTCAGGTAAATAAGTTTTTGAAGATCAGATGATTCCCAGGATGTACAGTGAAATATACCAAACTTACATTTTATATTTCCTGCATTAATATTTTCCAAGTCTATTACTAGTTTTTAAATAGCTGCTGTATGCTAGCAAGAAAAAGGGAAAAATAAAAAAAAATTAACAGAAAGAGAAAGAGAAAGAGAAAGAGAAAGAAAAAGAGAAAAAGAGAAAAAGAGGAAGAGAAAAAGAGAAAGGGAAAGGAAAAGGGAAAGGAAAAGGAAAAGGAAAAGAAAAAACGGGGAAAAGAGGTATATATATTTAAAAAAAAAAAAGTAATCTAGCACTTCTTCAACAACTCCATCCTACAATAGCAAGGACTGAACAATTCAATTACTTTAATTATTCTTGCTACAGCTGTAAAGGTACATGTTGGAAATGGAAGTTAATACATTAAGTCGCAAATACACTTCTTGTTCCGTCTCATGTGGAAAGACAGAAAAAAAAACAATTATATGGATGTTAGCAGTTACCAAAAATCAGCTCCATAAACAAGGAGAAGAAAATCCATATCTTAATTTGTTAATTAATTTTCTCTTCCAACATGGCCTTCTAAGCATGAGTTAGAATGTATCCAGCAAACTTCAACAACCACACTGTAGTTTCAAGATGCAACAGTCAGATTTGCTATCCATAGGACTGTGCACTTCTGGAACAGCACAAAACATAGGAAATTATAAATGATCTTCAACGGGACAACTTTAAGTACCGAAGTGTATAATATATACATATTATACATATATACATATTATACATATATATGTATAACATGTATTTCAATGTATTTTCAAGAAAATACTCCAATTTATGTTATTATGATCAAATATAAACTGACTGGCATCAACTCAGTAGTAATAATCAAAAACTGAAATTCAAAGTACAAGGTGTGTGGTGGGGGGAAGGGGGGATGTGGAGAGGAATAAAAAAGAGGAACAAAAAGTACACTTTATTCATTTATTTTTGTTTTCATCCAGGGCTACTCCTGAGATTAAATATTTATTGCTAAGAAAGGGAAATAATGAGTGAATTATGAACAAGATAAGAGGCCCCTATATCAAAGAATTGCAAATCAAACAGCTGTCACGTAGTAAGCAGGTTCCCCTGAGAAATTTGAATTACGATGGAGTTCGTTTCCTATTATCCTTGATTACATAAAGTTGTATGTTGTTCTTGGGAAGAAGGTCAAGATTTTACTATCATATTTTTCAGAAATGCTGGAAATTAATTTAATGCTGATCACAATTTCCTTAGATAAGAAGAGAATAAAATTCCCCTTTAGGGCCTTTACAAAACAGTGATACACTCCATTGTGAATTAAGAAATAAGAAAAATGCTAACATACTTGGATGAACTTTTAGTCAAATTAATAACTTTATGTTTAAGGAGTTCTATTAGTGGACGTCTGTTTCTTAAAATGCAGCGTTACCATGTTCTCGTATATAAATAAAATAGAAAATCAACTTAACCACAAATAACGTTTATATTGCTATGTGAGCATATGGCATAGATTTTTATTTTATTTTTAATATGGAAACTAAGATGGAATATTTAAGAAGCAAATTATACTCAGGCTTTAAAGTATTTGTTTTATGTCTAAGTTTTATTTTTCCAGTATTTTTTCAGAATAGTTTGTGGTATATAGGACCATGGCATTTCTTTCGTTTTTAATGTTTAAAAGAACATGTGTTTACTGAGATTTCAGCCAGTTCACTAAAGAGATACCAAAATCTTTTGGTCAAATCTACATGGACAACTGACTTAAAAATAGTGGACATAGATGAATGCTCTATCTGTTTTTTATGAACCACATGATCTATAATTTTTAATGTAATTTAACCCATTGGATTCATAGAATCATAGAATAATAAAATGGCCTAGGTTAAAAAGGAACTCAAAGATCATCTAGTTTCAACCTTGCTGCTGAGCCATATCCAGACTGGCCTTGAATCTCTCCAGGAATGTGACATCCACAACTTCCTTGGGTAACCTGTTCCAGTGTGTCACCACCCTCTGAGTGAAAAACTTCCCCTTAATATCTTACATAAACCTCCCCGTCTCAGATTAAAACCATTCCCCCTTGTCCTATCACTGTCCACCTTTGTAAACAGCCGTTGTCCCTCCTGTTTATATGTTCCCTTCAAATACTGAAAGGCCACAATGAGGTTTCCCTGGAGCCTTCTCTTCCCCCAAGCTAAACAATCCCAGTTCCCTCAACCTTTCTTCATAAGAAAGGTGCTCCAGCACTCTGATCATCTTAGTGGACCTCTTCTGGGCCTGTTCCACGACCACTGCCTCTTTCTTGGGGTAGTGAGGGCCCCATGCCTGGTTGCAGCACTCCAGATGGGGCCTCACAAGTGCCAAGTAGATGGGGACAATCACCTCCCTCTCCCTCCTGGCCATTCCTCTTCTAATGCAGCCCAGGATACAGTTGGCATTCTGGGCTGCAAGTGCACACTGCTGGCTTATGTCCAGCTTCTCCTCTACCATGACCCCTAAGACCTTGTCCACAGGGCTACTCTCAAGGAGTTCTTCGCCCAGTTTTATAAAGATCTGGGATTGCCCTGGCACAAGAGCAACACCCTGCACTTGGCCTTTCTGAACCTCTTTAGGTTCACATGGGCCCACTTCTCCCGCCTGTCCAGGTCCTTCTGGGTGGCTTCCCTTCCCTCTAGTGTATCGACTGCACCGCTCAGCTTGGTGTCATCTGCAAACTTACTGAGGGTGCACTCAATGCCATCATTTGTATCATTGATAAAGATATTGAAGAGCACTGGTCCCAAGCCCAACCCCTGAGGGACACTGCTTGTGACTGGCCTCCACCCTGATACAGAGCCGTTAATCACAACACTTTGGCTGCAAACAACCGACCTATTCCTAATCTACCGAACAGTCCATCCATCAAATTTATAGCTCTCCAATTTAGAGTGAAGGATGTGGTGAGGGACCATGTCAAAGGCTTTGTAGAAATCCAGGTAGATGATGTCCATTGCTCTTCCCCTGTCCACTGATGCAACCACTCCATCGCACAAGGTCACCCGATAGGTCAGGAAAGATCTGAAGCCATGCTAGCTGTCTCAAATCAACTGTTTGTCTCATATGTGCTTTAACATAGCTTCTAGGAGGATTTGCTCCATGATCTTCCCAGGCACAGAGGTGAGACTCACTGGCCTGTAGTTCACCGGATCATCCTTTCTCCCTTTCTTAAAAATGGAGTAATGTTTCCCTTTTTCCAATCACTGGGGACTTCACCAGATAGCCATGATTTTTCAAATATGGTTGGCTCAGCAACCACATCAGCATCCTCTTTCAGAACCGTAGGATGGATATCATCTGACCCCATGGACTTATATACATTCCGTTTCATGAGGATGTCTCAGACATGTTCCACAGTTATGACTCAATTGTACTGTATCAATCACATTTTCATTATTGCTTGTTTTCATTCTTCTGCCTCTGTTTTCCAATCCCACTTCATATAAATATCTTAGAAAATACAAGTACATTCCACATTATATTTCATTCCGCTACTGACTACAAAGGTAGCTTCAAATTTTAGAATTATTTTGTTTTTCCCACATTCACATTCCCTGCAGTTAGAAAGATTACCAACTAATAAGATTAATCAGATTTATATGTTATTACAGCACTCTGCTAGCATGAGCAATAAAGCATAATCTAGGTACAGTAGACTTTTACTACTATTTAAATATGTTCAGTGGCTATGTGATTTAAAATTTGTTTTCTACATAGACATGAAATATAAAAAATATATAAATTGATTTGTATTACCTTTTTACCGTGTTTCAGCAGGAGATTACAACAATAATAGACTTGTTTTAAATCCAGAAATTGAGGATTGCTAAAGTCTGGCAATGGTTCATTGAAAAATAGAGAAATATATATGGAATATACAAACTTTGATCAGTTAACTCAGGATCCCATTACCTAGATAAGATTCTTTGAAGACATAAAATTAATAGAAATATGAAAACTTTTAAAAATGTCTTTGCTGGAAGTAAAACTTAAAAATATTATTCTATCTAAAAAAAGAAAAAAAAAATACTACATGGTCTCTTATTTCTCAGTGTCCATATTGCAATTCAAATCTTTTTTACAACTATTCTTTTTAAATGATTGTAAAAATACATGTACTGTGTAACTTAAACTCACCTTCCTTAACTATTTGTAAGTCATTTTAAAATGATCAGTAATGGGTTAGTATTCATTTCACCTTTCTTTAAAAAAGTTAAGGAATTTTTATGTTAGAATCCCATCCAGCAGCAGAGATATTTCTTGATTGATTTTCTAAGATAACAGAGCTATCTTTTACATCAACTAGTCATCTCTCAATCTCTCAGCTTTCAAATTATCCTTTTAATTACTTTTTTTTTTTAATGAGTGATCATCATTTAACACCTTGCTATGAAGTAATTGAATGTACTTGTCTGAACCAGAGCAAAATGCAGTTGTGACTAGCTGAAGATAACTATAAATAAAAATACATCAGTATATATAAAGGTACGTACTTTGGATCTAATATCATCATAGAATCATAGAATCATGAAATCATAGAATCATAAAATGATAGAATGGTTTGGGTAGGAAGGGATCTTAAAGATCATCTAATTTCAACCCCTCTGCTATAGACCAGACTGCTCAAAGCCCCATCCAGCCTGACCCTGTATGTTTCCAGGAGGGGACATACACAACCTCACTGGACAATCTGTTTCAGTGTCTCATCACCCTCACAGTAAAGAACTTCTTTCTCATATCTAGTCTAAATCTACCCTCTTCCAGTTTAAAACCACTTTCCCTTGTGCTGTCACTACCTGCCTTTATAAAAAGTCCCTCCTCAACTTTTCTGAAGGCCCCCTTCAAATACTGGATGGATCAATAACATCTCCTTGGAGCCTTCTCTTTTCCAGGCTGAAGAGACCCAACTTTTTCAGTCTGTCCTCATAGGGGAGGTGCTCTAGCCCTCTTATCATCTTCATGGCCCTCCTCAGGACCTGTTCCAACAACTCCATGTAATGATCACAGATATATAACATACTGTTATTCTTGATATTAACTCAACCTTGGTTATTAGTCTCAGAGATTCAGCAGATTCACAAACCTAGACCTTCTTTGAAATTGCAAATTAAGAGTTTTATCCGTGAGATTTTTTTTTCATTTATTTAGTAAAGAACTCTCTGAGATCAGGCCAGTGGTTCACTCTGGTATGTAGAATCTTAGTATTTCTCATATAGTCTCATGTGTATGAAGAAGGCAATCAGTGTGCTTGCTAGGTCTTTCACAAGTTGTTCAAAGAATGTTCTTATGTTACTCTTATCAAAACAGTTGATAGGTGGTATTTATATCTGTAAGTTATCACCGAAGACAAGAATCTGAGAAGCTTACTATGAAACAACATATATTTTTT
This sequence comes from Meleagris gallopavo, assembly GCF_905368555.1. NCBI lineage: Eukaryota > Metazoa > Chordata > Aves > Galliformes > Phasianidae > Meleagris > Meleagris gallopavo. The sequence continues at coordinate 29,957,310 of NC_139435.1, read as the reverse complement.
AGAAGAGTCAATATTTTCTGTCAATATTATTACATAGTTGGAGGGAAATGTTTGGTAGCTATTCCTTTTGTACTAATCAGTTTGTTGTGTTAATAGCTGTTATTATTTTAGCTATGGATTTGTGTGTGTGTGTGTGTCTCCAAGATGCGCTTTTCTAGTTAGCATTTCTAATTTCTTAGTCATGTAAACACATGCAGAAAAGAAGATAAAAAGTACTAAAAAGTACTAAAATTCCATTCTTTAGATCTAAGGTATAAAATTATGATTATTTTTTTACATACCTGTAAAAGAAAAGCTATGAGCTGTGAAAACTGACAGCCCAATGAGAGGGTAAGGCTGCTGCAGCATTCCCAAACCCAGAGATTCTCAAGACTGATCATGTAGGCAGTAGACAAATAGGAACTCCACACTCGGAGTATGCATATAAGTTCCAAACGAAGAAAAACACATAACCAGCATGGCTTCACCAAGGGCAGGTCCTGCCTGACCAATCTGGTTACCTTTTTTGATAGCATAACTGTGCCAGTGGATAAAGGAAGTTCTACTGATCTATCCAGACTTCAATAAGTCCTTTAAAATGGTACCCCAGGACATCCTTCTCTCCAAATTGGAAAGATCTGGATTTAATGAGTTGCCTGTTTAACGGTCAAGGAACTGTATGTGAGATTGTACTCAGAGAGTGATGCTCAATGGTTCCACATTAAGATTGGCGGCAAGCTGTGTCCCTCAGGAGTCAGTACTGGAACTGACTCAGGTAGTCTGTGGATGACACCAAACTATTTGGTGAGGCTGACATACCAGAAGGAGTGGATGCCATTCAAAGAGACCTAAACAGGCTTAAGAAGTGGGCCCAAGGGAACCTCATTAGACTCACCAAAACCAAGTGAAAGATTTTGCAACTGAGCTGTGGCAACCACCACTATCAGTATTAGCTGAGGGATGAAAAGATTGAGCACAGCCCTGCTGAAAAGGACTTGAGGGTACTGGTGAGTGGGTGGTAACCTGGACATGAGTCAGCCATGTTCCTTTACAGACAGAAAGCCAATTGCATCCTGGACTTCATCAAAAGAAGAGTGATCAGCAGGTGGAGGGAGATGATCCTGCCCCTCTACTTTGTACTGGTGAGACCTCACCTGGAGTTCTGTGTCCAGATGTGGAGTCCTTAGCACAGGAAAGATGTGAACCTGTTAAAATGCATACAGAGAAGGGCCAGAAAAAATATACGAGATGTATGACAGTTCCCCTACATGGGCAGCCTTAGAGAGCTGGGACTGTTCAGTCTGGAGAAGAGAAGACTCTGGGACATCTTCCTAGAGGTCTTTCAGTATCTAAAGGGCAGTTATAAAAAAGAAGGGAACAGACTCTTTAGCAGAGTCTGTTGTGATAAGAGATGGAGAAATAGTTTTACACTAAAAGAGGGAAAAATTAGATTGGTTATAAGTAACAAGTTTTTCACAATAACAGTGGCCAGGAACAGGTTTCCCAGAGATATGGTGGATGCCCTGTCCTTAGAAACACTAAAAATCAGGCTAGACCAGTCTCTGAGCAAGCTGATCTAACTGGAGATGTCCCTGTTGATTGCAGGGAAGTTGGAAAAGATGAACTTAAGTGTCATTCCAACTCAAAAAAATTGATATGATTCTGTGATAATGCATACATTTGTTCCCTATAGGAGAGAAAAATGTGTTAAGTCTTGTAGATTCTGTCTTATACATAGAAAATACAGTGTATGTAAAATATCCTTACATAGTTTTCAACTACAGTTATACGAGAGATGTAGAAGAAAACTGATTACGATGTGGTTTCAATATTTATTTAAATAAAACATGCTCCAAGTTTCAGAGATACCTGAGAAGTTTCTTCTTCATTTTACACTGCAAATTTCTTTCTCAAAACCAAAATGACATTAAGTTCTGAAGGAATGCTTGCAGTGTTTTTAGCCACTGGCTAGTAAACTACTAAAGAATCATTTATAACACTCAATAACTGGCATTTAACTCAAATAGATAATGATTATAATTATCAAGAAAAAATCAATTAAACACATTATTGTTCTTCTATAAAAGAAAGAAACCCACATTCTTTCAATAAAATTTGTATTAAATATAATTAAAGATTGATAAAGATACAGTCTTTGTGAAATTTATCAAGTAATCAGAAAAAGAAAATAGTGTTTCAACTGAGCTGAACTAAATCAGTAATTGTGGTATAACACATAAAATAATTTAAAGTTCATGACAAGTTTAGCCTGCCATGTGTAGTAGAGACTTTTTCCAAGTAAGAATTATTTATGAGTGGTACAGAATGTTCCATTTCAATCTCAATTAAGAAGAAATTTTATGATGATTAAACATCATTTTTGTTCATTTCATTTAATAATCATTGACACAAATACAATTATGCTGTCTATATAAAGTTTTTTGTTGTTGTTGTTTGTTTGTTTGTTTTTAATGAATACCTTTAAAAATATTGCTATTTTCCTTGATCATCTGTAATAATGTGTTCATGGTCTGCAAGTTTATGTCATGTTCCTTAGAAATTATTTGGAAGTATGACATTAGGTCTCTAAAGAAATGTATAATTTTCTAATAAATTCTGGTCAGAAGAAGTCTGGAACTAACACAGAGGAGTTATTATTGTCAAACAGATAAATTATTTTCATATTCAAACTGATTCCTGCTGATTTACTTGATAGGATACCCCTTGGTAATCTCTTTCTTTGATATTTAGGAATCTGACTTTCTGTGTTAGATACACAGTAATTTAGCTCCGAAGACCGTGATAGAAGCCCAAATACAAAACTCAGAGCTCTTACTCAGTTGAAATTGTGATCCACTAGTTTTTAAAAGCCACAGTAGATCTTTGATCTATAGACTCCCATCAATTTCTTGATGTTTCATGCTAAGGATGAGTGTAAATGTTTCTGCAGAACACTACATCCACAACTGCATAGAGAATATGGACATTTATTATTTCTGCAAAATCTCATCAAAACTGTCCAAGTAGCTGATCCCTCTGTTCTACTGCCTGCCTTCAGGGAGTGTAATCTGAGCCTGTTCTTCTGTAGAATTCATGTAAGTACAGTGCTGTTAAAAAAACCAAGTACCATGACTTATGTTTTAATCTCGAAAAAGTGGAATTACATTTATTTATTTATTTATTTATTTATTTATTTATTTATTTATTAACACCTCAGGGATTTGAAATCCACACTCCTTGTCCTACATTGTAATAGAAAAGTGTTCCATTTGCAATAGGTTGAGATAGTGGGATCAAGTATATCCCCACTGAGGTTACAGATGATACTTAGTGATGCAATTGATAATTGATACGAAAGAAGGAAGAGATGACATCCAAAGGGACATGGACAGACTTAGGAAGTGGCCTCATATGAATCTAATGAGATTCAATGTGGCCAAATGCCAGGTGCTGCCTTTGGGTTCATCAGTCCCAGTGGGAGAAGAACTTGAGAACAGTGCTGAGGAGAAGGAGTAGGGGGTCCTAGTGGACAAAAAGCTAGTCATGAGCCAACAGAATGTGCTTGTACCCATGAGGCCAATTGTATCTTGGGCAGCATCAGAAGAGCCAACTGCGTGAGGGAGAGGATTGTCCCCATCTTCTCTGTCCTTGCAAGGCCCCACCTAGTGTATTGGATCCAGGTCTGATGTACCTAGCACAAGAAAGTTGTGAAGCTGTTAGAGCTGTTAGAGGAGGGATGGAGCACTCTAGAAAGACTGAAGAAGCTGAATTTGTTAATCCAGGAAAAGAAAAAGCTTTAGGAAGATCTTATTATGACCTTCCAGGGGGAGGCTGACTTTTTACACGATCTGATAGTGCTTAGATGGGGGGGGAATAGTTTAAAACTAAAAGAAGGCAGGTTTTGATTAGATGTTAGATGGACATTTTTTGCTCAGGGGTTTGTGAGATGATGGAACATATTGCCCAGAAAAATTGTGGACGCTCCTTCCCTAGATGTGATCAGTGCTGGGTTAGATGATTGGATGGGATGGTGGACAATCTGATACAGTGAATGGCAACTCTGCCCATATTTGGAACTAGATCATCTTTAAGGCCTTTTCCAACCCAAGCTATCCTGTGATTCTATGATTATTTTGTTACGAAAACTACTGAAATCCATGGTATCTTTTCTCAGCTGGTGCTCCAAAAACTTAGCAATAGCTAAGAAAGCCTCATATAAAGACTTATCACTTGTGATATAGCCTGAAAAAGGTCTATAGTTGCCTGTCACTTTTGCAAGATCTGTACAGTAGTGCTGGAAATCTGCTGTGTGAGAAAAAAAAGCAGCATCCTATGCATGTCATCTGAATATGTACTCTGCAATATTATCCCCTCTGAAATGGAAAAATAAACTTCATACTGTTACCTGTTATGAATCTGTATTTCTTATTTCCTTTGTTCTATCTTTCCTTTGTTCTATCTTGCTTTCTCGCTTTTTGAAAAATGTTTATATGTATGAGTTTTAGTTTACATCTCTAATGATTAAGTAGTTATCAGCTAACTGCATTAATTCTTAATGCAGTTAATAATAAAGTCTTCTTAAAATCTCATCCCATATTAAATCTGCCACCTTTCCCAGAAAACAAATTTATCTGATAAATCAGTCCTATCTTGTGGTTATTGTCTGAAAGAAAAATTAACTTATTTTAAAGAAATCACATTTTTGCTCTATAATTAATGATCTATCTGTTCAGTAGTTCCTGAACTAAAAGTTAATCCTTTTATGGCATTTGGTGATTTTGACCTAAGATATAATTTATGGACTGAAAATCTATTTTTCTCAAGAAACAATATTACAAAATAATAAATAAATCTGGTATGTATTACTGGTGCAAGCTATTACATGGTGAATGTTCTACATAACTAAGATTTTGATTTTCAAATACCATAAATTTTATTTCCTGTTAAATCAAATTACATATAGTAATGTGATTAGATATTTTATGTGCTTTCTTAGATGTCCTTATGATATTTTATTAAAACATTATGAAGAATTAAAATCAAATAAAGGTATTTGAGCTCAAGAGGAATCCTAAATATATGCTGAAAACCTTATTGCAACATTCTTTTATAATTGTTTTTCATTATGTTATATGGTAAGGTATATTATCACTACTAACTTTAGTTGGAATTGTCAAAATCCGAATAGAAAATGTAAGAATTAAAAGAAAAGTATTTTATAATTTTGATGAACAAAAACATTCATTAAGTACTATAATTTTGCAGTGTACAATGAAGCATGAAATAATACAATAACCAATCACAAAGTTAACCACAAAGTTCAGTTATATAGCAAAACAATAAGAAAACAAAATTTTGAGAAAAATTCTTTCAAGAAATAACTAAATTTCTTAACTACTGAGGGCTTTCCGATGACAGATTTCCTACTTGCACAAGTTGCTTATATGCAATCTAATTTAGGTATCTTCAGAAATAACATCTCTGTTTATTTTCATCAATCTCAACTTCTCTGCTTATTTGTTTGTTTTTGCAAATTTTTTTTTTTTTTTTTTTCATATACAAAAAGAAATCTTCCTTTTCTTTAATGGCCTATTTTCCTGAGTTGGTTTTACTCAAACATAAAAGACAGTAGTAATGAATTAACCTGAACTGAAAGTTAAAAGTCCTCCAAATGGTATACAGACTGGAAACAGACACAGCAGAGCAAATAATTTCCTTCCAAATTTATTAAGTTAACAAGTAATAACTAGAGTAGATGTGGTCTCATACAGTTTAGCCTCACACACTGATCCAGTTAAACTATTTTTACTTTTGCTTAACTGCATTTCAGTAGATAGTTCTGATTTAACTCTTACCTCTGGTGAAAAGAACAAGTTGTGGCCTCATTGCTATTGTTTTCCATGAGAGAAAATACTTACATTTTATTCTGATGATGTATTGCAATAAAGCAAGCTTTATGTATTTATATCTTGAATTCTCATGAGTATGTTACTCCTGATTATAAGACTGATATGTTTGAAAATACTTGTTGCAAATAAACTTTTTTATCACATAAGTATCTTTTTTGTTTTGTTTTGTTAAAATCAAACATAACACTAACAATATAGAATGCAATTTCAACTGAGTATTATTTGAAAATTATTACTAACATTTTTCTCTCATTATGGATAATAAAATATGTTTTAGAAACATATTAGTCAATATAAGCATACGTATGAACACTTAAATATTGTATGTATGAACATAAGTACACTCTCTTATTTGTAGGTCTAGGAAAATTTTGTTTTTATGGCCTTGGGATATATATTACAAAATTTCCCAGCTTTTAAAATTCCAATTTGAAATTTCAATTTTCTGATTGACACTAATGCACACTATTTAGTCTAAGAAGATCACAGAAAATCACAATTACAATGTGGCTATTATAATTTTCATCTAATATTTATTTATTTATTTATTTATTTTCTTACTTATTTACTTACTTATTTATTTATTGGCAGAGTTTATGAGGTTGTTTTATCTGAAAAGGTGGGAAGAAGCCTAAAAAAAAAAATAATAATAATAATTCAGGAATGAGCTACACATGTGTAGTGCATTTTTTCCATTTGGATCATTATGATAATTTATTAAGCTATTGGTCATTCTGTGCAATAAGCCCATGCTCCCCAGTGTCTACCCCTTCTGCTTAAACAAAACCAACCAATCAAGGAAGGTGAACAAATATTTAGACAATTCAGCATCATTGGATGATTTTTCCTTCAAAGTAATATTGAGCTTTTAATTTTCAAATATTTGGTCTCACTAATAGAACATCTTTAACAATTCTCCTGAAGTCTCATTCTGTCTTTTCTATCTCAGTAACATTAAGTAAATATATATTTTTTTCACTTGTGAATTCATCAATCTGTTTCTGAAATACTCAAAACTAAAACTTGAAATTCCAGATCCTTTAAGAGCCTTCAAGTTCCTTCAGTTTTTTTGGCAATTGTACCAGACTTGTAAAGATGAGGATGTAGCAAATATTTTATATTGAAACTAAGATTTTGAACACTAAATATTGTATTCTTCATGCCTTTCATTTCAATGAAAAATATCTTCACTCATTTCATATTCCATCTTAAGAAGAATAACAAAGTTAAAACAAAACAAAACAAAATTAAAAATAAACTTTTAGGAAAGAGAAAGAAAATTGGATATTTTTCAGAGTATGTTCCCTTAACTTCACATTAAATATATTAAATACTGCTTTTGGTTGGCTACAACCTTGTCTCGCTCCAATTTTTAGGAGGGAGATGAGGTTCTTTTAGTATTATATACCCGGCGTGAGATTAAGAAACAACGGTTCAAATGTTGGTCCAACCAGTTTATTATAAATCTTAATTAGGGAGATAGGGAAAGGGAGGACGGACACTATTATGAATTAGGGTAATGGGGAAGAGAAGGAGGGCAATAGAAAAGATAGAAAAGAAGAGGAAGGAATCTCTGTAGGAAGCAAGAAGGAGATAGTCACCACCATGGATACAGCGTGGTTCGTAGTTCAGTCTTTGATCTTCAGTAGCGGTGGGTCATCTGTTATGGATGCAGATTGTTATACCTGAAAGAAATTTACCCTTTGAAATTTAATTTGAAACATTAGTATGTTATTGAAAGCAGATATTTTTATTCTTGGCATAAAAGTAGCCATTGAAGTGATACTCAGCAACAATTACTATTATTCAGCTCTATCTCTTCCAGCACTAAGGTCTTACATTCTTATACTTACACAGAAGACAACGCTAAACAAAAATTCTTGTTTATATCTGAAAAAAAAAAAAAAAAAAAAAAAACAATTAGAAAATTTAATAATCAAACACACAACATGTAAAAGGCAAATGTGTTTGTTTATAGGTAGGCCACAATACATTTTTACTACCAAGACAATTGGATGTAAATGGAACAGTAAGTTATGGTAACAAAAACAGACATCATGTAAGCAGAACACTCCATATTGCACTACACTAAAACAATTTTTAAATTTTTGAAGCCATCAATTGATACCATATATTCCCTTTGGGTGAGAGGAAATGTATCTATTTGAATATAATAAACATCTTAATAGAATTTTCTTTATCAACTCAGATTTTCTTGCTCTGAGTTATAGTTGGGGTGGTGGGTTGTTTTTTTTCATTGTTATTGTTTGGATGGTTTCTTTTTCAGGTTTTTGTTTGTTTGTTTGTTTGTTGTTTTTAGTGCATATTTTACATCCATGATTAAAAAGCAGTGCACTTTCTTTAAAATATGTATTCCTTTAAAGGTCATAGTTGAAAGGTTTTTGAACTGGCAGTGTGTGCAGAGTACATTTGCAACTCACTTGATTCTTTTGCCAGAGTCTCCAAATTCCTTTTACATATGCTAAAGTAACAGAATCCTCTTAGTTCTTTCAAGGGTGTAACTCAGAATAAGAGATTTTAGAGAAAAGGAATAAAGGGACACCTATCTATGTAATTCAGTATATAAAAGAAGAGAAGCTTAATCTGCACCCAGCTTCTACTGTAAGAGGAACATGCATAGAACACCTTCCTGCTCTGAGAAGAGTCAGAATGACCTCACTGTGTACTTAGATCAGGCAGCTGGAGATCAGAAAAGTCCGTATCATTGTCTGCCTTTAGAGAATGTCCATGCCTATGGTAGCATATTTCTGTTGTATAACAAAATTTGTAGAAATTGTAGAAAAGTGTGTTTTCTTTTTCCCCCTCATTAAGTTTATACAAGATATTCATAAACTGAAAAAAATGATATGCTTTTGTGATTTAAAGAAACCCTTTTACAAAGAGATCGGTGCATAACTATTATGTATGTCTCACTGAAGATAATGTTGCTTTCCATGGAGATGACAACAGATACAAAGAGCACAATAGCAGGATTTGATAGAGCAAGTTCTCAGCTACCATTCTTCAGCATAGTCACCACCACTTGTTATGCATCTTTGCCAGCAATGAGCAAGAGCCTGTATGTCTTGTTCATAAAAAACGGCAAAGCTGTTCAGATGTGGCTTGTCTTTCATGTCACTGTCACCACTTTTGAAACACACCATCCACCATAAGGTGAAAAATGTAATCTCCATAAATGTTCAGGAAGTGCCAATCAATATTAATGACTGCAATTTTTTTTCTGCATGGAGGAATTCAGTGACATCCCTTTGATCCATACACACTCCCATGTTAGATTGCATTTTGTCAGACTCTGCCATTTATCACATAGCAGCAAAATATAATGGAATATTGATGGAAAGTTTCAACTTATTCTGCCATACAACATCATGGGCCATCATAGCGAAATAGGAGGCAGTACTTTTGTAGCAGCCCTCATATAAGAAGAGTGGAAAGCAGTGTTGTTACATTTAGTGTTCTTTGTGAATTCTCATCTACAGAAGAAGCGAATACACAGATAAACAAAAGTAGGAACAAGATAGATTTACAATTCCAAATAAATAAGATCTACCTAACATTCATTTTCAGTGAGTTCTGTGTTTTTAATGTGTTTACTCCTAAAGATGGCTGAACTTCACATTTCTGTTTCAGGAAAGTACTGCTTTGTTACATAACATTTTGGGAACATGATTTAATACAAGCTGGAGTATTAAGTAGTGACCTAATTGGGCTATACATTTTAAGAACATTAGATTTAAGGAAAAAGTTAACAATACTCCTATTGATGCATGATGTATTTATAAAATCTGATTTTCAGTCATTGAAATTGAAGAGAGGACAGAATTGCCTATCAAATGATGTACTCTCTGTAGGTCAGAGGTTCTCTGAAACAATGCCTTCACACATAAACACTTTTAAAGTTAAAACAAATCATGATCAACTAAGAATTGGCTATAAAGTACAAAAGAGCAGGAGAGCGGGGAGGGAAGAGATCTCCTTAAAAATTCTTGGAAATTTTTCTTAGTTCCTGAGAATCACTTGGAAAGAAAAGTGAAAGAACTCTTATTATGCATTAAAAGTCTGGAGATAACTCATTCATCCTGTAATTCTAATACTTGCCAAAATATATATATAGACAAAGCATAACTTGGGACAACAGAGATGGAGAAATTATCCATAAAATTTAGAATAGCTATTGCCATTTGTCCCAATCAAGAGCATTTTCAGCTCCAAATCATCTCATGGGAATAACTCAAGTACGATTATGTCCTTGAAAAGTCGCCTTGCAATAAAACTTCCTTTTCACTAGGAATTGAATCATGCCTGCCAGTGAATCACCCAGACTCAATATAAATGTTCCTAAATTTCTTACCTTCTTGGTTCCTTTTTTTCCTTCTTAGCAAAAGAGGAGAGCTGGAAATACTTAATGGATCATACAGTGATTCTGCAATTTGGCAATCAGTAGGAAAAAGGTTGTTCACATGATCACAATGCCTAGTAAAACCACTTATAATTACTAAATGCATATATGATCATAACATGAGTAATTCAGGAGAAAGTTAAGAGCTATTTTAGTGTTGACTTAATTTTCATCAGTGTCAGATATAGCATCAGTTTTGACTTCATTTTTTTCCTAAAACTCAGGTAACAACCTATAAAATTATTAATAGCTAAAATATGTGAATTTTTAGATATAATTATTTGATAAAATTATTTAATTATTGATGTGAATTGATTAATTATTAACCAATAATATCTTGAAAAAGTAAGAGCATTAAATTGAAAAAAAAAAAAACTTTTAGCATAAGTTTTTTACTAGTTTGTTTTCCAAATTTCAGAGTCTGGGAGTGTTAAATGTCACAATTAATTTTCTTATATTAAGATCATGAGGGAGATGATTTACAGAGTTTAATAAGTATCTAGCTTTGTCATAAAAATATTGAAGTAAATAAGCAAATTAAAATGTGACTGTGAATTAGATGCTAAAAATTCTTCCAAGCTTAGTCATTGACAGTGTGCATCTATACACATATGCATTCAGACATAACTGATATTGGTCATGTTTTACTTGATTATGATAAACTGGTAAGATTCTTTTCCAAATCTCCTGATGTTTACTCAACTGGAAGCGCTCACTACTTACATGAATAGAAGTATTACTGTGTCACTTGGTGCCACATTTTTAATTAGCAAAATATATCTCTCTTTACTATGTGTCCCTGTTCAACTCAACAATAAACATAACTCACTGTGATATTTCAGAAAAAAAAATCTTTGCTGATGGCAGACTTTGAACAACCACTGAGAGAGAATATGAAAATTCAATCTGCTTCTACTTAGAATGGAAGCAGGTATCTAAACAGCATAAAATACTTAATAAATAAATTGTTGTCACTTTCTTTGGCTACTGTATTTCCATGAAATTAAAATACTTTTATTCAGTTCATGATCTTTAAAACCTCTGTGTCTAATAATGATCTCATTTTCAGTGAAGATGTAATTTCTGGATGATAAACAATGCTTTATCTAAATTCTTGACCAGAATTAGCAGCCCAGAAATTTTGATCCTAGGTAATTTACCTGATAGCTAAGCTGTCAGAATTTTCTCTGCCAGTCTTTTTTTTCCTGTCCTCACCCTGCCCCCAGATATAAAAGTTAGTTTATCTGAACCTTTATTTAGTCATTATTGATTTGAGATTTTTACTAGTATCTTTAAGTGCTATTGTAGTATGAATACAGATTTATCTCAAAACTCCCACAGGTGCCATCTTTTGTTTGAAGTGTTTGCAATAAGCAAGATTTCATAAAAAGTAGTAAAGGATGTCATTTTCATACAATTTTTCATGCATGCTCTTTGTGTTACATAGTACTGCAGCTTATTCTTTCCCTGAGTCATTACCCTGTTTGAGATAGATGTTATAACTGACATATTTGGTAGTTCCTATTTTGCTGTACTGAATAGTATGCGGTATTTCTGATAGAAGAGTACAACTGTATAGCAAAAATTGTAACTGACTCACGATTTTCTGGAAAAAGGAGGTCTTCACATGACATTTTTGTCGGGTAATAATGAGTATCTTTGTCCTGTAATTAGGAGAATGTCCTGCAATTCATTCATCGTCAGCATAAGTTCATATGCTAATCTGAATGAGGCCCATAGTTGCCACCCACTGCCTACAGTGCAACATATACAGTCAATTATTTGCATCAGATTAGAGAGAAATGATTTTCACTGTTTTCCCTGTATGACAGAAAGAAATCTCAGGATAACTACCACACTTTCTCTAAAAATAAGTTAATTTTAACAATTTACATACTTAGTAAATATATGAGTTAATGTGAGAAAGTAACAAGAATAGATGCTACAGAAGAGAAGGCAAGTCAAGAACCACTGGTAATGACAGGACAGTACCTTGAGGGCTGAAGGCAGAATCCCATAACATCCATGCAAGTACTGCTGAGCAGTTCTGGTGGCAGATGCAAAGAAACCAGTGGTTGCCAAGCAAGTCTGTAATGATGGAGCAAGTTCAAAGTCAAGCCTCAAAGGCAAGTCTGCAAGTCAGCATCCAGCTTCACACGCATATGATCAGGCATAGCCGTAACTTAGTTCAGACAAGGCTCAAGGGGGAGGGGGTGAACTTGAAGGTAAATCTCAAGTGATGAGGGGGCACCTCCCAGTCTTTCATGTACAGAAATTTCCCAGCAGTTTACAGTGTGGCGTTGTATCAAAGGTTGCTTTGATCATAGACAGCTAAACTCCAAAAAAGGAACATGACAATTGGCTGTCATGCTTAAGAGTCCTTAGATTAACCAGAATGAACCCTTTTGCTAGAGCTTTAAATTGAAATATTTTGCAGGAAATAAATGGAAAAAATTGTGGAAAAAAAATGGAAAGGAAAGAGAAAAGGAAAAAGGAAAAGAGAAAGGAAAAAAAAAAAGAAACTAAAGAAGATAAGATGGGAAAGGAAAAAGGAAAGGGAAGGAAAGGGAAAAAAGGAAAAGCAAATGTTAAGGCTAAGGGAAGGGGGAAGAGGGAATGAGAGGAGAGAGGAGAGGAAAATAATATGATTTAGGGTTATTCTTTGATTTAATTAGACACATATGTGGATAAATGTTATGTAAATACACAAATTTCATAACCAAAGACTCACACTTAATCATTTTAAATAGTTAACATTATACTCTTTAAATGGAAAGTCTGTAGGACATTTAATAAAGAAGATTAAAAACATCTAAGGTGAATAAGATGCTGAAAAATAGACAAACATGCATGACAGTATAATGTAAAATTTGCTTGCAATGAATGTTTGATTGATATTGATGCTAATTAAAAGTCTATTTATAACCTTTAAATATTATTGCTTTGTTCTTATTGTGGTTCTCTTTAATCACAGATCAAAACCCTAAACCTAAAATACAGCCAGGGTGCCTGTTCCTATACATTAAGTAATTTCAGTAAAATCTGTTTGCAGAAACAGGTTTTTAGAGCCTAAAGCTCCTTGGAAATGTGCTTGTTATTTTTATCCGCAGCTGACGTGCAAGGGAAGAAGAACAATTTTGTTTACTCCCAGGTGGTTTAAATTTGATTTGAACTCACAGCTGAGTTTAAGCTGATGAATAGCTTTTTATTGAACATGAATAAATTGGGAAATTCCGATTAGTCAGCCACTTTTTATTCATAATTTAAATTCCAGAGAAGATGTATTTAGCAAAAATAAAACACAGAGGTAGGCACAGTTGATGAATTGTACCTGATGACTAGCTGAATTAATAAAATAATTCATGAATTTAATGCAGTTCTAGGTCTTTTCAGTTTTGGTATTCACATCAAAAAAAAAAAAAAAAAGTGAAAAACAAAGGGAGGGCAATAGCTATCAAAGATAAATAAAACTAAATGTATGATCCAATCAATTTGATGACCTAGACAGAAAGAGTGGGACTTCCTTACTAGTAAAAACAAGACAGCTTTTCTACTTAGGCTGAATGTCCTTTAACAAAACTCTACAAGCCAATACTGGACAACACTGAGCATCTTAACAGCATCCAGTTCAAATTCAGAATCTGAAACATGAGAGAAGGTAACCCCAGCAATTCCATCTGGAGTCAAGTAGAATTATATAAGAATATCAGAATCTGGAAGCCTGTCTTCTAGTAAGACAAAAACATAATTAAAGTGCACAATTTCAGTCATGGTTGGTGGGATTTTTTTTTTAATTATTATTATTATTTTTAACATATATAAATATGCTTGTGCTTATTTGGTCTAAAAATTCTTTTACAACAGCTACATACTATTATTATGTTATTCTGCTGAGGCATCTAGGTAGCAATGGTAGCTCGTTCTAATAAGAATGACAAATTTTGTGACTCCACTGTCTAGACGAAGAGAAAAAGAACTAACTAAGGAGGAAATGCTGTAAAGCCTCCTCTTATATTTAGTAGCAAATGATTAGGCTCCATTATGACTGCTATTGTGCTTTTGGAGAATTAGTGTCAGACTGTTAGAAAGTCTGTTCTGTAACAGATGATTTTGATACCATATTGTTTCAGCTAATGATGAAGAGCTTGGAGTGAGGGCTAGAGGCTCTTTGTTTGTCCTAGATCAATGTAAGAACATTACTCTGTAGTACTGAAAAATTGTATCTGAATACAGTCTAACTTAAAGAGATAGAAATTTTAGATAATATCAACTTCTCTGTGGAAGATATCTTTCCTAAGTATAGCTTCTAAAATATTACTTTATATATATTCTTGAATAACTTAATACTTATAATTCCTATTTTGTACATCAGTGCTGCTTTTCTTAAATGTGTATTTTTTGGTCATGTCTTCATTTTACATGTAAAAATATTTTCTAGAAGTTAGACAAGTCTTTAAACAAGATGAAGAACATCTACAAAAAATCATAGAAGCCTTTTAAATCCTAGAGATAACTGCAGACCACTGACAAATAATGCCATATGTTGTCTGTTTATTTAGAGTATGTATAAATTCTATGGTTTCTTATTATGTAATAGTAGTATAATGGTATAAAAGTGCTTGGGTTTACATGCTCATTTAGGATACTAATCCTTCAACATCTGAGTGCACAGCTAAGTGGCATATCTTAATTTACAAGAATTACTTTCACATCAACTTATCTATACCTGTAGTAAAATAGTCTGAATTTTAAAATATCTCCACATCAAACTGAAAGAATCAAAGATTTCATATCTTAAAACTGACGCTAACTTTGTAGTAGAGTCACATAGCAGTATTTCAAGAGGAAATTGCATTACCTTCTTTATTCTTCTATAAACAGAGTAGGACATTTATTTGGAAACCATAGAATGTTCTTCATTAAAATTAAGGTATTTTCGGTTTATTCAGTCTTCCAGATTTCTGAGATTTTCCCCTGAATTAAGAGAAACCTGTCCCTCCTTCTGCACTTATATTCCTTCTCCCCTGATCCATTCTAAAGGTAAAAAGCTTGGATTGCCACTGATTGTCCTCCCGATACAAAACTTTTCTTCCAATAGTCTTACTCCAGATCTATTTGGCAGCTGATATTCTTCCCTGCTCTCTGGGGAATCCAAGTCTGCTATCTTGATTACCAAGTTAAAATAATAATTAGATAAGATCTGGTTTGATAGGATAAAAGATTTCCTTGATTTACCTTTGATAAGTGAGAACACAGATATTAAAAATTTGTCTCTGATCTGTTGACATAGATCACTAATAGCATTACATCTGGCTTGACTGATATTAATAAAAGAAGTTTTCTTTGATGACAAATATGTTGTCAGTTTAAGATAATTTCATTTGCTGTCATCTAAGAATATGGGTTTGGTTAGTTCACATTAAACAAACAAACAAACAAAAAACTGTACTATTCAAAGCTGTACTTCCTCTGAATTTCCCTCTGCATCAATTTCCTATGTTTTGCTTTATGGTTTACCTGTTGAATTTTAAAATGATGCATGACATGAAAACAACTCCATAGCGCATTAGAAATATAAATACTTCTACTGGTATTGGGATCAAGTAAGCACTAGTACACAACCTTAATTGCTTTAAAGTGAATGTATTAATCGCCTTGTATATTTTCTTGTCTACATTTATCATCGTGTATATTCTGTTTCATAAAGCGGATATCAACAGCCTTCCTTTCCTGATGAAATTAATTGTATGGGAGTTAACACATTTGCATAAGAAAGCCACCTTAGCTGCATTTTATATCAAAGTTATAAAGGAGGTAAAATATTTTTCTTGGAAAAGTATGAAAGGCAAAATTTTCAAAGTTGTTTATTAAGACTGAATACATAGCTCCAACTAAAATCTGAGACAACTTTGGAATTTTCAGCATAAGTATCAATTTTTCCATCCTACAGGTGGTTTTAACTATTTGTATGAAAGCTATCAGCTTAATTCATTACTTAATGATCTGTTTTCAATGGCTTACAAACCAAATAACGGTTTTTCAGTTGTGTTGGTGTTGGTTTTCATTTGGCATGTGTTAAAATAATTACATAGCCATTTATTTATTTATGATATAAGCCACTCCCTTGTCTTCCTACTTATGCTACAATCAGTGGGCAACTGATGCCCTAAGACAGGAAATAAATTTATTCTCAGAGTTCATTCTGCCTTTTTCAGGTGAAATACGTTGTTTTTATGTTATGGTGTGGAATGTTACTAATGTTGAAAGGTAAAACAAAGAGGATCTTTAGCAGAAGCAGCTGATGAAGCAGTTTTAGTACAAGCCATTTTTGCTTCCTTTTTCATTTTATTTTTTTGCTGAGTGCCCAAGTTAGGCCTTTAAGAATTTACCTAGAAAATTGAACTGATATACTGAACTGACAGGAATCTAAGAATCAGAAGAATATATAGGTATGATGACTAACTCAGTATGTTACTTCATTCTCCAGATGGATTTCAACCTACTTAGTTCCATGTGTGTCTATGGTTCTTTTCCCTCTTCCTCTTTCTCTTCCTTTTCCATTTTCTTTTTATAATCATAGATTCATAGAACCCTTAGAGTTGGAAGGGACATTGAAATCTCATCTAGTCCAACCAACTCCCCTGCACTGAACAAGGACATCCACACTATGATGCTCAGAACAAGGTCCAGCCTGGCCTTGAAAATCTCCAGGGATGAGGCATCCACTACATCTCTGGGCAACCTGTTCCAGTGCCTCACCACCATCACTATAAAAGACTTTTTCCTTGCATCTAACCTAAATCTACCCTCTTTAAATTTGAAATCATATCCCCTTGCCTGTCACAGCAGACTCTGCTAAAGAGTCTGACCTCTACTTTCCTTCAGTACCATTTCAGATATTGAAAGGCTGCTATCAGATCATCTTGGAGCCTTCTCTTCTCCACGTTGAATAGTCCCTACTTGTTCAGCCTGTCCTCGTAGTAGAGACGTTCCACCTCTTGGATTATTTTTGTGGCCCTCTTTTGTATGTGTTCGAACAGTCCTATGACTCTCCCGTGCTGACGACTTCACACCTGTATATAGTATCCAAATGAGGCCTCACCAGCACAGAGTAGAAGGGCAGGATCACCTCCTTCATCCTGCTGGCCATGCTTCTTTTGATGTAGCCCAGGATATGGTTGGTTTTTCTTTTTCTTTTTCTTTTTTTTTTTCCTTCTTTTCCTTCATTAAAAACAAGACATTCCTGAATAAAACATTCCAGAAATTCATTTCTCAATTTTGTGAAAACACAAACCTAGAAGTCAACATAAATATTTTTTTTCTGGCACTAACATGAATTAGTTGTATACTTCAATCAATATTTTTATGTTTTAAAGTATAATGTTGTTCTTTAAACATGGAAATATACAATCTTTTAAAAAATAATTAAATGTTTTATCATCTAAACTATTTAGTAATATCAAGAAGTAACTGATAGTAACTCAAAGTAACTGTAGAAGTCTTTAGGTTTTTTGTTTGTTTGTTTGTTTTCCTTTTTCCTGCTATATACAGGATATCATCTCAACTCTAAAAAAAATGTAATGAAGAACAAGTCTAAACTAACATTTTTCTTTCAATCAGAAGTACTCTTTCTGAAACAAATCTCTCAAATAGTCTAGGTAATAATGAGTTGAGGTACAATAAAGAGTGAAGTCTGGGTATCTTCCACATGATGTTATACTGAAAAATAGGCTCCAGATATGTCCTTATTGCAAGATAAAAATGGACACACACGATACCTGAAGTATGTCTACAGTGAATTCTAGACCTTCAGCAGCCAATCTTTTCCTCTGCAGTTTAGAGGTTTGGGGTATTTACTACATGGTAATTTAGATGTGGTTTTAGTGCTCAGATTTAGCATCTAATGTGATATTTTAATGACAATGTACAGACTAATTTTGACAGCACTGTCACCAAAGGAATTTTTTCTCTTTTTTTAATTACGTAAATTTTCTATCTGGATTGGTTCCCTAGATGGATTCATCACACAGTCAAAAGAACAGATATGTATAATATAAAATGAGACATTTACTTCTTTGTCTGATTGTTATATAGACAGATAGGTTATGAATTTAGGCTTCTCATATCATCAGTGGAGATAGATCATTCTGAAATTCAAGCGCCTTCTGAAATTTCCACTGAGATACATAAAAAGCAAATACTTTCTATATGTAGGCTGATTTTTGGTGTATTTAAATAAGTAATAAATCTCATTGATGCAGAAGGCTTTTAAAGGAGAATAATGCCTTCACAGGCACAAATTCAGGTGTCATAAGTCTCATACTATGGTTCTACAATTGTGGTTAATTAGTTAAGCAGTTACATTCTCCTTCAGCCATGTTGAACAACAGAAGTCATTGACAGGTTATTACTAATTTATTTTTTATAAGTAGTGGCAAAGATGCAAGGTTTGGGGTAGTATTTCCATTCATAAATTACTGTTCTGTTAGGAATTTGATAAATATTCAGTATCTGATTTCACTGCAAATTTTCCAGTATGGAGACAAGAGGAGCTGTTAGGAAGGACAAATAAAAAAATAATGAAAGAATCGGGCTTCTGAAGGGAGAAAGAATAACATCAGGAAATAAGCTTTCTTTTCTAAATATCTAATTTCTATTTCATTGTCTATAAAGCACACGTTTACATCTCATGTAAACATTCTTTTGCTTTTTTTTCCTTAATTTTATATAATTCATTCTGACATTCTTAATAAGTAATTCTAGTACAAATATAAATTTGAATTGTGAGAGATACCTAAGTTATATCACTCTCATATAGAGGTTCATTTAAAAGTGAGAGTTGTAACATCATATTGTTGTAACATTCATAAAACACACTAACAAATTCTGTAACTTTTCTGTGTCAACTTTTTTGACATTTTGACAGCTCATCTATATTTATTTAGCATGCACAGGACAGTTGACCATATTTCTAAAGAAACATTCATCCTGAATGGTAAGATGTTCATAAAATTACTAGTAGTTTTCTTACACATGGATAACATATAAACCAAATTGAAAAATATATTTATGTAAATTTTGCAGTGTACCTCAGAATATTAAAACGTCACTGGGAAGTTCATGTTTTTTAGGCAAAAGTCTCTGACTTAAACAGTTTCGCTTGTGTTTTCAGCATCTGCATTCAGTCTTTTCATGCAAATTCTAACTCTGTTATGGCTGATGTCAGAAGTCCTCATTAACTTTAATGTATTCAGGATTTTCTTTTCTGGTTAGTGATTGACAATGTGTGTACTCATGGACATAAATAGATTGAATGAAGTGCTAATTAAAAACAATAACTGTGAAATAATACTCCTTTCTACCTGCAGACTGGATGCAACTTGAACAAAAAAGGAGGTAGTACTACTTAGGTAGTAAAAACTTAACTGTCTAGAAATCTTTAATTTACTGGACATGTATTAGCTTTTGTTACCTGCCTATTCAAGAGCACAACATTCTTCAGCTATAGAGGTCCAGACTCCATAAAATACTGCACAGACCTACCTTTTGTCCTGACTTGAATAAAAATTGCTAGAATCGATAAGGATAAAATGATAACACCTGTGTGAATGAAATAATTGCAGGATTTCATGTAACTTAAGCTGACTGACTCATAATGGAAGGATGTAGACTGATATGTTTGACAACAAAGTACGTTAACTTAAGCAGTAATCTTTTTTAATAGCTTTACTATCTAACTGTTATCATTTTTATGGATACCTTATTATCAGATTGCTAACATTCAATGAGGGGAAAATTGCAGGTAACCTTCCCTGTCTCATTCCAGTTCTATTTCACCTAAAAACATTTTCAGTAATCTTTCATCTTATATTTCCTTTTCTAAACAGTCTGAGTCTTCCAAATTTCTATTTCAGTTCTTCAAAATCTATACATTTCTCCTCTCCTTGGTTAGACATAAGAAATATGAACAGAGAATTGTGTAATCTATATGAATATTGCATTTTAGTAGAGGATTTGCTGTAGGAAAGCCTACCTATTCTCAGTGATAATTGCTCAAATCACTTCCATGATATAGACAAAGTACATCTTTTTCTTGTAGAGACTAGCAGAATTTTTTTAGCTCCTTGTCATCTTATGATTGGATTAAATGCCCAAAGAAGGAAAAAAGAACACAGCTCCTCACCAAACATTTCTGATCTTTTCAGTAATAAGACATTGATACAAGGGAATGGGATGAAGCTGTATCAGGAGGTGTTCAGATTGGACGTTAGGGAAAAATTCTTTTTAAATAATATTTTTTTAATAAATAGTATTTTCTTCTGAAACACACACACACACACACACACACACACACACACAAAAACAAAAAAAAAATCAGGAATACAGATCTTTCACAAATGACTTGTCCAGTCAAGATGATTACAATCTGAGGATCTGAGTAGGAATATGCTATCCATGCATGTTTATAGATAGGCTGCATAAGATTCTGAATATCACACCTAACTTTAGAAATAAGTAAGACTGCATTAATATATTTGTTTAAATCATGTTTTAAATCCCCAGGGTTGCTAGTGGATCTTAAACATGCTTTCGGGTGTAAATAATATAAGTGTTTAATTTCATCATACAAGGAACATATTCCAAATTTCATTTTCTTAGCTGTACCAATCTGATATTCAAACAGTGTTACAGAAATCTAGTCTTACTAACATGTTAGTAAAATGTGATGCTTGCATTTTAGTTCAGACTTGTTTTTCATGTCTGTTTATAACAGTATATCCAGCTATGCTGTTGTTTTTCTATTTAACGTATTATTGTAGTACTATTTCCTCATTCTGACACTTTGCCTTCCAAAGTTTTTGTATCCTCATTCTGCTTGCATTTTTATGCAAATTAATTAACTTTATGAAAACTAACTGTATTCTTTTTAACTATTTTCAATATTTTATTTTACTCTTAATTATTTTCTAATATTCACCTAAGATTCATAGTATATTTTATTTATCTCTGACTAGTAACACATATAAATATGAGTGAAGAACAATCAGAACTTTTCCTAATGATATTTGTCAAAAGTGAATTTTACAAATAATTCTGAGAATTTATTTTCTTCTTTTCTCTATTTTTCTTAATTTTAATATGCTTTGGTTCTTATAAGTATGGATTTTCAAATATTTTATTAAAAAAAAACCACCTGTTTTCTGTATTTGTTCACTTGCCTCATTTTTTTGTTGTTCAATTTATCAGATTAAATCTGCTATCTTGGTTTTGATTTACATACTTTCTGAAATCTTTTTCATAATATCATCCTGAATAAGATCTGAAACTTTATCTTAGAATCATAGAATCATAGAGTCATAATTAGCCTAGGCTGGGAGGGACAAATCCAGTCAAACCTTATGTGGGAAAACGGGGTTTTAGATTAGATAATCTAGCAATTCAATTGCATCCTGAAAACCCTGAGGAGAGATTCTACGATGTCATAGACCATCCTCTCAGTACTGGAATACTGTGATGAGGTTTGCCCTAAGACTTCCCTTCACTGTAGTGAAAAGACATAACTCCTTCAGTCTTTCCTCACTGGGCTGTTTTTCTAGCCTCTTGATAGTCTTTATGACTTGCTGTTGGACCCTTCCAATCTGTCTCATGTTCTTTTTGAATTGCTGGGGCCAGAAATGGACACAGTACTCCACGTATAACCTGAACAGTGCTGAATGGAACAGGGTGACCACATCACTGTTGTTGCTGATAATGCCCCTTCAGACTGCAGCAGGAGATCTGATTTATCCTCACTACTGTAGCAGAGCACTGCTGATCATGTTCAGCTTGCTGTCCACCAGGACCCCTATCTGCTTTTCATCAAGACAGTTCCCCAGTCACACAGATTATTATGGGCTCATTTCTTATGTAATTCCAAATGAATAATCATCCTTCTGTCTTTTTTGAAGTTCATAAATTCTTGCTTGACCACTCTTCCAGTGTGTCCAGGTTTCTTTCTGATGTGTCTGCCTTACCAGCCAGACAAATGCCATGTCATATCTAGACAAACTAGATAAGGGTACTTATGATCTGATTGTCTTGATCACTTGTGAAAATAACAAATAGTATAGGACCCAGTACCAGTTGCTGAAGAACTCCAATTGTAACAAACTACCAGCCTGAGTAAAAGCCATTAATCACCCTATCAGTGCAGTCTTTTAGCTACTTTTCTACACGTCTTGTAGACTTTGCATCCAGTCTGTATCTTGCCAGTTGAAAATTTTGCTGAAGTACAGGTAAACAATATCCACTGCTTTCCTTCTCTAGGCAAAAACAAAAGAAAACAAACAAACAAAACAAAAAAAAAAATCATGTTATTTTATCGTAGGAGGTGATCTGGTAAATGAGACATTATTTGCATTTGTAAATTTATGCAGTCTTTTCCTAACCACCTGCATCATTTAGTCTATAATGGTTCCCAGGAGGCATTATATTACTTTCCTAGACACTGAAGTAAAACTAATGAACCTCTTGTTTAAAGTCCTCTTCTGAGCCCATGTGACATTTACCCTTTTCTGGCAAGGCTTTTCAAATATTGTAGACACTGACTTTCCAACATCGTCAGGAACTTCTCTTAGCACGCTAGGATGGATTCATAGTGGGCCCATCGGTTTGTATGATGCTACTTACCTCTAGGCTTGGTGTTAGTTGCTAAGAAATTCATCAGCATCTAAACTTAATGTGATTACCTGCTGCTGTTATACTTTTGATCTCTTTTTACTCCATCCTGTAGCCATATTATGTGTGGACTTCCTTTGACTTCAGTTGCATTTGTCTCACTACTGCAGTTAATAGGTTGGATTTTAGCGTGTACAGATTGCCATCTAAAAGGCTTTATTTCCTTCATTCAGTGACATGTTTATGCAGGTATGGAAACTGGAACTGATACAAAGAGCACAATAACAGTATTTGATAATAACAAATTCTAAACTACAAAACGCTGTTCTTCAACACTGCACCAGCATTAGCTATGTACACGAGAAAAAGCTCACCTGCTGTACTCATAAAAATCTGCATTGCTGTTCAGAATGTGGCTTGTCTTTCAAGTCATTGTCACCATTTTTGAAATGTACTATTCACTGTCTCACTGTTTGATCTCCATAAACTTTCAGCTAGTTCCAATGAATATCAATGTGTACCATTTTTGTGTCAGATACCGTTTTTTAAGACTGCCCCTCTGCTGCTATCTGTTGCACAGTAATAAAATTCAGCAGCATATTTGTGGAAAAGTTCAATTTCTATTCCTATCTCACCAACATCCTCTGATGTTGTGTGCCAACATAGTAAAACCACAGGCATTATTTTCAGAGCAGCTCTTATAATATGAAGCAAACTGCCATAATACTAGATTATTTAATTTTTGATGAAGTTAATTTTTGATGCTTGATAAAGATGTATTCTTCAGAACAACATTTCTTCACAATAAATAATTTTGATGTGTGCAAATTTTTAGAAGAAATATTTTAACAGTATGATCTAACAAAATATCACCATTCTGGTTTTGTTTAGCACACATTTGCATGAAATTGAACCTCATTCAAGAATCTCTGAACTTGCAAGAGAATAAACTTCTACTAATCTTAATTTTTACAGCATTTGTTCTTGTGACTGGTATAACAATATGCAAAAAATAAATTAAAAAAAAAAAAAGAAGGAAAATAAGCAACTGATAATATAAGAGTTTGCCATAAGTCATGCCCTTGCCACAAGCCAAAAGGCAAGCTGTGAATGGCTAGACTTTGAAGTTTTACCCAGTGAAACATGCTCCTAGACAAACAGAAACCAAAGTCAGAAGTTTTGTTTTTTTTTTAAGCAGTACAGAAAAAATATTTCTATCCTGCTTTAAAAAATGTAAATGCACAGAAGGTACCTAAAATAGATTGGCATACAATAGTGCATATAGTAGGTCAGTACTTGTTTCTTTGAATATGCATACATAAATATATATATATACATATATATGCCATCGTTATAGGCCATCTTAAGCCAATTCTAGTTTTAAAAAAATTAAATACTCAGCACTTACATATGGAAAATGCAGTCCTGTTCATTTTATTTTTGTAAGTAATGTCATTAAATCAGTAGTTGTAGTCATAAAAGTTAAGCACATTGTGCCCCTTCATGTGTCTTCTGCATCAGCTGCACATTTATCAGTGTCTTTATTAAAATGTGATGTTGAAAAGATAAAACAAAGTGCTTTTAAAGGTTAGATTAGTTATAACGGTCTTAAAAACATGCCATTTTTATCATAATTAACAGTGGGATTTTTTTCTTACTTTAGGTATGTATTATTGTGCTAGGTCTGATCTTACAGTTCTTGTCCTTATTTTACAGAAAAAAAAAAAAAAAAGAAAAAAGAAAAAAAGAAAAAAGAAAAAAGAAAGAGCTCTCTAGAAAATGGCAGTGGGGTACCATGGAAACTTGAGTTTTCATGACTTCATCCACATAAGCAGACCCCAACAAGTATTTTTGGGAAATTACACTGTGAAGAGTATATATCTAAATTTTACATTGCTTAACAGAGTAATAAATATTACCCAATAAAACCAGCTGAAATATTTTTAAATTAATTTCTGTTGAAACTCATTTAAATTACACAGAAAAAGAAAGGACAGTGAAGACAAGCATCTACTTGACAAGTACAGTGGTTAGCAAAATGAGTTCTAAACACAGATTGTTATTTTGCCTGATGCAGTATGACTTAAGTGAGATGTTGATTGACTGGATTTCGTAAGAGAAAAAGACCCATTCCATGTTTTCAATATGAGGTCTGTTTAATTATTTGTTTATAAGTAATTATCAAAATATTCTTGTCCATATGAATAGAGATGGAGTGTTTTCATAAAATTAGTTGGACTGATTCTTTCTGTTCCTTCAATTATCTCCTGGTGGATTGGAGAGAAACATTTCAGAGTAAAACATTATTTAAAACAATTTTTTTTTTTTGCAGGTCAGTGGCTAATATCCTGTAGCTGAAATTACTCACATTTTGACAAGTTAGAAATACACAATTTATGGAGAAGTATGGACTGCAACAAACTTATTTGTAACAACTGTCACACATTTTTCATTTTCTGACTCTCCTGTTCAAAATAAAGGAAATTTCATCATCTTCATTAATATTTCAGCATGTTTCCTGTTGACTTTTGATATATTAAGAATTGGTTTGCTGATCACAGCCAAAATGTTATGATCAGTGGTTCTGTGTCTGAATGGAGGCCGGTCACAAGTGGTGTCCTCCGCAGGTCAGTCTTGGAACTGGTATTCCAACATCTTTATCTATGACATAGATATGACATAGATGACTGAAGCAAGTGCACCCTCAGCAAGTTGGCAGATGACACCAAGCTGAGGAGTGCAGTTGATACATTGGAAGGAAGGGAAGCCATCAAAGGGATCAGGGCAGGCTGGAGAAGTGAGTTCATGTGAACCCAATGAGATTCAGCAAGGTGTTGCACTTGGTGGGGCCAGTCCCAAGTATTCATATAGACTGGGGGAAGAACTCCTTGAGAGCAGCTCTGTTGAGAAGGACTTGGGGGTCCTGGTGAACAATAAGTTGGACATGAGCCAGCAAGTGTGTGCTTGCAGACCAGAAGGCTGTATTAAAAAAGGGGTAGCAGGGAGATCAGCAAGGGGAGAGAGGCGATTTTTCCCTTCTACTCAGCTCTTGTGAGGCTCCATCTGGAGTACTGCATCCAGGCCTGGGACCCCCAGCACAAGGAGGACGCAGAGCTCTTGGAGTGGGTCCAAAGGAGAGCCACTAAGATGATCAGAGGGCTGGAGCACCTCTCCTATGAAGAAAGGTTGAGGGAACTGCGCTTGTTTAGCATGGAAAAGAGAAGGCGCCAGGGAGACCTCATTGTGGCCTTCCAGTTCTTTAAAGGAGCATAAAAACAGGAGGGGAGAACAACTTTTTATGAGGGTGGATAGTAATAGGACAAGGGGGAATGGTTTTAAACTAAGGGAAGATTTAGGTTAGGTGTTAAGAGGATGTTTTTCACACAGAGGGTTGTGATACACTGGAAGAGATTGCCCAAGGAGGTTGCGGATGTCCCATCCCTGGAGGCATTCAAGAACAGGCTGGATGTGACTCTGGGCAGCCTTGTCTAGTGGTTGGTGACCCTACCCACAGCAGCAGGGGTTGAAACTAGATGATCTTTAAGGTCTTTTTTGATACAGGCCATTCTATGATTCTATGAAAGGGAGCTCCATATGAAAAACAGACTTTTGGATTGTCCTGGGAAATTTGCTGTCATTGAGAGAAGCCACTCATAGGTCACTTAAGTTTAGTAGGTATGCAATTGATTTTTATATTTTCTATTCCTTAATGCTAGACTCTTATAAAAACAATCAAACAAGCAAATAAATCGATATCAAATAATATTTCTGTTTTGTGAAAATGCTTCCAAAAAAACATCTATACTTAATCATCTATACTTAATAAAAATGTTGTACTGCTGGAAATACTAATACTAATACTAATGAAAGTATAATTCTAGGCAAACATTACTTGTTTTCTGAATTTAATTTTGTTGTTGTTTTTTACAGTATGTTTTTATTTTCCTTTCTTGAGGAAAATTTCATCAAATGCAACATTGAGGGCTGTAGCACATATTAAAAGATTATAGCAGATTTCCAGATGAATATCTAAAGGTCCTTTCTCTTAGAGCAAACTAGCCATATAAATTGGGAAAGACACCACAGTTTTTTAAATACTCCTGAAATATTCTTATAAATAATAGCTGTGAGGTACATAAAGAAGTGGTTACATTGAAATGACTTATATTGCTTTACAACTTGGTGTCATTTCAGATGAATATATAATTCAGACACACAAAATTTGTCATAAATTACTGGAAAATGTGACAGTAATTTCAGGTATAGAGTTCTCAGATTTTTGTTTGTAAACACTTACTTAGACATCTATTAGTGGAGAAATATTATTGGACTTTTTCTCATAATAGCATATTCTATTGATTCTATTTCCATTACTGCAACCTAAAAAAGATAGAAGTAAATTATGATAGAATTTCTATTTTGAGCACCTTCATTATATATGTCAAAAATAATCTAATTTATATTGTTTTCAAAAATAAAACTTTAAGTGAAATATATATTTTTAGTAGAGAAGTTGCATGACATCTGTTGCCTGATATCCAGGTAAGGACCTGATTGTCCTTTAATAGTCATCTACCTACCTTATCTACATGTGAATTACTGTTATGACTGTTTTTTTTCTTTTTTTTTGTATAAAAATTATTATGAGAAATCCCTTAAGAGATTTTATTAAATTGAGAACCAAAAAAATGAAAGTGTTGTTGGTATCTGAGGATGGATCAACATTTTTTATTCTGAGCTTAAGTTACATGAGTTGATTCAGCAACATTTTTCTCTGTGGATTTTTAATAAAACATATTTCATAATCGAAGTATAGTTTTTGTGGTATTAATTGTGGGATGAATCAATATTTCAGACATCAAGCAGGAGAAGCATAACAGAGCCTAACATTTCTCTACATCCAAATACTTGTAATAAGGAGTCACATACTAACAATGCATGGAACATCTGGTTTGACACACTCTAGCACCAAACTTATTTCTAGGCACGACACTCAGTTGCTAAAACCAAGCACCTCAAAACATCAAGTGCACTTCAGTCATAGGTGAAATCAGTACAGAAAAATAGGTCAGCCTTAAATATATCTAGGCAGAACTCTATGTCCAATTTGAAGAAATCTTCACCTACTGCCAGGTAAGAACACACATGCACTGAAAGTCAGAAAGTAGAACTTTGAAGCCGAATTTTATGTTGACAAATGTTCCAAACATATATGGGTGAGTGAGTCATAGAAAGATATACTGCAGGGATGAGGATGATAGTGCTTGAAGTGTGACCTCAGTAGTGTTTGGGATTGGTGCAAGGATCTGAAGAATTTAATTCAGTGTCAGCAATGATCCGTAGATCTGGGTTTTACTATAACCTCAAGACCAAGTCTTTTTAAAGTAGAGTTTGAAATTAATAGCACTTCTTGCTTGATTATAATTTGGACTGGATGATCTTGTAGGTCTTTTCCAACCTTGGTGATTATAGTACACACTGTCTCATCCCACTCAGTGTGTTTTGAGGAAAGTGAATCTTTTTTCTATCTCCCGAGTCACACCTCCTGTAGTCAACAGCTGTCACTACTGCAATGGAGTCATGCAAGACTCAGGAATAATACAAACCAATTTATTAAGAGCTTTTTTAACAACAACTAGTACTCTTCTTGAAGGTAAAACTGGTCAATTTGCTAATAGAGATCAATAATAGTTACAGCCAAGACAATATTAGGCAACAAATACTACAAAGACCAAAAGAGTAAAAAAAAAAAAAAAAGAAAAGGGATAAAAAATGTGAAATGAGTTAAAGAAATCAATGAGTAGAAATTTAACAGCAAAGTTTTTTACTGTTAGGCCAGGTATTCCTTATTGGCAGCGCTAGGGTAGCATTGAGATAACTCTCCAACTATGCTCTACCAGTTGGTTGTTCATGAATAGGTTATATTTTTGCACGTATTACATATTCATTACATTCCCAAATTCATTATCTTACCCACCCCCAGTGATTGCCCAACAAACACAGCCTTATTTGTTGTTTTCAATGTCATCTAGCCTTCTAGCACCTTGATGGTCCACTGTTGTTCCATTGTTAGTCCTTGGGGAAGTCGTTCACTTCCTCCGAACACTTCTGTTCCAAATACTGCTGTGGAATACAAGGACAATCCATAAGTCTTTGCACAGATAAGAAAGACAAAGGGAAATGATGCTGTCTGTCACATTCATGGCATTCTGCTGCTGTTTCTTTTGCTTGTTAAAGCAGACCAGACTTAAAACATGTCTCCTCATCTATAGTACTACATCACAATTGTCATCTGCAGTATCTAAAGGCTGTTGTAATGTTGCAAGCGTTAAGAGAATATTTTGTTTAATTACTTCTTTAAACCAGGAGAAACAGACATGCACATATACAGATATACAAACACAACATAATTCACCACGCTTTGATCCAGTGATGCCTTGGTTGTGTTGATCTTTAGTAGTGGTGTGTCGTTGTGGTAAGCTGATGACTAACAACAGATGTATACATTCATAGTCCAGAGTGGTCGAACCTGCTCTTTGAAATGATAACTTCTTGTTGGGGGAATCTCAGCAGGAACTCTTTTGTTCCTGTCTTCCAGGCCTTGCAAATTTAAATCAACGGAGATAAGAGGAAGCATGGAGAAACCACTTTGCATTCTGCCTTCACAGAATACTAGGATATAATCTCACAGCCTCCTATATCAAGCTGGATACATTTTGTCCCAGGCCAAGTCTACAGCCAGAAAACGCTCCTGGGCCTTCCTATTCAAAAGCAAACAGCTCCAAAGAAATGCTTTCTAGTGTAAAAACGTCTACAAAATATTTTGATTGGAGACAATGCATTCCTTACCTGCATCTGATCCACACACACACATCCTTATTTGCAGACGTTATCGCTCTGCTGCAGTGTCAACTTTCTCCATGCAAGTATTTTTTCCTTCAGTGTGGCCAGAAAATAAGTGAGTATCTAAGCACTGAAATTTCTCAGAAACAGAAGCTTTGAAATTTTTGGTTTTAACACCTATATGATTGAATTGTTCCCACTATAGTTAGGTAAAATTAGGGTTTGCTTGTTTTTAATATAAATACTCTCCAAAGCAGTATATAAGCAACCAAGTTCTATTTGATTCAACATTATTACTCAGTTTCTCTGATATTTATGCTTTCTCTTTTATACATTTCTTTTTCCTGATTCTTAATTCTATGAAGTACTGAAGTTTCTCTATAACCAATAAGTATATTTTGTGCAGTTTTTAGAGATTACTTTCTGACAGAAATAGTCCTGATAGAGATAGAAATAGTCCTGATAGAGCTAGTAGAATTTTGTATAATCCTGAAAATGTAGCTGTATAGTAGATTTCTCCAGAAGAAAGCTCTGCAAATTTTGTAATAATTTACAATATTTTGCTAATATTTCTGTGTAAACTGAGCTTATTATTACATACTTTAAGAAATCAGGAGATTCTATATTCATACACTTAATCTATTCTAGAATTTCTTATTGATAAGATTATACCTCTCACCTCTAAAATATTTGTTATCATATATACTGAACTGGATTCAGGAGGCAGTATATTATTTCTCTGTCATCTGAAATTTGGGAATAAAACTCTAACTCTCATGTGGTGCTGGAAAGTGGCATTCCTTCATTCTTCATGCTACATACCAGCCAACTTGACAAAACAAGCATGGTCTCTCAGAGTTCAGGTTCTACATTGAAACAGTTAAGACATACATATGCAGTACATTAGCATACATATTCATTCTTTTCCAAGAGTCATTAATACATGTTAATGTCCCTCTGGGCATATGCGGTGGTCTTTGACTACTTATTTTCTCTCCATTTTTCCATCATCAGATTCATCACAGAGTCTTGTGCTGAGCTTTATCTGTTTTTCCTCCAATTCAGAAAATTTCCATTGCTTGTTAGAACATAATCATAGAGTCATAGAATCATAGAATCATAGAATAGCCTGGGTTGGAAAAAACCTCCTGTTTCCATTTCCCAAATTTTCATGGTCCCTGGGTCATATATGATGACTCTATTACAGAATACTCTCCCATCTACATCTTACCTGCACATTTGTCTTCAATTTAGAGATAAGGCTGTGGCATAAGTCCATGTGGAAGTCCAGGTAGACACCATGTGGAAGTCCAGGTAGACACCATTAATGTTCACTGATGCTGTCACTCCATCATAGAAGGACACCAGAATGGGTAGGAACAATCTGGCTTTAATAAAGCTATGCTGTCTGTGTTGGATCACACCTACTTGCCTTGTGTGTGCTTTAACATAGCTTCCAGGAGGATCTGATCCATGAGCTTCCTAGGCACAGATGTGAAACAAAGAGCTTGTTTAGAACCACAGGCTTCTCCATGCTTCTTGTTGCCATCTCTTCCTTCTTATTTATCAGAAAGCGTACCCTCTCATGGTCTGTCTCTTCTGATCAATGTATGTGCAGAATTCTTTCTTGTTTTTGCACCTCTTTCCAAGTTTAGTGCCTTGGATTTCCTGATCCCATTTCTACATGTCTGCATAGCAACCCTGTATTCAGGCCTTATGTCCCTGCTCCTGCTGCCTGTACATTTCCTTCCTAACCCTCAATCTTACCAGCAGTTCCTTTTTCAGCCATGCTGGTTTCCTGCCTCCTCTGCTCGATTTCTTATACAGGGGAATGTGCTTTTAGAAGGATGTTCTCAAAAGGTTGCCAGATGTTTTGTTCCTTTGTCTCTAAGCATAGTTTACCAGGAGTTGTCTCCCACTAATTCCTTATCAAATGAAAGTTTTCTCTTCTGAAGTTGAGAGTTCTGACTTTGCTTTTTTTGCCAGGCACGTATTCTTCAGGATGACAGACTCGACCAGGGTATGGTTGTTGCAAGCCAGACCGCCTCCACTCTTAACATCTGTAATGGTCCTCACTGCCGGTGAGAATCAGGTCCAGTAATACTTCTCCTCTAGTCATTTTGTCTGATATCCAGACCAGAAGTTGTCCTCAATGGACTCCAGAAGTCCCTGGGATTGCTCACAGCTCAACATGCCAATCCTACAGGACACTTAGGTGGCTGAGACTCCCTGTCAGAATAACAGCCTGTGAATGCAGTGCTTCTTGTAAGGAAAGGAAGAAGGCCACACCAAGAAGTTCCCCTTGGTCAGATGGCCAGTAGTAGATTCCAGTTATCAGATGTTATTTGTTGGTGTGGTCTCTAATTTTTACCCACAAGCTCTCAACCTGATGGCTGTTTTTTAGAGGTAGCTCATTGCAATCTATCAGTTTAACATAAATGATAACACCACACATGACCTTCTTCACTGCATATCTCTTCTAAAAAACATATAGCTCTTAACTGCAGTATTCTAGTAGTGTGATTCATCCCACCACATTTCTGTGATAGCAATTAGGTCACAGTTTTCTGATTGCACCATGGCTTCCATTTCCTTCTGCTTATTTTTTGTGTTGTACACATTGGTATAGAGGCACTTCATCTGGGCAACCAGATGCATTATCTTCTTGGAAGAGCCTCCCTAATCCTTTGGGACAACTCTAATGTATTTTTCTGCTGTTTCCTAAAACAACAGTGCTCCCTGACGCTTCCCTGTTCTTCTCTGTCACTTGGAATTACATCCCTTTCCTCCATCAAATCAAAGTTTAAAGCTCTGCTAATCAGTCTAGCTAGCTTTCTGCCCAGAATACTATTGCCCTACTTGGTTACACACTTGGTTACTGGATGTGCCATCCAATGCAAACATGCTCAGGCTCTCAAAGGTTCATCAAAGGTCACAGAACACAAAGAACATGGCATCATCCATACAGTCACGAATCAGTAATATTGCAAGAGGAAGAATTTATTCACAGCAAACCACATTCACTTAATTGAGGTTAATACCTTGTGAAAATCACACTATCTCAGATTTTGTGTGGTATGTAGTTGCCTATTTGCATGCTGAATAAAGCAAGTAACAGTGTGTTCAGAAATGTTATTAACACTTTCTGTTATAAAATGCAGCAATATCTGGACATAAACTCTTCACTGTATTTATTATTGAAGTGAATAAAGAACTAAAGCATAGCATTTTAAAAACGTGACAGTTCTTTGTAATGAAAAAATAAATCAGAAATGCTAATTTCCCTTTATGTGAAGAAATTTGTGATTATGAATTCACATAAAAAAAAAAGTTGTGACACTTTTCATGGAAGTGGAACTGGCTTGAAAGCTTTCATTTCTGCTTGTCAAAACATTTTCAAAATTCTCAAGGCTTGGAAATTAGCTTACTGCCATCACAGCAATCAAGCTATGCAAAGTCTCATTTTACATACACTAAACAAGACTGTTGGTATCTCTTATAACTTGACAAGAGTGACAAGTGCCAGAAATTGAAAAATAGATTAAGGTATCTTTGTAACATGAATGTTCCACCTATCAAAGGAGACAAAAAGAGGATTATATTACAATAGATTAGTTTCTGATTTTATCATAGGCCTGGGTTGAAAAGAGTGTCAAAGATCATGTAGCTTCAACCCTCTGCTATGTGCAGGATTGCCAGACCAGGCTGCTCGGAACCACATCCAGCCTTGCCTTGAATACCTCCAGGGATGGAGCATCCACAACCTCCTTGGGCAGCCTGTTCCAGTGTGTCACCACCCTCTGTGAAAAACTTCCTCCTGATATCTAACCTAAATCTCCCCCATCTTAGATTAAAACCATTCCCCCTTGTCCTATATTATGTAGTAATCTTTCTTGGTTGAATGCCACCAGGATCTAATGGCCTAAAAGACTAATAACAATAATTTGAAGGAAAAAAAATACAGAGGAGGGTTCTCTAGTATGTTAAATGCAGTGAGGTATATAGTAAAAGTATCAGATAGGTCTGTTGAATTTCTGTGGCTTTTCCAGATCCATATCTTCCTGACTGAATCTTTCTGAGTTTCTGCATTGGGTTGTTCAGGCTTTACATATTTGCATAGCACAACAGTTGCAGCTGAACCAATAAACCTTATTAGTCCAGAAGTTTTCATGCACTGAATAAGTTATACAGGACAGTCTGGAGCACAAATGACTTGGATACATGTAACTGGGGCAGTTATGCTCCAGAAACAGTCCTGTTTCATTTTATATACCCTTTATGCTAGCATAAATGTTATGTTATACAGCAAACTTTCATATCTAAGTGATAACTTAAACTGGAAAATAAATAGCCATTAGCTCAATAAAGACTCATTCCCTAACCAGTGAAATATTTCATCATCATTCAGCACATTAAATTTTATATAATCCTGATTTTTAAGAAATTTGATTCCAAGTCTCTACTGCTTTCCTGTTTAAATTCTAGAATGAGTCTGAGCTAGTTTCTCTGGCAAAATAGCAGAAAAAAACAAATATTGAACTGCAGAATAGATCTCTTCCTTGGGGTCCAAGAACTCTTTTTCTTAAGCATAAAACATTGGTTAAAAATATTGCCCCAGACTGTTTCTTATAAAACTGGTTACAATGAAAAACTGACTTTTCTGTAACAGTTCCTGTTTCTTATGAAATATTTATTCTGGGGGGAAAAAAAAAAAAAAAAAAAAAGAAAAAAAAAGATATTAAAGTTAAATTTAATATAGTTTCAGCTCTATGTCCAGTTCAGCTTGCACAATATCAGACAGGAGTTTCTTACTTCTTTCAGTACACAATCACAACTTACCTTGCAAAGAACCTGAAAAGTGCTGTAAGTAAAATATTACCTTTGAGATGCAAGCAGACAGGAACCTTTCTTTCTGCATTTTATAAGGTTCTGTTGTGCATCTCATAAGCAAAGCTCAATGTGCCTGGTAGGAAATTTTGCATATATAAGGACTATTCCTAGCCTGTATTCAGAGCCTCGCTTTCAGTGCTGGTGTGTAAGAAAAAGTAACTTATGTGCATTTTCCACTGAAATCCCTAATGTGACAAAATTAATTACAAATATAATGTTTATTATGCAAATAACATTGCTGTTGGACTCATGAAAATCAAAGAGAAAAACCAATAAGAAATAAACAGTTTTTAGTAACAAAGAAATTATTCCTTTGGGACATACACTACAACTGTTAACATACTGACTTTTCTCAGTAAATATCTGAAACACTGCAGTAAAAGTTAGCTCTTTTTTGATTAAATTCTTAATAGTATTTCTGTTTGTTTGTTTTTTTCTCTGAAAGTAAAATATGAACAGAATGACAAATTACGAAGTCATATGCAATTAATGTAAATTCAAAAGATATCAAAAGATCTTATCAATTCGATGAATATTTTCAATAAAATAATAGGTTTAATAGATACAGAGAAAGCAGTAGATATGGTACCTGCTCTGAAACAATTCCTTTGACACTGTCTCAAATTTGATCCTCAAAAACAAGCTGTTGATTGATGGACTGAATGGGCAGACAGTGAGAACACTGAAAATTTATTGAACAGGTTGTATAGGGTAATTATGAGCAGCACAACTTCTAGATGGAGGCCAATAATTAGAGTTGTGTGCTGTAAGCCAGTGTTGAGTCTCATCCTGTTTAACATCTTAATGATCAGGATGATGAAGCAGAGAGAACATTCAGTAGTTTTGCAGGTGACACAAAACTTCAGGGGAATAACTGGCATTCCAGAGAGTTATCCAGAGGGATCTCAGTAGGCCAGATAAATAGTTTGACAGCAACTTAGTGTAGTTTAGGTTGTGCAAAGTCCAACACATGCTAAATACACTACTGGGAATGACCAAGATGGAGAACAAGATTGAAGAAAAGCACATTGTGCAAGTTGAACACGAACCAGAAATGTCCCCTTGCTACAAAGAAAGGACAATATCTTCTTGGGCTGCACTAGAGTAAGTGTTGCCAGCAGGGCAGCAGCGGTGAAGCTGTACCTAGACTACTGTTTGCTTCCAGTTCTGGGTTTCTTAGTACAAGAGTATTGTACTGTTAATGTAATTAACAGAGTACAGCAAAGTACTGTGAAGATGGTGAAGGGACTTACAATGTACGGCTGAGAAAGCTGAGAATGTTCATTCTAGAAAAGAGAAGGTTCCAAATGGAGCCCTATCAATGTATAGAGAGAAAAACAAGAAATGGGGGTGCAAAGATGATGGAGTCAGGCTCTTTTCATTAAGCACCCAGTAAAGGAGGCGATGTAAACAAACTGAAATACTTGGAGATTCTTTCTGAATATCTGGAAGTACTTTTCACTGTGAACGTAAATGAGCACTGGCACAAGCTGCCAAGAGAAGCTGGGGAGTTGCCCTCCTTAAAGATCTTCAAAGTCCTGAACATTGCCCTGGGCAAATGATGCCACGTGGCCCTGCTTGAAGAGGGGTAATACACCAAACGACCATCCACCAGAGGTCCCTTCCTACTTCAATTACGTCGTTTCTGTGAAAATTGCCCAACACACATTGTGTATGTCATGAGTCACATTTAAAATGTTGTGTTAAATCCCACAGGATATATTTATATGTTTAGCCCCTAGGAACTTTCTGGGAAAATCTCATGCCACTGTGCCTCTCAAGTTCCTGTACACTAATGCATGAATCATGGAAAAGAAAGATTACACCTCTGAGTTACAGAGCTATGGTCTGTGTGAGATGTCTTGTTTGATGGGGGTGCTACAGTGGAGGCAGATAGTCTTTTAAGAAGAGACAGGGCAGGAAGACAAGGAGGTGGAGTTGCCCTTTATGTGAAAGAGCAACTAGGGTTCTTGGGCCCTGCCCTAGTCCTCAGGAGAACTTCATCTATCTTAATATCTGCTGGAAGGACGTCATAGCAGGGCATAAAAATTAGAATCTTCTTGGAAACCATCAGTGACTACATCCAACCCGAGTAACAGATAAACCAATGAGGAGAGGTACCTTGTGCTCACAAAGAAGGAAAAGCTCATTGGGGAATGTGTTAGTCAAAGGCTGTGGTAAAAATCTGGCTGCAGTGACCATGAGACTGTGGTATTCAGAATCCCAAGAGGATGGAGCACAGTAAAAAGAAAAGTCGTAACTCTGAACTTTAGGAGAGCAAGCTCAAACTTCTTCAAGGCTCTGTTTGAAAATATTCTCTGCAATAAAGACTTGGAAGAATAAAAGAATCCATGAAAGATGGTTGATATTCTAGGCTCGCAACTACAAAGATCGAGAACAATCTATCCTAACAGAAAGGAAGTTAGGGAAAATGACAGGGAGCTTACATAGATGAGCAGGGCAAAAGCCTTGATGAAACTTCAACATAAGCACTGTATTTAGAGAAGGTGGAAACAATGTCAGGTAAACTGTGAGAAATGTACTGACATTTTCTAGCATGTATTGCATCATGTAGGAGAGTTAAAACCCAGCTAGAATATAATCAAGGAAGATACGTTAAATGCAATAAGAAGGACCTTAAGTATAATACCAGAGTAGAAGGATTATCATGTAATATGTGGTTTCACTGCTGAATTAGACAGGAACCTGGTGGCACATAGAAAAAAGCTGATATATCATATGCCTTCTCTTATTTCAGTCTGTTTAACAATATTGAACTTTAGAAATACCAGATTGTGCCGAGTATGGAAAACAACTAGAACAGGGAAAACAAAATACTGTTGGAATATGATCAGGCTGAATAAAACCTAATAAAACTGAACAATCGTAACTCCATGAGCCTGATAAGATGTACCATGAGTTCTGAGGGAATTGCATTATGTCTAATGCTATTTCAATGCTACTCCCAATAATCTTAGAAAATTATGGTGACTGAGAGAGATGCCAAAAGACTGGAGGAAAGAAAGCGTTCAAAAGCAGCAGATAAGAGAATTCAGGGCACAAGAGGGTAGTCAGGCCTCACATCAATTCCTGGCGAGATGATAAGGCAGCAAATCCTTCAAACCAATTCCAGACATATGAAAGACAAAAAAATAATAGTAATCAGCATGGATTCACCTAGGGAAAATCATGCCTAATCAACTTGAAAAGCGTACATGATTAAATAGTAGGTAGTTGGTTGCTGAGGGAAGAATAGTGGATGTTGTCTGCCTGTACTTCAGTAAGCAGACTAAGTTAGGCTCTTGACACTCTCACATGACTTCTTCATAGACAACCCATTGCAGTATGTGTTGGATGAGTGGAAAGTGAGGAGAATTGAAAACTGATTGAACAGACAGGTTTAGAGAATGTTAGTGTGGGAACAAAATATTCACAGAGAGCAGTAACTAGCCCAGAGGCCAATACTGAATTAAATCCTGTTCAGTATTTTCATTAGTGGTTTGGATGATGGGGCAGAATATACCTTTAATAAGTTTACACAAAAACTTCCTCTCTGCTCAGAAGTAGGTGAAGTGTACCTAGAGTACTGTGTCTAGTTCTGGATCCTCAGCACAAGATGGAACTAGTGAAGACAGTCCAGTGAATGTCCACTAAGATGGTGAAGGGAGCTGAGCAGAGAGACTCTGATAGTGAAAGGCTGGGAGAGCTACAGCTTTTCAGTGTGGAGAACAGACTTAAGAGACATCTCACCATTATGTACAAGTATCTGAAGGAGGACTGTAAGGAATACATAACTAGTTTCCTTTCAGCAATGTTCAGTGGCACAATGGCAGCAGTCAGAATCTTAAACAGTGGATGTCCTATCTGAATTTAGGGAGACAGTTTTTGGTGTGACAGTGACTAAGCACTGGAAAAAATTGCCACAGATGTTGTGGGCAAGAGATAATTTCTCTTCTTGGAGATATTCAAAGGTTTTCTGGATGTAATTCTGGAACAACCTCTTCTAGCTGAAGCTGTCTAAGCACTGCACTGCAGAAGATAGCCTTCATTATTGATATTATCATTATGTGGCTATGTCAGTTATGATTATGATATCTTTCACATTTTTAGTTTTATAACATTTGTGTACAGTCTATCATCTCAACATTAATTCTGAAAGAGTTTAACTAGAGATGACAGTTGGCAACTAAACAAAAAGCTAATTAGGAAACTGTTAATCCAGTACTGGGTAACATATTTGGAAAACATCTCCTTTAATGGGGTAATGATGAAAATTCAAATGAAACTATTCTAAACACTTTTATACAAAAAATAAGTAGAAAACAAAATTGAATTTAAGTACATGAATTTAATTTCTAAATATCAGTATGAAATTTGATCTCTTCCTTCAATGAAATTTGGTTTTGGTTTTAAGGAAAATAAAAATTAGCAAGTACTTGAATATTATTTTTTCAAGAAAATAAAAGATCTCTTAAGTCTTTCTAAATTAAAAATGTTTGCAATGATGAAAAAAAACTTGTTTTTCATAATAATGTTGATATATAATTCTATTACCTATCAACTGAGTTAGGACATTTTTCTATTATTTTCAAATCCTCAGAATTCTAGAAAATTGAAATTTTTAAATGATTCTTAAAAACATTACAACTCTTGAAGAATAAAAGAGTAAAACTTCTTTTCACTCAAGAAATGAAGCTCTATTTTATATGACCCAGAAAGGTGTATCTGACTTTCATCTAATTTTCATAGTGATAAACAATTTTGCTGAGTTAAAAACTGCAAGGTATAATTTTGAGTATATCAGTGCTTAATTATATCAACATTTTTCAAATTGATCTAGACATCAACCATAGATTTTTCTGTCTTTGTTATAATAATTATTATATAATAATAAATATAATATAATATAATAAATATAATATAATATAATATAAATTATAAAGAATTTTCTGTACTAAGCCATAAAACCATGAGGTTTGATGCATTAATCATTCAACAAAGAGAAACTATCTTGTGAAACAAATAATATTATAAATAAGTAATATAAACAGGAGATGTTATACTAAGAAAAAAAACAACTATGAAAACATTTTGAAAATTTTGTCTAATGGTATAGATATTTCAAATATCAACAAAGTAACAAAGTGAATGAAAACCTATTTTTTTCTGTATATTTGTTCATTTTTTTATGCCAGTAATTCAATATTTTATTAGAAATTACATTATAATATCTTCCAGATAGATAAATCTTTAGATAATCAGATCATATTTAAACATTAATTCAGAGGAAATTATCCCCTGCTCCCCAACTTCCCAACTCTATCCATTGTTAACTTTAAGAGTGAACACCATCTATGAAATCATTTTACTTCATTACTATTAAGAATTAAGTTTGGCAGTTTTTATAAGATGTATCTACACTTTAGATATGGAGGAGTAACACGAGTTGGTTCTACCTACATATAAATCTGATATGTAGCTTTAATTTAGATGTTCATGACTCTCCAGAGAGAACAAAAGAATCAAGAATGGAGTAGTCCTGAAAATGAGAGAATCTTAGGAACAAAGATAGAACCGAATCTAGTTATCTTGCTGTATTGAATTAATAGATAATTTGAGCAGGGGGGAAAAAAAAAAAAAGCATATGGATAGTCTGATTTAACATAGGTGTGCAAAGAAGCTGGTATGCAGAATTTCTGCTGGCCCTTTTTCCAAATCCTTTATACAAAAAGAGTAGAAATACATTTGTGGTTTTTGTGAATTATTTTTCTTTGAGGTTTTGGTTTTAAACTCCATGAAATATTTCTCATTAATTGGGGTTTGCTATTGTAAATCTTTTGCTCTCTACAAATCCTTTTGACTTCAGCTAGTCACCCTGCATAAATTAAAGTGTATAGAATTGTTCCCAAAATGCCTATGCAATAAAGACGGAGAAATGTCCCTTTGTTCCTCTTGACATTAAATATTTTTGCTGAATTGTTTGTATATAGTATCATATAGTATCATAAAATCATTTACATAGGTGGCAGTAGTTTGGGGCTGGTTTGGCTTCGTTCTATGACTAAATGGGGTGGGGACTCATGCCCCAAGATAGTGTGTAGTGGGTAGGAAAAAGGTAGGGAGATGGGCCTAAAAACAGAATAGTGGCAATGAGCTAAGGGAGAAAAATTATTTACTAAACATGATAGCAAAATATGAGATAAAATAACATAGTATAATATAATTGGAATTGAAGCTAATAAATCAAATAAAATGTGAGAGAGTGTCCAAAACCAAAAGCCATACTCTAATGATGAAGGTGAGATGGTTAGGTAGTATACACTGCAGAGACAAGCAGTAAAAGAAGGCATAGTCCTGTGACTCACAAGCAGTTTTATCATTTCCTCTAAATGGAAACTAGTCATGGAACAATGAAGTCTTCTGGAATTTATATTTCTTCTCTTCTGAGAAAGATATACCCGAAACTATTGACAGTCAACAGAACTGGAGCATTAACTCTGACTCACAGTGCACTACATGAGGTAACGATGTGAAATACCAATAACAAAAATCATAAAACCATGACAATAGGAAAAGACCCATAGGATTATCCAGACCAACCATCAGCCTAACACTATAATTAAACCATGTCTCTAAGCATCACAGCTACAGGTCTATTAAGTATGTCGAGTGACAAGGACTCCACTCCTGTGCATAGCAGGGGGGTTGAAACTAGATGATCATTATGGTCTTTTTCAACCCAGGCCATTCTAAGTTTCTATGACTCTGATTTTCTCCAGACTAAACGATACCAGTTCTCTTAGCCACTTTTAGTAAGTCCTGTTTTCTAGTCCCTTCACCAGCTTTGTTGCTTTTCTCTGCATACACTTAATCAACTCAATATCCTTCTGAAATAAGGGGCTTAAAAAAGACTACAGTATTTGAAGTGCCAACCACAGAGGGACAATCACTCCCCTGGCCGCATTGCTACTAATGCAGGCCAGAATGTCATCGGTCCTTTTTTCATCCTGGGAATATTGCTGACTCATATTTAGTCGTCTGTTGGCCAGTACTTCCAGAACATTTCTACCAGCCAAGTTTCCAGACACTCCCTCAAGCCTTTATCATTGCATGGGGTTGCTGTGATCCAAGCCATAACATTTAGCTTGTTGAATTGCATACAATCAGATGCATTTCATCAACTTACTTAATCCAGATTCCTCTGCTGAGCATCCTGCTACTCTTCTACTTAATATTTGTATTACGTCCAATCAAAATATTCCCTCCTTTAGTTTGAAACCATTTCCCCTTGTTGCATCAAAATGCACACCGAGTCTGTTCCCTTCTCTCATGTAACTGCCTTTAGATACTGAAAGTCTGACATCAGGTCCCCCCAAAGATTCTTCTCTAGACCAAACAGCCAAAGCTCTCTCAGCCTGTCCTTCTCAAGGAAGTATTTCATTTCATCCCTTGTATGGCTTTTGTGACCCCTCTCTGGATTCATTCCAGCAGGTTCATGTCTCTCCTGTACTGAAGTTTCCACATCTGGATTTAATAGTCCAGGTGAGTTTTCACCACCACTGAGTAGAGGGGCAATATAACTTCCCTTGATCTGCTGACCATACTTCTTTTGATGCAGCCTAGGTTTT
The DNA here is from genome assembly GCF_905368555.1 of Meleagris gallopavo. Classification (NCBI taxonomy): domain Eukaryota; kingdom Metazoa; phylum Chordata; class Aves; order Galliformes; family Phasianidae; genus Meleagris; species Meleagris gallopavo. Next base: position 29,914,984 of record NC_139435.1, on the reverse strand, counting down.
TAGACTGCAAGTGCACAATGCTAATTCATGTCCACCTATCGAATTGGTATATTTCCAATTTGGAGAGAAGGCTGTTATGAGGCACCATCTTAAAGGCCTTACCCTCTTCAGAAATGGGCATGATATCACCTTTTTGCAGTCACTGGGGATCCCATCTGATTGCCATAACTTTTCAAATTTATTGAGAATGACTTGGTGACTGCATCATCCAAGTCCCTCAGCACTCTGGAATGAATCTTGTCAGGATCCACAGACACACAGATATTTGGGCTCTTCAGGTTGTTGTTAACCTGATCTTTGCTTACTATGGAAGGGACACTGCTTCCCTAGCCTTCACCTTCCAATCCTATTGCTGCTACATATTCCTGATATAAGCCAGGATTCCACTGTATTTCTTGTTCACATAGGCACATTGCTAACTCAGATGGCAGTATCTTCAGCAGCTTTGAGCTGATCCCAGCCTGCTCCATACATTTGTGTGAGATCAAGTGATATTTTCAAAATGTAAATCTATTTGTAAACCTTATATAGTACGATTTTTTCCTATAAATCTTCATAACTAAATTGAGGGAAACTACTAATGACAATTCAGTAATGTCAGAATTTCAAATGAAAGTTAAACTGCCTGGAAGTAAGCCTGGAATGTTTAATGTGTAGCTTAAAGGATTTACTGTTTTTTTTATTCATATTACTACTTCTTTAGCAATTCTGCCAACCATTTTTTTGCACAATGAAACTGATTTAATATTTTCTAATAGTATTTGTTTCTAGAAGAGTTTAAAATCCTGAGAAGTAGTGTGATATCATATAAGATTCTATCATCTGCAATGTGCCTGACTTCCCATATTATTTAATTTCTATATAAACTGCTATGATTAACTTAAAAAGACTATTATATCTGAATAAAATTGTAAATAAGTTAATTTTTACTTCATTATTATTTTAATGATTGGATGGAACCTTTTAAAATGCTTCTTAAATTTGTCTTGTATTTACAATCTAATCAGCACTCCCTAGATGCATAACATACAGTCTGTTCTAATGCTCTAAATCAACTGGATTAGTGCAGGAGTGTGAACTTACAGACAACTGATGAAACTTCTCTTGTGACAGAATAATAAAATAAATACAGTAAAGATAATGGATATTAAAATTTGTAGAAATTCTTTAAGGTCAAAGGCGTTTATTTCTTAAGTGAGAGTCATGTGAATAAAAAAAGAGAACATTCTGCAAGTCTGTGTTTGTTTCTGTAGAAACAAACAGTAGGAGTGGTGAGTGTTGTGATTTGAACTAAGAATATTATCTGCACTAACAACTGCATTTTCAGTCTAAATTATAAATAGCAACTGTAGATTATTCTCTTGTATTGAATAATTATGTGGAGAATGAGGGGAGGAAATTAGGGAAAGTATGATGAGAGGAGGGTAGGGGAAGGAGGGGAGGAGAGGAGAAGATGGAGCGGAGTGGAGAAGGGGAGTGATGAAAGAAGAGGAGAGGAGAAAAAAGTAAATATATTTACAACCAGAGAAAATGCTTTTAGGTGTTTTCAGCAACATATTTATTCATCATTAGGCTCTTTTTTTCTCACAGGACAGCAGAAAGAGAAATCACACTTTTCAAAACATATCATTTTGAATCTCTTTATTTTCTTGCTAGGAAGAATCAGCAGCTTGGGTTGTTTCAAGCTCATGACTCATTTTGTGTACATATACCAGAAAAAAATGTGAAATAAACAGTGATAATATTTTCAGAAGCAACAATTTTCCATTGATGCTCTTAAAAGAGTCATTATCTTGCTTGAAAATACTTTTATGGGAATATCCAATTGCTGAAACACAATGGTTTTTCTGAATTTATTTGACCCATCTGTTTCCACTTTTGCTACAAAGACAGCAGTGTTCTATGAACAATACATGTTATTCATGACTATTTGCACAAGTAAATAAAGGCAAAAATCCACTCAAATGAATACAGGCAAGCTGTAGAAAGAGCAATCCTGTCTACCTGAAACAACAACAACAACAAACCAAAACAAAAAAAGCCTAGATTCTTTAAGTACAGATAAGAATCATCTATTGAGGTCTCAAACTCATCTGTCAAATGACCTGAATAAATTTATTAAAATGCTGGAAATTGTACATCTTTTTTTTTAATAATAATTTGTCTAGTAAAGGTAATAATATCTCTCCATGAACTACAGAAATTAAAAATTGCAGTCTAATTATATTCATGCATTGAATTGACAAGAATAATTAGGAAAAATAAAGCAAAAATCTAGACAGACATTAGACGACCTTAGAAAGAGTTCTAAAGTTTTGGATTATCAGGATACTTCACAGAAGCAGACACAGGAGCATCCGGGCTTTTTAGCTGCCTTTAGAAATAAATAATTAAAATAATTTTTAAAAAGATATTTTGCAGTAAACTTGGTAGCATTTTGTTTGGTCTGTTTTTTTTTTTATGCCAACCTTAGATATATTTATCTATATCTATGTTATATCAGAAGAAAGGAAAAGAGTCCATTTAAAAACTGTATGCCTGAAATTTTTTATAATTATCTGTTAGGGTCCTGATAACATCATCCAGTTTCATAAACATCAAGATTTAACAAACAAGAAAATTGATTCAAAGAAAAGTTATTTGGCAACTTTGGGGTTAAAAAAGTTCATATAGATGATACAGCTTCCAATTTTCATTTCTTGAATATATTTGTAAACTCTGGCATAAATCTTGAAAAGACACAATGGAAATATGAAGTTGGATTTCCTCCCTTGTTCTACTTCTCCCACATGTTAAAATGGGATTTTACTTTTAATTTTTATTTATGTTTTTCTCTGTTTATTTTTATGCTGCAATCTGTGACTTTTCTAGTGAGGTTGATGTCTGTTCATTATAAAGGTGTAGTACTGCACAGTGCTTTACTTTTCAATTGAAACATCCAGCATATTAGTGAGTTGGTCGACTGATGAGTATACCATCACCACCTTTGATGCCTTGTTAAAACTCAAAACTGAGAAAAGGTCTTCACTCATTTATTTATTTATTTATTTTTAAAGAAAATTTGTAATTTGGATTACCTTTCTTTCTTCCAACAATTTAAAGTGATCTTAGCTACTAGAAATAAATTACCAGAATCCCCCTGCTCCCTTTTAAAATAAAATATTAAAACAAAGAAAATGATCAAAAGCATTAATGATCAATAAGCAAATCCATCAACATCTCCTTATATATACTTATATTCTGGAAGACAAGAGCATCTTAAGTCATGTACACTGCCCTGTGTACTAAAGACATGCTAAAATTTTGCACTTAAGGGAGTAATTCCACAATACTTACTGAAATAAGAACACTATATACTTAATTTACACCCATCAGAGAATTTCTGTAATGCTTTTTCTTGAAGAAAGACAGCAGAAATGAATTTCCTGAATCTTGTTGACAACTTTCAGGACCCTTAATCCTGCATAGCAACAATCTCAGGGATTGTTAGATGAACAAGGATGTAATAACTAACCTTTCTTTGTTTTCAGTAATTATTTGATAGAATCACATTTTTTTCTACTTGTTTTTATGTTCAAAGACTCACCACAGCTGCATCTTTTGAACAGCTATAAAATTTTCTGAAAATAAACCTTTCCCATAGAATTTTCTACACATACACAACCCAAACGCTGGAGAAAACCAAACACTGAGAATTTTTTCATACATTTGGTTCAGGGTAATTTTTTTCATTGATTCAGTTGACTTGAAGTATAACAGGAAATTTTATGGCTACTAAAAATATTTAGGAAAATAAATAACTTAGTAAAGCAATAACACATGCTCATCTCTAAAACTGATGTCTTGTATTCTCACATTTGGAATATTTTTTCAACATCATTATCCAAACTATTTTTTTTATATCTTCTATGGTACTGAACTTGTCAATTATTACTTGAGAATTCTTTCACTCACATCACTCCTTCACAATGTTTGTGATATCTTACTGCTTTATTTCACTGCCTGTTTCAGAAGAACCCTTATGGATAATTAATAGAAGTTCCTTGAAGTATTAGATTCTGTTCTGCAATGATGAATCTATACAAATAAAAATGTTACAGTAAGTTATTTGAGTTAAACTATTAAAAAGGAAAGAAAAACAGAACTGAATTTCTCTGTAGGTTTAAAGGCCTATCACTTAAAAGGAACACAGTCTTACTTTTTAAAAGGCAGCAAAAGAGAAAAAACATCTGATGTAAAGTTGAGTTTTCATCTATCTTCAGGAGAGAAGAAGCATTGGAACTTATGTTGATAAATTTTGCTCTAAGTAGTTGTTCAAAATGTGTTCTGGAAAATGATATCTTCCAGATAACAGAATTAAAGATGACAAGCTAAATTTTAGTATTACTTCTAATGTGATGTGATGTAGCTTGGATATTATGCCAGTTATGTGAGTATCCTTGTAAAATTCATACTTGATTTGATAAGAGAACACTCATTGGAGTAAATGGATCCTATGAAGTGAATATTTTGGCTTCAATTTTGCCGTAATCAGTTTCAAATTTCATGTGCTTTTTTTTTTTTTTTTTTTTTTAATACAGACATAGATCATATTTCTATAGTATGTAGAAATATTCAATACACAATAATTCTGTATCAATTTTTTTTTCTCTAGTTTTTAGAACTGATAACATGAAGTAGTGGCCTTATTCACTTTTTTTTTTTTTTTTTGCTTTTTTAATTTCAAAATGTTAGTTTGCATGCTGTTCAGCAAATACTATTAGTGTTGATTAATCTTTTGAGTGGCAAATGAATAAAAATAACATGAAAAAGCAAGTGAAGTAGTTAGTAAATGAATTTACAAGTAGTAGGTAACTGAAAAAAAAAAAAATAAATCAGGGTACCCATAATATTCTTATATGGGAAAAGGGGATTTTTTATTAATTTTTTTATTTTTTAACAGTGAAGTAAAATAGCATAGTGCAACTGATATAGCAGTGTAAAGATCACTAGAAATTAATATCTAGAGAAGAATTAAAGAGTTCGTTATGTAGAAGTAATGCAGTGTCTCTTGATATATGGAAAGAAAATTGTATCATCACCAGTACTGCAGGCAAGTGATTAAAATTTCTCAGTGAAACACAAGGATTGATTTATACCAGGAAAGAGAAAAATGCAGTGGGAAAGTTTGATTAAGGCAGCCACAATAAGACGCTAATACCATGTTTCCAGTATAGAATCGTAGAACCATAGAATCACAGAATCAGAATCATAGAATCATGCAAGTTGGAAAAGACCTGGTTCATTTAGTAGGATCATCCAGTATAATCATCAACAATATGATAATACAAAGAGAGCACTCTGCAATCTGGCAGCAAAGAACAACTGTTTTCAGAGTTTCATGAATAAGGGTAGAACCAAATTATCAATGGGAGAGACTGTATACTCTTATATCCTATTGATTAGAATGAATCTGGACATTAATTCACACTTGTCCCTCTAATACAGGAAAGACACTGATGAGAGGCCACCAAGGTGGTGGAATGGGAGCCCCTGAACAGCAAGTAAAGGTTTCAGGACTGGTGCCAGTACAGCTGGGATAAAGGTGCCCACCCAGCTGCTGTCCCAACACAAGTGAGGGAGATACGAAAAAGTTCTGTACATGGTGCATGCTGGGAGAGTGAGAGGAAGTGGCAAGATATACAAGAGACTCTAGCTGGAGATAAGAAGAAATTTCTCCACCAGAACAGCAAAACTGAGGAAGAGTATGATCAATATACCATTATATCATTTCTATCCTCAGTAGTTTTCATGACCTAGCTGGACAAAGCCTTGAGCAAACTAGTCAACCTGTTATGAACAAGAGGTTGAACTAGTCCCTAAGTCCCTTCTAGCCAAAGCTATTTTATCCTTCTGTGCCTGTTGACTAGTAAAATAAATGATTATATCTGTGGCATTCTTCCATTATCCCCTCCATGAAACAAATCTTTTTGTATTAAACATTCCTTGGCTGTGGTACATGCTCGACATCTCTATTCACAAAGTAATCTTTGTAGATTAGTTACCAGGTTTTGTGTATTCAGGGCACATCACACATACTAGTAAGAAAGGGAAAGCATTTCTCACTATGTGCTGATTAAAAAGAAAGAGAACAGTAGAAACAGTAACTTAAGAAAACAGAAAAAAAGGATAAAAAAGGTGTCAAAGAGGAGACAAATAATTTATATTGCAAAAGATTTAGAAGTCATAATCCACTGGACTCCAATTCTGTTAATGCTACCAAGCCTTCAGCATTCAATGCTGCACTGTACACACAGCTAAAATAGAAAAGCACATTAATGATAAAGGAAAAATTTAATCTTGATCTACTCTGCAGGGACACAATCCTCAGTAGAACCAAACTACCAGAAGTGCAAGGTCAGTTTCTATTTGCTGAGAATCTTTCTTAGTCCTATTTTTATTTTTTTTTTAACTCCGCAGAAAAACTACAAGCAATGTTTCTCTGAAAAATAGAAAATCAGCATAGAAAATTGTAACATTGATATAATTATGCTGCATAGAGCTGAAATAACAAATAAGGCATAGGCACTGTATTACTGCCAACTATGCAATTGCTGCTTTGCACCTGTTCTACGGAGTGGTCAGGGAGATGTTTCATTGTACAGACAACCATAATTTGAAGGACACATTTCCCTTCCTTCCTTCCTTCCTTCCTTCCTTCCTTCCTTCCTTCCTTCCTTCCTTCCTTCCTTCCTTCCTTCCTTCCTTCCTTCCTTCCTTCCTTCCTTCCTTCCTTTTCCTTCCTTCCTTCCTTCCTTCCTTCCTTCCTTCCTTCCTTCCTTCCTTCCTTCCTTCCTTCCTTCCTTCCTTCCTTCCTTCCTTCCTTCCTTCCTTCCTTCCTTCCTTCCTTCCTTCCTTCCTTTTCCTTCCTTCCTTCCTTCCTTCCTTCCTTCCTTCCTTCCTTCCTTCCTTCCTTCCTTCCTTCCTTCCTTCCTTTTCCTTCCTTCCTTCCTTCCTTTTCCTTCCTTCCTTCCTTCCTTCCTTCCTTCCTTCCTTCCTTCCTTCCTTCCTTCCTTCCTTCCTTCCTTCCTTCCTTCTTTCCTTCCTTCCTTTTCCTTCCTTCCTTCCTTACTTCCTTCCTTCCTTCCACAGAATCACAGACCTGCACTATCACAGATTCACAGAATCAAAGAATGCAGGGATTGGAAAGGATCTCAAATTATCATCTAGTTCAATTCCCCTTGCTGGAGCAGGAACACTTAGATTGGGTCACCCAATTCATCCATGGATTTTGAATGTCTCCAGAGAATGGAGACCCCACAACTTCTCTGGGTAGCCCATTCCAATGTTCCATTATCCTTTCTCTCATATTTGTGTGGAACCTCCTATGTTGCAGCTTGCACCCACTGCCTCTTGTCCTATCATTGGATGTCACTGAGAAGAGCCTAGCTCCATCCTCCTGACATTCACCCTCTACATATTTGTAAGCATTGATGAGATCACTTCTCTTCTTCTCCAAGCTAAAGAGTTCTATCTCCCTCAGCATTTCCCTTTAAGGGAAAGGCTCCACTCTCTATTTGAGGCTCTGTGCTGGACTCTCTCAAGCAGTTCCCTATCCTTCTAGAACTGAGGGGGCGCAGAACTGGACACAGATTCCGTCTTGCCAGGGCATAGCAGTGTGGGAGAAGAACCTCTTGACCAGCTAACTCTTGACCACACCCCTCCTAACACATCCTAGGATGCCACTGGCCACAGAGACACAATGCTGGCTGGCTCATGGTTGACCTGCTGTCCATCAGGAATCCCAGGGAGTCTTTCTTTATCTCTCTTTCCCTCTTTTTTCTCTCTTTTTTTAATACATACTCAACAACTGCAGTGATTGTCCTCTAGTACATGAAAGTGCTGAAGGTGCACCCTGAATACTGTGCTCAATTTTGTGCACCTCTCTACAGGAAGGCTGTTGAGTTGCTTGAAAACATACAGAGAAAAGCAGTAGATTTATGAGAAGTGTCTTAGGCAACTGAGGTTGTTCATTCTGAGTCTGAAAATGAGCTCAGATTCATCACCCTCTACAGCTAACTGAAATGAGGTTGCAGTGAAGAGACTGTCAGTCTTCCCACTCCCCCCCCCGCCCTTCCCCCTCAGGTGACAGGATAGAACATGAGGAAACATTCTCAATTTGTGCCAGCTGTTTTTATCTAACTTCTGACACCAGAATTACACCAGTCTCCCTAAATCTCTAACTTCTCTCTATCTGGGAAAGCTTCTTAAGATCCAGTTCCAGTAGGAAAGGTTGGAATCGTGGTTTTAACAAAATGCAGAGGAGATTTGCCTCTATTCACTGAGGCAATTATTCTATCTCCAGTTCTGGAGATCATCAGCTGGATTTTTTCATCAATTTCCTGTTGTCTCTACTTCTGTTTTCTTGAGAAACTCCTAGTAAGGTCAGAAGACTGCTTTTCACTAATGAGAATTGAGGAAGCTGTACTATATCTAATGACACATTTTCATTTTCATGCCCAGAAATTTATTCATTTTTTTTTATTTTGTCTCTTGTTCTTTGCTCTTGACATATTGTGAAGGACATATAACTAATTTTGAGCATACTGAAAAGTAAACCAAAAACAGCTAAACTTTAACAATTACCTATAAAGAATTTGAATTCAGCAGTAGGATATTCACAGGAAAGTGTGTAGGCATACCTGTGATAGATTTCATATAAAAAGAGTAAGTAATGACAAATTTGATATCTAGGGAAATGAACAGGTGAGAGTTGGAGTGAAAAAAAAAGGGAACAAAAGCAGCAGCTTTACACAGCATGGTCCCTTTCAATAGAAAAACCTAGACAGCATCGGGTCATTCATAATGCTACTGCATTATGGATTTCATTACATTTTGTTGTTAGTCATGAGCATTAGAAATCAAAAGTCAGTATTAATGAATTTGTTAAAAGTGATATTGCTATTATTATCTTTTTCAACAAAATACAGTGTAAATTCCTTATGTCCATGCTTCTGTGCAGTGAGTAGCTCTGGATAGATACGGAACTGATTGAATCATGCAGCAGAAACTGAAATGACATAGCATAGATTACTGTCCCTCTGAATACACTCTTCAGTTTTTAGATGTTTTGATAGATAAAATGTGCAATTTAAATGTAACATAGCTGATCTTCAAAGAAAATTACTGAATGTTGCCCTCTTTTGCAGGTAAAGAAGGCAACAAAGTAATTTGTTAAACTGGAGAGAAAATTTATTCATGAAAATTAATGCACTAAATATATTCACATTCTCTCTCTTTCATTATAACTCATACAGTTCTTATCACAGACAGTGTTCTCGGTGGCCTTTACACAAACTTTCCTCACAGACATGTATCATAAAATTAAAAGTATTGTCGACAACGAATGAATTTTACTACTTTAGATGTCTGATGGATGTAACTGTCAGATGACTTAAAATGTGATAAATGTACAGCAAACCTGCAACCGGTAAAATCTTACTGGGTAAAAATCTGGCTGTGTATTTGTCATATTGTGCATACAGTAATTTATTATTTTGGAGTGAATTGCCTAGAAATAGAGCTCTGTATTTTTATTTTTTGTTAGAATTATAGATGGTAAAGGCAAACAAATTTGGTATTCTTAAAACTAGTTCTTACTTTGCTCCACTGCAGTGCTGTAGGTCTTGACCTCATACGGAATTGAAAGCTTTATGCTCTCTATTACTTCAGAGAAAACCGAGAAGTCCAAGACCTAAGTGTACTGAGCCGTCAGAAATCTAGTAACTTCATATCTTACAAGTTCACAGTCAATTAGAGGTTTCCTTAAAGTAGTGGTAAAGCGTGGCTATTTATATAGCTTGTATATTTGACAGAAGAAAATGAAATATATTTCCTAATGATTAAAAATGAATGAATAAATAAATAAATAAAATAGTCATGGACACATTACTCAGTTGTCTTTCTAAATTGCAACATGCACATCAGGTTGAAAGTAAAAAAATAAAATAATAAAATAATAATTAAAAAAAAAAAAAACTTTCTAACTTCACTGATATAAAAACAATCTCATGCTTTAGCCTTCATAAAAAGTGCAGTGATCTGGCCTTCTGCTACATAATTAGAAACTCTTTTTTACTTTTTTACCTCATTTCACATTCAGTGGTCATGATGGACTGAACTTCTCACATGTACATATAAGTCTTGAAAAAAATAACAATTCAACTACCTAAATGATATCAAAATGAATTCTAATTAAATTTATGTATACATTGTCAATTTTTTCATTTTGAATATTTTCATTTAGCAAAGAAACGTTCACTACATTTGTAATATAGCATTTGTGTTCAGATCTATATGCTGGGATCTAGGATCAGAAATCCAATTTATTTCAGTAGAATTTATAGGGTAAAGAGCTGAATGTTGCCTTGCAGACTTGGGAGTTGAGTCATTCACATGGGTGTGAGTATATATGTATAAATTCAGAGTAGGTAGAGAAGATTTCCAGCAGGAACAATTTAAAGTTAATGAAACTTATCTAGTCAAATCTACCCATGCATCAACATTTCTTCTTGATGTTCTGCATTGGAAATGGAATGTACACAGACTGTAGGACGACCTGCCATTAAATCAACAGAGGGCAGTGGACAGATTGAGAGCTGAGCTTTTGACTACTGCATTAAAGTCTCAGTATTAATCAAAATCTTAAAGCCTGTACTCCTTTTTTTTTTTTTTTTTTTTTTTTTTTTGAGATTTGCTGGGGAGCACATTGCTTCAGGGAACACTAACCATTATTATATCATGTAGAATTAAGTACATAATTCTAACGTTGCAAAATTCATGGGTCAACTAATTTTAGATTTTTCTTTGAATTGAAATGTGCTTCCTGTGTACACAGCATGTGAATAAGGCCAAGAATATCCAAATAATACAGTATTAGTCTGCACTAACACACTCAAGTCACGTCACCACTATACTATGATTAAACACTTCTCTGGCTCATATTACATTCAGCAATGTATGGGTAGTAAAACTTCAATGGAAACAAACTGTTTGTGGATATTTAAAACTGAATTACCCATGTTCATGAATATTTAATCTGCTTATTACCTGCAAAACATTTCAGATTAGTTTCCTGTAATTTGAATTTATTAAAGTGCTAGAGGCAAGACTGTCTGACAGGAAAGATTGTAGTTCTGGAAAAAAAATGAGAATTATATAGGGTATAAAATTTAACTTGATAGTCCAGGACCATAGAATTTCTGTGACACGTGAATCAAAATGTTATCTAATTGTCTTGCTGAGTTGGCACACATTCTGAAGTTACAGTCTTAAGGCCTGTATTTATATCCTTTTTATTCTTACAAAAGAAAAACTTACCTAAAATGTTTCTATTATACTGTAATAGATATTCTCCATAGACCAAAGTAACTTATAGAGGAAGTGGTAATGGTTATAGACTAAATACTGTAAATTATGATTAAAATTATGTGGAAGCAGTAATCTTTATCCGCTGACTGAGTAGGAGAAATAGTAATAGAAAACTGCTGAAGGCCATCCCTTCTGTGAGGTAACTAACAGATGTAATTAGCAAAGATTTTACCCTCTGTCAGCAACGAAATTTACGATTAGATGGGAAGAAAAAGATTTACTCTGGATTTATGACTTTTTTTTAACATTGCCTTGTCTTCTAATATAGCTTTAGTGAGTCCACGTGGAAAAATATAAAATAAATACAATTGTTTTATTGTTTAAATGGAACAAGGAGCAGAGAAACATAAATTTTTGAAAAATCTCTCTTAGCACTCATTGTATGAGTATCAATGGTGTTTTTACCTCTGTGATAAGGCTGTCTCTATGAAAATGTACTAGGAATATCATTTAGGGACTTTTTTTTTTTTTTTTTTTTTTTTCCTGCTGACCCTGGAGACACATATTTTATAGTAGGAGTTAAATTCCAGGTAGCATTTCCATCTCTTTTAACTTTTAATTTAATCCTTATCACTAATCATTAAATAGTCTAGAAAGACAATTTAACTATAAATTGCTTACAATCTTCACAAACATATTAATTATTCCACTAGTGATCTCTCAGTCTCCTCTTTAATCTTCTTTTCCTACATCAACTTCTATGGTATATACATTTATTCTTCTCATTGCATATTTTAATTTTTATGTAGGGCTAACAGTTTGTTGCCTTGAAAGTTTAAAGATTTCATACCTCATTTAAACAAATAAAAATTTTATTTTTGATAAATGATCAAAGCAGACCTAAAACATAATCACATTGAATATATACAGTTTCCAATTCATGATTGTCATGATATTACTCACATATGCTGATAAAGGCTAAAATTTAATTCAGACCCAGAATATTTAGAAGTTAGTATTCCAAGATGCAGAACATGCTTATAAAAATGAATACAGCTGTATTTTTAAGAAATTGCCATAATACAGATTTCTTGTACGATGGCACAGACTAGTGGTTTAGTATGTTAGTTTTGCTCTGTTAAATAGTGTAAGAAGATGGCTAAATTCAGAGTGTATAGAAAATCAATGCGTAAACAGGACGAAGCTACTTTTCAGAGGCAAATATTACAACAAATAGTAATTCTACTACTTAAGTAAGATGTGTTCTTTAGATGTACATCCCCTTAAAGATCATGAGTATAAACATGTATTTTAGGGGTTTTATCTTATTATGTATTTGAAGCCAAACATATCCAGTTTATTAGCAGGCAGTAATGTTATTTAATCTTGTTTTTATAATTCACACATAACTTCTGACAAATCTGAGCACTTTATAGAATAGATTAGTTTAGGAACTAAATGAAGGCATATGATATTACAGTTCGTGATCAGGTGACAATGCTGTAATAGAACTCACATTGTCTACTTAAAAATAAAATAATAATAATTAAAATGGAACAACTTTGCTCAGAGTGATGCTGTGATTTTTCAAAAACTATGTCACGGATTCATTACAGTTTTATATAAAATTATAGAAAGCTGTTAATCACTTGACACTTATAGACAAAAGTTTTGTCTAAGATTTATACATATGTTGAATATGAATATACCTCTGACATTTAATATCTTCTTACATCTTCTAGAGTTCAGAAATATTCAGTTAAAGTCTACAACTTATACTGAATGTGGGAATTTTAACCATATAGGCTACACACAGCTATCTTCATTTCTCACACATCTCCCTGTAATCCATGATCAGAAGCTGGCTGCGTTTTTCACATTCTTTCCTCTCATTAACCTAACCATAATAGTACACAGCCATCATTGTAGTTGCTTAAGATATTTTGTATATTTGTTGGACATTCTTATTCTACATTTCTTCTAATTAATATACATCGTGCTTTTTGAGGCATGCTTTTCTCTGCAGTTGTCTGAACAACATCCAGGAAAAAAGTTAGCACAGCTCTGTGAAGGCATGAAAACATGGTGTATACATTCATTAGACAGGAATCTGTTAAACGTGGAAAAATAACTGCAAATTTGGAATTTCTGGTAACTAGGTCATGCAAAGGGAAAATATATTGCTCTTTCTCTTCAGAATAAATTGAGTAAATGGCAGTGAGACATCTCTGTGTGTGAGGATATATGAAGAGATCTTCAAACACACCTAATCTGTGTAATTCATTTAAAAAATGTTGGTAGGAATGCTAATCTGAAGACAAATTGAAGATTAGGGCTCTATTACCGAGTACTGAGACTGAATTTCCAGTATGATGAATTCAACAACTGCTGTTTGCAGTTTAGAAACAGTCAGCAGAATGAGATGATGAGTCAGCATAAAAGACATAAAATTTAAATGCACAGCCCAGCAGAAAATAGTTCATCATGCACTTTGGAAGTTTTCTTGATATAGCAAACGTTTCAGACACAGTAGCCCTACATCAATCTGTCATTTGCCCATATGGTCATAGTCCCCTCTCTTTAACTGCATATTTTTGATGTTTCTTTGAATCCTTCTTTGAACTCTAAATACTCACATGCTGTCTCCATATTTCCAGGTTCAACTGGCTTGTTTTTCACATCTTAGATGATCTCATTTCCATTACAAATTTCAGGGCAGGTTCTTACTTCATTAATTCCTAAGCAAATGAAATGCTTAACATAATGAAAACAACACTATAGTTCTGTGGCCTCAAAATGGCAAGTAAAGGACTAATCACAGATTTGGTTTTATTGATTGAAAAGATATGCCTGTATGTATTCTGATTTACAGTTGAAAATGTATAAGGAGTACTGACCATGGTATAATCTGAATCATTCAGATGAAAATATTTGCCTGTCCTGAAATCTTCAGCAAAATGATATAAGATTGACTTTTAAAGTCAGATCCCATTAACTTCCCATTAGCTGGGTAAGAGTACTCTGTTGTCCAGATTTGGGACTATATGTAGCTGAAAAGGAACTGAGAATGAAGACAGAAAATCTCTTGAAAACATTCCAACAGTAGTATGCTATGCTACCATTTATGGTCAGCATGACTTCACTGTGCTAAACTACTAAAGTGTACCTTGTAACTTAGAGGTCTCCTAGGAGGATGATGACAAATTAACATGTTGTTGTTATATATTATTTTTTGCTTAAACTGCTAACTCTTACAGAATGCTGGGAATTTTCTATGAGCTAGCTGTTACTTATCCATTACATTTATCGTAGAAACAGTTACTTGTTGTTTCTTTTCTACATAGACCTTTTTTAATTTCTTTCTAAAATAATGTTCTTACATGTATTCATGAGTGAAACTACTTCTGAAATTAATACTATCATATTAACAAGTTCCTTAATTTTTAGTTTCCCTTCCTTTTGCATTTTTGGTTCAGCTATGCACTCAGATATTTGACTGGAAGATTTAGTCTTATATATTCTTAGATTTTTTTTGTTTCAGTCCACTAGAGCAACAAGCATTCAGATGCTTGCAGAGTCATTATGCACCTAAATCTCAGGAACAGTCTTAATCTTTCATTTTGTTTACTTGTAAAACACATTTACAGTTTAATCAGGAAAGGGATCTATCCAGCAGATGGCAGTAATTCTCCACTTTCCAAGCTACGGCTGAAAAGCGCATAGCCACGCTAAGCAGAAACTTGTGGATATATGTGTGTGTGTGTGTGTGTGTGTGTGTGTGTGTGTGTGTGTGTGTTTTATTTTCTTGTGTTCTTTTGATTTTGTTGTTGTTGTTTGTCATTGTTTAATTTTTGCTTGTTTGATCTGGTTTACTTTTTGTTTGTTTCTTTTTCCATAGGCGGTGGCAGTATTTCTTAACTCAGGTTACTCTTTTCATTTTTAATTTTAAAGAATAAGAAAACAGATCAAACACAACAGGTATAACAATGTCATTTGAAGCAAGTCAAGACAGGGCTTGTATTTCCTACACCAAAAACAGTTATTTGTATTAATAATTCAGATGAAAGAATGTAGATGGAAATGGCAGTTACTTGGTAGAATTCCATTGCTGGGTTTAACGTTCCAGCTGCTTCAGCAGCAGGATTTTCCTGCTGTTATCTTGTCATTACGTCATCTTGCTTGCCTTTCATATTTGTAATATGAGCAGCATTTGACAGGATACAGTCACTTTAAAAGCAACACTGTTCCTAGATGCAACAGTGTCTTTCTGTTTAAGTGATTAGGCCACCTTGAATATTTAGAAATAAATCAGTTAAATTCAGGGAATGCTACAGCTTCCTATAAATAAAGGACTGAGTTTATTTTAAAACCTTTTTTTTTTTTCTTTCTTTCTTTTTTTTTTTTTTTTTTTTTTTTTTTCCCTCTCCACACTAGTGATTTCTTTTCTCATCCCACTGAAAAATCAGTTAAACTTCTGAGATAGCAATTGTCCATGGCTCTATCCTACAGCTTATTCAGCTATATGCAGCCTTAACTTAATAATGGAAATAATCCTTCTGTTGTAGAACTTGTTTAATTGTATTTTAATACATGAATAATTTTTTTAGAATCTAGATGTAGCTGACTACAATTAAATTATCATTTTACATAGGAAGTCTGCTTGAAAATACATATATAAGGAAGCAATTAATGCTGCCAG
Source organism: Meleagris gallopavo (assembly GCF_905368555.1). Classification (NCBI taxonomy): domain Eukaryota; kingdom Metazoa; phylum Chordata; class Aves; order Galliformes; family Phasianidae; genus Meleagris; species Meleagris gallopavo. The sequence continues at coordinate 29,898,936 of NC_139435.1, read as the reverse complement.
TGCCATCAATTTCCTTGTCATTTTATATTTAAGTAATATTGTAGTTAAGCCTGTTAATGAAATAGAGAGCTTTTATTCATTATTCATTATTTTAATGAAATGGGAAAATTTTAATTTCTGAGTTGCTTTAGAGAAAAATACAGGGAAAAATACTGCTTACTTTAAATCAATGCAAATCTTATCCAGATTTCCACACACAGTTAATACTATAAAGCATTTTATCAGCTGAAAAGATTTTGTTTTGTTTTCAGGCTAAAATAATAGAACATGTTTTTACCAAATATGAATAAAGAATATGCATTACAAAATCAACTGTTTACAGTACTGTTAACGAAATTTCACCTACAAAATGTAAGTACTGGGGAAAGCAATCACTAAACTGATTGTGTCAGAATAGTCTTCTCTAACTTCATATTTTATTTCATTTTATCAGTAGTACATTACACAGAATCGCAGAATCTCAGAATCACAGAATGGCCTGGGTTCCTCAAGGATCATGAATCTCGAACCCCCCTGCCACAGGCAGGGCCACCAACCTCATCATTTAATAGTAGACCAGGTTGTCTAGGGCCCCATCCAACCTGGTCTTGAACACTTGAAGGGATGGGGCATCCACAATCTCTCTGGGCAGCCTGTTCCAGCACATCACCACTGTCATAGTAAAGAATAACATTAAATTTTATGCATTTGTATATATCAAATATAAAGATTTTCTGTATATATATGTAAATTGATAAGGCAAGTTCTTAGCTAGAAAGCATTATTTTTCAACACAGTCAACACAATTAGCTATGCATTTTCACTAGTAAAAACAAGAGCATGCATGCCATCTTCTTCCATGCTTATAAAAATCTGCACCAGCAGAGGTTATTCACTGTTTCACATCTGTTATGCTAGCGTTTGCTGAAATACCCACTGCCTCACTGTACTCACATTCACTGTTTGGTCTCCAGAAACATTCATCAAGCATTGATGAATGCAAATGGGTGATTTTTTTTTTTTTTTTTTTTTTTGGGGGGGGGGGAAGGAATTAGATTCCATATCTTTGCATCATCTGCTCCTCTGCTGCCATCTATTTTCATACATACAAAGTATTTCACTGTTGAGTACTATTTGCATTCATTAGATACACAAAGGCGCTGAAAAGAGGGAAAACAAACAAACAAACAAAAACAAAAAAACCTACAGGAACAAATTATTTTTAAATTGAAAAAAAAAAGAAAAAAGTAGTCACAGAAAGCAGCATTTAATTAATCTACCATATTCTCAATTATACTAAGAAGTTTGATGAACTTTTAAAATAATAGTTTTAATTATTTTTCCATCTTAGAAAGTTTAGAGGCTAGAAAGTTTGTTAATCTAGAGACCTTTTAAAATATAAATTTAACAGAAAAATTAATTCTATTGTGGTACTGTTCTATGCTAATAGAACAATAAAGAGACAAGTTGATTAAAATAAAACAAAACAAGACTTTATTTTCCTCTCAGCGTTATATGATATTTTTCTAGTGTTACACTTTCATGGCATTACATGATATTTTGCAAAATACAGAACCCAAAAAACAAACAAACAAACAAACAAACAAAAAAAAACAATTAAAATAATCCTTTGGTATTCAAGTCAGGATGTTGGGAGAGACATGATCAAAGGAAATATCATGTATCAATATCAAGTACGTTCCACTTTTATCAGAAAGATCCAAATACACTTTTTGACATGGAGGAAATACCAGTTCAACCTCAACAAAGAATTATCAACATTTTAAAATTTGTTTTTAGTATCTCTGATGCAAAATGTGTGCTGTCAGAGGAAGAAAGTTGTTCTTTTATCTTCTGAATGCTCAAACACAATTCTAATAGTATTTGCTGAGGTCCTACCTGATGCATACTTACAGTCCACTTAAAGTCCACCCCTTCTAGTTCCTCACCTAGAATTTTGGCTGAAATAGAAAGCTTTCACAATGACAAGTGGAAGAGGGTAACAAAAACTGGGTTCCTTTCTCTACAAACCAGGAGCTGGGGTCAATCTTAACACAGGGAAGGGTAGCGCTCTCACCAGAGGGAGTAAATGCTTGGAGTCATGGTGAGGCTAATCCAGGTGGAGTCTGGTCAGGGAGCTGAATGGGGGAAGACAGAGGCATGGAAGTAGGACTCTGAGTTCTTCCCAAATTGAGGGCAAGACTTATGACAAAGAATTAGGGCAGAGATATGGAGCAAAGGCAAAGCAGGTGGCTTGATGAGTCCCCAAGGGAAGTAAAGCTGGAGGCACAAGGTTCAGCCCAGAGATCACTGGGTGGTGGGAATCAGGGGAATGATGAGATTGATGACATCCAGCTGAGATGCACCAATGGACACAGCTCATGTCCTCCCTTGTGTGAGGAATATTTACAATCAATAGTCTAGGCTCAGGCAGAATTTGTTACAAATCACAATTTATTTTATGCTTTTGTAGTAGTGAGCCAGCTTAAGAAGAAAAAGGGTGCCGGGAGTAGAGAAACACAAGTAGCATTTCCTACTACCCAGCACAAAATGCCTCCCTTATTTCCCCATTGGTCAAGGACTTCAGGGTTTACAGCCTATCTGATGCTTCCAATTTCCTCAGCAAATGTCCTACTCTTGTTTACTGCTTGGTTAAGCCCTCTCTATTCTCCTCTCATTTTCATTTAGTTCTTACCCATTACGGTATGCTACAATAACTTCTCCACTCTGGCTAACATTCAAACCACAGAGCCACTTTGTACCAGTTCATCTCCTAATGTTACTCAAAAAGTCAGGACTTCGTTTCTGCAAGCAGAAATTTATCTTCTATCAGAGCTCAGTGGTGCCTCTTTGGACCTTTACAGACATAACATTTTATTGTTATGCAAAAACAACATTTCTTTTCCCACACCTACACCTTGCTTTTTGGGAAGTTATTGAGGAAGACACTGACAAAGACACTGGCACAGCCTTGGGTGAGCCCATTGGAATCTGGCTTTGTGGGTGTCATGGGGAGGACCTTCATCCCATAGCTTGCTGGGGAACTGCAGACCAGTGGGGGTAGCTGTAAGGTCAGCCTCTGACAAAGCTAGAGATCCCATCTCCATTGTCAGGCTGAGGGACCTGTCCCCTGCCCATATCTTGGAGCTCTAGAAGGTGCTTCGGAAGGAGAACACTTCTGGGAAGGAGCTGGATTTCATAGATGTTCCAGGCAGGATAGGGCTCTCCCTTAGGGGCACAGCCCCTGACAGGGTCAGCTGAGGATAGGCCCTGTCCTGCAGCAGCAATAGGATGTGGGAAAAGCCCTAGCCCGGCTCACACGTGCCTAAGGTAGTTGTGGGACAGAGGTCTGTGCCTAGCCAGATTTTAAGGGCTGTCTCAGACTTTAACATTGTGTAAAGATCCCGGTTGCTGATTTCCACTTAGGCCTGGCCCCTTACAGTCTAACAGAGATGGGCTCTTCCATTCCCAGCTGCCTCAGTTAATCAGACACAACTAGCTTAGTGTGCTCAGAGATGTGCAGGAGCATATACTGATCCCTTAGCCATGGAGAGATGACAGTCATATTTGTACTCGTTCCAACTCCACTCCAATGTGGATCCTTGCTTCAAGATCTGGGTGTGAAATAATTTGAATTTACTCTGATAAAAGCAGTTGTTATCAATCCAAACAGGCCCTATCATATTGAAGATGCCATTTTGTTCATTCTCTATCAAAAGACTATTCAGGAAGATAGATTTTTTAACTACCTATGTCTGTCAGGAACTTGTATTTCATGGAGAAGAATGATTTCATATTAATTTAGTTCTGTGGTTATTTTCATAGCTTGAATTTTGCACAGCATAGGAATACAAATCAGCAAACGTTCTCAAATGCAAGGTAAAACAGCTCTGATGTCATTGCAATAGGTGCAAAAGGGTTAAAAATGTTTTCACTTTATATGTCCACAGGGGCTTGTTTACTAGAACTTAAATTTCTACCTAACAGCAGCCTAAACCCTTCTGTTTTGCTTCCTGTGCTACTACATTCCCACTGGGGCAATGTCATATTCCTTGATATTCTTCGTTGCAGTGCCTCGAAATAGCAGCGCTACTGAAAATGGATTTACAGGGGGAGAAGCGTGATCTATTTGACTTTAAAGTAATTCCTGGAAAGCTGCCTGCCTGTGGCATACCCTCAGAGAGATAACTGTATTGAGACTTCTTAGTGAAAATGAGATCAAGCAAGTTAAAATTTTGAATAGGTCATCCCTGCACCTTAAAATACAACTACAGCTCTTGTTTGATGATCTTCTGCCTATTGTCTAGATTGAGACAAAAGTGATCTTGAATAACCTGGACTAAACAGATGAACTGAATCAGGAAAATAGTCAGAAAAACATACTTAAAGGCAATATACCCTATAAAGCACAATCTATAGAAAAAAAAAAAAAAAGACAACCTGTTTTAGTGTACTTTAGTGCACGTCTAAATTACAACTCCTTTCTTACAATCTCTAGAAATGAGAAATACTGTCATGGACCAAATTTCTTTTTCCCCCTGGATTATCTAGAATTTTTGCCGAACTTCGTATTCTTATTCTATAAGCAGACAGAATGAGATGAATTTGTCCACAGATTTACTTCATGTTAAAATTCCTGGGTTTTATATAATTATTTGTAATTTTATTTTTTGGGATGGTTAATTTTTCCTCCACTTAGAGGTCAGCCTTCAGAAGTTAAGTCTCATATTTTTTCTTGAATAAAAGCAAATGGATAAATAAAGAACACTGTGATATAGATATGTATACTTCTTTGAGCAATAGCCTTTATTGTTCATCATCCTTCTAAAGATGCAGCCAAATCCTTACTGTGTACTCAAACATCTTGACATTGATTATCAGATATTGTTAATGGTGAATACCGTGTTAGTGAGGACAATATTTTTAGCAAACAAGCAATTTTTGACAGGAGGATAGCTTCATTAAAGAAAAAAAATCTAAATAAAGATCATATTTTTTCAATTCTCCAGAAAGCGGAATCATCATGAATGTATAATTCTAGATATACACTGAAGTATAATACTATCTTTCTTATCTTTTTGCATTTTATTTTTTGGTGAAGTGGCAGATTTGTTGAGCCTTGTCTCTGTAAATTATTCTCATTCAGGTTAAGTATTTCTATTCTGGAGAATTCTAACTTCCTTACCTTACTTATAATGAAAAAATAAATTCTCATTTTTCAATTCTTATGGTTTTTGAGGTTTCCTACTTTTTGATTTTTCTTTGTTCTGGATATAGGCCATGTTACTGTGTTATGCTTATGCAATTATACAGCATTCACCATGTAAATTATGTTATTCAAATGCAACCTGATATCTCAGCATGACAATGATTTTTACTGACTTGACATATACTTAGAGATCTGTGAGGATTTCAGAATTACTTGATTCTTTTTTCTTCTCTCTACATTTTAATTTATTTAGAGACCTAAGTAGTTTCTTTTTCATGAAGGGTAAGTTGTTATAGGACCTTCTATCCTATGGTATAGCCATATGCACAATTACACTGTTCAATAATACTCACTGGGGGGGGAGGGGAAGGGGGGAAAGAAAAGGAATCTAATTTGTCTTGACAGCATGATGCACAATGCAACTTCTCACCACCAACTGATGCCAAGACAGTCTCCAAGCAACAAGGAGCAGCCAACTTCCGCCCAACTTTACTGTTCAACAAGATACCATATGGTGTGGAATATCCCTTTATCCTGTTAGTCTCAGTTGTTCTGGCTCTTTCCCTTTCCATCTTCTTGTGCACCCCCAGCTTACTTGCTGGCAGAGCAATATGAGAAGCTAAATGTCCTTGACTCAGCATTGATCACTGCTCAATAACCACTGAAATAATGCTATCAACATTGTTTTTATCCTAAATCTGAAACACAGGGCCATACTACTACGGTGAAGAAAGTTAATTCTAGCTCCCCCCTCCCCCCCCCAGCTCTAGGGGGTTTTGGTTTGTTCCTTAAAACATTGTATCTAGAAAGCAGGAAATGAAAACTGAAAATAATGCAATATCTGTGACATTCAAGATGGGCTTGTGGGATTGAGATCTGTTTTAGTTACTATTCAGTTTTTGTTTTGGATTGCAGTGCAATGTATTCTGGTCAGATAAGGTCCAAAAGGTATCCTTTCTGGATCCATAAGGCATTTGGCGATGCTACGTAATTGTGGAACATATTTAGAAACATTGACTAAAACTGAATTCAACTTTGGAATATACAGTATTTGTATTCATGTCATAATTTAAATTCCAAAATATAACCAGACCACAAAAAATACAATTCTTTCCTATTGGAAGTATTTAATGTCTTGTTGCTAACTGGCAACTAACACTGCAATTTCTGAAGGCTTCAAATTTTTGAAAGGTAGATCTGAGCTGTGCTGCTAGACAGTGGTTCAAGAAAATGGAGTTTGACAAAAAATAATTTGTATCGAAAGTGCTAATTTTCTCACCTTATCATACTGGAAGCAAAATAGAAATTTTCAATTTTCAATTCAAATATTATGTTAAAAAAAAAAACCCTTCTAAAAATAAAACAAAAATTAGTCAGTTGTTCAGTAAAATTTTCATTTGACTGACGTTTTTAAAAATAGAATTTTGATAAAGGATATTCATGATATGACACTTAGTTAGAAGACAAGGAAGTATCCCGTATTTTTATTTAAGATAAAATTGGTATAAACATAAATTTATGACCAGGAACTTGTATAAGGAATCATAGAATCATAGAACCCTTGGAATTGGAAGAGACATTTAAAGGTCATCTAGTCCAATTACCCTGCAATGAAAAGGGCCCACAGCTAGATCAGGCCTCATCACTCTCACTGTAAAAGACTTTATCTTCATATATAACATAAATTTCCTTTTTTTTAAGCTTGAGATTCTTTTCCCTTGTTCTATCACCGCTGACCCTGCAAAAGAGCCTGTGCCCTTCTTTCTGTTGCTCCTCTTTAGATATTGAAAGGTCGCTCTCAGGTAATCTCGGAGCCTTCTCTTCTCCAGGCCAAATAGCAATAGCTCTTTCAGCTTATCCTCATAGGATAAGTATTCCATCTTTTGGATCATTTTTGTGGCCCTCCTCCAGACCCATTCTAATAACTCTATCTCTCATGTTTTGATGCGGTACTCCAGATGAGGCTTCACCAGTGCACAGTAGAGAGGCAGAATCACTTCCCTTGACCTGGTGACCACTAAGGATCAGGAAAAGGCAGAGATTCTGAATGCCTTCTTTCTGTCTGTCTTTGAAAGTCAGACCAGTTATCCTCAGGGTACTCCACTCTCTGACCTGGTAGTCTTGGCTGGGTAGCAGACAAAATCTCCTACGATTCAGGAGGACAGAATCAGGGACCTAATACTCCAACTGGGTTGCCACATGGAGCCGGATGAGGTTTCACCCAAGAGCACTGAGGGAACTGGCGGAGGTAATAGCCAAGCTGCTTTCCATCATCAGCAGCACTCCTTGTTAACTGATGAGGTCCCAGAAGACGGAAGACTTGCCAGTATGACTTCCATCTACAAGAAGGATTGTAAGAAGGATCTGGTGAACCACAGGCCTGTTAGCCTGACCTTGGTGCCAGGGAAGGAAGAAATTGTCTTGAGGGAGATCACATGGCATATGCAGGACAACTGGGGGATCAGGCCTAGCCTGCATGGGTTCACGAAGGGCAGGACCTGCTTGACCAACCTGATCTCCTTCTATGATCTAGTGAGCCATCTGGTGGATGAGTAAAAGGCTGTTGATGTAGTCTACCTAGACTTCAGCAAAGCCTTTGACACTGTGTCCCACGGTATTCTCCTGCAGAAGCTGGCAGCCCGTGGCTTGGACAGGTACACTCTTGGCTGGGTAAGGAACTGGCTGGAGGGCCAGGCCCAGAGAGTGGTGGTGAATGGAGCTAAATCCAGCTGGTGACCAGACACGAGTGGTGCTCTCTAAGGGTCGGTGCTGAGGCTTGTCCTCTTCAGTATCTTTATTGATGACCTGGATGAGGGCATTGAGTTCACCCTCAGTAAGTTTGCAGATGACATCATGTTGGTTGGAAACATCGATCTGCCTGAGGGTAGCGAGGCTCTACAGAGGGATCTGGACAGACTGGATAGATGGGCTGAAGCCAATGGGATGAGGTTCAACAAGACCAAATGGCTGTTCCTGCACTTTGGCCACAATAACCGTCGGCAATGCTACAGGCTTGGGGCAGAGCAGCTAGAAGATTGTACAGAGAAAATGGACCTGGGGCTATTGATTGATGCCCTGCTGAACATGGGCCAGCAGTGTTCCCAGGTGGGTGAGAAGGCCAGTGGCATCCTGGTTTGCATCAGAAACAGTGTTGCCAGCAGGAACAGGGAAGTAATCATCCCCCTGTACTAAGCACTGGTGAGGATGCACCTTGAGTACTGTGTTCAGTTTTGGGCCCCTCACCACAAGAAAGACATTGAGGCCCTGGAGCAGGTTCAAATAAGGGCAACAAAGCTGGTGAGGGGTCTGGAGCACAAGTATTATGAGGACCAGCTGAAGGAGTTGGGATTATTCAGTCTGGAGGAGTGGAGGCTCAGGGGAGACCTTATTGCACTCTATACATGAAGGGAGGTTGTAGTGAACTGGGGTTTGGCCTCTTCTCTCATGTAACTGGTGATAGGACTAGAAGCAGTGGCTTCAAGCTGTGCCAGGGGAGATACAGGCTGGACATTAAGAAGTTTTTTACTTCTCTGACAGAGTGGTCAGGCACTGGAACTGCCCAGGGAGGTAGTGAAATCATCAATCCTGGAGGTGTTCAAGGAACGTTTGGATGTTGTGTTGAGTGACATGGTTTAGTGAGTACTATTGGCAATAGGTGGATGGTTTGACTGGATGATATTGAAGGTCTTGTCCAATCTTGGCAATTCTGTGATTCTGTGATTCTGTGATGGGTGGATGGTTGGACTGTGATCCTGTGGGTCTTTTCTAACCTTGGTGATTCTATGATTCTATGATTCTATAACCTGCTGGTCACTCTTCTGCCCATCCACCAGTACCCCCAGATCTTTTTCAACATGGTTATCCTCAATCTTTTAATCCCCTGGCTTGTACTGGTAGTGGATGTTGGCTCTATTCAAGTGCAAGACCTTGCACTTGGACTTGATAAACCTCATGAGGTTGACCTGGCCCTACTGCTCAAGCCTGTCTAGCTTCCTCTGGATGGCATCCCATCCCTCTGATGTGTGAACTGCACCCCACTGCTTGGTGTCATCTACACACGTGCTGAGGGTGCATGCAAGTCTATTGTCAATGTCATTGATGGAGATATTAAAGAGCATTTGTCCCAGCAATGATCCTTGGGGTATATCACTTGTCACTGATCTCCATCCAGACATTGAGCCATTGATCACCACTCTCTGGACTCAATCCTACAGCCAGTTCTACATCCGTGGTTAGCAGCATGCTATCTAGATCCTTTAAAAAAGATAAATACATATATATATATATATATTTTTTAATAAAAAATTTGCAAGTGCTTTTACAGCAATACGTCTAGGAAAAGAGTGATTTTATTTATTTGAGATACAGAAAAGATTTAACTTCTCCCGCTTTCAGAGAAAATTAGAATAACTAGTTACGTGTCTTGTATTTTTATCTTTTTTTTTTTTTTCCTGCAAATTATGATTCACTGAAAAAAGTATACAACTTATAATAAGGAATACCTAAATGATAAATGTGGTTAATACCCCGAAATGATTTTTACTGTTAGACAAGAGCAAGAAACAAGAAGTATATTTAAGTAATTATTCATCTATGGAATTATTTAATTCCATGAGCACTATAGATTTACTTACAGACGATTGGATGACACTTTGAAGTAAGAATGTTGCCTCTTTTATAATGGTTAAAATCACATAAATGTTTTATAGTTCACGAAGATGAAACTTTTAATCTAGTGATTACAGATTGAAGAACTAATGAGATCTATAAGTTAAACTTAAGAATGTGAAGAAGGGGGATCTCATGTCAGTGAGAGAAGAGACAAGGAACAAGAGACAATTCACCACTATACATTCATACTGTCAGCATTAGTAAATCCTGGATCTTGTTACAAAAATTAATATTCAGTTGGATGTTTTCAGACAATCTTGCATTTCTGTCAGCACATGCATATAAAGTGACTGAGAAGTGAACTGGAATAAAAATTGTCAGTTCTGGTTGACTTTCTCTTCTATTTGCTTTCAGACATGGAAAAGGGAAGCAACTCTAAATGACAAGACTGTGAGAATCATAATTCATACTGTAAACAATATAATAATAATTACGATAATAATGTTAAGGATAAAATAATCTGCAATGCATAGAAATATAAGACTTCATGTTCCTGTTTCTTTGCTAGTCTGAGTGCATTTCCAGCAGCATTTTGATACATTAATTTAGATTTGTTTTGATACAATCTGAGAATCCAAGAGACTAACATTCTAGCTCACTAGGAAATTTTGATTTTGACTATTAGTTGGGAAGGTAACTTGTGCAGGCAGTTCTATGTTCCTTGCAGCTTTTACTTATTTAATTCTAAACTTTAAAAATTCTCTAAAAGAGAAACTTCTTTCCTCTTTTATTACGCTCACTTAACAGAGAGCTTGAACACTGTCAGAGACTTGCCAGTCTATATTCCATTACAGTGTTGTTGTGACAAAATGTTCGATCTCCTTTACTTTCTGTTTTGTAGGGTGTGATTTCTCTCTGAAAAACAGATTTAATCTTATGAAAATACCTCACAATTTATTTTCCTGCTGGGAAAGGAGAGAAATCAGATTTTAAAATCCTGAAATTTGCAAAAATTCATTTTTGTTTCAGTAAGCACTGATTAGTGAGGGTATAATTGAGGATTTATTAGTCTATAGTGACACACTTTGCCTCTGAGACAGCAAGCATGATTTTACCAAAGGAAAGTCATGACTAACCAAATGATGGCCTTCAGTGATGGAGTGACAACAGTGATGGACAAAGAGAAGGCAACCAACGTCATCTACCCGGACTTATGTAAGGCCTTTCACATGGTCCCCCACCACATCCTTGTCTCTAAATTGGACAGATTTGGATTTGAGGGGTGAACAATTTGGTCGATTAGGAATTGGTTGGAAGGCTGTAAGCAGAGGGTTGTGGTGAATGGCATTACATGTCCAGGTGTATGCTAGTGATAAGCAGCGTCACTGCCTCGCTCCAATTTATAGGAGGGAGAGGAGGTTCTTTTAATATAACATACGCGGCATGAGATTAATGGTTCTAATGTTGGTCCAACCAGTTTATTATAAATCCTAATTAGGGAGATTGGGAAGGGAATAAGGGTGATAGAAAAGATAGCAAAGAAGCAACAATAGTGTATAGTGATAGTCACTACCAGGATCCAGCAGCGGTCCTGTTGCACACCGTTTCAAAGGTCTGAGGCAAAAGCAGCAGGGGGGGAGAGCAGCAGCAGCGTGGCCAGCCTTGGGCAGAAAGCAGGTAGCAGGAAGAAGTCACAGAGCCAATTTGGGAGGAAGCAGCAAGACTCAGGTAGCAGGCCCAGGAGAGTCCATCAGCATGCAAGAATTCCGTAATGAGGAATCTAATGGCAGACACCTTTGTTCTTCAGCATGCAGGTAGAGTGCAGAGCAAATCTAGGAGCGAGAGAGGCAAGTTGTGAGGCTTGTCATGTCAGAAACCTCTTCTTCTTCATGAGGAATCTGCTGCCAGAAAACCTCTCCTCATGGTTGTTGATCCCTCTTTTATCCTCCTTTTTTTCCTGCCTACATGACATCCCTGGGTGCTTGAGCAAGAGTCATGTGAGTACCCCTTGAGATGGCCATCTTCCCTGAGATAAGTCCACACAAAAGACTGCTTCATGGCCATTAATCTGCTGCTTATCTCTCTCTCGTTGCCCCTTGCCTTGTCCATCTGTGTCCTCAGAAAGCTTTGAGACAATTATGTAAAAGAATAATCTCTTACGGTCAGCCAAGGGTCTGTCTTGTTATTGGTGCTCTTCAGCATCTTCACCAGTTACATCGATGATGGGCTCGAGTGCACCCTCAGCAAGTTTGCTGATGACACCAAGCTGAGTGGGGCAGTTGAAACACTAGAAGGGAAGGGATGCCATTCAGATGAACTTCAACAAACTTGAAAGGTGAGTCCGTGTGAACCTAATGCGTTCAACATAGTAAAGTTCAGTATTTTGCACTTGGGTCAGAGTAATAATCCCAGATACATATAAAGAATGGGAGAATAACTCCTTGAGAGCAGCCCTGCTGAGAAGGACCTGGGGGTTCTGGTGGATAAAAAACTTATTAAGAGCCAGCAGTGTGCTCTTGAAGCTCAGAAGGCCAATGCTATCCTGGGCTTAGCCAGCAGAGGGGTTACCAGCAGAGGGGTGACCAGCAGGGACAAGTAGGTGATTGTCTCTCTCTACGCTACCCTCAGGAGGCCCCATCTGGAGTACTCCATCCATCTGGAGCCCCCAGTACATGAAAGTTGTGGAGCTGTTGGAGAGTTTCCAGAGGAGGGCCATAAAAAAATTATCAGAGAGATGGAACACCTCCCCTACAAAGACAGGCTGAGGAAGCTGGGCTTGTTCAACCTGAAGAAGAGAAAGCTGTGAGGAGACCTCATTGCAGCCTTCCAGTATTTAAAAGGGGATTATAAACAGGAAGGGAATCAACTTTTTACTCAGGTAGACAGTGATAGAACAAGAGTGAATAGTTCTAGGCTCAAGGAGGGAAGGTTTAAATTGGATGTCAGGGGGAAATTCTTTATAGAGAGAGTGGTGAAGTGCTGGAACAGGCTGGCCAGAGAGACTGTGGATGCTCTGACCCTGTATCTGTTCAAGACAAGTTTGGAAAGGGCCCTGGGCAATCTGGTCTAGTGTCAGATCTGGAGGTTGGTGACCCTGCCTGTGTAAGGCCCCACCTCTAGCTGTGTTCAGTTTTGGGCACCTCAGTACAGAAAGGACATTGAGCTGCTGGAGCAGGTCCAAAGAAGGGCAGTAAGGCTTGTGAAGGTCTTGGAGAACATGCTCTATGGAGAACAGCCAGGAGAGACTGAAGGAACTGGGGATGTTCAGTCTGGGGAAAAGGAGGCTGAGGGGAGACCTTATTGCTCTCTTCCAATATCTGAAAGGTGCTTACAGCAAGAAGGGAGTTGGTCTCTTCTCACTGGTGCCAGGTGACAGGATGAGGGGAAATGGCCTTAAGTTGCGCGAGGGCATGTTAAGTTTGGATTTCAGGAAAAACTTTAGAGAAAGTGTTGTTAAGCACTGGAATAGGCTCCCCAGGGAGATGGTTGAGTCACCATCCCTGGATGTGTTTAAAATCCATTTGGATATGGTGATCAGGGACATGATTTAGTGGAGGATTGTTAGTTAGGGTAGTATGGTTAGGTCATGTTTGGCCTCGATGATCTTTAAGGTCTTTTCCAATCTGAGTGATTCTATGATTCTATGATTTGCTATTTATTGACATTTCTTTGCCAGCACTTTTTTTCCAGAATGATTAGTATTGTGGCTTCATGTCACCAGTAAGAAAAATAAAGTAGAAAGGTGATTTTAAATTGCATTGTGGCTAGGTAGTTGACAAAAAAAGAAAACAGCAAATTCTTAATGTCATGAATGATCACATTCAATGTCATGAATATCATCTGAGCTAAACAGAATCACAGAATGACTTAAGTTGAATACTGTACAGTTCCCTTGCTCAAAGTGACACATAGCAGATAACCCACATTTGTGTCCTGATGACATTTCAGTGTCTTTAGAGAACCCACACATCTGTGCCAGTGCTCAGTAACCCCGAAGTAAAAAAGTAATTCCTTATGTTCAGAGAGACGTCCTGTGTCACAGTTATTGCCCATTACTTTGTCCTGCTACTTGACACATCTGAAAAAGCCTTTCTCTGCCCTTTTTTTTCACCCTCTTTTATGTGCTTATTTATCTGCTTTGATAAAATCCATTCCTAGCCTTCTATTCCCTAGGCTGAACAGTCCTAGTTCTCCCAAAGTTTCTTTATGAAAGCCAGCCTCTTTATCATCTTCACGCCCTATGTTGGACTCTCTTGAGTACATCCATGTCTCTCTTGTACTGGAGAGGAAGGAGGGAAAAAAGATACAGTACCCCAAGTGGGCCTTACCAGCAGTGGGAATGCCTTGACATGTTCATGTCACTTCCCCTAATGCAGCCCAGGAATCTACTGATCTTCTTTGCAGCAAGGACTCATTCCCATGTCATATTCAGTTGTCTCATGTATAGCTTGCATCCTTACTGCAAAGCTGCTTTCCAGCAGGTTGGGGACCAGAACGAATTTCTGCACAGGTATATTCCTCCCCAGGTGCAGGACTTAGCACTTCTCTGGGTTGAACTTAATGAGCAGAAAGACTATGCATCAGCCTCTCCCCCCAGTTTTGTGCCATCATTAAATTTACTGAGGATACACTCTCCTCCAACATCTACAGCATAAATGAAGATGGTAAAGAACACCAGTTAGGGGCCTCTAGCTGGACTTCATGCTCCTTAATGCCACTTTCTGGATGGACTTTTCAGCCAGTTTTCAATCCGCTTCACTCTCTGCTCCAGCCAGTCTGTACTGCAACAGTTTATCTATGAGGATTTCATGGAAAACAGTGTCAAATCCTCACTGAATTTCATTTAGACAATTTCCACTACTCTTATTTATGACCAAAGTTTGTCTAGATTATTATCATGTGATAAAATAACTCTGAACATGTGTAGCACTACTGCTTCAGCTAGGTTCATGTAAGATCATGGAACCAGATGGTATTCATTCTAGAGTGCTCAAAATGCTGGATGATGTCAACGTGAGACCTCTCTCATTTTTATTCAGAGGTCTAGGGAACTTGGAGTGATCTCAGTTGACTGGAAACTAATAAATGTTGTCCTAGTTTTCAAGGATGGCAAGAAAAAAGAGAGTGGTAATTACTGGCTTATCAGTGTCATTTCAGATTCTAAAATATTGTGGAGATGGTTATTGTGGGAGTTACTGAAAAGCACTCGAAAGAACATGCAGTTGTTGGTCATAACCATTGGAATCACAAGGGAAAGTCCTGTTCAATGAACTTAATTTCCTTTTATGACAATATTACCCATCCAATTGACCAAGGGAATATAGTTGATTTTATCTTTTTGGATTTCAGCCAAGTTTTTGATGCTGTTTCTCACAGTATCCTTATGGACAAAAATTCCAGCATGCAGCTAAACAAAAACATAATTTAAAGGGTAAACACCAATGTCAAACAGGTTGATCTGATAAGCTGATGAATAATAATTTGAGTTACATCAGGCTGGCAGTCAGTAGTGGTGTTCCAAAAGGTTCTATTCTGAAACAAGTTTTCTCTGATGATTTTATAAGTGATCTGAACAGAAGAGTCAAATACATACTAAGTAAATTTGCAGAAAAAATTGTGTGCCACAATATAAAAGGGACTATTTTAGAGTGTCCAAAGGAGGACAACAAAAGTCTTAAAGGAATATTTATGAGGAGTAGCTGAAGTTGCTTGGTTTACTCATCCTAGAGGAGACTAGAGGTAGACTTCATGGTGATGGTGGTCTACAACTTCCTCACAAGTGGGAGCAGAGGGGCAGGTGCTGATATTTTCCCCCTGGTGGCAGTGACAGGAACATGAGGGAATGGCAAGAAGCTGAGACTAAGCCTTCTGAATTGGACAATGCTCTCAGATATATGGTATTATTTTTAGGCAATCCTGTGTGGAACCAAGAGTTAGGAGGATCCTAAAGTATCTTGGAGTCCAACTCTTGGCTCCACACAGGATTGCCTAAAAACAAAAGCTTTTTTTTTTTTTTTCCTCTTTTTTTTTTTTTTTTTCTCTTTCATACAGTATTGTATTCTGTGATTCTAACTTAAGAGTATCTGGTAACTAAATAGGTTTTTTGTTTTTTGTTTTTTTTTTTTTTTTCCTGAAGGGTCAAAAACCCAATGCATTCCACAAAAGTAGAAAGGGAGGAAGTTATGAGTACTAATAAAAAGAAACAGAAGAAAAAATTCTGCTTGATAGCAATATCATTGTCAATAAACTATTATCTTTTTCTTCCATGCTACAAATAATATGAATTCAAAGCAATGTGGAATGGAGCTAGGAGACAAATAAACTTCTAGTATTCAAAAGCAAAGTATAAAGATACACACAACTGAAAGGAAGGGTACTTTTAATCATATCTTCCTACAGTGGCATTCAAATACCTGCTGTAAAGTTGATTCTTGCATTCAGTGTGTATTTAACAATTTCATCAGTTTTGGTTTAGGCATTTTATAGATCTATTAGCATGACTTCTAGTGAGAAAGTGTCAAATAAGTTAGAATGTACCTCCATGTAGTAGAGATTTACATTTGCTTGGTAAAAACACAAAAAATAGGTAGAATTGTAGAATTGGCAAGGCTACTATTTTGTTTTCATAAATTGCAGTTTCACAAAAAGTAACTTACAGATAAACATTTTGTCTGCTCAAGTACTGCAGGTTTTGGTAGTATTTTTGTACATACTGTGCTAATAGCAAATACATGGATGTTAAGCTAGATTTTTATACCAAACAGTAGTTTAAAAAAGTACAGCAAGAAAGTGTTCATATTTAAGGCACTGTGGTTAAATGCACAACTGTTGTTGCATGAATACTTAAATCAGAAAATAACATATTTATACAATTTAATATATTATAAATTACTTTATGATCTATTCTCTTTTACATCAGTATTATTCTAGAAACTATTCCTGTTTTATTAACCCTCCAGGAACTATTGGTATTAATGTGGGTATGTAAATTATTTATCTACTTGTTTATTTATTTATTTATACTTTATTTTTATTTTTATTTTTATTTTTTTCCCCAGGGAAAACTTGAAGAGTCTCTCACTTTTCATCCTCCAGTCACTGACTGTGCTATAAGGACACTGTGGTGAGGTGGTTTTTTTAAAACTTTTATCAGTTCATACTTTTATCAGTTAAAGCATAATTTCAGATTTAATTGTTAGAATATTATCCTTCAGTGCTATGGTGTCTGTGTAACAAAACTTTAGAAATGTCTTCTTGGCCCTCTTGGAAAACCCGGGATTGAAGGTGTACAATAGATCTGATGTGTAAGAAGTTGAATCTGTAGAAATATCAGATTTATTCTACATTTACAAGTTAACTTTATTTCCTATGAACAGTTCTATTGATTCATCAGTGTCCAGTACCTATTTTTCCAGAAATCCTAGGCTTTAATACGTCTCAAAGTAAAGGTGGTAACTGTAGTTAGTTTTGCAGACTTCCATAATTCAGAAATGTTTGATATTGAAAGTTTTTCAAATTTCAATGATCTATTTTTCAACTATTAACCTTTTTTCTTCAAGACTCTGCTTCTCTACCTCTCTTGCCTACTGCACCTCTCTACTATCACTATAGAATGACATTAGAAGTTTGAACAAATGTGTTTTCTGTAAGAGATTTCTTTTAATTCTTTTACTATTCAACTCTCAGCGGATAGAGCAAGTAATGTAATTCTAGATGTTAGAACTGAGTAACGATTCTGAATAACGATTGGTCAAGTGACTGCAAACCACAATTCAGATAATCAAGACTGTTGATTTCTATAGTGTTTTGTTGTTTTTTTTTTCCTTCTTTTCAACAGTTTAGCCGTTTAGCCTATCAGCCGTACTATATCATACTTGTTTTATTTTGGTACAGACTAAGAGATAATATTACTACTGGAACTTGAGTACTAAGAAATACGCAGCTTGATCTTTCAGTGAGAAATCATATGGCTTTTGTTAAGCTAAACGCTATTCTATGTTATTGGTTTTTTGTTGTTATTCTTTTTTTGTTTGCATACACTTAGCCATCTATTAATAAAGCTAGAATAATAGATTGAGAACTTCAAATATACATCTATGTTATATGAAAAAGAATTATGTTCCAGAATTTAAATAACAAAAAGAATACAGCTTTCATGGTTCTAGTTAGTAAGAAGACTAAAGTTGTATGCTATTTCATTTTCTAAGGAAATAATAGTGAGCATTACATCATATACATCAATTGCAACCTAAGACCATACAGCATGGATTCTTATTCTCTACTTTGTTATATTCTCACTGTCAAATGGAGAATTTACAAAGAAAGTAGAATAAGTTATATTTGACTTTAAAATATAAATATCACTCAGATCAGAATCTGTTATCACGTCAGTCTTCTCAATCAACTTTTTTGTGATCACTGAGATAGGTTATGATCTACTATACCTTGATCTAAAAGAAGAAATGATTTCCCACAAATGCTATTATGCAATTGATATGACAGAAGGAAGAGATGTCATGTCATCAAAAAGAAACTGGACAAGAGTGAAAAGTAGGAACAGACTGATATTAAAAAAAGTCAAGTGCAAGGTGTTGCATTTTGACTGGGGCAATCCCAGATACGTGTACAGACTGGGAGAGGAATTCGTTGAGAGCTATCTTGTAGAGAAGTACTTGGGGGTTCTGGTGGGTAAAAAGTTGGACATGATCCAGTAGAGTGTGCTTGGAGCCCAAAAGAACAACTGTATCCTGGGCTTAATCAAAATAAGTGTGGACAGAGGGGCAAGGAGGGGATTGCCCCCCTCTGCTCTGCTATCATGAGACCTCATCTGGAGTATTGTGTGTAGACCTGGGGGACCCACCAAAGGAAATTATGGAGCTGTTGGGGCTGGACCAGAGGATGGCCATGAAGATGATCAGAGAGCTAGAACACCTCTCCTATGAAGAATAAGCTGGACTTGTTCAGCCTGAAGAAGAGGATTCCAGAAGACTTCATTGCAGTCTTCCAGTACTTGAAGGGAACTTAAAAAGGAGGGAGAGTTACTTTTTACATGGACTCATGATTACATGACTGGAAGAGGGAGAATGCTTTTAAACTGAAAGAACACTGATTTAGATTAGATGTTTGAAGGAAATTATACACTCAGAGGGTGATGAGACCCTGTGGCACATTACCCAAAGAAGTTACGAATGTCCCATCCCTTGAGGCATTCAAGGCCTGGTTAGATGGAGCACTGGGCAACCCAGTGGCAACTCTGACCATTGCAGTGCAGTTGGAACTAAGTTATACTTAAGATTCTTTCCAACCCAAGCCATCTAATGATTCTATGGAATCTAGGCAGTAAATAATTTATTTTTATTTTTTTTATTAAAGAGACTGTTACATAACTTGCATTATGGAAATACACTGATTATTCTCTTTAATTATGAACTCAAATACTTTGTATAATTTCTCATTCATAAAAAGTGCTTGCATGCTGTTTTCTACTAAAGCAGCAAAGAAGATAATAGTCTCAAATTTCTACTTGGATTATTAATTATATTTCTAATAACAGGATCAGATTTCTACTGCTTTTCCCTATTTGTTCTTTGTGATGTCTCATGCTTTAAAAAACTTTTAACATGAAAGAAGTTGAAGCTTTCCAGTGTTGTGGGGACAATGAATTAAGTTTTTAAAGTATGTTAATAGCTAAGGAAGGACCAGAGATAACACTGGTCTGTTACATGATAAATTTAGTCACCTCATAGTTAGGGAGAGAGATGTTTAATGTCTTCTTAGACACTGTCTTCAAAACAAATGATGGTCCTGGGACTCCCAGATTCTGTGCTGGAAGACTGTGTCTACATAAACGTACAGCCAAATTCAAACTTGTGTTGAAATTGCAGTTTCAGCTGGATGCATGTAAGCCTGATGGGGCTAATCCCAGAGCACTATAAGAGTTTTCAGATGTCATCATGAGATTTCTCTCTCTCTTTTTTTTTTTTTTTCCCCCAATGGTCTTGGGAATCTGGAGAGGTCTCAGTCGACTGGGAGTTGGCTAACTTCCCAGTTTCCAAGATGGGCAAGAAAGAAGATCCTGGTAATTACAGATCAGTCAGCTGGGGGGTTTCAAAGATCTATATTCTGGGGCCAATTTTCTCTGATGTTTTTATAAAAGATGCAAGAGTCAAATAAGTACTATGTAAATTTGCAGATGATACTAAATTGGGAGGAACTGCAGACTCCCACAAGGATAAAGAAGCCTTACATTTATGCTCTAAATCTTTTGTCTTTCATAGTTGCTTGCTGTTGCTTGCTTGATAGAATCCTTTCACATAGACATAGACTAGCGCAACAGTTGTCTTCTAGTAAGATGTCTGATGGGTCACTTCTGTTTTAATGCCTCTGAAGATTTCCGCATTATACAAACACAGCATTAGATGTTACGATTGTAGTGCTTTAATGTCATAATAACCAGAGTTATACTTAGCTATTTGTTAAATTCAGAAGAGTTCACTCTATTAGTGACTATAGGAAAAATAATAATATCTCAAAACCAGAAGGTCTGATACTTACTTCATTTTGGTATGTGAGCTAGAGAAAATTTCATATGCCCTCAGTCCCCTTGGGTTAATGAGAAGTGATATGCTTTCTTGAAGATGACTTTTTTTTTTTCCTTTTAAACAATGATTGAAATATATGAGCAGCCTCATTTGGTTCTACAGCAAGAATTTATGTGAAATAGCATCAGAAAAAGAGCTACATATGAATTTGTCTAAAAGAGTGAAAAAAAAATTATTTTGAAATAAACTGTTATTAGTATCTTCTCTAAAAATTCTTTGGTTAGGGCTGGAAGACAGTGACCTTTTTCATAATTCCTTTCTCAGACACCTGGTTCAGTGATGCTAAAATACCCTAGAAAAAGGAATTTAAAATAAATAAACAAAATAAATAAAAATAAATAAAATAAATAATAAATTAAAAACTCCCTTCTCACAAAATCAGTACAAAAGTATTACTGTTTAGTAGGAGAGAATTACAATTATTTGGAAATCTATTTCATTTTTCAATATACATTTTTCTATGTAAATTCAGAAACCTACCTGCTTAATCTTATTTTAAGTTTCAGAGTATCTTATTTGTTTCTTTTTTCCAATTTAGATTTTACTACTACTATGCATTACACAAGAAATAAAAAATTATTAACAAGAAAAACAACAACAATAATAACATTAATAATACATGTGTCTAAAAAAAAAAGTCTTTCTTTGCCTGGAGCTTTGTTGGATTGGTAATTAGTAGTCAGGATTTGCAGATTTGTTTGGCGATACTTGAAGACTACTGAAATAACACTTTATGTCAGTATTTATTGATTATTTATTCACATTATGTGAAGTATTATATTTTCTGACTTTTTCAACAAGTGACAAAAAAGTTGTTTCAACTTCTGTGAATACAGAAGTTATTTCAAAAAACGAGTACTACTACATTTCCAATGACATGTTCCCATTTTGCTATTGTAGCTGACTTCATTCTATTCCCACTCTTTCTTCATCTGCTTAAAAATATATCTGAAATAATAATGACAATTGCAAAATTAAGTCAGCAGCTGTTAGCACACATATTTTTGTTGCTGACAAATTCAATTAAAGACATTGCTAGCTAAACCTATCAGATAAGATGCAGCTCAAGAAACGTCAACTCTGAATTATATTTTCCCATGATAATTTCCCAATTAATTATCCCCATTAAGTCCATAGAATTCATTTGAAACTGAAGCACATAAAAGTAAATTATGGAAAATGCCTTGGTAGTTTGTGGGTATTCTGGAATGTAAGGCTGTGTGTCTCCGATGCATAATGCTTTTGCTAAAATTGTTCAGACTGGAGCAGAACTATAAATAATGTTTAGATATTTTCATCATAATTAAATATTTCCAAGGCAAGCTATGATAGGAAACTTCCTTCAGCCTCCCACACCATACCTGCTTCTCTTCCACCATCCAATATTTCCAGGTTTTTTATTATTTGAATTTTGAACTGTGTTTTAAGCTGTTTATGAATGACATGGAGGTTCTTAATACAGATAAGAACATTCTAACAAAGTAGTGGGATTTGGAGAGTGAGTTCAAACTTTGTCATGAATAAAAATATAATTGCTGGGGGGAAAAAAACTTAAGGATAAGATGGAGCTGCGGTTTTTATAGCTAAATTAACCTTTTAAGGCTTTGAGTTTCTTTATGGTTCAAGTCCATTAAAGGTAACATTTGCCAACAATGCCATGAGTGTGACTTTAGCTGTTCAATAATTGAAACATTCATAACCTTTGATTTAGCTCTTTTAGCAATTGTAGTAGCTAACAGAAAGCACACCACAGGTAGGAGCCTAAAATGACCAGCTGCAGAATTCCACAATTGCAGAAGCAAAGTCTTTTTAGAACAAAATATTTTATTTTAGTATATATTTTTAGTATATCTATCAATTTCATGAGAGCAACAGCAACAATGAGCAATGAAAACTAATGAAAAAGGGAAAACCAATTTTCATTCAGAAATTATAAGGGAGAAAACTGCTGAATACCAGAAATTAGGCTGGTAGTTACCCTGAACAGTTGTAATGATCATTTCTCTGCAGTTAAAATGTTTTCCTTTTTTATGTTGTCTTCCATATGGAGACACCGAAGTTGTGTCTGCTAAAATACCTGAAGGAGAGTTGTTATTCCTTGAAGCTTAAAAAGATTATTTAAGTTTATTTTTTACAGGTTTTCTGCAGTTCTTATGAATATCACTGAGGAAAATAAAATGGTAAGCTATATAAACACGAGATATTGCCAAAACAATTTTCACCTCCCCTGCTTCCACACTAATATGAAAATATATGACATATAATTAGTCCAGAACAGTAGTTAAGCTCTCATTAGCCAAACAGCCTCACAGTCCACTACAGATGTTCATTAAATTGAATAATGGTGTAATTCTACCTTTTTCAATGAAGACAGGCATTCGTGCAGTTTTGAAAGAGACCTGTGGTCTACTATACTGTGCTCCAGTGGGACAAGCACAGCTTCCTTTATAAAAGCTTCTTTTTAGTAGAACAAAATGTGGTCAACTACATCTTTCATTATTCATGAATTTCTTTTTCTTTTCTTTTTCTTTCTTTTTTTTTTTTTTTTTTTTAAATGAAACATGTTTGCTGAATAGATATCAGAAAAAGAGTACAAGTTCCTAACACATCCAAGCAACCATATATTAAATAATATAGCAATGAGAGATCTTGATTTGGAATGTGGTATTTTTTCCTCCTTGTTAATCTTTACTAGTGATTAAGTGTTCAAGAACTCCTCTGAAAATCTAAGTACCCAACTGTGTGTTTCTATTTCACATTAATTTACATGAGATAAGAATATTCAAAATTAAATTTGAATGTTTTACAAAGTTGAAAATCCGTACTTGCACATTCCAATTATTTTTCTGTCACTGGCATGCTTGTGGTTTTTTTCTATCATAATGTCCATTAGAATAATCATGTGGTTCAAATGAAATTCAATATTCAGAGTTTAAACTACAGACAATATTAATACATTTGAGTTTATTTGATACATCCAAGTTTTTTATCAGAAATAAACCCCTTTTGGAGATTGATTTTATTAATACCAATAACAACATAAAGAAGATAAGCAGTATTTCTTTTTCCTGAACCTGACTCAGAAAGACGTTAAATTTATCTCTCAGATAGACAGAGAAAAATATTCATTGAGATTTCAGTAGAAATGAATGATGACATCTGCCAACATGTTAAGAAATTATTTTCTCCAATTTCCAATGTGAAAAAAGTAAAAAGAAGTACAAGAAGTAAAAAATTAATTGTATCTATGATACCTTGAAAATTTCTTAAAACACTTATTAGCAAAGAAGTAAACTAAAGTGATTCAAAATGAACTACCAGTATAGTCTTATGAGCGTTGATGATTCTATTTTGAAATTTCCTATTAATTTAAATAAAAGAACATACACACACACACATATAAAGAAATATGAAAGCAAGAAATCCAAATAACAGTTACAAATCTTTATGCTTCACATCATACTACTGGCCATGGAAATAAAACTTCCAGTTTTCATTAAGTCTGTAGTAATAGAAAATAAAAATATTTACAGTGGTATTGATCACAGCTGCTCTTCTGAGTTCCTGAATCTGAAATCTTTGCTGGGTTAAGGTTTCAGCATTTATAGTCAATTTATACATGATTTCTCAACATCCAGCAATTGTCCCGCATTCCAGAAAGAAATATAGCTATTGTCCCAGTCATATATATTAGGAGATAGTGAACAAATGGTATATTTGTTTGGTATATTTGCAGGTCTACTGCCAACTTCTGGTGGAAGGAAAAAGGAAGCAAAATGTTGCTTTGAATTGCTCAGAGCAGAAACAATTGTATTAGGGAGTTGCATATGGTTAATTCAGACAGATATTGTCCCTCATAAATGTAGCTGAGTGCTTTAAAATTCTAAATCTAGAGATTTCACCATAAATAGAAAAATCTATGCCCCAAATATAAAAAGAGGACTGCTACAGTGATCAAACCATAGATTGTAAAGGAATACAAAGATATGAGAAGTTCTTAAAATATCTTTTAGCTTCTTAATGTGCATGTTCATGAATGAAAACACCCTTCAAATGCTTTGAGAACTGAGCTGTGACCTCATAAAATTGTTTCAATACAGAAAAGCACTACAACAACCACAAAGAAATCAGTTACACTCCCATAAGACATTTTACGAAGATATGGAATTTGAAAATATACTGTCTAGCTGAATTGAGACTGTCAGAATATTTATTAACTGCATCTGTCAAAATCAATGATATATTTTTCCATGTAGGAGAATACTGGAAGATTAAAACAATTACAGTAATTATACATCTTCCTCTAAAGTACGTACCCTCTTGATTCCTTAAAGGTTATCATTTTTGTTTCATATTTTGCATATATTTCCTTCATTCACAACATTTCTGTGGATTGTTCTTTAATCAGTTGATATATCTAGCGATCAGTGTTATGAACCCATTTTTTTTTTCCTGCTAGGAAAACACTTTGACACTTCCTTGAAAGCGCTTGAACAATTATATTTTAGAGTGTCTTGCCTGAACTATTGAAATCAATAATCTTCATTAATTGAAGTTAGACTGATTGTACTACAAGTGTATTATTTTGTTAGGAAAATACTTGAGAAAAATGAATTATTTTCAGAGTAGTTTGTAGTTTGTTGATCCATGACCTCTTCCCACAGAATTTTTTAAAATGGAGCCTTTTTTATGCCCTACTGTGCTGTCATTCCAGCAAATATTGGTGTAGATGAAATCTCCACAAGGACTAGAGCATCTAAACATGAAGCTCTTTCTGGCTCTGTCTGTAGAACATCTCATCTGTTTGTCCTTCCTGATCAGATAGACTAGAGTAGATACCTATTCTTACTTTATCTATAGTGATTTACTTCTAATTCCTTACCCATAAGCCCTTAGATAGCTCATCATCCATCTCCAGGCAGAACTCCGTGCATTCCATTTGCTCTCTCAAATAATGGGCAAATCTACCTTCCTGTCTTCCTGTTCTATCCCTTCTTATGTGATTATCTGCCTCCTTTTCAGTACCCCAGCCAAACACATCATTCCAGTATGCCTCCTTCATCCCACCAAAATCAAGATATCTAACTCAGACATCTAGTTTCTAATGTTTATTTACTTTAGAGATACACACCTGCATGCTCACTTCTCAGAAATGATCTGACTCTGTTTTTGTTTTTGCTTCTCCTATTATTTGTTTGGGGTTTTTGCTGTTATTGTTATGGCTTGGTTTTTTTTGTTTTCCAAAATGGTGCCATACTGTTCTACCAATCACTCCTTTACAGGGCTGCTAGTAACTCCTTCACATATAGTTCCAAGTTGAAAACTTACCAGATCAGGCATCCTCCTGGCAGAGACATCTCTGCCCAAATAAGGAAGTGCATCTCATCTTTTCCCAAGTAGATGCTGATCCTCAGATCCAAAACTCAGCTGCTTACACCAGCTGCACAACTAATTGTTGAAATATCACTACTCCTTTTCTTCATTAGAAGGACTGAGGATATCAGCTGAGCCCCTATCCCTGATTATCACACTTAAAGCTCTATATTCACTTTTGATATTTTGGTATTGTCCCTTACAATATTATTGTTGTCCACATGGAATATCACACACACACTCACACACACAAAAGTTTTAATCAAGAATAAGACAAGATTTTGTAGTTTCCCCACAACATTCCAGACATAAGCCCCCATCCAGCAGCTAACTTCCCTGGAAAACAGATTGTCAGTTCAGCAGTTGAGTGTCTCCCTCCCCCACAGCAGGGGGTAAGTAGATGCTAGCACTTGCTTCTTCCTCCTGATTCTCCTTAAGGGGTCAGTCACCTAAAATATTTCACTTGAAAGCATATCCAATTCCTTCTCAGCTTTCAAAACAGTGAAAATTATTATGTAATTTTTGAATAATTTTAGCATGTGAAACATCTTGAGAAGACTTCTGGGTCTTTCATGTTTGTTATCAGATTTTCTGAAAGATTGATCAAGGTCAAAAGTGAATTTTCATAAGAATTTAGTTATAGAGTTTGGAGTATCTTACAAGCTAACACAGAACTCCATCAATCCACAATTAAAATCTCTTTAAAGTGAAAATCACAAATGCTAAGATAGCATGAAGAAGGGCACTAATATACAGATGAGGAGCAAGAAAGAGATACACATCATCTTTGTATTTTGTGTGAAGGAAATTGAATGAGACTATCTTAGTTTCTCAGACACTTGAAGGAAATTTCATCTAAGTTCCCAATAACATTTTTTCTTCTGCTTCTTATTAGGGAAAACAAACAAAGTACAATATAGTCTTAAAAATCAATACCAAAAAAAAAAAAAAAGGAAAAAAAGAAAAATATTTTATATTTATAAAACAGTTAAAATACAGTATACATCATGACATTCCTGTTTGTAGGATAAGAAATATCTGTGCTTGTTGGCTAATATATGTAGGTTTCTCTGAAAGTAATGCCTCATTTATTTTCACTGAAACTATAACAGATACAAAGAACACAGTAACACTAATTGGTAGAGCATCTTCTCAGCTACAAAACATCATTTTTCAACATAGTCACCACCATTAACTGTGCATTTTCACGAGCAGTGAACTCTTGTCTGCATGCCATGCTCAAAAAAACTGTGCCAATTGAGATGACCCACTGTTGCTGCCACCACTGCTGAAATACACCACCCATTGCCTCTCTCTGTTCACAACCACTGCTTGGTTTCCGTAAATCACCAAGTGTCAATGAATATCAGTGGGTGCAATCTTTTCCTCATGGAGGTATTCATTTATACCTTCACTTCATATGCACTTCCATGTGAGGCACCACTTTGTCAGACTGCTCCTTTGATGTTGTGCATCAGCAAAATATAATGGAATATATACAAGATTATCTAGTCCAACTGTCCTCCCAACACCATTGCTACCACAAGCCACTAAACAATATCTTGTAGCTCCTCATCCAGACACCTCTTGAACTGTGCTGGGGATGGCTGCCTCCCTTGGCAGGTCATTCCAGTGCCTGACCCCTCTCTGAGAGAAAAAGTTCTTCCTTATGTCTAATCTAAACCTCCTCTGGTACAACTTGTGTTCATTTCCTCAGGTTCTGTTTGTTGCTTGGGAGAAGAGGCCAAACCCCTTCTCATGACAACCTCCCTCTAGGAATTTATAGAGTGCCATGAGGTCTCCCCTGAGCCTCCTCTTCTCCAGACTAAACAATCTCAGCTCCCTCATCCACTCCTCATAAGACTTGTACTCCAGATCCTTCACCAGTTTTGTTGTCCTTCTCTGGACACGTTCCAGGGCTTCAATGTCTTTCTTGTAATGAGGGGCCCAAAACTGAACACAGTATTCAAGGTGCGGCTTCATCAGTGCTGAGTACAGTGAATTCAACCATATTACCAACATCTGTCTCTGACACTGTGGGCCAACATACTAAAACAGGAGGCATAACTTCATACTGTAAAAGGGAAATAAAATCAAAGTAATCAAGCACCTCTTCTGTTTTCATTCTTTTGAAAAATATTACCTTCAGGCTAAGAAACTCTTTGTCCTTTAATTGACTGCAGTAATTGGCAAAATTTTAACTTTCCAGAAGATGAATACTGGTAGTTACTGAGGTTTGATTGTGGTGCTTTCCCACAATTTGGCAGCTGACTCGAAATAGTTCTTGGCTAGACTCCCAGACATTAATATATGTTATGGACCAAAGATATTGAAATCTCTCCACATATTCACACAGTATGCTTGACTTCTGTGTATTTTTAAACAGCTCATTTCATATCTACGTTGCATAAACACTGAAATCAATCCAGATATGGCTTCTTCTAGCATTGGTAAGGTCTGTTATTGACAGCTTCTGATCTATGTGTGTCTTTTCACTCTAATACATTCAGTTTCACTGGGAAGGAATTCTTATTGATAACTCTGTTACGGAAGTCCTGAAAATTCATTGTTGCAAGGGATTATTCTCCTTAGATCTAGAGATAAATTCTGGAACTCTGCCTCAAGAAAAAGCCAAACTCTGTTTTCAGACATTGAATCCTTTTAAGATTCTCTTTGGGCAAGCAGTCACAATCAACGTACAGACTATAATACTGTTTCTCACAGAAATTAATATGCTAAAATTTATGAGGAAGCAGAACACGCCCTTATTTCTGCTATCTGAAGATATCATCCTTCAAGGAAATATCAGCCAAGTAAGTTGTGAATTTGTAGAGTATATGCAGAGGCACCTAATTTATGCATAGAGAATATCTCTTCATCTTGTATTAAATCTTCTTCCTTAGAGACTCCTCTTTATTTTTACTTCTTTTAATCTTTGCCTAGAAATTATTCCCATTGTGACATCAGAAACAAGCACACCATATATCCAAAATTTAACCTGCTTTTTTTTTTTTTTTTAACTTTTTGTGCACATGTGGATGTGCATGTGTCTTTGTTTATGTGCACTATTTCCTTTTCCAGCTATAACAAAATAATCAAGTGCAATGTAACCATTTAAATGTGACTTTGTTTTAGTAGCCTTGACGGAATCAAACTCTGATGAGAAATAACTACTCTTAAGAATTAACTGAATATTTTTTAATCTATTAAATAAAATAATTAAATAATTCAAAATAATTATAACTCCATTTAGACTAGTTTTTTGTTGTTGTTGTTGTTTGTTTGTTTGTTTTGTTTTCTTCATCCAGTTCATCTTTATTGATCCTTTTTCACACTGGATGAATTCATTTATGTGAATGATGATGTAAAAATGATGAACTAGAACAGCAAATGAGGTTTTAGACATTAAATAATATTTGGGATTGCTGTTAACCTGATGTCACTACAACTATCAATAAACATCATTAAAAAAAAAAAAAGTAGATAATTTTTCACTAGATGGATAGTTTGTCTTTTTATCTTTTTTGTGTGCCTTAAATGACACATAAAATCAGTTTCAAAAGATATAAATATTGAAGTTGTAATAAATCTTGAAGTTCTCAGTAAGAATGTAAATTAATTTTGTTTTTAAGGAAAATTTGTAAAGAAAATGCCACAAAATTCTTGTGAAGAGAAATATCTGATTCTGCTTATCTGTAAAGAATGAATGCATGGAAGACGTGTAAATAAAATTTACATATCTTTGAGATAAAAAAAAAAATAGAAGCACATAGGTATATTCATTTAAGATAAATATTTATTCAAAATTCAAAATTATAACTTTGTTCAACTATTTTCTATAATTTACGTTTTCTGACACTGAGCTAGAAAAGTTACACTGAGCTAGAAAAGTTCCTGACTTAATTCCGTCATTCATAGGGTATGAATTGTTGCTGGCAATAGAGGACACTAGACAAAATTTTGTATTAAGAATTTAAAGTGACAGCAGGAAGATAGCTAGTATCAGGAAGTTAGATATGCCAAGTCAGTTTTCCTCTCTGTACTGTGAAATTATCCAGCTTCTTTGAATTAAACATTGATGCACACTGTGTGTTTGACTATCATGAATAAGCAGAAGGCATTGATTAAATTTCTGTCAGCTAATCTGCATTTAAAAAAAAATGTTTTATTCTTCTCCTACGAGCGTCAATACTTCCCGCTTCCTTACTGATTTTTTTCTTCACTTCTCTCCAAAAGTGACTGTGATTTCTTTTCATATAATTGTGATAACAGCACATTTCATTTTGCAGATAAATAAGAAAGAAGACTTGAAAGAGGAAGCAAAAAACTAGGGATGCTGCAGTGGATCTTTAGTCCCAGAAATCCAGGAGCTCTCATCTCAAAATGAGTATGAATAGTTAGTATAGCTCGGTATACAAATGCATTTTACATAGTAAAAGCTGGAATAGTTGTCTCGCTCCAAGCTCTAGGAGGGAGAGGAGGTTCTTTTTTTTTTATATCTGTATACCTGTCATGAGATTAAGAAACAACGGTTCAAATATTGGTCCAACTAGTTTATTACAGATCTTAATCAGGGAGATTGGGAACGGGAGGACGGACACTATTATGAATTAGGGTAATGGGGAAGGTAAGGAGGGCAATAGGATAGGAAAGAAGAAGCAAGAAGTCTTTAAAGGAAGCAAGAAGGAGATAGTCATCATCGTGAATCCAGCATGGTTCATAGTTCAGTCACTGATCTTCAGTAGTGCTGGGTCATCGGGCATTGTTTTTCTGTTGACAACGACGGTGACCATGGTGATTGATGACTACCTTTCAATGGTAGTACAAACTTATTTTTAAGTCCAAAGTGGTTGAGTCAGTTCTTTTTTGGAGTGACAGCTCAAATCCAAAGTGGTTGAGTCAGGTCTCTTTGGGATGGTATCTTCTGGTTCTGGGATCTCAGCAGAAATTCCTTTGTTCCTATCTTCCAGGCCTTATCAGCAGATAACAGGGAGCAGGGAGGAGCCAACTTGTATATTGCCTTCACAGGATACAATGGTATCATCCCCCAGACTCCCATAGCAAGCTGAAGATATTTGATCACAGGCTAGTCCTGAGCACTATCTTCCGAAGGCAAACAACTAAAATTGTCCACACAGTGATGTTGATTGCCACACAATAACACCCATCACTCATCTCCTAAACAAATCAGTCTTATCACAAGAAATACCTCAGGAAGCAAGCTTTGAGCCAAAAAAAAACAAAACCAAAACCAAACCAAACCAAAAACAAACAAACAAACAAACAAACACGAAGAAGGATTTATACAGTAGTTCATACTAATATTCCAAACCTTTGATTGGTTAAAAATATTTGAAGATGTAATATCTATGGCAGATGAAGCTGAAGTGACAAGCAGGCTTTTATTGTAATACTGTAATAAAAGATAGGAAGACATTTTTTCTATTTTAACTTCCTTTATGCTGTGTTACAGCTAAAATTAAGATCTATTGGTTGAGCTTCCTGCACCATTTTTTTTAATTTAATATATAAAATAAATCAAGCAAATCCAATAAAGTAATAAAAATACAATAAAATAAATAAAAATAAAATAACCAGCTTGGCTTCACCAAGGGCAAGTCCTGGTTGACCAACCTAGTGACCTATGCCAGATAAGAGTATTCACAAGGGAAGAGTCACAGATGTCATCTATCTGGACTTCAGTAAAGCCTTTGACATTGTCCCCCATGACATCTTGCTCTCCAAGTGAAAATATATGGATTTTTGGGGTGGACTGTAGAATGGATGAGGAACTAGTTGTGAGATCATTCCCAGAGGGTGGTAGTCAATTATTGGATGGGGATCAGTGGCAAATGGTGACTGTACTGGGACTGGTGCTCTCTAGTATCTTCATCAGTGACACTGAGAATGAGATTAAATGGATTCTCAGAGAGTTTGTGATGAAAGCCATGTAGTGCAGTTAACATGCCTGAGAAATGGGATGACATCCAGAGAGACCTAGACAGACTTCAGCAGTGGGCCTAGGTTAACACAAAATTCAACAAAGCCTCATTCAAGGTCTTGAACCTGGGTGTTGGAAACTCTGAGGGATGAAATGTTTGAACACAGCCTTGCTGAAAAGATCATAGGGTACTGGTGAATGGGAAGATGGACGTGAACCCACAGTGTGCCCCTGCAACCCAGAAAGTTAACCATATCCTGGGCTGCATCAAAAGATATGTGATCAGAGGATGGAGGGAGGTGATCCTGTACCTATATTATACACAGGTGAGATTTCACCTGGAATTCTGTGTCCAGATGTGGGTCCTCAACACAGGAAAGTCATGGGCCTGTTGGATTGCAACCAGAAGAGGGCTGTAAAAATAATCCAAGGGATGAAACACCTCTCCTGTGAGGACTAGCTGAAAGAGCTGAGACTGTTCTGCCTGTAGAAGAGGAAGTTCTGGGGAGACTTGATAGTGGTTTTTTGGTGACTGAAAAGGGGCAATAAGAAAGAAAAGAACAGACTCTTTAGCAGAGTCTGTTTTGATAGGATAAGGGGAAATGGTTACAAGTTAAAAGGGGGCAGATTTTGAGATTTGTTACAAAAAGCATTGGAACAGGTCACCCAGGCACGAGGTAGACTAGTTTAAATATCCCTGATCATTGCAGGGTAGTTGGACTAGATGATCTTTAGGGGTCCCTTCCAATGCATAAGGTTCAGTGAGTTGATGAAAATAGAATAAAATAGGATAAAATAGAATAAAACAAAGCAGGTAAAGAATTGGTTTAGATAAAAGCCCTCCTTGTAAAGTATGAGGAGTGAAAAGAGAATTTGTTATAAATCACGACAGGCCAAGATGCCTTCGACTGGGATTTTTGCAGACTTTTCTTTCAAGGAATTTATATTTAAAACTCAACTGTATCTGAGTCAAGGCCTACTGCCATTTTCTCTCTGACCAAATGTCATGAAGAAAAGCAGAGCTGCTTCTAGAGTATATATGTGACTGTTCTTTTTTTGATTCTCATCAATCTGTGGCTAAAGCATGTGCTAGGAGAAATTTATGTAAGCAAAAGATGTTTCAAATATCATGTGTAACTATTCAAACATGTAGGCAAATAGTAATTCTGAAAATAATGGTTTCATTCTGGACCTAGATTTTTTTTTTTTTTTTTTGTCCTCTGTATTTCTCTTCTTCATATTCTTCTCGTGCATGAACAAAATTATTTTTATTTTTTCTTTCTTTTTTGATCGTGTAGAAGAGGTATGCTGCATAGCTACACCAATATGGTTAGTTTTAGAAATTTTTTCCTGTACAGATTGATATTGTAGTAAACATCAAACGAGGTTCTCAGCAAAAGCAGTTTTAAAATATGGATAATAGGAATCTGAAAATTTATGAACTGTCAAAAAGTATTTATATATAATTCAAATTTGTGGTTGTAAGTTTAATAAATATTTATTTTCAGCAAATTTAGTATGCTTATAGACACCTATATTTTGAAATCATTTGGTTTTGCTGAAAGTTATCTTTACATACTTTAGTTTAAATTATATAACAAATTCATTTATAATGCTTGATAAGCTTCCTTATCTGTGGAAAAGACACTGGTTTTGGACCAGATGATTATATGCCAGGGTTTTAGAAAAGTATATAAGTCTGAACTTCTCTGTAGTTCAACCAAATCAGTGCAAGTCAAATAGCACTGAAGATTAAGTTCTATGCTCCTGAAAATTAATGAGGAAAAATATGTACTTTAGTTCCTAAAATATTGTGAATGAAAAATAAATAAACAAATAACAAATATTTAACAAAGTTTATTAAAATTGATTTTTTTTTTAGCTTCAAAAGCAAATATTTATAGAATTTTTTAGTTACTTGCATGCTTTAAAAAGTGCTAGTGTAAGCATGAAAACTGAATTAATAATTTGCAGAACAAGTATTTCTGACAGGATTGAATATCCTATGGGATAACTGAGTTTAAAGATTAAAAGAATATCAATAATAACTTATTTTAATGTATCCTCAAATGATTTAATAAAGAACTTTCCTTTTTCTTGAAATTAAGTTATTTGAAATATTTACTGCCTAGTTTAGAAAGATAGGAAAACACCATCCAATGCAGTAGTATTGTTTTCTTCTCTTGAACATATTAATTAGGAAGTAAAGCAACACTTTGCAAGCAATATATTCTTTCAGAAAATAAGTACACAAAGATCTAATGAATTCGTCACAGGAACATTTTGTACTAGCTCTCTCATAAGAAGTGATTACAGTTTCTGTTGTTCTATTTTCTATTTCAATTATTGTTGACTTAAGCCATCATTCATAAAAAGGAAAAAAAGAATCAAACAACATCCCTGTTCAAAACAGAACAGAAAACAACTTTGCAAAGCAAACAAAAATCCATCCGAGCAAACAAACTACTGATGTAGTTAAAAGCATTAAGCTTGTAACAATCTGAGATTCAGTGATCTGAGTTTTAGTCTTAGCAACTTTCTGCAATTCTAATTAAAGCCCCCTAAAAATGTTATGAAAATATCTACCAAAACACCACAAAGAAATCTGTTCCTTCTTATATACTTAAAATTAAGTTACGTGCTTCTCAAAGAAGCCTAGTAACTTAGCTGCTATTAACAGAAATAAAGAGAGAAACTGATGGGATAAAATATTTTTTTATGGTATAAGGCGGTCTCTTGCTCAGAGA
Source organism: Meleagris gallopavo (assembly GCF_905368555.1). NCBI lineage: Eukaryota > Metazoa > Chordata > Aves > Galliformes > Phasianidae > Meleagris > Meleagris gallopavo. The sequence goes on along the minus strand of NC_139435.1, from coordinate 29,864,475 downwards.
AACACTATTTGATGTGAATAAGTTACTAATACAAATGCAAAGTGATCTAACGTGTCCTAAAAACAACTGCAAAGTACATTTTCAAAGTGTATATTCATACATAGTTTATGCTAGTAATACCAAGTTCTGCTCACCATACCAAAGAATATATTTTCATAGTTCCAGTGTGATGTAAAAAGTTATGAAAAAAATTTAGCTCACTATGAAGTTATTCAAAGATTTTAGTTTTAAACTGAAAATTATCATGAAGTATGTTGAAATTTATAAACAACAAACTTGAATTTCATAATCAACTACCAAACAGATGACTGCCTTTTCTTTTACAGTTTTGAAAGACAGGAGAGGGGAGGAAGAAATAAAAATAAAAAATAAAAAATAAAAATAAAAATAAAAATAAAACCTGACTAGTTTTTTAGGTGTATGGTAAATTCCTTAAATGATCAACTGTAATTCTTGAATGGAATATGAATCCAACCTCTGAATTTTGCTAATAATGAAAGCTTATGTCTGTAATCTGATTCTGCCTAAAGTGACTTGTCCATGAATGCTTTTCTTAATTAAAAACATGCGTTTATGCCTTTTACTTTAATTTTAAAATTATCAATGCCAGAAAAACTTCTGCAATATTCAACTTTTAGATTCAACTTTGCTATATATAACTGATCAGAACAGAAAAAGTAGTGTTCAAAAGAGACACAAATTTACACCAAAAAGACAAAAAGAAACCAAGACCCCTCAATAACAACTTCCTGCTAGATTTCTGGTCTGATTTTCTGAACACGGAAACGCAAATGTATAAATGTGTGTTATAACTTTTAGTTGCTGTTGAAATCGGCACCATAGATCTATAAATGTTCTGTAAACATAGGCATCTTCAAAGCTTTCAAAAGTTGCAATACAGTTACACGGCTAATGATCTATCTTTTGTATATATACATATTTTTCATGAATAATACCTGAAGGGATGCTTTTGAAAATTGAAAATGCTCACTTTTCTATCTGCTTCCATTTCATTTATTTTAATAGATGAATATTATGCAATAAAATCATAGGTAAAGTTTCTTAGATTATTTTTAAATACATTATCTACTCTTTCATGTAATCACCTGATATCTTTAAGAAAAAAAAAAAGGTTGTATAAGGTAAAGTCACTAGATATTCTGATTGCTCTGGAAATAATGAACTTACATAACATTTAAAGCCAATTTATGAACAAATTATTTAAATATTAAAGACAAGATTATACATAAAAATAAGAAAAATATAAAGCAGTTTCATGCAGTTTCTGGACTTAAACTTAGGGGAATATTGCAACAAAAAAAGCTGACCTACTTTTCAACATGATCTGAATTTTAGCTAACAACTGCCTATTGACTAATAGTTGCAAAGGGTATGTATTATGGGTAAGGAGGCACAACATTTTGAAAAGTCTATCTTAAGATAACTATACATTCCAATAATGTTATTTTCCATTTGATATTTGAAGATTTTTACTAAAAAAATTCATCTATGATTTTGCATATGGAATTATAAAAATATGTCAGAATAAATATCAAATTACAAACACCATACAAATATTTTCAGAATACCTTCTTATTCTCTTTTTTTTTAGGTCTGTTGACTACTAGTTTATCAGTAATCAAATTCACTTTTAAAGGGTTGGAAGGAAATGAATTTATTTTGAAATACTGCACCTGTACTGAAAGATAGATAATTTTGTATAAAACAAAAAAAGAGAGAGATGAAATGTTGTCAATTCTTATCAGGAATAAGAAAGTGAAGTAGAATGGAAAAGACACAGAGACATCATCATTTTGGAAATAAAGGAGAATAGGACTCAGTAATTCAGTACGAGTGTCTTTCCTGTCATCTTAATAATTATGTAATTACACTTATGTCACATAACATATTTTTTTTGTCTGCTGGAGGCAGAGATTCACCAACATTCTTCTCTAGACAATCTGAAATGTTGTCTTCCTTTCTTGCATATATGTATTCTTGGTTTTGAATGCAGCAGTAAAAAAAAAAAAAAAAAAAAAAAAGCATACAAGAAAGCAAGAGCCTCTCTCCTTTCTCAGAAAACTAAACTGATTAAATAAAAACTGAAAATTGCATACTTCATTGCATACATTGACCAGAAAAAAATATATGTCCTTATGGAATCCTGAAATTAAAGATCAGGTACCTTCTATAAAAGCAGAGCAGTATATTTCTGAAATTACATTACTGGAGTTCTGGAAATATCTCATTCAAAAATGAAACACATTCATGCATTTCATAGCTACTCATATTTCTATTGAAAATCTGCAGTGTAATTTTCTTATTTGTTCTGGGGTGGCTTGTTAGGGTGGAATTGTTTTAAGTTTATCGTACCTCTCATATTGCCCAATATTGTTCTTGCTGACACTTTTCTTTGGGGGGGGGGGGGGGGCGAGGAGGGGGGACAGAATGATAAACAGCTGAGAGGAATGGATAACACACCAGAAAACTATGCTGTCTTTCAACAAGACCTGGACAGGCTGGACAGTTTGGCAGAGAGGAACCTGAGGAACCTGATGACATTGAACATTAGCAAGTGTAGGGTCTTGCATCTGAGGAGGAATAACCACATACATCTGTGCAGTTTAGGGCTGACCTCATGGAAGGGATCTCTGCAGGGAAGAACTTGGGTGTCTCGGTGGACATGAGCCAGCAGTTTGTTCACATGGCGAAGAAGGCTGATGGTATTCTGGGATGCATTAAGAAGAGCATGACTAGCTGTTCATTCAATGTGATCCTCCCCCTCTACTCTGCACTGGTGAGGCCACAGTTAGAACACTGGATCTGATTCTGGTCTCCTCTGTTCCCTCAGAAAGAGAACTTCTGGAGGTAGCCCAGCAGATGGTGACAAAGATTATTAAGGGAGCATCTTCCTTATGAGAAAAGACTGAAACATCTGGTACTGTTCAGCCTGGAGAAGACTGAGAAGGGACGTTATCAGTGCTTATAAATATCTAATGTGTGGGTGTCAAATGAAGGGGTCAGGCTCTTTTCAGTGATGTGCAGCGACAGAACAAGGAGCAATGGATACAAACTGGAAATAGTAAATTCTGTACAAACATGAGGGATAACTTACTTCCTTTCAAGTTTACAGAGCATTAGGGCAGGCTGCCCAGAGAGGTTTTGGGACTCCTTCTCTGGAGTTATTCAAAGTCCAAATGAACACTTCCCTGTGCAACCTGCTTTAGGAAACTTTTTTTTAGCAGGAGTTTTAGACCAGATGATATCCAGAGTCTCTGTCCAAACCTTACAAGTCTGAGATTCAGAGACCAGAATCACAGAATTGTTAAAATAAGAAGGCACTTCTGCAGTCATCTAATCTAGCCCGACTCTTCCAAGAAGACCAATTAGAGCATGTTGCCCTTAACCATGTCCAGACAGGTTTTGAAAGTCTCCAGGAAGGGAGACTTCATCGCCTTTCTGGGTAGCCTTTGTTGGTGCTTCCTTTGAAGGCACAGTAAAAAAAGTTTTTCCTAAATTTCAAATGAAATATCGTGTGTTCTTGTTTGTCCCCATTGCCTTTTGTACTAGTACTTGACACCACTGAAAATAGCATGGCTCCATCCTCTTTACAGTCTTCCTTCAGATATTTATACACCTTGGTATGATCTCCCTGCATCTTCTCCAGACTGAACAGTTCCAGTTCTCTCAGTCTCTTCTCATAGGAGATATGCTCCAGTCCCTTCATCATCTTGGTAGTCTTCTTCTGTACTCTTTCAAGTATATCTTGTATGTATCTCTCATACTCAGGGGCCCAGAACTGGACACAGTACACTTAATGCAGTGTCACCAATGCTGAATAGGGAAAGATTATCACTTTTCACCTGCTGATGACAGTTTGCCTAAAGCACCCAAAAATACTGTTAGCTTTCTTAAAAACGCCATTAGCCTTTCTTAAGAAGTGCATTAAAACTTAAGACTTAAGAATTCTAATATTCTGAGACCTCTTTCTTCTGCTGTCTCTTTTTGATTTTTTTTTTTTTTTAATTCCTGTAAATTTACTCTAAACATTATGGGTGTGGTTCTCCTGTTATGAGTACCCAGATTAGTATTTTACTATTTTCTACAAAGTGAAACATTTCATCCACATAGAAGAGGTAGTCCAAAGAAATAGATCAAGGAGTGCTATTTTTAATAATGAATTATACTAAACAAAAATACAAAACTAAGCAAAACTCAACAAAAAAATGACTAATCTGTTAAAATATTTTCTATTGGTTTTGAGACGCAATCTACACAGAGAAGAACAGAACACAGCAGCTGAATTCATTGTGTAAATCCTAATCTAGCAAGTACTGTCATGTGAAAGACCAGATGGTGCACTTTTATAACTTCTTTCACTGAATAGGTGGTTTACTTTCATTTAACATAATTAAATATCATCTACAATTCTGTATAAGGTTCCATTTGAAATATGTCTCTACCATTTATTGGACTTTTTAATTTACTTACTGCTTGTGATGATTCTTTTCAAGGCTATATGTAAGCAATTTCTAAAATACATTCAGTCATTTTTCAAGTAATTTGCAAAAAAAGGTATATTTTATTGTTCTGATTAGTATCCACTTTAGAGAAACAGATAATTGGCTGTAGAGGCTTCATAATGAGTTTTAATTCAGCAAGAAATATCATTCAATTGAACAGTATTTTTATCAATATAATTAAAATTTTATTTGTACAGAAAAACAACAATGAATTTTATAAGAAAAAAAAAACACGTAGATGAGATAACTTTAAGGGTTACATGTATCATATCTAAACTATCTTTTTATATTGCTATTATTTGTACAGAGAGAAGTCACTGTTTTAGATAGCATGTCTACTCCAAGGACAATGTCAGTAGGCTGCACAGTGGTATTTAGGATATTCAAGTACTTACATATATCTAGAGGATTCATATTTAACCACAAAACCTCTCAAAAAAGTAACTGAATAAGCATTATCATTTGCATAGAAAATGAAGAGCAGTAAATCAATTTTCTGTAACTGGGGACTTACAGTGAAGAAAACATGGTTAACAGTTGAAAACTGACAAAAACAAAAACAAAAACATTCATAATGTTTCTGAATTCTTTATGCTTAAATCCACACCCAGGCAAAATAACTATTTCTGAGGTGTTCAGTGTTTTAAGTTACAACTTTCTATTAATACTAAAAGTAAGATACCCATTCCCCTAAAGTTCTGTGTATTCTTTATTTCTGCTATTATCATTATTATTATTGGTAGTAATAGTAGTAATAGCAGTAATAGTAGTACTATTTTCTTTTTTTATCTAAGATACAAAAAAAAAAACAAACAAAAAAAACAACAAAAAAAAAACCCAAACCAAAACAACAAAAAAAAAACAACGAAGTTTTAGACTCTGGCATAGATATCAACAGTAGTAGCTAGCCTTGATAAATTAAGAATGTCTTCACTGCTTTATATCTCAACCAACTCCCATACTTCTGGAACAGAAGTTAATGTTTTGAATTCTTAACTGCTTTGTAGAAGTGGCCTGTTGGAAAACTGACTGTTAAGATTGTTTCACAGTAATTTTCCAAAGTTCCTTTGGAATTGAAAGAGAACATGATTTTAAACTTCAGGTGATAAAATTTTGATCTGCTTTCATATCACATACGATTCAAAGTATTTACTATTCAAATCATATAATATAATGAAAAGATCAAATCTGCCTTTCTATCATTGAATATTCTCCACCTACACCAGGGAAAAAAATCCAAGTCCCTCTTGAAGTTATATCTGGCAAAGGAGGTCAAGAACAAGAAGAGAAGTTTAAGTACATCAATAATGAAAGAAAGAACAGGAAAAATGTGGGCCCTCTGCCAAGTGAGGTGGGTGCCCTAGAAACAGGGGCTGCTGAAAAGCTGGAAATGCTGAACACTTTCTTTGCTTCATTTTTAATTTTAAGATTGCCTCTAGGAAAATCCCAGACCCTGGATGTAAGAGAGAGTCTGGAGAAAGGAAGATTTCCCTTTCTTTAAAGAGGCTCAGAGATTGTCTAGGCAAAATCAACACATGCAAATCCATAGGTTCTGATGGTATGTACCCATGAGAGCTGGCAGATCTGGCAGAAATGATTGTCAAATTTCTCCATCATCTTTGAAAGGACTTAGAGAATGGGAGAGGTGCCTGATGACTGGAGCACAGACAGGATCATTCTAATTTTCAAAGAGGGGCAAGAAAGAAGATCTGGGCAACTGTGGGCCAACCAGTTGCACCTCCACCCCTGGGACGATGGTGGAGCAAGCTGATCTCTAAATGGCCTCAAAGATAGAAGGTGATCATGAGCAGTCATCATGGATTTATTAAGGGGAAATCATGCTCAAGCAACCTGGGAGCATTTTATACTATAATTGCTGACTGAGTAGATAAGGAGAGAGTAGTGGATGTTGTGTATCTTGACTTCAGCAGAGCATCTGACAGTGTGCTCTACATCATCCATGTAAGAAGCTTGGGAAATATTGGATATGTGAGCAGACAGTGAGGTGAGTTGAGAGCTGACTGACTGGCAGAGTTCAGAGTGTTGTGATCAGTGGCACAGTGTCTAGCAGGAGACCTGCAACTAGATGGTGTTCCCCAGGAGTTGATACTGGTCCCCATCTTGTTCAGTATCGTTATCAATGACATGAATGAAGGGATAGAGTCCACTCTGGTGAGGTGCCAATTGGAATACTGTATCCAGCTCTGGGATCTTAAGTTCAAGAAGATAGGAAAGTCCGGAGAAAGACCAGCAGAGGCAGCAAAGATTATTTGGGACCTGTAGCAGCACCCTTATGAGAAAAAGTTGGGAGACATGGATCTGTTTAGCCTGAAAAAGTGAAGAAGGGATATGATCACCATGTATACAGACTTAAAGTTCAAGCTTGGGTACAAGCTTGAGCACAGAAAATTCCATCTGAACAGGAGGAAGAGTTTTCTTACTGTAAAGGTGACACAGCAACGGAACAGACTGCCCAGAGGGATTGTGGATCTCCTTCTCTGGAGATATTCAAAACCTGCCTCGATACTTTCCTGTGCAACTTACTGTAGGGAACCTTCTTTAGCAGGAAGCTTGTACTAGATGGTCACTAGAGGATCCTTCCAACCTCTACAGTTTGGTGATTCTCGGATTCTGTAAACCATGTATTTTCATAACTTTAAGTGATTTAATTCCAAAGGAAGAAAAAAAAAAAAAAAAGATTTTGTTTTTTTCAATTTTCATCATAAAAAAATTAGAACTATAATTTATGCAGAGGTAAAACTCATCTGCTTTTACTTCTCATTCTTATAAGGGTACTTTTTTTTTTTCTCTCTTTTTTTTTTTTTCACATTCAATAGGCAAAATATTTAATTACTCATTGTTCAAATAAGGATCAATATTCCTAAAAAACAGATTAAACTTTTATGAATATGAGAATTAACAGTTCTATATTTGTGACTCAGAAATTACATTTACTAACCTTCAAAAATGAGGTTTTAGAGGCCCTATTAATGTGATTTGGAAAATGTAGACTTTTATCTGTAACATGGCTGAAGGTTTTTGTTGTTGTTGTTGTTTTGTTTGTTTGTTTTGTCACTTGCTCCTTGTTCTCAGCAAAACAGATTGACCTACAACTTTGCTGAGTTGGTAATTTTTGAACTTAGTTATTCAATTAAGATTATACGTGACTAGTGTGTAGTAGTAACACTCATCTAAAATTTACTTTCTTGTACCACTAGTGGAGAAAAAGATTAAACGTATTTGCATTAAAAAGATTTTGTAGGTAAATCAACGTCAAATTAAGCCATAAACTGTTTTCTTATCTGCTATACATTCCTTAGCATTTATTTTCATGTTGTTTAAAAATGTAGAATGAAATTTAATTCCTTTTTCTCCTCCCAAAGACAGTAGAGAAACTCTCTTTAGCTACAGAAATATCTGGTCAACAACTAATTGTAGAAGTAGAGAAATTAGTATTAAGAACAGTAAATATAAAGAGAGGTATTTTCAAAATTCCAAAAAGAGGTTGTAATTTTTTTTTTTTTCTGTTGATGTCTCTTGCAAGAAATAAAGGGTTGATGCTCATATAATGAAAATGCTGTTACTGCATATCTGTCAGTTTAATGTTACCCTAGAGCTGCATTGTTGGATTTCATTACCTTTTACAGTAAATAACATTTCTCCTGTAAAACAGTGAAAAATGAATTTCGGTAGAGCAGTTACCCTCCGCTTAGCAATCAGTATATTAAAGAAAGAACCTACAGGGAAGATAAGATTTATTTCATGCATTACTATAGACTTAAGTAATTCATGCATGAAAAAGAAAATGGAACTAAAAGTTAAAAGGTTTACTAAATTGGTTATAGAAATAATATGATTAAAGAAATATAATCTTTGGTATGTGAAGTTAGACCTAATTAGAGTAAAATGTCAGGACTAATTCAAGACAATACTGCTCATAATTCTTTTCTGCATGTAACAAATGTTTTTTGAACTTAGTAGCTCTATGTCTTATGAACTACTTTTATACATGAAAATTTTGGCAATATTTGTTGCCTCATCTGTTTAAAAAAAAAAAAAAATATATATATATATATATATTAATAGATTACCTATACAAGTCATATTTGAAATAGGTCCATAAATTACCACACAGTGTTAATCACCTCAATCTGACATTTTCAGTGAGTAACATTAGCAGTAAACGGGTGACCTTGAATGTACTATCACATATCATGTTATATTGCTTCCAAGACTAGCTAGTGAACATATTCAATTTAGTGATGACTCTTGTTTGAAATCCAGTAAATTCTTACAGGTACATTTCTTTATTATCCTCTTTGCTACAATCTTTACAAATAGAAGTGTTTACTTTTATTGCTGCTGTTAATTGGAAATTTTCTGCTTTTTTCCACTTTACAGTGTTTTCCTGTAATTTCTACATATACTTATGTCAGCGATGAATGAATGAATATGTCTCTCATTTCCCCTTCTCTTGATACTGTTATTCTAAGTAAACTGTAATGATGAGTAGGCACAGGAAACAAACTGATCTTAGATTTTGCTCTTAGATTTATCTCACCTGATATCCATGCAGCAAGAGTTTTGCTGGGTCTCTATTTAAGTTCGCTTGCCAGAAGCTATGACTAAAAGACACTTGAATAGCAAAGTATAACGGTTTTGATAGGCCAAATCAAGCTCAAATAGGCTTGGTTTAGAACTAGACAAATAGAACAAACTCTTAGTGTCAAACCATATATGATGAAGTTCTTGCATTTCCCTCTTTACAGAAGGAAAGTTACTATGGTAGGTCTCTTCAAGGGAGGAGGCTGGCTTAGTTTCTTCCCCTTAGGACATGACTGTCAGTCAGTATATCAGTTCAAAATGCTTCCGATCAGTCTCCCTGTCTGATTCCTGAATACTCAGCCTGGCAATTTCATCTCGCAATCTGACTATCTGCTTAGTAAGTCATTGAGCAGAGCACACTTGGACCCTTAACACACCCTTCCGCCTTCAGGCCCTTGGGGACTTACATTTTCTGGAGTTCTCCACAATGGAAGGTCCAGACAGCCCTTTCAACTCCTCAGAAGGTGTATTTCGATGCACACATTGGCCTGAGGAGGTTGCAGTCCCCCAGTCTGGGTTTTTGCCTCAGCAGAATGGCCATTGAGGGGGGTTGTAGCCATATTTACCACATCAGAAATCTATTAGCAGTGTTCCCAGAAGAGAAGATAGTAGGCTGCCCTTTACCCTCTCTGCATGCCCTGCCTGAGTGAACTCAGTTTCCCTGGTTATCCTGGCTATATCACTACTGAACTTCTCTGAGACACAGAGGAGAATGATAGAGAAACTGCAGCACATTCAGTTTCCTCTGCACCAGAGGATAAGGTGACTGGTGAAGCTGGAATTGTCTCCTGAAAATGTCTTCTGAATGCACATCATAAAGATGATACAGAAGAAAAAGCTAAAGACGGATGGGTAGAAATCTTAACGATTCATTTTTATTTCAGTGAGCTGAATGATAGCCCTTGTTTTGACTTAGAAATATCACATTATGTCTTCTGTTACAGATGAGAAAAAAATAGTTTATTATTTTATATAAAACAGCTTTTCACATTCTAGCACAAATTTTAAATTTATTTTATTTACTTTAGCACCTCCTGCTTATTATTTTGGGCTTTCTTCAAGTACGTTCTTTTGTTTGTGTAACAGTATGAGACCCAAGCCCTTTGTATACTTTTCTTTGCTGTGAATTTACTAAGCATGGCAGTACTAGTATATTTTTTTTATGCTAATAGGACTGTCCAAAAGAAAAAGAAGGGAAAGAACGGAAAGAGAAGGGAAGGAAAGGGAGAGGAAGGGGATAAAAATGAAATCTTTTTGTGCATACACAGATTTTTCCCTTTATTTCATCTTTTTAAAGTCTGCTATAAGACTGGGTTGATCAAAGTAATAAAAACTAAATAGAGAAGATCGTATATACGGAAGGCAGAAAAGTCTGTTGCAGATGATGGTTCTTGCCATTTTAAAAAGGAAATTCTGCCTATGTTGAATTCACTGTGATAAATATGAAAGTTATTCGGTAAGCAGTAAGGCATTACCAATGCACCTTAACCATGTCACCTTTTCTGTTGCTCACAAACCATCAGTGAGAGATTAATCCACATTCTCCATTAGATACAGCTTCTGTAAGAGTCCATGGATGTTTCCTCAAGATAAGGGCAGCTCAATTCACCAGTCTTTAACATGTTCTGGCAGTATATTGAGAGCATTACTTAGAAGCAGTTAGTATATTTGTCCTAGGAATCTCTATGAAGATTTCCTTGGCTTAGTTCCCCCCCAGACATAATCAAGTATCAAAAGCCAAGAATTTTTTGGTCTTGTTCCCATTTATCAGTTGCAGGCTTTTGGCTAAAGTCTCTGACTAGCATGAAGCTTAGGCAGTGTGCTTTCGCACATGTTCTAATCTGGAAGGCAGCCTACACAAATGATGGAAGACTGAGCTACTGAATGTATTCATAGGAAACATGAAAATACAGCATAGCTGTCTTCAAGGACACTGAAATTTAAAGCATGCAGATGAGTATTTTTTAATCTGTACTCTGGATTTTCCTTTCTTATAAAATATTTCAACATGATGACAAGTTGTTTCTGAGAAAACTTTTCCTTGAAAGTTTCATGTTCTGATATTCCATCTTGTTCTGATCTTGCTAAGTTCTTCCGCCATGTTTTGATCGTCTATCTTATTAAAAAATTATTCAGTTTAGCAGTATGATTTCTTTAACCAATAACCTGGATCTTGAAAGGAAATATAGCACATGAAGTTATTTTGCATCAAGCATCTCCATTTCTTTGAAGACTCATTATCTTGGACTCCAAGATAATGAGTTCCTTCATGCTGAAGAATATTTCCATTCACCAGAAAGAATGACTTTGTTACTTCCATGAATACAGACTCTTTCAATAAATTGCTGTGCAATGGAAAATATCCTATTGCCAAAGCTGAAATTTTACAAGCAAAATAATAATAATAATAATAATAATAATCCCATAATCTTTATTTATTTATTTATTTTTCTCAACTTATAAGGCCAAGAAAAATTAGTTTTGTTGCTGTTTTAATCTGAATCCACTGGACAATTTTATTGACTATTTTATTCACTTGTGAACCTCAGAAGAAAAGCAACAAATTAAAAATGTATTCACGTGTGAAACTGATTTATTGTAATAAACAGGCAGTGATTTGAATCTGAAGTACATCATAATTGTAACCAAGAAATTTCTTTTAACATAAGGGTCTCATACCACTCAGTGGGTTTCGACGGAGGTGAATATTTTTCTATCTTCTTAGTCACACCTCCGTAGTCTGCAAGGGATTTCTACCATGATGGAGTCATCCAAGACTCAGAGGAATAATTCACATTAATTTATTGAGAGCTTTCTTAATAACTCATAACAACTACTTGGAAGTAAAATTACCTAGTTGGCTAATTATGAGCGTTACAGGTAAGAAAATTTTAGACAATGGCTACTACAAAGAGTAAAAGAATAAAGGAAGATAAAGAGAAAAGATAGGAAATGGGAAAAGAGAGACAGACAGATAGCAAAGCAAAGTGGTTCACCACTCCTAGATCCAGCAATGTCTTGGTGTTGGATCCTGATCTTAGTAGTGATGGGTCATCGCAGGTGGTGTTGCTCAGTGGAAGATTACTAACAGTGGCAGTACAAACTTATTTATATAAGTCCAAAGTGGTAGAGTCTGCTCTTTCTGGAGTGACAGCTTCTGGCTATGGGATCTCAGCAGGATCTCCTTTCTTTCTATTTTCTAGGCCTGGCAAATTAAAGTCAGCCAATAAGAAGAAGCAGGCAAAAGCTTGTATCCCATCTTCACAGGATACGATGGTATCATCTCCCAGTCTCCCATTACGAAGCTGGAGTTATTTGTCCCCAGGCCAACTCTTCAGTCAATTAACACTCCTGAACACTCCCTTTCAAAGGCAAATAGCTCCAAAGAAATGCTTTCAAATACAAAAATTGTCCACAAAGTGATGTTGGTAGTCTCATGTTGATTTGATTACCAGCCTCAGACAATAAGTAGCAATAACATTTGATATATTATAGTAGCTTTCCATGAAAGTGGAATATTCCAAAAAAAGTAATAAATAATCCTGGTTTCAGTATATAGGAACTGGAAGATTTATTTTGTTTGGTTTTGGTTTTGTTTTCTCTTTTTTCTTAGATAAAAACATCTTGAGATCCAATTAATTCCAAACAAAATGGCACACCCAGGAGAATTAAAATATAAGGTGCATTGTAAGTATGAAATAAAGCATCAAATGAGATCTATAAATGCAAGGAAACTCATATCCAGAAGAAAACTCCTTTACTTTACTATCATATATGTTATTGTACAGAGCCTCAACTCAAAATGGCTAGTGAAATTTGGATCAAAATATTTTCTTTATAGCTCAAAAGAGTACACCTTGATAAAGCTGTTTGTTGTGACTCTCAGTGATAAGAAATGTCAGTGGCACTCCTCAGATATCCAAAAAAGCTGTGGGAAATACAGATAAAATACATGATCCTAACCTGGTCTGTGTTCGTAAAATAATAAATAAATAACACTCACCTCTTCCAGGAATGAAATTAACCAATTAGTAATATCCTTCATATTCATAACCAAGCTTTATAGTGACAAAAATAGATAGATTTCCCTGCAGAGGTTGGCTGACATGTCACTTTGCTGTAATTCATTGAGATAATAATTCATAAATATAACATATAATAACTTTGAACTAATCTTGCCCTCCTGGTTTCTGTTTATTTACATTATGATCCTGTTTAAGAGAGTAATCAGCAAGTAGGATACAAAACCACAAAAACTGTTTTCTAAAATGGGTGTGCTGTATCTATAGATTTCACATACAGCTCTGAAAATGTTCTTAATTAGTGTCTTTTTTGAGAAAGATGTAGAAAAAATATATAATTTTACAGGACTATAGCCACTTATGTTTTGTGAGGAGGAAAAGTATTAGAGATGATATCTAACTCTTTTGTACATTTCTGGACATGCTATCTCACAGAGTCACAGAATGGCTGATATTGGAAAGGATCTCTGTTGGTCATGTGATACAATCTTAGCACCCAAGTAAGGCCACCTAAACCAGCCTGCCTGGGAATATGTACTTCTGTGGATTGAGAGGAATCTTAAAAATCTAGTTCCAATCCTTATTCAAGGAAGGGATGATTTCCATATATCACGTTGCCAAAACTCCATCCAGGCTGACCTTGAACACATCCAAAAAAGGCATCCACAATTCCTCTGGGCATTCTGTTCCGGTGCCTCACCATCCTCTGAGAAAAGAATTTCTTCCTAACATCAAACCTAAATCTCTTATTTCAGTTTAAAGCCATTTCTCCTTGTCCTGTCAGCCTCAAACTATGTAAAAAGTCAGTCTTCCACCTGATTATTATTTCCCTTTCAGTACTGGAAGGCCAGAATGAGGTCTACCTGGAGCCTTCTCTTCTCGAAGCTAAACAAGTCAAATTCCGTCAATCTTTCTTCATAGGAGAGGTGTTCCAGCCCTTTGATATTCTTCATTGCACTTTTCTGGACCTGCTCCAACAGATCCTCATCTTTCTTGTGCTACAGACCCCAGGCCTGATTATCATACTCTAGGTGGGGCCTAACAAGGGCAGATTAGAGAGGGATAGTCATCTCTCTCTCCTGCTGGCCACCCCTCTTTTGTTGCAGCACAGAATAACTTTGGCCTTCCAGGCTGCAAACACACACTGCTGGCTCATGTCATGTTTTCATCCATTAGGACTCCCACGTCTGTCTAAGTAGGGGTTGCTCTCAGTGAATTGTTCTCCCATCTGTATTCATATCTAGGGTTGCCTTGACCCAAGTGCAACATCCTGGCATTGATAAAACTCATTAGGTTTTCACATTTTCAAGACTGTCTAAGTCCATCTGGATGATGTCTCTTCATTATGCTATGTCAAATACATCACTCAGCATCATAGAATCATAGAATCACAGAATCACAGAATCATAGAATCACAAAATAGCTTGGGTTGAAAGGGAATGCAAGGATCATCATGCTCCAAGTTCCCTGCCACACGTAGAGCTGCCAAATTCCAGATATGGTACTAGACCAGATTGGCAGATCCCCATCCATAGAATCACAGAATCATAGACTTGCTCAGGTTGGAAAAGACCTTCAAGTTCATCAAGTCCAACCACAACCTAACCATACTACCCTAATTCTAAAAACCCACTGCTAAACCATGTCCCTGAGCACCACATCACTAAATGCATTAAATCCCCTAATCAACATTACTGGTAAAGATGTTAAATATGAGTGGCCCCAGTACAAGAGTTCTTGACTTAGACAAGTTTCCTGCCTTCACTTCTTGCATGTGAGGATTGAGAACCCTCATGCCTTAAGAAAAATATCTTTAAACGTCTCTCAACTCGTATTTTCTCCTTTATCTCTGAGCACAATTTCCCAAAGGATTCAAAGCGCTATGGCCCTAAAGAGATGAATGTTTATCCTTCTGTAGTTTAGGGTCATCGTTCTACATTTTATCTTTCCTATACACTTTAAGATTGAGAATTCTACCAGGGCATGGTCACCACAGCCCACATTACCTCCAACTTTGACCTCTCCAGTGAGATCTTCTCTGTTGGTAAGCAACAGAAACATCAGTGCAATTCATTTCATTGACATCCCTGTCATCTATGTAAGGAAGTTATCTTCTATGTGTTCCAGTAGTCACTTGGTATGCTTGTTATTTTTTGAGTTAGAAAGGATCACTAAAGGTCACCGAGTCCAACTCCCCTGCAATGAACAGGGACATCTACAACTAGATCAGGGTGTTCAGAGTCCCATCCAGACTATCTTGAATGTCTGCAGGGTTGGATCATCTACTCCCTCTCAGGGCAGCCTATTCAAGTTCTTCCCTACCCTCATCATAAAATAAATAAGTAAAATAAAATAAAATAAAATAAAATAAAGTAAAAGTTCTTATATCCAATCTAAATCTCTCCTGTTTTTGTTAAAAAACACTTCCCTTTATTGTACCACAGTAGATCTTACTAAAGAAATGTCTGCTTTCTTACAGTGTCC
The DNA here is from genome assembly GCF_905368555.1 of Meleagris gallopavo. NCBI lineage: Eukaryota > Metazoa > Chordata > Aves > Galliformes > Phasianidae > Meleagris > Meleagris gallopavo. The sequence continues at coordinate 29,848,841 of NC_139435.1, read as the reverse complement.
CTTCAGATACTGAAATGTTGCTACAAGGTCTTCCTGGAGCCTCCTCTTTTCCTAGCTGAACAGCCCTGATTCTCTCAGCCTGTACTAATATGGGAGGCATTCCATCTCTTGGATCAGTTTTGTGGCCCTTCTCTGGGCATGCACTGAAAGGTCTACATCTCTCCTGCACTGAGGACTCCAAAGCTGGATGTAGAACTACAGATGAAGCCTCATCAGCACACAATAGAGGGGTGGAGTCATCCTCCCTCAACCTTTTGATGCTTTTTGGGCTGTGAGAGCACACTGCCTGCTCATGTCCAGCTTGCTATCCACCAGTACCCTTTCGGGCAGCACTGTGCTCAATTGTGTTGATATTGGGATTTGTCAACACCCAGGTGCAAGACCTTGAACATGGCTTTGTTGAACCTCATGATGTTCGCCTGGGCCTCTGGTTGAGCTGTCTATGTCTCTCTGGACACCTGAGAGGCTCCACTCATCACTGATATCCAAACCATTGACCACTCTTCTTTGGGATTATCTTGAAAGCAGTTCTTCATTCATTAGACATTCCACCCATTAAATGCATGTCTTTCCAATCTGGAGAGAAGGATTTTGTGGAGGACATGCCCATGCCAAAGGCCTGAAGTCCAGATGGATGGTGTGTTTGTCTCTTCCTTTGTCTACTGACACAGATACACCATCATCCAAAGCCACTGGTTTCGTCAGGCAGAGCTTGCCTTCGATCACCATGGCAACAATGCTGGTTGTCCCGTATTACCTCCCACTAGCCCATGTAACTTAACATAGCTTCCAGGAAGATCTTTCCTAAGATCATCCCTAGCGCAGAGGTCAGGCTGACAATTTGGTAGTTCCCTGGTTTGTTCTTTCTGCTCTACTAAAAATGGTTGTGACACTGCCTTTTTTCCAGTCACTGGACTGCCATGACTTTTCAGTTGTCATTGAGAGTGGCTTGGTGACTATATTAACCAATTCCCTCAGGACTCTGAGATACTGACTTATGGATGTTCAGGTTCTTCAGATGGTTGTGAACCTAATATTTGCTTACAGGAGGAGGGACAATACTCCTCTAGTCTCCACCTTTTGACTCACCCAGTTGAGGTATGTGTGAAGAACAATTGCAAATGAAGACTGAGGCTAACAGTTGTACAATTGTTGATTACCTCAGTCTTCACCTTGTCCATTGTTACCAGCCCACCTGTGGTTTTCTCAAAGGGATGAAGATCTTCATAGATTTTCATTTTATGGTAAATGTACCTGTAGAAGCTTTTCCTATTCTTCTTTGCACCTCTTGCCAATTCCAGTTAGGTCCTGACCTTCCTGACCTCATCACTACACAGCCTAGCAGCATCCCTATACTCCTCCCAGGCTACCTCTACAAGCTTCCACAACAAATGTATTTTCTTCTTGCTCTCCAGTTTGAGTACAAGATCCCAGTTCAGACATGATAAATTTTGCCTTTCTTTCATGACCTTCTACCCCTGGAGATGGAGAACTCTTGCGCCCTAAGAAAAGCTTCCTTAAAGAACTGACAGCTCTGTTTTACTTCCTTGTTCTTGAGGACAATTTCTCAGGGAGTTTTGTTTACTCACTTCCTGAAGTGAAGTTGATCGCCTCACCACCATCTCCTTTCAGGTAGTTGTAGAAAGCTATATTGTCTCCTCTGACCCTACTCTTCTCCAGAACAAACAATCCCAGTTCCTTCAGCCACTCCTCATTAGATGTGCTCCAGATGCCCCATCAGTTTTGTTACCCTCTCTGGACATACTCCAGGGCTTTGATGTCTTTCTTGTAGTGAGGGACACGAGACTGAACAAAGTATTCAAGGCAGACTCACCAGAGCTGGGTACAGGGAGATAATCACCACTGAGCTCCTGCTGGCTTCACTGTTTCTGAGACAAACGAGCATGACACTGGCCTTCTTGGCTGCCTGGCTGTACAGCTGGCTCACATTCAGCCAACTGTCAAACAGCAACCCTAGGTCTGTCTCCTCCACACAGTCTTCCAGATGCTCTGCCCCAAGCCTGTAGCCTGGGTTGTGACCAAAGTGCACAATGGTCCTGTTGAACTTCATGGTCTGGCACATGGTCTTGTTGAACTTCATCCCACTGGTCTCAGCTCATTGATCCAGCCTATCCAGATTGCTCTGTAGGGCCTTTCTACTCCCGGCAACCAAATGCTTCCTCCCACTTCACTTCCTCCCAAATCAACAAACTTATTGAAGGTACATACAATCTCCTCATCTGAGTCACTGATAAAGATATTATTACTACATGATCTCAAAGGTCCCTTCAAATCCAAATCATTCTATGAATCTATGATATTAAACAGGGCTGGCCCCAGTACTGACTCTTGCGGAGTACCACTCATGACTGGTCACCAGTTGGGTTTAATTCCATTCACCACCACCCTTTGGGCCCAGCCCTCCAGTCAGTTCCTTACCCAGCAAATAATATCTCTGTCCAAGCCATGGGCTGCCAGCTTCTCCAGGAGAATACTGTGGGAGACAATGTCAAAGTCTTTGCTGAAGTCTAGGTAGAAAATGCAGGAGGAGTTGGAAATCATAGTGCAATTAGGATACTATGATCTAATTGCTGTCTCAGAAATGTGGTGGGATGATGCAGTTGAGGACCACAAAATTTTTTTAAGAGATGGATATGGAAGAAGGGGCAGATGAGAATGTCTATGTTAAGAAACGGATAGATTACCAAGAGCTATCTGCAAGAAACAGCCATAAGAAAGTCAAGACCTTGTGGATAAAAATAAAGGAACAGATGAATACAATACATCTGGTGGTTGTTATGTCCTACAAGCCACTCAGTGAAGGGGACCCTGTTGACAAGGTCTTCTTGTCTCAGCTACAAGAAGAATTTCACTCACAGGCTCTCATCCTGATATAGCATTTCAATCACACAGATTTTTGACAGGAAAACACAACAGGTTGTAAGCAATACATGAGACTCCCGCGTGCTCTGAAGAGAGTTTCTTGGTTCAAGTATTAGACAAACCAATCAGAGGAGCAGCAGTGTTGGACTTGATGCTTATCAATGCAGATGTGATCATTAAAAAGCTGTAGCAACCATGTGCTGGTAGAATCTTGAGGATACAAGTGCAAGATCTTGCATCAGTATCATGGCAATCATCACAATTAATACAATTTGGGAGTTGAAAGGATAGAGCACAGCCCTGACAGAAAGCCAAACGTACCCTGGACTGCATCAAAAGAAGCTTGGTCAGCACGTTGAAGCAGGTGACCTTGCTTTTCTAGTCAGTGCTGATGAGATCTCATCTGGAGTACTGTGCACAGATGTGGAGTCCTCAGTATACAAGAGATATAAACCATTTGGGTATGTCTAGAAGAGGGCCACAAAAATGATCCAAGGGATGGAACACCTTCCATATTAAGACAGGCTGAAAGAATTAGGACTGTTCAGCCTTGGGAAGAGGAGGCTCTGGGAAAACCTAATAGCAGCCTTTCATTATCTAAGTCCTAATTTTCTCTCTGCATAACCTCACAAAATCTTTGTACTTCTCCTGAGTTGTCTACAACTTCTTCCAAAGTATAGATATTTCTTCCTGAGTTCATCCAGTATGGCCTTCTCTGCCAGCTTCTCTTTTGCTGCATATAGGGACAGATTGCTCTTGTACCTTTAAGATTTAGTTCTTCAAGAATATCCAGTCTTCCTTTTTCCTGTTCAGGACTCCTTTGCCCTTTGGAACTGCCTAACAACTCTGTTAATCAGATTCCTAAACAGGCTAAATTCAAGGCTCTGAAAATCCAATACAGCAGTGCGGTTAACTGCCCTCTTTACTTCCTCAAGGATCAAGAACTCTGTCATTTTGTGATTGATGTATCCAAGACTGCTTTGAACCACCATGTCAACCAGAAGACTTTCCCTGTTAATAAAGAAAGATCAAGTGGAGCAGCTTCTTGGTGAGTTCCTCCACCACATCTGTCGGGATGCTGACCTCCACAATTACAGGAATCTCCTAGTCTATTTCTTTTCTTCTGCATTATATTTCCAGAAGATGTCTGGGAAGTTGTTTCCCATGAGAATAAGTGCTAGTTATCATAGCACTTATAGGATATTTAATCTGCTGCTTCTTCCTGTTTGGGTGTCTATAACTTACTCCAACCACAGTATTTCCAATGTTGGGCTTTTTTCTCACTGGTTCTCAGAAGAACTCAACTCCTCCATCAACAGAACTAAGTTCCATGCAGTCAAAACTTTCTCTAGCCCCCTTCCTCTCTTTCCCTAACGATATCTCCTCAAAGCCTCTACTTATCCATCCCACCACCCTATGAGCCACTCACATTGTCTCACTGAAGCCTATGAAACAGCCTGACACTTCTTGAACTGATGCTGACTGTGTCTGACATTCGTTTTTTCACATAACTGTGTTTCAGTATCCTCTTGGATATTTTTCTCCAAAACTTTTCCAGGGCTGGAGACTAATCTGATAGGTTTCTAGTTTTCTGGGTCCTCTTTCATGCTCTTTTTTGTAGTTATATGTAACACTGTCTAACTTCAAATTAACAGGAGGCTCTCTATAATCTCAAGACTTTTGCAGAGGTTTTGAGAGGGGTCCAGTTGTGATATCCACCATCCACCTCCTCAGTATTCTAGGGTGAATCCCATTAGGCCCATTGACTTACATATGTCTGCTGATACAACTTGCCCAATGCCATTTTCAGTGATCATGAATAGAAAGTCACTGCTTCCCTGGTATTTCTGATGGAGAAGAAAATACTGAAAGCTGTGAGGTTATTTATTTACTTACTTATTTTTCTAAATTAATCATTTTGAGTGACAGAATTCTGGAAGGTCTAAGGGGGGTTCTGATAAAATAAACAATGCAATTATGTTTAGTAAATCCTTGTTAACCTCAATTTACATTTCAGTGCTACTATTCTGTAGGTACATTGTAGGATTCTGACAATGATTTTATAATGTGAGGAAAATGAAATTGCACAGTAATCCTGATTTATGATGAAGATTTGAGCAAATCCTACATTTTCTGAGTATAAAGTGCTTTGAGACTAAGACCCAAGGAATATTTGATTATTTAGTTTTATATACTGAAACAGATTTGAGCTGTAGCTAACAAGCAGAATTACATATGAATTGCTTCAGGAGTAACTCAGTTTTGATCTCTTTATTACTGGTAATGTAATGCGTTCAGAAGTGAAACAATTTAAAAACATTATGTTCAACACAGAAGGTTGAGATTTTATTGAATAAGACATAGGTTTTATACATTGTATGAAAGCCTAAGGCGAACAATCTAAGATCCAATTTCCTGCAACATAGTACAGGCTTCTTTGTTTAAAATCTAAGCATAGTCAAAACATTGTACTTATTTTTTGTTTTATGAAAAAATGATCTATTACTGTAAGCATCACCTTCAAAGTCATACTGAATTTGTACTCAATGTCTGTATTAAAGAAGAAAAAATATGATTTATTAATATATCTGCTTACTAAATTGCTGAGGACATATTATTATGAGAGAAGTCACTGAGTTCACTGAATCAACATTCTTTTTTATTATTAACAGTTAAATTACCCTAGATGAAATGAACAAGAAGCATTATCATTTCCTTTAGTGGAATTACTTAACTGCTTGCATACTTCATTTTGATTTAAGTTCAAGGAGTATCTAAGAATATTGTTCTCACAGACAACAAACTGGATTATGTGGATGCTATATATTGTAAGAAGAAAATCTTCCATCTTCCAAATCAAACCAAGAGGATACTTATCTCAAGATTTTTTTTTTTTAATTATTATTTTTTTATTTTTTTAATCCTGAACAGGAAATCCTACTCTAACTGATATGTTAAAATGCATGCTAAGGGGAAGTTAAGCAGTTGACTGACTTAATATTGCAGTGTTCTCACAGTGCAGTTGTGCTTTTTCAGAATATATCCCAAAACAGACACACCTTAAGAAATTATGCTCTCTTCTATCCCTCTATACCCACTGTTATAAAAATAAATAAATAAAAGGCTGTGGTCAGTAAGGATAGTAGTTTCCCTCCTACAGGAGATCCTGATCACGTCACTGCACGTAGGAAGGAATAATATTTTCTAGCTTTCAGTCACCCACACAGTAAAAAAACATTTTTTGATGTTCATTCTTTTGTCCTTGCACTGGGCATCACAGAAAAGAGCCTGGCTCTGTTCTCTCTGTACTCTTCAGGTATTTATATTAGATACATATATCTCTATTTCACACACTCCTGAACTTTCTCTTTTCCAAGTTGAATAGCTTGAGCTCTCTCAGTCTTTCATTATAGGAGAGAAGCTTCAATCCCTTAATCATTTTAGTGTCTGTTCACTGCACTTTCTCCAGTGTTCTCTATCTTGTACCAGGTCTTCAGAAGTGGACACAATATTCCAGGAGTGGCCTCACCAGAGCTAAGTAGAGAGGATCACTTCCTTCAACTTGCTGGCAGCTCAAAAACACGTTGACCTTATTTGAAGGAAAGTTACACTGTATATCATCCTCTGAAAAGCTTTAAAAAGATGTTGAATGTTATATAAAACATACTCCTGTGACTTAACTTTGCCGTTTATTTGTCATGGTGCAGTGTGAAATGGGGTCTCCCAAGAGGCTAACACGACAAGATCTAATAGCTACCTGCTGCCACCCGGAAGAGAACAAGGCATATGAGGATGCTTTCAGCCCAAGCCCAGCACCAAACACAGCCCAACAGGAATTGAAGCAAAATCAAAATTTTGTTATTGACAGGGATAGAAGTGTCACTTCAGTAAATACGCTCTTCATTGAATAACATACAACACAATTTTGACACTTCAGATAGAAACTGAAGTTTTAGCATAATCACAGAGGGATACACGCAAAGCAAGTACATTTTCTAATTCTCTGATATGAAAGATTTTTTTTTTTGTAAATGAGATATATTTGGAGAGGTATTAGTTAGACCTATAGCTCTAGCACTCACTGTGTGCACATAGCATTTCCAAGATCATAAGAACAGACTGTAGACATGATAATTCCTGATGTGAAATACTCTAGGAGGGCCTCAGAGATTACCAAAATTCTGGAACACCTTTTCTATGATGAAAAGTTGAGGCAGTTGGGCTTGTTCACCCTGGAAAAGAGAAGGCTCTGGGGAAACCTCATTGTGGCCTTCTAGTACTTCAGAGGAACTCATATGGGGGAGGAAGACTGACTTTTTACATGGTCTGATTCTGACTAGACAAGGAGGAAAGGTTTTAAACTGAAAGATGGGAAATTTACATTTGATGTTCAGAGGAAATTCTTTGAGGGTGGTGAGGCATTAGAACATGTTGCATAGACAAGCTGCAGATGCCCCATCAGTGGAGCCAGTCATGGCTAAGTTGGATGGGGCCCTGGGCAGCAGATCTATTGGATGGCAACCTGGTCTACAGCGGGGACACTGGAAGTAGATGATCTTTATGTCCCTTCCATCCAAAGCGATTCTTTCATGATATGATTCTATGAAGTAATGGTTAAATCAGAAGGTTTGTGCTGCCCTCCAAGAGGACCTCAATGGACTTGATAAACAGACTGACAGAAAGCTCTTGAAGTTCAACTAAGGAAAGTGCTAAGCCCTCCACCTAGTTGGGAGAAGCAAACCAGTGCAGCGATATATATTGGGAGCTACCCAGCTGGAAACCAAATTTACAAAAAAGGACTTAGGAATCCCAGTGGATACCAAGATGAACAAGAATCAGTACCCTTTGCAACATAGAAGATGATGTTACCCTGGGTTGTATTAGATGAGGCACTGCCAGAAATTTGTGGGAGATTTTCCTTCACCTCTATTCAGCACTGATGAGGATACATCTGTAGTGTATCCTCATCCTATTTTGGTCTCCAGAGAGATGTAGACACTGGAAAGAGTACAATGAACAAACACTAAAATGATTGCAGGACTTGATCACTTCTTCAGTGAAAGGCTGAGAGAGCTGAGACTGCTCAGTCTGGAAAATAGATAAGATTCCTTCTTAGCCTTCTATATATATAAATGCCTGAAAGGAAGATACAAAGAGGATGGAGTTGTGTTCTTTCAAATAATGCTTAGTGGCAGGAATGAGGAATATAGCAATAGATACAAACTGGAATACAGGATGTTTCCTCTGAGTAACAAAGAACACTTTTTTACTGGGTGATTGATTGAACTGCGGAATCTCTCTCCTTTGAGAGACCTTTGATAGTCATCTGGACATAGGCCTGGTTAAGTGATTCAAAGTTATACAATTAATGAATATACAAATGTTAAAGTATAGCAGAGAGCTTGACTACCTAGTTGTTACACCAAAGCAGGAAACAGAAATGGTAGGTACACTCACCCATATCCTGAGCTCTCTGGAAAACTCCAGTGGAGTGAATCTCCAGAATAGATCTTTCCCCACTGGCAGTCAGCTCTTAAATGGGTCCAGGGGAAGCCAGGCTCCACCCCTTCCAGCAGCAAAGGTGAATTGCCTTCACCTGTGCTCCCGTGGCTCATTGCTCACCTCAGGTGATTAATCAAAGATTCAGGCCGTGATTCAGCAGTTCTCATACAAAAGTATCTGCTGGAGTAGGGATGTTTGGAACATTAGAGGTCCCTTCCAACTCATCTGTTATAGTGAGTCTCTAAGGTTGTCATGAAGATCAGAGGACTAGAATACTTCTGTTACAAAGATAGGTTGAGAAAGTTGTTGTTTAACCTAGAAAAGAGAAGGTATTTTCACAGACACTGTGACAGCCTTTCAGTACTTAAAAAGTACCTACAAGAAATATGGATAGGGGCCCTCAGGAACTGTAGGGAGTGAACAAGATGTAATAGATTTAAACTAAAAATGCCCTTATACTTAGATCATATATTAAGATTTAGATTTTTTTTTTTTCTTAATTTAGCATGTATTTTTCAAACAAATTGTAGTATTATTGTCACTTCTGGTACCTAATATAACTGAATTATTCTTTCCTGTATTCTATCAATCTTAACAATGATTTTTGTGCTAGCACTTTTTTTTTTTTTTCTTCAGGTTTTATGAATAGATATGAGGACAGATATTAATTCTCCTTAAGAGCTTTTCCTTTAGTACCTAACTTATGTCTTTGTGCAGTAACATTAAGAGTCTGAATTTAATACACTGGAAATGACCATGGTCAGAAGTATTTCTGTGAATGTCAGCACCTAAGCTTAATTCTTTTCTAATACTCTCTAGAATATATTTTTACTTCTGACTTTCTGAACACTTTACAGGGAAAATGTAAAAAGTTTAGCTCTCCTGGCAAGGAGTCTCAGCATACATAACAGCAGAGAGGGATAAGAATGCAGGGTGCTCATGTAATAACTAACAGAAGTATCAGACAGCCCAGAGGTTCCTACTTATCTGCTGCTTTCATTCAACAGCAGAGATGATGTTTCCTTCTGTTCCCAACTGATAACAAGTGGAAAGCATGGGCAAAAATAACAAAGACAATCCTGTCAGAAAACAGGAAAACTAATTGCTGGGCTGACTGTCAAGATGGTGCTAAGGGTACTCACAGCTTCACTGAAATTGACATGTTTAGACTGAAGGAAAAATAAGCTGAATTCTTGGAAACAAAAGGAGGAGAGAAACAAAATCAAATAAAAATCAATCAGTCAATAAAAATGATAAATAATGTTGAAAAAAAAGCAAAGAAACAAAAATTCAAGATAAAGAGACAGTATAATTTCAAGTTAAGAGCAATAAAAGAGAATTCCTTTGATGTTTCAGTTCGAGCCAGATTTGTTGTAAAATGCAACCGTTGGGAGCATAAATATTAAATAGAGTTTATGGCTAAGCCTTTCCAGTTTGAAAGTATGAGAGAAACATTTTTAGATGTGACTACTCTTATTTTGGAAAGATTGTGTTACTGAAAAAGTTTTCAGGTATTTATAACACCCCTGTGAGGGTCGATAAAATATTGCATGTTCTGGAAAGAAGTCCTGGTTCAGTTCTGTTTCATGTTCAAGGCTTTCCATGACCAGTATAGCAACCCTATTGCATTAAATTTACCTTCCCTTCAAAGATGCTCCTGCATGTGTATAAATTCCACTGAAAAACACACTGATGAAAAAAATAGAAATGTTTTTGAAAAAGTGAATTTACTGATCATGTCAGTCTGCAATTGCAAATCTGTAATTGAGAAGTATCCAAGTAGTAATGTAAACTTTGCATTCATTGGAACTATATTAAATTATTCTGTCTATGATGAGGAGCTTCACTTTTATGGCAGAATTAGAACACAGTAGAATGAATTTTCAACACCTATGAAATGACTCTGTATTAATTTTATAGGATTATTTTGGTTGCTTATAATATAGAAACAAATGTATTGCCCAGCTAAAGGATGGAACAAGTCTTATTGACATTTTATGGGATTTAGATCAGTTTTAGTTCTTTCTGGACTGTTTAGTTTTTCTGTATATTCAAATTATAATTCAAGTTTGGAGTACAAGAATAGAGCTCAGATGTTAAATCTATACTTTTCTGTTTCAGATTCTGTCATTTAATACAGAATAGGCAAGTGCGCAGTTGTTTATTCCAAAGTGAAAATTCTTTTTTAAGTAAACAATTATCCCCTTATTTCCGTTATAAATATTATGATCTAGGAAAACTCAGTAAATAATCCACGGTAAGATCAAGGAGAACTTTGAACTTAAGATTTATTATTTTTAGTAATGCATACAGAGCTGGAACTTTCAGTTCTAGTTAAAAATAATATATAGAGATAAAAAAAAAAAACAATATTTTATCCAACTTATAAACAGTAACACAAAAATAAAACAAAAATAGTTTCATGATGCTAAAACAAAAAATGTTCCACAGTTCTTTGGAATTCTACAATTTAGTTTCATACTTTATTATCTTAAATACCCTGAACCCTGAATTTTCTGAGGTTTCAAAGGTTGAGTTTTATTGTTTTCTTTTCTTTGTTTGTTTCTGGTGTGTCTTCTGAGCATAATTTCATAAATACATTGTCCTGAAGTCAGCTGAGACAGAGTTGATTTTCTTCATAGTGTCTTTTATGATGCTACATTTTGACTTCAGGAGAAAAACCTTGTTGATAGCACATCAGTGTTCTAGTTGTTGCTGAGCAGTGCTACACAGAGCAAAGATGTTTCAGTTTCTCTTACTGTCTTGCCAATGAGAGGGGTGAGGGAGCACAAGGTGCTGTGAGGGGACAGAAGTAGTACAGCTAACCTAAACTGGACAAAGGGATATTCCATACGATACGACGTCATGTTAAAAAAATATAAAAATTAGAGAAGTTGGTTGGGGGGGGCTGCTGCATCTCAGTGACTAGCTGGGCATCAGTTGGTGGGTGCTGAGCAATTGCTTTGTTTATCACTTGTTTTGCATAGATATACAGATTAATATATTAATTAATTATTACTGCTATTTCTCTCTTCCTTTTCTATCTCAGTAAAAAGTTTTTAATTCAACATATAAGTTCCACTTTTTTTTTTTTTCTTTTTTTTTTTTTTCCTGATTCAGTCTTCCAGCCCATTCAGAGAGAAGGAATGAGCATAAAGCTGTGTGGTGCTTAGCTGCTTGCCGAGTTCAGCCACAATATATTTGAATACATTATTAATATGCAATACTCAAATTAGCTCTTCTTAAAGATGTACTTTTTATCTTGAAGAAACCAAGATGTGCTATTTCCTTTCAAGAAAATAGCATTGATACATAAAATAGCAAATATATATAACATAGTTAAGTTGTCCCATGTGACTATGATGTATGTGGAAAGACGCAAGCACGTCAAATTTTCAGTATCTGTCAAACCACTGTTTTTATGCTTATCAAGGAACTAGCTACAGACATCGTTCTTGTTTGGCTGTATTATAACCTACTACTGATTCACAAATATTTTACGCTATACAGCAAAAATGTTGATGGTTAAGGTTCTTAAACTTTTATAAATTATGATATCCTGAAAATTGCTATATCATCCCTAAAGGTAGCATAGCATACAATCCTCCTATAAAGTTGTTTAAAAATGTCAAGCTTGTGGGTTTTTTTTCTTTATGTAGAACACCATGCATTATGTTGCAAAAGAGCTGAGAGATGTGCACAGCATGGAGATGATGATTTTGGTTTTGTTTCCTGTTATCTCTAGATCTATCTGTGTCTGTGACAGCAGGACAGCAGGCCCACATGCCCACTATCCAAAATATGATGGGGGGGGGGAGGGGGTGGGAAGGGGAATAAAAAGGGAAAAAATACAAAAACCAAAACTGTTATTGTTTTATGATTTTTATTATCAGTATTCCACATCATATCATCATATAAAGCACTTGGAGTTAAAGAGTTAATACTCCAGTTTCAAGGACTGCCGATTCTCCAGATACCTGGTTCTCAGAAGAGAAGAACTACATACCCCAGAGGACTTTGCATTCAGAGGGAAAGATGAAACTGCCCAAAGGTCAAGAGACTGTCTCTTTTTCTGCTGCTTGTCTTAGTAATATGTCTCACCTTCAGCTTCAGAGCAAGGCCTTTTGTCTCAGACACTCTCTCATTTTATTTCATTTATTAGCCTCAATTCCAATTATGATGTATTATATTTTGTTATCTTGCATTCTGATATCTTACTTAGTAAATAAACTTTCCTTCCCAGATCATTGCTACTTTTTTGTTTTTAAGACCATCTCCCATCTCCCTACCCTTTCCCTTTTTCCCCTTTCCACTTTTCTGGAGTGTGAGTCCATGGATCCCCTGCCCCATTAGTCACAGAACTGAGCTAAACTAGTCCATAAACCATTGACACCTTCCCCCCCCCCACCTGCTGCCCCCTGTCACAGACACAGATAGATCTAGAGATAACCCTCTTTCCTCCTTCCTCCTCCTGGGAGGGACAGGAGAAAGGGAATAAAAAAGGAAAACAAACAAACAAGCAAACAAAACAAAACAAGCAAAAGCAAAACAAAACAAACAAACAAAAAAAAAACAACAGTGGCAATGATCTGACGTAGAAAATCATTTTACCATTATAGCAGAAATATGAGTTAATTGGGATTGAAGCTAATAAATGAAATAAATGAGGTTTCTGAAAATTGAGGTTCTTACTCTGATCCACCAGGGAGCAAAGAGAAAGAGACTTCCATCTTTCCCAACAACCAGAAAATTGAAACAGAGCAGCAAATTCTTCTGGGTGTTGTAGTACATTTCTTTTCTTCAGAGTCTCCCATCCACTACATGATGTGATGCTGTGTAATATCACTGACAAAAATCATAAAGCCCTGGCATTTGGTTTGAATTTGATCTATACATTTATCATGTGGTCAGAAAGATATAACAAAATTAATAAATATTTTTGTACTGAATGTTAAATACTTATCAGCTAGTCAAGCACATTTGGCAGATGTGCTGGATGTTCTGTTTACCTACTTGATCTTATTCTTGCAAACAGCTTCCACGAGGACCTCTTCTATAGTCTTCCCAGAGACTAAAGCAAGACTTATGGGTTCTATTGTTTTTAGAATACTTATTTTCACTGATTTTGTTGTTGTTGTTGTTTTTGTAGATGAGTATAATTTTTTTTATATTTTCAGTTGTTCTAGCTTTTTTCTTCATGATGTTTCAGAGATGTTAGCTGAAAAAAACAGCCATTTTTTAATCATCTTTCTGTTTTAAAATAATCTTTCAAAGACTATATTACAATGAAATGAGAAAAAAATGGGAAGAAAAAAAAAGAATAGCATTTTATAATCTAAATAAATGTGCATCTTTGTTGTTTGGGTAAGCCTATATTAAAGAAATGTACTACGAAACACTTATGTTTTCTACTCTTTTTCTGAAATTTACTGTCTTCAATATTAGCATTTATAGATGTATAATGTGAATACCTATTTTACTTAAATCCAACAGTTACAAATGAAAACTACAGTTTTTATAAGAAATTATTATAACAAACTAAAATATTACTTACAGCGTTTGTTTATATATACATGTTTTGTCACACATTCAAGGAGAAAATCAGAATGCTCCTTTTAGTGTTCCTTTGTTCTGATGATCAGTATCTGATGAACCTCTAATGTGACAGGCAAAGATAACAATGAATGTCTTACTGCACTTGTAAGACTATGAGAAAAAGTGTCTGACTCAATATTTTGTTCCAGGTGCGAGTAAAAAGCATCTGCTTTCCTGACCCCTTACAGTCTAGTAGAATTTGATGGACAGAATGTCTGTACCAGTTATGGAAGAACTGTTCAGCCTCAACTCCAAGTAAGTGAAGATTTACACATTTGGAGAATCATTTCAGACCAGATTTACAAAGCTTGTTGATTTTAATAACAAACATAAATAAAAAATACTGTATATAAGGCACTGTGGAGCACTTTAGTTTCCTATACTATGAAATTCAATTTCTCAATTAAATGAGTCTTAAAATTAAAATGCAATTGTTTGTATACAGAATATCATCTTGCAAACAGTAACATCACAATCTGATGTGTTATCCTTTCTGGACCACCACAATGTGTACTGAAATTAATCTCTTCATATTATAAAAGTGAAACAATTTCTATTTCAGAAAGACAGATCAAAAGAGGACCCAAATTCCTCTTGGTGGCTGTGTTAGTCTGTTTGTTGATTTTTAGAAATGCTGATAAAGAAACATTGCTAGCCAAACTAAGGAAGACTATGACTCATATATAGTAGATGCTATATTAAATAAAAGGACTGTGAGTTCTCATAGATCTTCAGAAATGTAGAAGAAAATAGGTTATCTCTTCAGGTTTTTTGTTTTGTTTTGTTTTGTTTTGTTTTTTGTTTGTTTTTTTTCTTTTTTTTTTTTCCTGATTGGGCATAGAGGGAAAATAATCCGAATATAGTATATTTCTGGTTCAAATTTGGAATATAATTTATGTGAGCAGTTATTTTTTATTTGAAACCTTAAAATAACAACTTCACTTCCTGTGAGTGTTTGATGTGTGTTTTACAAAATTTTCTAGTAAAGCTAAAGCATTTCTTCAGTAATTTTGTGATTGACCACTACACTTAGGCACTTCTCCATGAATTACAGGCAGCTTATTTGCTTCACATCTCTTTTACTCTTTGAGAGCACAAAATAACCTGTGGCCTAGAGGAGGTTTATTAGTGTTAACTGATAATGATGAAGACCAAAGATGCTTTAAACTCAAATTAAAAAAAAAAAAAAAAAACAACACAAAACAACCACCCTTTGAGTCCGATAATTTTCTGCTATTGCCTGATTGCTGATGAAATGAAATTACTAATAAAATAATTACTAATAAACTAGACAGACAGGTTTTTTTGTTTTGTTTTGTTTTTTAAGAAAACATGAGTGACCACATTTTTGATCTAATGAAGAGAATATACCTTGAGCCTTTCCAAATTGTAATTCTAATGTGATTGTCTATTGTATTCTGAGAAAACTAGAAAGAGAAATAGGCTTTGAGCTATCTTCTATCATCAGCATTGCTGCAGTGGCAAAATCTTTGTTAATAGTCCTATTTGCTACCAGTTCTTAGATGAAATGAATAACTACATTATAAAACACAGATGACAGTGGGAGTCATCTTATGCCAAAAGGTCACATGCATACACAGTATACAACATAGTTGCCTTGATTTCTGCATGAAATCAAGAACAACCCTAAATATTGACAATACTTTCCAAAGTACCTGAGGAATGACACCTTCAACAGCAACCATTAATGAGGTGCATACCTAGAGAGAGAGACGATCCCAGGCCAGAAAATAATAACCATGTGAGCCCAGTTCACTCTAAAGAGGGTGACTGAGACTATTGCTTAGGAATCCTGGGTACTGATAGACTTGCTTAATATACACAGATATTCCAATTGCATCTTCATTTGCTTTGTTTTTACAGTTGACTGTGAACAGTTGATCATACAAAAAGTTAAATGGAAGAAACAGTTTGTTTACTGGCACAGATCATCAGCTTTTAGTTTTTCAGAAATGAGTTGAAAGTTAATGAATATGGAAAAGTTTGCTACTAACAACATTGCATGGAGGATTTTTTTTATTATTATTATATTTTATTGCCTATTAAAATAATTAAAACATTTTAAATTGCTTTATATTTCACAATTATAAGGTCAGTTAAAAAAGGTCAAGAGATCTAATAATTCATTTACTCATGTGCAAGGTAAAATTAGCACCAATACCTTCGTATCAACACATGAAATTTCTCCAGATGTTTCTCCCATTTTGTATACAGCATCACAGTTAAATTCTGTTTTAGAAGCTTATCTCGGGATCAAAGAAGCTGGCTAAGCTAGCACTGAACATGGAATTTCAAGTTTATGCTCAGCACAGTGCTGTGTACTTTGCTGTGTTTTACTCAAAATGATAAACTAAAGAAATATTCCAGTAATATTCGAAGAAGAAAGAATATTTTGTTAATAAATTTAGCATTAAAAGGAGAGAAGCATAGTTAGTAGCCATGTTAAAAATGTGCAGTTGAACTAGATGTTTGAAAATTTTCATGGTGACAAATTGTTTTTCATCAAACATGATGTATTTATCTGGCATAACAAATGACCAATGTGTGAAAAGATGATCCCAAATTACTGGAGTTGATGATTATAGTGATGTGAAAATAAATAAATACATAAAACACCTCAACTTTGTGATGTGGAATTTGAACAGTCAGAACACGCCTTTGAGGAAGTAGTCACAGAAGTTTCACTTAATTCCTTTTTTTCAAAATGGAATGATAAATTTAGTAAGTATACAGTAATGCTACAAAAATATAAGGAATGTAAGTAGCACCTTACTTCACTTTATATCATATATACAATCCTTATAAATGTCACAAGAATCCAATGTGATTACTTGCAGAGGAAAATATGAACACATTAAAAATGTTTGTATTTGAGCAACCTCACTTTGATAAAGTCTTTAACAGTAGTTTTGTTGCCGGATTGGTGATAATGGACTAGATAGCAGTTATAATTTGGGTGGAAAATAGCCTGAACTGCTGAACTTACTGTGCTGTGATCTATGATCAGACGGTCACCAATGAGTAGTAGCTGCCTTCAAGGACCAATACCATGGCCATTCATGTTTAACATCTTTCATTAAAAACTGGAATGGTACAGAGGTCACTCTGTAAATAAAACTTAGAGGTCACACAAAAACTTAATGGAAGGAGCAATCTTCTGAAGAATACAGAGATGCTTCTCAGATAAATGTGAACAGTCAGGAGAAATGACTCAGGAATCATGCGAAAGTGAACACAATGCCCTGCATTGTTGTGGTAGAGGTAATATTGAAGACAGGGGATCACCAGCTCTGAAGCAGCTCTGTAGTAAATGTTCTGGGATCACTGAGGAATATCAGGCTGGCCCTAAGGCAGCAGCCCTTCCACATCCCAGACTGCATTAGCAAGCAGCCAGAAGGACTGGAGAAGTGACACTACACTGTTATTCACTACTTGTGTGATGGCATACAATCACATAAGACAGACACAGATGTAATGGAGACAGTCCGGACCTATTCTCCTGGGACTGGAGCACGAGACATTGAAGAAGAAACTGCAGGAACAGGTCTTGTTCAATTTGTGGAAATCATAGCTTTGTTTGGAAGAGGAGGACCTACTGGCATATACAGATAGGAGATCATATGCTGAACCAAACTTCTAAAAGGTAGCAAGAGGAAGGATAAGAGGCAGCAAATACAAACTGTAACATTAGACATTTTAAATAAAAATAAGAAAATAGATTATTGTAAGGATGGTTGAACATTAAGAAAGATTGTTTGGAGAATCTTGGAATATACACTTCATGAAAATACTCCAAATCTGTCTGGACAGGGTCTGAGAAATCTCCTTTAACTGTGTTTTGCACGGGGATCTGGACGAGATGACATCCAGAGGTCTTTTCTATAGATTTAAAACAAACAAACAAACAACAACTACCTTTTTGACTGAAAACACAAAATATTAGAACTAAAGTCCATGCAATCAGGCTTGATTTTTATTCAAGGGGTGTATATATTTGAGAGTTTATCAGCTAGTATCTGTTCCTGGCATACCTAGAGATTCAATCTGCATTGGAGTTACAGAATCTTTCTGTTTAAAGAAGTATACATTTCATTTATATGGAAAAATCTCCTTACCATAAGTTAGTGAGCCATTTTTTATTCTAGATGTCAGTATAAATTTGAAGAAAAATATGATTCTCTTCACAGAGGTTCAACTTAAATTTGAACTTAAGTGAAATGACCTGAAATTCAGCTGGAATGTGATCACATTATACATTGTTCCAGGCTGCTGCTAAGTGAACCCTAGGATTCATCTTCACACTGGTATATATTCAGCTCATACTTTTTAGATAGTTCACAAAAACTTCACTGTAATGTCATGAAGGAGTTTTACAGGGAAAAAAAATAAAATAGGGTTGTCTGACAGAATACTGAAACTAAATTACATATTTCACAAGTATTACAATTTCAAAATGTGTAAAAGTGAAAGTGGAATATTATTTTAGATTAAAATTACTTTTCCTTTATATTAACCAACACAGCTTAACACTTGCAGTCTTGACTACAAATAAATCCTGGTAAAATGGAGTGTATGAAAACAAATACTCTTACTATTTATTTTACAGAATTTCAAACTATCTTGATAGGAGAATATTTTTGTACTGCTCTCCTTCTACGCCTTTTTTTTTTTTTTTTTTTTTTTTTTTCTGAACAAGGGTAAGGAGATGTATGTATAAATTTTCCATTTGGAAACCAAGACAAAGGAAAATCAGTATTTGATACAAGGACTCTGTTGTTAAGCCAGAAATGGAACCTGTTCATCTTAACACGTTCTCCAGGACTTAAGCTTTCTTTCCTATATAAAGTTAAGGCTCTGGATCTGGATACTGTCAGGATCAGATTTTCACTACATTGAGATCTCCTATTTTTTCCCCCGCACAGTTATCTCATTATCAGCTGATTATCCTTGATTCTAATGCATCTTGGAATTCAAGGTTTGAGGTTTTTGAAGCTTTCCTGAAGTCTGCTATGACTACAGCATTTGCCAAAATAGAATTAGTTATTATTTGTCTCTTATAATCTCCTATAATTTTTCCATTTGTTGATGTGAAGAGTAATCTCAAACTTTGAAGACTGGCCATGCTAATGTATAAATAGAGAAAGTGATGACTTCTTTTTTGATTAATTAAGGGCAACAAGGAATCACAGGATCATAGAATGGTCTGGGTTGAAAGGGACATTTAAGATCACATAGTTCCAACCTCTCTATTATGGGCAAGTCATCTTCCTCTAGATGAGGTTGCTCAAAGCCTCATCCAGACTGACCTTGAATGATTCCAGGGAGGAGGCATTCACAACCTCACTGAGCAAATGCTTGAGTGTCTTACCACTCTCACAGTAAAAAATTTCTTCCTCATATCCAGTCTTAGGTCTATCTTCTTCCATTTTCCCTAGTCCTGTCCCTACATGCCCTTATAAAAAGTCCCTCCTCCACTCTCCTGAAGGCCCCCTTCAGGTACTGGAAGGCCCCCCTGGAGCCTTCTCTTCTCCACCCTGAAGAGCTCCAGTTCTAGAGTTAAGTCCAGCTGGTGACCTGCTACAAATGGTGTCCCCCAGGCACCACTGGGGATACTGGGGCCCATCTTGTTTAATATCTTTACTGATGACCTTTGTGAGGGGATTGAGTACCCTCAGTAAATTTGCAGATGAAACCAAGTTGGGAGGTAGTGTTAATCTGCCTGAGCATAGGGAAGCCCTTCAGAGGGATCTAGATATACTAGATTGCTGGGCTGAGGTGAATGAGATGAGGTTCAACAAAGCCAAGTGCTCGGTCCTGCACTTTGGCCACAATAACCCCCATGCAAAACACAATAACATGCAGCGCTATAAGCTTGGGGCAGAGTGGCTAGGTGACTGTGAAGAGGAAAGGGATCTGGGGGTGTTGGTTGATGCTCAGCTGAACACAAGCTGACAGGGTGCCCAGGTGGCCAAGAGGGCCAATACCATCCTGGCCTGCATTACAAATAGCATGGCCAGCAGGAGCAGGGAGGTAATCATTCCCCTGTACTCAGCACTGGTGAGGCTGTGCCTCAAGTACTGTGTTCAGTTTTCAGCCCCTCACTACAAGAAAGACATTGAGGACCTGGAATGAGTCCAGAGAAGGGCAACAAAACTGGTGAGGGGTCTGGAGCATAAGTGTTATGAGGAAGAGATGAGGGAGCTGGGATTGTTTAGTCTGGAGAAGAAGAGGCTCAGAGCAGACCTCATTGAACTCTACAACTTCCTGAAGGGAGGTTGTGATGAGGAGAGGTTTGGCCTCTTCTCCCAGGCAACAAACAGGACCCAAGTAAATGGACACAAGTTGTACCATAAGGAAGAAGATTTTCTCTTAGAGACTGGTCAGGCACTGGAATGGCCTGCCCAGGGAGGTGGTGGAGTCGCCATCCTGGCAGTGTTCAAGAGGTGTCTGGATGAGGAGCTATGAGATATGGTTTAGTAGCTTGCGGTAGTAATGGTGATGGGAGGGCGGTTGGACTTGATGATCTTAGGTAGGTCCTTTCCAACCTTGCAATTCTATGATTCTATGATTTTCTCAGCCAGTCCGCACAGGGGAAGTGCTCCAGCCCTTTGATCATCTTTGTGTCCTTCCTCTGGATATGTTCCAATGACTCCTTGTCCTTCTTTTGTTGGGGGCTCCAGAATTGGAGATAGTTCTCCAGGTGAGATCTCATGAGAGCAGAGTAGAGGGGCAGAATCACCTCCGTTGAGCTGCTGATCACACTTCTCTTGCAACCCCTGATATGTCTGGCCTTCTGGGATGCAAACACACATTGCCATCACATGCTGAATCTTTCATCAACCGACATTCCTAAATCCTTCTCCTCAGGGCTGCTTTCAAGTCATTTTCTGCCCAACCTGTATCTGTGTTTGGGATTGCCCTGATGTCCTGACCCGGGTGCAGGATCTTATACTTGGCCTAGTTAAACTTCAAACCTGTTCAGGTAGTCCTGGATGGCATCCTTTCCTTCTAGCGTGTCAACTGCACCACTCAGGTTGATGTAATTTGCAAATCTGCTGAGGGTGTACTCGATCCCACTGTCCATGTTGCCTGCAAAGATATTAAACAGCACTGGTCTCAACTCCAAATCCCTGAGAAATACCACTCATCACCAGTCCCCACTTTGACACTGAGCCATTGACTGCAACTCTCTGAGTGCCACCATCCATCCAATTCCTTATTCAGTGAGTAGTCCATTCACCAAATCCATTTTTCTCCAATTTGGCAACCAGGATGTCATATGGAGTACTGTAAATTGCTTTGCACATGTCCAGGTTGATGACATCAGTTGCTCTTCCTTTATCCACTGATGCTGTAACTCCATCATAAAAGGCCACCAAGTCTGTCAGAAATGGATTGCCCTTGGTGAAGATATGTTGGTTACTTCCACTCACTTCGACTTTATTTTCCATGTGCCTTAGTAAGGTCTTCAGGAGGATCTGTTCCATGATCTTGCTAGGCACAGAGATGAGACCGACTGGCCTGTAGCTTAAACATGTTGAAATTCTTGCCTGCAGCTCTCATACTAACATCTTCTAATGTATTAAAATAGAGGTTTGACATCATTTTGCATAACTTTTTAGGAATCTTCTGAATAATAACATGTTTATATAAACAACATTCTTAAAGACGTTTGAAGTATGAATATCTTCAAAGATAGAACTTTAAGCAGCTTTGCATATTTTTAAATTAAGAACTTGTTCATGCTTAATAGTAACTATATATAACTGTGCCAGACATATTATCTACTTAATAAATTAGGCAATCTAAGAGCTGACTAAATAGCAATGTTATTTGAATATAATTTAATTTTCTAACATATCAGTATTATTACATATCAGCAGAAGCTGACAACCTCCATTTGCATGAGTACTGTGTATTTGGAGCTACTTTCTGGTTGTGCAAATGTGAAAGCGAGGTGCAGGAAAAGCCATCAATTTCCTATATGTAGAGGAGATAAATGTAAGCATTACAGGGAAAGGGAGAGAGATCCTTTACAAAATTCCAGATTAGGGTCATTAAAACCAAAACTAAGCAGGCCTTCTTTTAGATACATGTCACAACAGGTTTATTTGAGGGATTTTCCATATATTGTGGATGGATAATAACATCCCTGGCTGATTTTTTACTTTTAGATGAAATTGGACAGATCTGTTTATTTATCCACATCTATGTTAATCTCAGAAGAACTTTGCACAGATAGTTTTCTTGCATGAAAATCTCAATCTATAATGAAACATCCCATTCTGAAACTGTCTGCTCAGTTTAATAGGATGAGTAATATCGTATCAATCCTAGAATATCAATCCTAATTTGAGATAAGTAGTATATAAACAACAGGTACATAATTTGTTATTTAAATACGATGTTAAGTACAATAACCTCTGATAGAAAATATTCACAGCGTGTGAGCTGAAGCAAGTATTAATGTAATCTTACTTTGTTTTTAAGATTACAGCCTAAAATTCATTTTTTTTTATATGTAATCAGGTTTTTCCTACATATGGGTTGCTTCAGGTTTGATTCTTTTTTTTTAAAACACTGACTTCAGACATCTTTCACTTCCTAAATATAAGCATTCAAACAGATAACTGTGCAAAATATTTGCCTTGAGTCAAATATAAATATTTCATTTAACACTGTTCAGTCATTTCTGAGGTGATGCTTTGCCAAAATATATTGTTTTACCCATGATTTTTAAAAAATGTACAGCTTTTCCTTGAGATAAGTTATTACTTCTGCCACTGGAATATCTAATGATATTTGACAAGGCTGTGGATAGATGTTGCTTCCATTTCTATCAAAGACTGCCAGATCTTGCAAAGTCGTTTTCCCCTGAATATCTCTGTTTCTTAGAGCTGTCATCTGCATGGAGGTACAAAAATATCTCAGCACTCAACTTCTCCAGTTTATGGATATGCATTTGTTATGCCACTGTGCTAAGTTGACTGATTGTATTTTCAAAATCTTGTCAGAGTTGAAAAGGTAACATATCTTGCTAGGAAAGTAAAAAAAAAAAAATCATTGTATAAATAATATTTTAAATTTCTTCTTGATTAATTTAATTAATATTTTAAATTAATATTTATTTATACTCTATAAAATACTATTATTAGTCCAGAAAAAAATTAGTAAGAAAAACAAATAAAGAAAGAGCAAATAAGAAGAAAGCATTAGAGGAGCGGGCTCCATAATAATGACAGTTAAAACTGTTTTATACACACACATGGTATTTACCTCTGAAATTGTTTGTTGCCTTGGAGATTGTAAGACTAGTGATGTTGGTCTGAGGTGAGGGGGAAGGTAGAGCGAACAATCAGCATCTTAACTCTTTTGTTGGGATTATGTCATTATATGAAATGTCAAACATTTCACTTGTTTATGCTTAGTTGCAATTTAAGATTTACAGAGAACATGAAGTAGATCAAATGTCTGAATTTTAACAGCACTTAGACATTAACCAGTTTGGAGATTTATAAGGTGATTTAGTGAAATATGTGATAAACTTGTTTACAAATTTCTGGATGACAAGATCCACATTAACTTACTAGCAGGACATCTTAAATCATTGCACAGATACATATCTACATACACATATAAGCAGAAATATGTGGATTCAGTGAAATATCTCAACAGTCACACTTGTGAAACAAATGTGTATCATTAAAATGTACAGAAATAGGCAGATGAGTGGAAGAAGAATAAGCTAACATATACTTAGAATTTTCTTATGCTTTAGTTTAGAGGAAAAAAACAATACATTGGGATTTCTAAATGGGTGACAATTGAAGCTTACTCAAGTTGGATTTCTTCAGCCTCAATGGTTTGGTACTACGTCTGAGGTATCTGAATCCAGGGAAGATGCTGGTCACATCCTATTATGATCCAGGAGAGCTCAAAGGAATCACTATTTGTAAGATCTGAAATAACTGTCTTTTGTAACCTATTTTTCCATACCATCTGTCTTGGATGGTGAAATATTCTTGAACTTTCCACCAATTTGCAAACAGCAGAACTTGCTAGATTTGCAAATTCTGTACTACCTTTCTTGCATCTTGACTCAGATACAGACGCACTGGCTGTCAGAAGACCATTCTTCCCAGGCAATGGAAGGAGAATCAGGAGTCAGATACAATACAAGGGTGCCTTAATGTTGTGTTCTGACGTTTTTTATAATTTATAAGCAAGCAGGGATTAGGCAGAAGAAAGAGTGTATTCATGTTCTAGTATCACACTTTTCATGCAAGGAGAAGAATTACACCAAGAACCAAAAGGCCTAGTAGAAGGGTGGAGGAAATCTGTGTGATCAGAATCCACCCTGTGACTGAAGTCAATTTCTGTCATCTGCAGCATGGAGGAGTAGTTGCCTCTTAGCTCTATGCTGATAAACAAATAATGACCATATTCCAATTATAGTTCAAAAATAACTTTATATTTGATTAACCTTTAATAATTGATGCTAATAACAGATTAAGCATTGTTATTTATGTGAGGAGACTTAAACATGAAGAACTTTTGGAACAGCGTAATTTGATAATTTTCCAAACTGATATATAATATAAAAATCAACAATATTTGTCAGTGACCTGGAGGAATTTTGCTGATGATACAAAGGTGGGAGGAGTGGCTGACACATTGAAGGTTGTGCTGCCATTTGGAGAGACTTGTATAGGCAGGAGAGATGGATGGAGAGTAACCTAAAGAGATTCAAGAAGGAC
The DNA here is from genome assembly GCF_905368555.1 of Meleagris gallopavo. Taxonomy (NCBI): domain Eukaryota; kingdom Metazoa; phylum Chordata; class Aves; order Galliformes; family Phasianidae; genus Meleagris; species Meleagris gallopavo. The sequence goes on along the minus strand of NC_139435.1, from coordinate 29,824,083 downwards.
AAGTTTAGAAATCTGCATGGGAGGAGAAATAACCACATGCATCACTACAGGTTAGAGGACAACCTGTTGAAAGGGATCTCTGCAGAGAAAATTCTAAGTGACCAAGTAGACAAAGTAGACCAGGTTGACCATGAGCCAGCAGTTTGTTCCTGTGTCCACAAATACCATTTTTATCACAGGATGCATTAAAAACACAGCCAGCAGGTTAAGGGACATGATCCTCCTACTCTGCTCTGCCCCAGTGAACTCACGTACGGAATATTGTGTCCACTTCTGGGCTACTCAGTTCAAGAAAGACAGGAGTATTCTGGAGAGAGGCCGGTGGAGGACAATAAAGTTTATTAGGGAGATTAGCATCTCCCTTATGAGGAAAGGCTAAGAGTCCTGAGACTGTTCATCTTGGGAAAGACTGAGAGGGGAATTTATTAACACTTCTAAATATGTGAAGTGCAGGAGCCAAATGGATGGGGCCAGGTCCATTTTGGTGGTGCCCAGCAAAATGACAAGGACCAATGGGAACAAACTGGAACACAGGAAGTTCCATCAGAACATAAGGAAAAGCTTTACTTTGTGATGACAAGTTGGCAGAAAGTGTCAGTCTGCCTGCAAGTTGGAATGTCCTGCACAATGATCTGAACAAGCTGGAAAGCTGGCCTGAGGCCAATGGGATGAAGTTCAACAATATCCAGTGCAGGGACCTGAACTTAGGCCACAACAACTCCAGACAATGCTACAAGCTTGAGGCAGAGTGTCTGGAAGACTGTGTAGAAGAAATGAACCTGGGGATGTTGGTTGACGTTTGGCTGAACATGAGCCAGCAGCATGCCCAGGTGGCCAAGAAGGCCAATGACATGCTGGCTTGTGTCAAAAATAGTGTTACCAGCAGGAGCAAGGAATTATCCCTCTTTACTCAGCTCAGAACAACACCTTGAGTACTGTGTTCAGTTTTGGGTCCCTCACTACAAGAAAGACACTGAGGCCCTGGAACATGTTCAGAAAAGGGCAATGGAGGGGTCTGGAGTGCAAGTCTTATGAGGAATGATTGAGGGAACTGGGATTGTTCAGTCTGGAGGAGAGGAGGCTCATGGGAGATGTTACTGCTTTCTACAACTACCGGAAGGAAGATTATGGCAAGGTGGAGGTCAGCCTCTTCAATCATGTAAGTAGCTAAAGGGAATGGCCTCAATATTGCACCAGGGAAGATTAATGTTGGATATTAGGAAATACTTATTTTCCAAAAGAGTGGTAAGAAACTGGAATGGAATGGAACTGACTGCTTAGAGAGGTCATGGAATCACTACTGTGATCAAGAGATATTTTGATGTTGCACTGAGGGACATGGTTTAATGGTAAATGTTGGTGATAGGTGGATGGTTGGAGTGCATTGGATGTCTTTTTCATTCTTGGTGATTTTATGATTCTATGACAGAGTATTGGAACAAGTTGCCAAGAGGTTTTGAAGTCTCCTCTGGAGAGACTCCAGAGAGAGAGGCTAAAAACCTGCGTGGTCACTTTCCCATGTAAACTGCTCTAGAAAATCTGCTTTACCAGGTGCATTGGACTAGGTGATTTCCAGAGATCCCTTCCAATACCTGTGATTCTGTGACTGTGTTTAACAGAACAATTGCAACTATAGCCAGTAGAACTGTGATAGGGTGCAACATGGACTACCACCTTGGACTTTTGGATGGCAGATTTTGGTCTATTTCAGACCATGATTGAGAGAGTCTCTTGGAAGGTAGTTCTGGAGGGCATGGGAGCACAGAAAGGCTGGAATACTTTAAGGAAGTAGATGCAGGAGCTGACTATCCCCAAGTCACAGAAGATGAGCCCATGGGGAAGGAGACTAGTCTGACAGAATAGAGACTTTTGGCTGGAACTCAGGAACAGAAGGAAAGTTTATGGTCTTTGGAAGAGGGGGCAAGCAACACATGAGGATTACAAGTACGTAGTGAAGCTGTGCAGGGACAAAATTAGAAAAGCCAAAGCTCAGCTAGAACTGACAACAATAAATATTTCTATAAATACATCAACAATAAGAGAAGGGCAAGAGGGAACCTCCATCACTTTTTGGACACAGGTTAACACAGTGACCAAGAATCAGGATAAGGCTGAAGTACTTCATGCCTTCATTGGTTCAGTCTTTTACAATAAGACTGATTGCTCCCAGCCCGCTATGCTGGTAGACAGGAATGAGGAACAGAACAGCCCTGCATAATCCATGATTATGCACATGGGCTGTTTAGTCTGGGGAAGAGGAGGCTGAGAGGACACCTTATTGTTCTTGTCAAATACTTGAAAGGTGATTGTAGCGAGTGTGGGGTTGGTCTCTTCTCACTGGTGACAGGTGACAGGAGGAGGAGAAATGGCTTCATGTTGCACGGGGGGAGGTTTAAGGTGGAAATTGGGAATATAGAAAGGGTGCTTAAGCACTAGAATAGGCTCTCCAGGAAGGTGGTTAAGTCACAATCCCTGAATGTGTTTAAAAACCATCTAGATATGCTGCTCAGGGACATGATTTAGCAGTGGCTTGTGAGATTTAGGGTAGTATGGTTAGGTTGCAGTTGGACTCGATGATCTTTAAAGTCTTTTCCAACCTGAGCAATTCTATGATTCTATGATTCTATGATTAGGTTCAGTATACCATTTGCTTTTGGAGATCATCCAAATAGGGTTTCCCACCACTGGTGTTCTCCATCCTTCCTAACTCTTTCCAACACTTGATGCATTACATTAACACTCTGATTGTCTTTGATAAGAGTCTTTTGTCCCAGTAACTGGGATCTTTTAAGAAGGTATGTTGAGTCAGATGACAAAGAAGTCATTTGACTATAGGTAAATTCATTGCAAGTGTGATAAATTATAGCATAACACGTAATCAAACCCTTCCTTCCATTGTTGTTGTGACTTTAAATTTTGCAGTTCTATGCAATGGAAAACAGGAAAACACAAAAACCAACAACTCTGGAAGATACATCTTTTACCAAAGAAGTTGACAGTTTGTAATTTCAAAGTAAAGTATTCTAAAGCAAAATGTTAAAAAATAAAGTTAGGCTTCCAGAACCACATGTTCAGCTAATTTTTTACTTTTTTAAGAATTCAAGTCCTATCTCTTGAACAATTTTAGGCTTTTTACAACCTTCACCAGTAGCCTCTCACATTAGTGAAATTGCTGGTAATTAAACTTTCCCTTCCCTTCCTTTCCCTGCCATTCTTTGTCCAGGTAAATGTTTTTAAAATGGAAATTTGTTTCAGAAGACATTGAAGATGTATAAAATCACTTCAGCTCTGTAATGAAAAGATCAGAAGTGAACTTTTTCACTTATATTATTTACTTATCTGTCTATTTCCCTGAATAATTAATATGCGTGAAAAATATACCCCCTTAAGCAATAGTTTGTAGCTAGTGGCTAATTCATTGATTACTGCTCCTTTGAAATATTACTACAATTTGTGCTGACACTTACAAGTAACATGATTTAGGGACAACACTTTCCCAATTAACATTATAATGTGTAACTTTATTTAAAAATCATATTACTATGTAAAACCTATTAAATAAGCAATAGAATTCCTATCACTAGTGCACAGATATTTACGTTATAGAAATTCACAGTTATTTAAATATTTATAAAATGAGAGTTGAGAGCAGCAGTTTTGAAAAGCAGTTAATAACAAACAGACATCAAGGGAGTCATCATTAGAACAGCAAAGTGCTTTGCAACTCCAATAACTTCACTGATGCAGAAGCAGACCATCAAATTTAATTAAAAGCAATCAAAAATAAACTGAAAAATTGAACTGCAAAAGCCTATCCTTTCCCAGCAGCTGAAGGCAAAGTGAAAGAGAAGGGAGAACCTTGAAAGTAGTAATAAATTGGTAAGCCTTACTGCTTGCAACTTGTAATTTGCTCTGTCAAATTTTAATATCAGTTAAACTATCTTAAATCTTTATGCACAGTCACTCTACTATTTGTGTGATAAAATCTGAAGTCAAAGTTTCAGTTCATTTCCTTTCTTGCTTTTTTTTTTTTCCACATAATTCTGAAATCTGTATTTGCTGGACAAAAACAAAGATTTCAAGATAATTTGGAAAAAGAAATAAATGTTGTTATTATTATCTATACTTTTTTGTTTCTGTTTTCATTGTTGTTTTCCCAATTCTTGCAGTGAGATTTAATATCTTTTGATACAACAAAAGTAAATATCACCTGGAATGTGAAGTATTGACATCTCCATCTGCCACTAGAGGTTCCTACGGTGAAATAAAAGATAAGGAGGCTCATTTGTAATACAGTAAGACTAGCAAGTTTATTGCTGTTTTATATGCTCAGATTAATGTGAATATATGCAAACTGTACCACAAGGACAAAACTAATTTACCCTAGATCATTTTATTTTATATAATAATGTGCTTTAATGAAGCTAAAACTTCCCTGCTGTGACCTTATTATGTTTTCCAACATCAGTAGGAAATAGATTATGTTGAATCGTTACAAAGCTCATGAAACAGCAGGAATTTTGAGACAGAAGATCAGTTACATTTTAGTGGTCAACACTGAAATAGAAAAGACAAGAGCTAAAGAAGAATTTACGTAGGTTCTGGAAAATAAACCACTTGGGATAAAAATGAAAGTAATTTCTGTGTCAATCGCAGTACAGTTCATATAAGAGTTATTAGAGATGCAATACTTTCAAAAGCAGAAATTTTCACCCTCAATTTCCTCCTCAAGTTTTAGAAAGATTGACATTATTTTATAAAACAAAGTGATGTAAAAAATGAAATGGGATATTGAAGGACTGAAGAACAGTTTCCCTTCCCTTCCCTTCCCTTCCCTTCCCTTCCCTTCCCTTCCCTTCCCTTCCCTTCCCTTCCCTTCCCTTCCCTTCCCTTCCCTTCCCTTCCCTTCCCTTCCCTTCCCTTCCCTTCCCTTCCCTTCCCTTCCCTTCCCTTCCCTTCCCTTCCCTTCCCTTCCCTTCCCTTCCCTTCCCTTCCCTTCCCTTCCCTTCCCTTCCCTTCCCTTCCCTTCCCTTCCCTTCCCTTCCCTTCCCTTCCCTTCCCTTTTTTTCCCACTATTCTTTCTTAATTTTCTTCTTTAAATATAATCTTTTTGTTTTCCTCTGCATAAATTTAAAATTAAGGTGTTTTTTATTATTATGATTGATTTTATTTTTATCTTTTTTTCCCTCAAGTCTCTGTGTTCAGAACTGCATCATTTCAATCAATGAAGATACTATTTATAAAGGACATGCTAACTATATCTCCCAACTTTATTATCAGAGGGCTGCTGCCTCTAACACATTTAAATTCAATATTAGCTAACATTCTTTAATTAAAACAGCTTTTAAATAACTTACTGGCCATTGCAGTTCCATTCTTTCTTTGATCTTCTGCTTAATCAATGGAACTTCCACTCTGTTACCTCAAAGTTAACTAAGTTCCAATCTGCTTTTGCAATGTGATTTAATTAAAAGATATGACCATATCTATGATTTATCATCTTAATGGGATTTTTGACATTTTCCCATTCAGATATTATTTGTTACATTAATGTATTGAAGTAACACACAAAACAAATATATTCCTGACTTTCCAAATAAGTTTTAAAGTGTATGGGGAAGAAATGATCCTTTAAAAATAACTTATACAACTTATATCTTTTTTTTTTTTTCTTTTTAATAATACTGCTCTTAATGTAGGCATTGTAATTTTTGTACTGCTTAAGATCATTCCTTTTTTGTTTGATTTGTGGCATTAGTCAAATGTTGTTTCTTTGATTTTGACTTTGATTATCTCTGTATATAAACTCCTGAAAATCTATCAAAATGTAATGGAGTAGACATTCTCAGCATATTGTACCTGTTGTAAATATTCAACTTTTTAATTAAAAAAATAGAAATCAAAGTCTTCCATAAAAGTAATGGCTGATGATAGTACGTTGTTAAATCAAAATACAATTTAAAATGTGAAAAATACAAAATTGCATATGAGTATTCTTTATATTTTTTCAAGGATGAAATATATATCCCACAAATTACTTGGTAAATCCTACAGATTAGGTTTTAAATAATAACTGTTTTTGAAATCAAGATTCAGACATAGTTTGAACAACATACAAAACTTTGTAGGAAACTCATTTTAAATTATTTTTCATAACCAGATTATCCTTCTGTCTTCTTAAACAGGTCAAACTTTCAGCTAAAAACTGGTGTCTTGAATACAGTAACTTAATTACAAACCTTAATGATCAAATGAGGAACCTTCTTTCCAAAAAGAAAGCAAAAAACTCTGAAGATTAACAAAAGTTTTATTTTCTTCATCACTGAACATTATTTGGTATCTTTATTACTAATAAATCTATACCCATCATAACTTGCAGCTAGATGTTTTATTTGTGTGCCATAGCTTCTCAGGGGACTGGAGATTTACTGTGTAAGAACTGCAACATTAAAATTGTTCATTGATTTTTAAGCTGCTGCATATGGAATGAAACAGAAAAGCCCTGATGAAATAGAGCTGGGAAGTTCTGTAACCTGTGCATTATCTATGTAGGTTGCTCTGAAAGTAATGCATCCTACTTATTTCAGTGGAAACCAAAATAGATACTAAGAACATAGTTGGTAAAATGAGCTCTCAGCTACAAAACACTGTTCAACATAGGCACCACTATTAGCTATGCACTTTCATCAGCAATGAACAAGAGACTACATTCCATGTTTGTAAAAATCTGTACCAGCAAAAGTGACCCACTGTTGCTGTTGCCAGTGCTGAAAAGAATCACCTACTTCCTCACTCTGTTCACATCCACAGTTTGGTCTCCAGAAACATTCAGTAAGCGGCAAGAAATGTAAATGGATGCATTTTTTTTTTTCCGTATGGAGGAATTCAATTACATACTTTTGCTTCCACCTCAGACGCCATTTTATCAGACTGCCCCTCAGCTGTTATCTGTTATCTGTTCCCATGGGGAACAAACTGTAACAAAATACTGGTGTGAATCTTCAACCTCTACCTCCAAACCACCACCATTTGCTTTTCTGTTCCAAAAAGAGTAAGTTGCACATGGTGAATTTGGAGAAGCAGTAATGACATTTCATATGAAATTTAGATTTGGCAATAATGTTTTTCAACAGTGAGTATAGATTGTATATGTTGTAGAATTTTAAGACTTGCAAGAAATGTTTTTTTATTTATTTATTTATTTGTCATATAACATATACCAAAAATACCATAAGTATTCTTTGTTATTTTTCTGATAGACAATCAAAAAAAATTTTTTACCCTTTAAAACAAATTAAAAAAAAAAAAAATTGAAGTGCTAAAACAATTACACAAGACTATAGTATTTTCAAATAATTTTTAAAAAATAATCTGAAGTTATTTTAACCCATCAAACAAACGGGCTTTTTGATTTTTGCACAAGCTTTTATGATTGTCATTTAGGTAGTGTCACTGTATAATATTGCATACATAATATATTATAAGATAACACATTTAAAGCGAGCAGTTTATGAAATGTATTTAATTTAATGCTAGATTACTTTTTGCAGCTGTTGTCATATATTGATATATCGGCCGTAAATAAATGTGCATATATTTGCAGGAGGAAAAAAATCTTTTCAGTTTTGCTAAATTAGAAAGAGTACTTATCCTTCAAAACTGCATATTCGTCCTTAAAATCCATTAGTCAGTGTGTTAGCCATCCATAACACAACTTCATGCAAAACACCATGCTAACCATACATTTGACAGACATGCTTCTCCAGGTAGAAATCTGTCTCCTCTGTTTAATTTACAATGAGCAAAGTGTGTGCATCAGCAATCAAAAGCTATTAAAGTCTGTAAAACAGAAGCTGAACTTTTCATTTGGATCTGCTGTTTATTTCTGAAGAAATAGTAAACAGGAAAATTATTGCTCACAATGAATAGGCTGTAGAAAATAATATCAGAATAGTCTTTTATTTGGCAGTTCAGTATTGTGTTGACTTCATACTTTATGGGATAATAATTTACGTGGAACTGTTGTAATAGAGACTGAGCTGCCCACTGATCTAGGCAAGCTTCTCTACCTGTTGAGTGCAAGTAATAATTTTCTTCTGTGTTTATTTACAGATACAAAGAATCCATGCTTTCATTTTAGCATTAGTCTTGATGTAAATATAATACTGACCACTGGATCAGTATTATCAATTATACTGTATAATCAATACTGAAGCAATAATATCTAGTTCATTTGTTGAGCTATCTTGAGAAAACTTATCCTACATCTTCTGAAAAGACATGATGCTTAAAAAAATGTATCTTGTCACAATCAGTTTGCAGTAATTTCTGCATTAATTTGTTCTACAAATAGTCCATTTTTAATAATATGATTTATATCTATTTTAACACCCTCAAAAATTCATTATCTACAATTTCCACTGATATCCACCTCAAACCTGTTCCCAGTTTGTCTGGAATAGAAGATAGCTGGACTTTAAAAACTGACTTGTTTGAATGGATCATGTCTTTCAGTAGGTTTTTAAGTGGTATAGTTTTCCTGTTCATATCTATGTTGGTTTCATTGTTTTTAAATTCTTGAAAAAGATTCTACATTTAGTAGATCTGTCCTATCCAGCCCTTCTTGAAATAACTGCAAAAAGGTTGATCTATTGAACACAAATTATGACATTGCAAAATTATTCATTCAATATTCTAGCTTGCATGTTTACAATTAAATATTTATTTAATCTATCTAAATTTTGTGGCCTGATTTTTTTAAATTCTGATCATTGAAGTCAATGGATCTGTGAATGTCCCTTTGCCACAGTTCCCCTGCCCAAGTCCCTATCCAAAAGGGAGAAGTTAAAAATAAACCATACATCTAAAGGCAAAAATTTAGTTGTTTTTGGTGAAATAAACCAATACGGTCATCAGCAACTATGTGCAAATACATGTAGTAAGTTCCTTTCTTGGCACAACTGCTTATCCAAGTATTTTCTGAATTTATGAAGCATGTCATATCAAGGAATAATGAACTTTTTAATAAAATTATACTTTGGCTGTGTATGTCATGGTGCTTTCTTTGACACTGCAGTCTATGGAACCATATTAGTATCTTCTCTAGTTCCTTAGTCATAAATAGCTACTGCATCGTATTGACAAAAGAATTCATGTGGGAGTGTATGCTGATGACTAGCCAGTGTATTATGATGGAAGGCATTCCACTTCACTAATGTGATTGGTTAACCATGTCCAGTAGCTAGCTATCCATTCAGATACTCTTTTATTCCCATCCCTTAATAAAACATAGGGAGAAAACAAGATAAAAAGTAACAAGGTTTATGATAAAGACAGGGAGTTCTTTGAGGAAAGACTACCATAAGCAAAGCATACTAAATTCAGAGAAAATTCGTATAATTTATTGCTAGTTAAAATACATTTGAAACACAAGAAATAAAAACACACATTAAATCAACAACTTCCTCTCTATACACACACACATTTTCTTTTCTTTTCTCTGCTTCACATTTAGTCCTCCATTTCCACACTCTCCATTTGCAACACTGAATAGAGTATAGGGGATGGTAGATGGGAGCGTATGATGAGTGCATCGCTCTTTCTATCTGCCACTCCTTCCTCTTACACCTTCCATTATGGAAAAATTGACTATCCCTATAGGCTGCAGAAAGTGCTTCAGAAAGGCATACAGTTATCACAGGAAGTTTCTCAGAGAATTAAGGTCTATTTTCAGTTAAAAATCAAGACATTTTTAGATGAGATTTAAGAACCCATAGGAAACAAACACTAAGGCAGTTACAAGGGCTGTAAATTTCACTCGTCTTCCTGAGACAGCCAATTAAGGATCATGCTTTTTGTTTCTCTTTATTTTGTCAAAATTTTAGTTTTCACGTAAATTCCCACTCTCCTAGGAGATTCCTCAATTTGTTGTTTCATTTTTATCAGTGTTATTTTCAAGATGCCTACAGTATTCATCTGGACTTCAATGATACCTTTTATCTAGGCCTAGTTTCTAGGCTAGCAGATATTTTCTCCTGTTTGTGCTTAACAACAATTTATACCTGAACTTTTAAAATATAGTTTGCATACCTCTGTAAGAAAGTGGTATATAATATTCATCTCTATCTTCCTGCTTGCGACTCCTCTTCTGATGGAGCCCAGGATACCATTGGTCTTCTGAACTGCAAGAGCACACTGCTAGTTCATGTTTAGATTTTCATGCATCAGGAAGTTGGTTTCTTTCCCTCTTTTTTTTCCATGTTCTAGCACATCCTGCTGCACATAAAAAAAAAGAAAAAATTCAGGAAAGCTAAATATGGCAACTGCAACTACATCAGATTTTTTCTATTTGCTTTACTGTTTCAGCCCAGGAAAGTGGTTTCTGTTCTTAGTATGTACTAATTGCACTGAATCTCCTCTGTCATTTCTTTTGAATAACCTTGGGGCTTCTCACATTCTCAATATTCTGTCCTACAGACTTCTTTTATTTATTTACTTATTTATTTATTTATTCACTTGGAAGTATTTCTCACATTTGGATGAAGAAAGTTCCATGTTGTTTTGTAATAACAAGACTATATTTTAGTGTTGCCAGATCTCAGTTAAATCACTTCCCTTGCTAAATTAATAAAGAATAAGCCTCAGAAATGGCAACATATAAATGCAATTAGCATAGAAACTATTTTATCAGATGTCTTAAAAATATTTTTACACTGATCATCTTTCCTTCCATGATCACAAATCATGTGCTGAACTTGAAATTGGCTAATTTGAGGCTAATTGAGCTATGAAGAACTCAAAAATTTCATAGTTGTTAGCTCATGGCAAGGGCATGTGGAACCACAAAGAGATATTAAGAAGGAGCGATGTGTAAACCTTCAAAAAATAGGTATTTTTTAGTCTCTTTTCTTAGAACTTGCTGCATTCTGCCTGGCCACTATTACAGATGGTCCACTGAGAAAAAAATACCAGTTGTGCCCTTTAAGAAGATTATGTAATTCTCAAAACTTTACAAGCAATGGTTCTAAACTAGTCTCTAAACATTTTCTTGCGGTATATGGAGAGAAAAAGGGGGAACATTTAGTCTTTTAACTGTAAGACAGTCTCCTCTAAATGAAAATGTCTTTTAGAATAGAAAAGCTAAAGTATTTTTTGCAATGAAGAAAGGAATCTGTCTATTTACGAGGCCACTTCTTTGGGTTAGAACAACATGCTACAGCCCTTCAGTGGGTGGCTTCATGTCTGAGACAATGCTATGAAGAATTAAAATGTGCAAAATGTTTAAGTTAGTGGTTTAATTTTGTGAATGGATAAAAAAATCCACAAGGAAAAAAAAAAAAAAAAAAAGGCCATATTTGAACATTAGGAAACAACTCTTCTAAAAGATTTTTAAAAAATTATTTATCATGAGACAGACAAACACAAGAACAAGCTTCCTATTCCCATTAATCACCCAAAGAGATGGTTAATGCCCAGTGCCTGTCAGTACTCAGGAGGCAATTGGATAATGGCTTCAACAATATACTTTCAATTAGCCTTAAATAATCAGGCAATTAGATTTCATGATCTTTGTTAGTCCTCTCCAAATCGCAGAACCATAAACTCATAGGACAGACTGGGTTGGAAGGGACCTTAAAAATCACCTAGTTTCAACAATTCTAAATGTTGAATTTTCATCACATTGACGCTCTATATTAGTTATCCTTAAGTATTTTAATCAGGACAGATATAGAACTAATGAAAAATATCAGATGTAGTGGTGGGGGCAGAGAGGTAGGGTTAATTTCTCCACAAAAACTAGTAAAGAAGCAAGAATTAATCAAAAGTATCACTGGCATGTGCCACAATGCTCCTTTTGTATTCTACAATGTGGAGAAGTTTGACTTTTGTCTTACACTTTATTATTTTCTACGTTCTACTTTGTCATTAAATCATTTCGAAATAAAATCATATGTACAGTTACAAAATATTTCCTTTCATTATTTAATTTCAAAGAGATAACTGCAGTTATCTCTTTGATAATTACTGCCCAGTGGCTGGGCAGTAGGAAACCGGATGAGGTTCAACAAAAGCAAGTGTAGGGTCTTACACCTAGGGAGGAATAATTGCATGCACCAATACAGGCTGGGGGATGAGCTGCTGGAGAGGAGCTCTGCAGAGAGGGACCTGGGCGTCCTGGTGGACGACAGATTGGCCATGAGCCAGCAGTGTGCCCTCGTGGCCAAAAAGGCCAATGGCATTCTGGGGTGCATTAAAAAGAGCGTGGCCAGCAGGTCGAGGGAGGTGATCCTCCCCCTCTACTCTGCACTGGTAAGGCCTCATCTGGAGTACTGTGTCCAGTTCTGGGCTCCCCAGTACAAAAAAGACAGGGATCTCTTGGAAAGAGTCCAGTGGAGGGCCACAAAGATGGTGAAGGGCCTGGAGCATCTCCCCTATGAAGAAAGGCTAAGTGAACTGAGTCTGTTTAGCCTTGAGAAAAGACGACTGAGAGGGGACCTGATCCAGGTTTATAAATATCTGAGGTGTGGCGGCCATAGCGGTGAGGCCAGTCTCTTTTCAGTGGTACGTGGAGACAGGACGAGGGGAAACGGACATAAGCTGCAGCATAGGAAGTTTCGCACGAATGTGCGTAAGAACTTCTTCACGGTGAGGGTGACGGAGCACTGGAACAGGCTGCCCAGGGAGGTTGTGGAGTCTCCTTCTCTGGAGATATTTAAGTCTCACCTGGATGCCTACCTGTGCGACCTGGTGTAGGGAAGCTGCTTTGGCAGGGGGGTTGGTCTCGATGATCTCTAGAGGTCCCTTCCAACCCCTACAATTCTGTGATTCTGTGATTATTTTTGTAGCAATTTTAAAAGATAAGAAATATCAATGTATAATGAGGTTTCACAATGACTACAGTTCAGTTGCCATTCTGTGATAGAAAGTAAAGGAACAAATATATCCAAAGCCTATTGTTGCCTTTGGAGAGTATTTTTCTTCACTAATTACGTAAAACAACATGAAGTATCAGAAAGCATTATGAAGTTAGATATGCACCATTTGGATCTGCATTTGTATTGTGCTCTCAGTGAGAATCAGGTGTTAAGACTAACTCTGTTTTTAGCCATTGAAAGCTGCAACTGCTCACCAAGAAGCTTGAAAAATATTTACTAGCGAGGTATCAAACAAAAATTATTGGAGATTAAATTAATATACTAAAAATATAACATACAATGAAAATATAGTAAGAATACTTCCAATCACTAATAATCTTGTTTGTTTTGAAGTGATTTTTAAAAACAACTAAATTGCTAAACAACTAAATTCCATTTCTGTTGTAGTAGGAAAGATCAGAAAGTAGGTTTTCAAGGAAAATCATGTGATTTTGTATTATTTTGCTAGTAAAATGGGATTAAAATTCAAAATGTTGTAGGTTTTCAAAAATCAAAATTCTAAAAGCATAAAAAGATTTTTTATATTTTTGCAGTTGTCACTTCAACAGTTTATATTTTGATTATAGGCCAATTTAATATTTTTTGTAGAATAGAGTTTTTCAATAAATTTTTAATTTGGAAATCCAAAAAGACTGGAACAGACCTTGGAGGGACAATAAGGCTAGTTAAACTGCTTAAGTCCTAATACTTGCATTATTTATTGTCCTGATAACACTGGCTTTCATTCATACACGCAGTACCATTCTCAAGTTTTAAATCACTCTGTCATGACAGCCCTCTGTAAGCTGTCCTTCACTGGCCTTCAGGGAAGACATATATACAAGAATGTGTATACAGAAAAATTATGCAAGCTAGAGATATAGTCCATTTTTTTTGTTGTTGTTGTTTTTGTTTTTTTGTTTTTTGGTTGTTTTTTTTTTTTTTTCCCAAAACAATCAATTTATTTATAATGGATGAGATTGTTATTTTCTTTTTTTTCTCATAGGCTCTCTAGAGACTTTTGCCCTCTAGTATTGACTATTATTAATTGTCTATGGGAAAGAAGAATAAAGTCAGTTTATTTTAGAAGGAGCTCCTAACAAATTAAGGCTCTGTTTTCAAGCAAGTATGCAAATAATTTCAACAGTTTTTCTTACTCTCCAGCAGGTGAAAAATGAGAGAATTAAAAATAAAAGTAGTGATAATTGTGCACTCTTGGTCAAATTGTGTGTCAGATGGGGAGATTTCAAAAGCAAAATTGTCATTCTGATAAAATATATATATAATTGTGATATATTTTAAGATGATGAAAAAGCTGTGGAATGGCAAATTTTCATGTTAAAATGAACAAAGGTTATGTTGTTAGTGATATAACAGTAAGGCACATGTACTTCTCTAAACAAGAGATATTTTTTACAGTATTTTTTTTCATAATTTTTCATCGATGATTCTAAAATAACTGAGACTCCTGTTTATAATCATTAAACACTGATGCAGCTAATCTGATTGTGTTAAATGTGCAGTAAAGAAGATGTGACCTGCTCTTTTTCTGCAAACAAATATTGCACATTTTTACATTAAAAAATGCCCTGAAGATAAAACAAATTTTAAAAATTGTGCAAATATATGTCTGAATAAATCTCATTTATAAACCTTTACATTGTTGTAGGTATTTTGGGAAAAGAAAAAAAAAATCCGAAAAACAAAAGTCCTACGTGAAAGCTTTTATTTTTCTGATTAAAAGTATAGTAAGCATGTAAGTAGCTAAGATGTGTAATAGTTTTCTTAGAATTTTTTTTTTCTAGCTTCACAGCTTCCTTTTCAGAAATGATTTATTCTATGAGTGTTTACTTAATTTTAATGAAATATTTTTTAAAACTATTATTTGTATAATTTTAACCCTTGATTACTTCAAAGAGAAATGTAGTATGTGGTATGGAATGTTTATATATGAACATTGTAGAAAAACATAACTAGGCGACAAGTTGCTTATCTATCTTGTTTGTAGCAGACAAGCATGTTTTAGATTCCCATCTGTAACTTTAGAAGAAAGTTAATACTTACACTCATTTACCACACAGTCAGAGAAACTATAACATCCAGTTTGGTGTACTGTACTATTTTTTTTTTTTTTTTTTTTTTTGAAAAAGTTAATATATTGAATGTACCATTACATAAAGGTGCAGCTTCAGTTAAGTAACAAGGAAATGAAAGTTGAAATATACCGCTTTTGTTTTGTTTTGTTTTGTTTTCATTCAAGGGTAAGAAGAGTGGAAGTTGAGAACCTCAGAGCAATTCAACTAAAAAGCTGCAAAATAAGCTACAAGGTTATGGAGTAGAAAGCTTTCATTCTTTTCATAACTGACTTTCTCCCCTCCAACCCAAGGACCAATTGGTTTCTTGATATTCAAGGCCTTAAATCTTATGAAAGTATGAGAGAATATTTCACATTCTTCAGTATCCAACAAGAGCTCATTTCAGGGACAGAATTCTACAGCAAAGAAATTTTTTTACTATTAAAATCTTTTGAAGACTTTTTTTTTTTTTTTTTTTCCTCCTTTGGTGAAATCTGTCTGTGTCATAAATGTATTGTAAAACAGTTTTTTTTTTTTTTTCAGTTGTGTTATCTTAGTATATTTATACTCCATTTGAAGACAAACTAATCTATTTTCTCTTTATTATTGCATTTATTTTTCATTAGTGTCACATGTCTCCACAATAGCTGCAATGGAGCAACAAGGCCACAGCATGGCACCAGGAGAAAAGATAACACTTCAGAAAAATTCTCACTAGAATTTTCTACTAGATTTTGTTAAGTATCAAAAATTGGCAAAAATTAGTTACTAAAGGGTAGAATATTAGTAAACTTTCTATAAAGAATCCAAGGATTCTGAGGATCCAGTATTACTTACAAGAATGTTATTTTGACAGAACATCAGTGCTTTGAGATTCATAGTAACACTTACTCATAATAACTTTTATATCTTAGTATTGTAGAAATTTCTGAGACTACATTGCATGAGATCAATCTATAAAATTGTTCATATATCTGCTGAAAGAATTTCTAAAAATGACATACCCTCTCTGAATATGCAGTATAAAGCAACTTCCAAATATTATCAATTGGCTTTTGTCTAGGAAGAAAGTTTGGTTTATGAAATCTAAGCTTAATTTGAGTATTATGTGCATACACATTGGTTATGATTCTGTTATTCCAGTATGAATTTCAGTATAAACCCTCAGTAAGTTACGGAGGACATCAAGTTTGGAGGTAGTGTCAATCTGTGTGAGGATAGGAAGGCTATGCAGAGAAGTCTGGGCGGGTCCAATTGTACATGCTTTAAGAAGACCAAGTGCCAGGTTCTGCATTTCAGTTACAAAAATCCCATGCATTGCTACAGGCTTGGAACAGAGTGGTTAGAAGGCTGCACAGAGATAAAGGATCTGGGGGTGAGAGTTGGCAGCCAGATGAACATAAGCCAGTACTGTGCCCAGGAGACTGAGAGGGCCAATGACATCCTGGCTTGTATCAGAAATAATGAAGTCAGCAAACAAGGCAGGTGATCATCCTTCTATACTTGGTCCTATCGAGATCATGCCTTGAGTAATGTGTTTAGTTTTGGGCCCCTTCTACAACAACATTGAGGCCCTGGATTATGTCCAGAAAAGGACAATGAATCTGGTGAAGGGTCTGGAGCACAAGCCTCATGAGGGGTGGCTAGGGCAATTAGGATTCTTTAGTCTGGAGAAGAGGAGGCTCAGGGGAGACCTTATCACTCCTCACAACTTAATGAAAAAGGTGGTTGTACTAAAGTGGGAGTTGGCATTTTCTCCCTGGTAACTGGTGAAAGGACAAGAGATCACAGCCTTAGGTCATTTCAGGGAAGGTTCAGGTTGGATATTAGGATAAAATTATTCTCAAAAAGAGTGTTGAGGTATTGGAATAGGCTGCCCAGGGTACTGGTGGAGTCACCATCCTTGGAGGTTTTCAAGAAACATGTAGATGACACACTGAATGTCATGGTGTATAGCGGTCAGGTACAGATTGATAGACTAGAGCTGATATGATTCTATCATTCTATGACACTATGATTTATACTCAAGTACAGCAAAAAGAATTTCAAAAAAGCACTAGGTTTTATGAGTTCAAGAATGATATGAATGTAAAATGTTAACAAAAAGTGTGTACTTTTTGATTGTTTTTAAATATCTTTCTGAATTTGAGCTACAAGAAGTAGAATTTAAAAGCAGCCTTTCTAATGGTGATAACTGGGTCAATTTTCTGAAAACAAAATATGCTGTGAGTTAAATTGTCAAATCTCATACATTATGTAAGTTGGAGTTGTCAAAGTATAGTTGCTCAGAAAAAAATTACCTTGGTCCATTCAACACAATATTTCTGGACATTCCCTCAAGTCTATCTCTTACAAGAAGCTTCATGAATTATATTACTTTATATAATACACTTTTTTGTGTATTGATATTTTTACTTTCTTTCCTCTACAGCCACATTAGAATAAAGACAAACACTGCTATGTAATAAGCAGTTGTTCAGTTCATATCTGCAGCTCAGGGAAACTGCTACTGCTCTTTGTGTTTGTATGTGTTTCATCTTACCGTAACTGTGCCTTGTTCCTTAGCATTCTGAAGATGGAATTAAAAATGGAACATTGTATACATTTATCCTACTGTCATTCTGATTTTCGTTTTTCCTCCTTATTTACTTGAGTTACTGCTGCTATATTTAATCATTTTTTTTCTCCGATGACGTAGATTAGAAATGAGAAAAAAATACAAGAAAATTAAGTATTTTCACAGAATCATGGAATCACAGAATTGCAGAATTGTAGGGGTTGGAAGGGACCTACAGAGATCATCGAGACCAACCCCCCTGCCAAAGCAGGTTCCCTACACCAGGTCACAAAGTAGGTGTCCAGACAAGTCTTGAATATCTCCACAGAAGAAGACTCCACAACCTCCCTGGGCAGCCTGTTCCAGCACTCCATCACCCTCACTGTAAAGAAGTTCTTGCACACATTTGTGCGGAATTTCCTATGCTACAGTTTCTGGCCGTTTCCCCTTGTCCTGTCTCCGCACACTGCTGGAGAACCTGGCCTCGCCACTCTGCCCCCACACCCTAGATATTTATTGACCTGGATCAGGTCCCCTCTCAATCTTCTTTTCTCAAGGCTAAACAGACCCAGTTCACTTAGCCTTTCTTCATAGGGGAGATGCTCCATGCCCTTCACCATCTTTGTGGCCTTCCGCTGGACTCTTTCCAGGAGATCCCTGTCTATTTTATTATATGCAAACTTTATTTAGAAGCTGTATTCTTAAAAATTTATGAGTGCTGAATACAAAGTGAAAGATGAAGGAATTCAAAGATCTATCTGAGGCAGAAAACATATTTTCTGATGAGGTTTCAAAGAAGTGATAATGAATATTGCAGGCAGACATATCCCGATGACAGAAATTCAAAGATGACTTCCACAGTACAGCCAGTGAAATTACACTAAAGCAGACAGTGCTAAACAAATTGGCTATCTCAGTCTGTAGCAAGCTGAAAGAAAGGAAATTGTGGATTCTCCTGGATCTTTAAATCGCTAAGGGAATTACTGCAGGTATTTATGTTACTGGTATTCAAAGAGAAAAAAACATTTTCTTGCTAGGTCAGTGACTTTGTCTACAGAATGTGTTTGCTAAACAGCTGTAGGTACTATGTACCACCATACTACTCTTTTACTCTTCAGAAGGAACGGAAAATATGATGAAAAAAACCTCATGGGTAGAGATAAGGACAGGGAGATCATTCATCAAATATCATAAATGACAAATAGACTCAGCATAGGGATATTAAGTAATTTATTGCCAGCTGAAAATACATTAGAATGGTGAAAACTGAAAGAAAACTGAGAACATTTTTATTCTATCCACCCTCTTCTATCTCCTCCACCTGAACGAGAAAGATGAAATAAAAAAAAGTCTTTGACACTATCCCCCACAACATTATTGTGGAGAAGCTGGTTCCCCATGGTGAAACACTACCTGGATGGTAAGGTCCAAAGAGTTGTGATCAATAGAGTTATATCCAGTTGGCAGCCAGTCACAAGTAATGCCCCCCAGGGATCGATACCAGGGCTTCCTCTATTTGACATAATTACTAATGACCTTGTCGAAGGGATTGAGTGCACCCTCAATAAGTCTGCAGACAACACCAAGCTGGGGGGGAGTTGATCTGCCAGATGGGAGAAAGGCACTATAGAGGGACCTGGATAGACTGGATCAGTGGGCCAAGGTAAACTGTATGAGTTTCAATAGGGCCAAGTTTCGGATCACAACAACCCCAGAAAACCCTACAGACTTGGGGAGGAGTGGCTGGAAAGTTGCCTGACAGTGAAGGACCTTAGTGTACTGATGGACAGTCAGCTGAATATGAGCTAGCAGTATGCCCAAGTGGCCAAGAGGGCCAATAGCATCCTGACTTGTATCAGGAATGGTGTGGTGAGCAGGACTAGGAAAGTAATCCTGCCCTTGTACTCAGCACTGGTGAGGCTCCACTTCGAGTACTGTGTTCAGTTTTGGGCACCGTAATACAGAGCAGGTCCAAAGAACGGCAACAAGGCTTGTGAAGGATTTGGAGAATAAGCCCTATGAGGAGAGACTGAAGGAATTGGAGCTTTTTAGTCTGGGAAAGAGGAGGCTGAGGGAAGATCTTATTGCTCTCTTCAAATACCTGAAAGGATATTACAGTGAGAGAGGGGTTGATCTCTTCTCACTGGTGACAGATCCATACCACAGGACCCATCTTTTAGGAAATCACTGCTCCAGCATGGATCCCCATGAACAGCAGTTCGCTCTGTCCACCTGCCCCATCGTAGGCTTGTCTCCACAGGCTGCAACTGTGGCCATAGACTACTCCTTTGGAGCCTTTCCCCAGTTTCTGCCTCCTTCAGGCCAAATCCACTGCTGCACAGTGGGCTCCTCCATGGCTGTCTGTGGACCGCAGAGGTACTTCTGCTCCAGAAGTTGGAGTACCTCCTCTTCTTTCTTTTTTATGACCTTGATGCTAGTCTTTCCATTTTTCAGTGTTCTCTGATAGCTATCCTGTGCATCGTTTTTTACACTTTCTTAAATATGCTTTCTCAAGTGTTCAACCTACATTATTCTCAGGCTTATGTTATGCCAACTCCCTTTTGAGTTATCTGGAATTGGCTCCGTTCTCACCTGAAGCAACTTCTCACAGAAGCTACCCTCACTACGACAACCTTGCAACATAAACCCAATATAAAATTCTAAGTGTAGAATCAAGACAATAAACAATATATTTTTTCATAAGAAATAAACAAACAAACAAAAAAATGTGTGAAAAAAGTAAAATATAGGGTTACATCTTATATATACTTTATATATATATATATTTAATATAATTAATATAATTAAATAGAAACTGAAGACACTGGTTCCCGTTCAGCGGTACTATAGTATGTGATAGCATGCTTTTGAACTTAGTGGTTTTCACAAAGAACACTGACAGAACTACAGTGAATTAACACACAGTGAAGAACAAATTATTTGGAGAAAGAAGAATTTTAAATATGAACAGGAATAGGAGTAAAAGAATGATAAACATCTTACAAAGTATTTAAAATATAATGAATTGCAATATGGCCCCTCACTTCTACATTATATATTATACTAGTCCGATACATACTACATTTGCTCCTAGATTTTCATCAATTCAAGATGACTTTTATCATTTTCTATTCACACTGCTCTGCAGATGTAAAATATTAAAAAATATATTAAGAAAGAAGCTTATGTCATGTCATGTCATGTCCTGTCGTGTCATGTCGTGTCTTGTCATGTCATGTTGTGTTGTGTTGTGTCGTGACGTGACGTGTCGTCATGTTTCTTGTGTTCTTTGAGAAGTGAAACACAGGTGACATGTAGGGTAACAATATGTAATTCCAGATTCTTATAACTATATTTCAGAAAACAAAAGGACTCAATCCTGTATTTCTTACACATCATCTCTGATTTCACTGAGAATTGTATGTACACAAAGGAAAAAGTCCTTCTTTAAATTCCCATTGGACAAACCAGTCAGGAATAGGAATCTTTAGCAGCACTGGAAAGAGAGCAGACAAAGTCAGAGTGCAGAACAAGAGCTTTAATTATAAATCCTTTTGATATGTAAGGGACAGTTTTCCTAATCTTTCTTATATTTGGAAAATAACAGCCAAACCTGAAGAATATTTTATGAAGTTTGAATTCTTTCCTTTCATTAAAGAGGGGAATAAAAGCAAACACCAATATGACCTTTGAGTTTCCTGGAACTTTTTTTTTAATAATTATTATTTTTTTAAAGGATCTGTAATATTTATTCTTCTTATAAAATGCTACTGTGCCACTGAAAAACTTCAATGATCCTCCTCCGAAATTACAGCACTTTAAATAAAATACTTTAGTCTTTATGGGTACATTTTCAGGACCCGCAAGAAAATACATGTGATGGTTTTTGAATCAATAATCTGTTCAGCCAAACATTATATTTACAGACAGTTTATATTTACAACAGTAGAAATTCTGTGTTTAAATATCTGTAGATTGAGATGGAAACAGTATCTATAGATTTCTGAATTTTTCTAGAAGAACTGCTATGTTCTCAAAGCAGTAAACAGCAGCAACAAACACAAGGTGCTGCTGATCAAGTTCAGCTAATTGGTGAATTCGAGGGTCTCTCAGTCAAGAAAGTGGCTCAAACAATAATCTGGCATGTCAAAGAGAAAAAATAGTTCAGAACTAAGGTCATAAAGTCACCACTACAATGAACAGTCTTGACTAGTTGATCTATGGAAACACCAACATTCATACCTGCTTTCAGTAGCTGCTTAAGCACTAAACAGCATTTGCTTAAAGTGATTCCTGGCCACGGAAATGGTTTGAAATGATAAAGTGATGTTCGTGTCTATGAAATAATATCTGTCACAAGAAAGTACATATAAAAGTCATGTAAATAATGCTTTTCTCCTAGGGATCTGAAATTAACACATACCTACAAACAGTAGTAACACTATTCTATGTACTGTAAATAACAGTATTTCTCTCTGCAAGATACCTGTTTTTTTTTTTTTTTTGAGTGTCTTCAGCATCTTAGACGTGTAAAATCAGACGATTACTGAAGTCTATGATTGACTGAAAAAGCTAAGTATATTTAAGCAAGTGCATGCTTTTTATGTATTCATGCACACCAGTGAGCTTGACAGTACAGTTTTTAGTCATTTTCATTTGTAAAGGAGTGTCTTTTCATTAGGAAAAGACTGCAGAAGAGAGGAAAGTACTGGAAGTTTATTTTTTACCCTTGTAGCCTAAATTATTGCTGTGAAAAGTAGATAACCTTATAAATATGTATTAAAATACATGAATGTTTTATATAGTTTCTGTACTTGAAAAAGCATTGAAGAGAATCACTGATAATCTGTGCTTGTGGGTACTCACCGTATGCTAGTAGTGATCAGAGTTTTTACAAAACTTTCAAAACAGTTGAACAAAGTTTTACATTCTGATGATAGCATCCTCCACTTGCTTGGTTAGGTTACTTGACTACTTTTTTATGTATAATTTTATCCCTATTTTATGTAGTTGTTATAGCTTCTTCCACTGGAGACACATTTGGATGCTATCCCAGGCTGGGCAGCCTGGTCTAGTGATTGGACATAGCAAGGGGATTGAAACTAGATGATCATTGTGGTCCTTTTCAAACCAGGCCATTCTGTGATTCTATGATTTCTATGAACATAACTTTCTGCTTTACAATATCTTCTGATTAGTTTTTGTTTTTTTTTTTTTTTGTATCTGCAAAAGTTATTTTCAAATGAAATAAATTCACTTCTGTGAGTACACTGCTTTTATGTTTGTTTATTTTAGAGATTAGAGAGAATTTTTCACACTTGCAAGCAGATAAGAGAAAAATAAAGCAAAATGTTATTAAATATCATCAGTCTTCAGCTTCTCTATTGATCTTTTCTCCTGAATCATTCGTTCTAATATAATCTGCTTACTTGAACATTTTAAAATGCTTCCATGAGTCATTTATGTCTGAATTTGCTTTTCGCAAACTGAACAGGCTTTGTATCATACAAAGGCATACATAGTCCTTACACAGTGCTTGTAGCACAGCTACAAGTCTTCACAGCTGCTTTATGTGATGCTGGGATTTACTGCAACTGACATGAGTAGGAGCAACGTTCTTTCAACAAAGTAGGAAATGCAAGGTTTATCCCTTTCCAGAACAGTTTTAATTAATTGAGAATCAACAAATTACATTGTGTCATGTAACCTTCTGACCGAAGAGGAGTATGCATCAATGAAAACCCACCCTCTACTTCTCTGATAAAATGGAAGATCGGGTGCACTGTAAATAAAACCAGTGCTAGAGATACGTATTCACAGGGAATATATTATTAGAAATAAATTACAAAATTGTGTAATTGAGTAGTGTTTTCTAATACTTCTGTTTTAGCACTTCAAATATAACTGTTTTGTGCCACTTAGACATATAGTTAAAAAAAAAAAAAAAACAAAGGAAAGGTTCATATAAATTAAGTCAATTTCATAAATATTTTCCGTTTCATCATAATAAAGCACATACAGGTTAAGTACTAAAGTACTTATTCAAAGCATTTAGTTTTAAACAATTCTTACTTAGGTGATGAAAATGGCACTCATAGCTCACTAGATCTTAATTCTGTCTCTTTTAATGGCTCATTTTACAGTCAAGCAATACATTAATTTAAGTGTTATGTAGTACTGAGGCAGTTCATACAAGTTTTGGGATAGATTTAAGTAACAGATTTTGGTGAAATCTGATTTTTTTAAAAAATGATTTTACCAAAAACATTTTTCATAGATTAAATTTTTTTTCAGTTACTCTGCATAGTATGAATGTAGTGCATTCAACTACACGTATTCCTTACGGTCTGTGTGGTATCAGAAGTAATCAGTTTGGATTAAATCCTTATATATGTTTGCATATGTCTTAATACAGAATGCTTACTGAATTGAAGAAAGTGAGGGTGACAGTTGCAGCTTGACTTGAAATGGGAGAACCCATTTTGAACAACAAGCTCTTTTCTCTCCTGATCATTTTCTATGGATGTGTAATAAAACTTTGAATAATATTTCTTTTTCTCAGTGTGAGTGTTTCACCAGGAAAACCTTGTGTTGCTCAGCTTAATTTTATGTAACATAATTATTTGATGTTTTAACAAAGTATTTTCCATGATAAATTCCTAAAACTATGTTGTATATAGCTTTTTCATGACCTAAGAAACAGCAGTTATTAAACACTTTAAATTGTTTATCACATTCAGAGAGTTTCATAAAATATTTCATGCCTTATGTATATTTTAGGACACATCTAGTACATTGTGGATGTTGTCAAACAATGTGAATAAAAAGCAGCTTACATGAATTTTAATCCCCATTATCACTGAGGACTTAGTATTTATGATTCTCTTCTTATGATTCTGTTCTGTTCTTTGAGGAGTAGAGAGGTACTGAGTTAAAGCAAGAGAATAGTACTTTGTAAGCTCAGATGAAGGATAGACTTCAGTGTAAATACTGGAAAAAAGAGCTTTCAATTACTGAATGAATTATCTAAGTTGTGTTATAGTCATGTTTCAATACCAAAATATCAATATAATTTACATTTCATTATTACATATTATTATTTTATTATAAT
The DNA here is from genome assembly GCF_905368555.1 of Meleagris gallopavo. NCBI lineage: Eukaryota > Metazoa > Chordata > Aves > Galliformes > Phasianidae > Meleagris > Meleagris gallopavo. The sequence goes on along the minus strand of NC_139435.1, from coordinate 29,799,426 downwards.
TATAAATTATTTTATTATTATTATTATTTTGTTAATACAGTGTTACATATTATTACATTAATTACATTAACAGAACTATTACCATTGACAACATACTGCTGTGCTTGAAAGCAGAATAAACAATTGCTAATTAAACTGAATTATTATCAGCACAATGCAAATATTTAGCATAATCATTAACATTTTTAAATTTTTTCTGGTTACAGAATGATCCTTGTTTGTCTTCAAGAGTCTCATCAGACTATTCACTATTACCACACTAGACTTTCTGATAATTAATATACTCATTCTCTATTGAGCATGAAGAGTGTAATAATTTCCAGTTCAAGAAGAGTATTTTTTTTAATCTAAATTCCACAGCACATAAGTATATTCCACATATACAGGATACAGTCTGTTTAAGAACTAACCTTGTGTCCTGCTATGATAATAGAGAAGTGTTTTCACAACCTCAGATAATAATCTTGTTTAAGAAGATATGAGTATTTTCTAGTCAGCAGGAATCTTCCTAGAGATGAGAAGAAATTAATGGAAAGCAATATCTATATCACTATCTATCAGCTAAATCTTAGGGATTATCGAAATGATTACTATTGTCCTTTAAAAAATGCAAGGTAATTCACAAAAACTCAAATTGAAAGACAGGTGAGCATGTTGCTTGCAGAGCATAGGTAGATACTCATTTTACTACAGCAGATCTGGCTCACTGCTGCAAGGATACATCCACATGGGAAATTAAGTAGCACGTATCTGTTATAGGTTCATGACTGCCTTTCAAGAAGTGACTCCATAATAGACAAACCATGACAAAGGATAGATTTAGAGGTTTTTTCATAGAAATATTAGTACAAATATGTTTTGCAGTTTCCCTCCCTCCCCCCCTTCCGTCCTGTCCTCCTTCCTTCCTTCCTTCCTTCCTTCCTTCCTCTCTCTCTCTCTCTCTCTCTCTTTCCCTCTCTCTCTCTCTCTCTCTCTTTCACTCTTTCTTCCCTTTTCCCCTTTAACTTAAGATTATCTTTAAGTTTGAGGCAGCTGGGCTCGGAGAGGAAAAAGCTCTAGGGAGACCTCAGTGCAACCTTCCAGTACCTGAAAGGATCTTACAAGCAGGAGGGGAACTGTATTTTTACATGGGCAGATAGTGATAAGGCAAGAGGGAATGTCTTTAAACCAAAAGACGTGAGATTTAAATTATTAATGCTTGATGTTAGGAAGAAATTTTTTACTCAGAGGCTGCTCAGAGAAGTTGTGAATATCTTACTCCTGGAGGTGTTCAAGATCAGGTTTGTTGGAACCCTGAGCAGTCTGGGGGCAACCCTGGAACTGGATGGTCTTTAAGATTCATTCTGACTTAAAACATTTTAAGATTCTTTGTATCTATAATTCTATGAACTACTATGAAACTGCAATAACACTAGGGATTTTTCACTGTGACGCTAGACTTAGGAGACTGTAAGAATTAACTTGATCAAGTGTGTCATTATAAGTCATTTGTAGTACTCTCAGGGAAACTAAACAGAGATTATGTTGTCAACAGTTTAAGGCCTGGTTCAGCCCAGTTCTGTGACTAGTGGGGCAGAGGAACTTCACAGAATCCGTGTCTCCAGAAAAGGGAAACAGGGAACAATGTTTCAGTGACAATGATCTGAGGAGAAACAAACTAATTTACTAAATATGGTATCAGAATGCAAGATAACACACTATAATACAATATAATTAGAATTGAACCCAATAAATCAAATATAATGAGATAGTGTCCAAAAAGTGGATAGGCCTCACCATAACACTGAGGTGAGATGCACAGTCTGGTTGAGCAGCAGGGAGGAGAGCCTGATGAAGAAGAACATCAGATGACCTTCCCAGGGGTTATATCTCCTCCCTGACCACAAAGCCCCCTGGGGTATGTTGTTCTTCTCTTCCAGACAGGTACTCGGAACTTGAGCATTAACACTTTAACTCCCAGTGCACTACATGATGTTATGATGTGGAATACCGATAACTAAAAATCATAAAACCATGACATATGTAAGTCCTCCTACTTACTGGCACTAAAAATAATTTTCCATTCTTGAAATACTGCAGATGGTGCTCAAGAGGAGGAGGGGGGGAGAGGGGAAGAAGTATCATATAATCTGTGTAATTTTGCAAATTTGCAAATTAGGAAGAATGCATGTTGTTGATGTTTGTTCAGTTGGCTGATCTTTTCTTCTTGCATGTTTGGAACATCAGTAACAAAGCTGTATTAAATGCTTTCTGTAAAATCTTTAAAAATGTGATTTATCATATAAGAATGGAAAATAAGATAACGTACCTTTACAGAAGAAGAATACATATGTTTAAAACAAAGCAGTTGTATAAATTTCAATATATGTTCATAATAGATTTATATATTTCTTTATTTTTAATATCACAATTCAGAATAAAGAAGACAGGAGTGTATTGCTTACAAAAAGCAAATTGCCAAGTATTTGAAAAGCTAAATCTTGAAGAATGGGGCTTGAAGAGTGGATTCATGCTCTTTTCAAATTTCATCATGTACTTTACCAAACATACTTAATTTGTATCAGTCTTACTGTTTTGTACTCTATCACAGAATTACCATATCATCATTTATTTTCTGACTGTATGTTTAGGACTTCTCTTTTCCCTAAGCAGATAAAATCTATCACCCACTCCAAGAACACTCTTGTTAAACAGCAATTGGGGAACTCCCTTGGGAATACACACAACATTCAGTCCATGAAGCTCTAACCAAAAGTCAGTTACGGGGTACCTGACCTCTCTTGAGCTGTTGTAAAAGTGTTGCTATGCTAACATAGTGTTTCTGCTCTTTTATCAAAGTGAGCCTCTGCTAGGGCATTTAGATTTAAGGGCTTCTTAAGAGATATAGGTCATTGTGGTTGATACAACTTTCTTTATCTCTTGTTTTCTTTAACTCCCCCCCCCCCCCCCCCACTATATGCATGCTATGCTATTTTTATTGTAACAGTTTATCTTCATGTTAAGCAGTAAAAGTACCCTTCACATTCTACTTACTTGCTTATTAATAAGCAGATGCCCAAAAGTATTCTAACTAATGCATTTCATATACCGTCAAAAACATAGTGTTTTCTTTATGAATTGTCTGCTTACTGCTACAGTTTTGTTTTCATGATGGAGAGAATTTTGCTTAGAAATATTTCCTTGCAATTTGAGATTCCTAGCAATGGTAGCAGCTGATTCTCAGAATTTTTTATCTATTCAAGATGTTGCAAAGGTGAAAATCACTGTCTCCAATTACCTGTAATATGGCTGAAATTTAATCAGAATATTTAGGAATTTAGCCACAAAATTACATCTTCCAGTTCTCCTGCAGTTTTTCTTCAGAGAATTCCAGTTAAGTAGAATTCAGTTCAACTCTATTCTTCTATATAGTGAATACTAAACTTGGTCAGGAGCAGGTACTGTCCTGTTTTTACAATGTGTACATATCTACTATATCTGTACTTTACCATAGTATTACACAGTGTATTTTTCTAGCATAATGTTACAGATCAAAATTTCTGAATTTTTTATGCATTTGCTAAAAATGTTAGAATCTTATTTATCTCATTAATGGAGTAAGATATCTCCTCTGCCAGGAGCAAGGGCAGTTTCCTACAGGTGGATGTTGCTATTCTGTTTCTGAGACATCAAATATGAAATAATTAACTTACATGTGCACCACAAAGAATTAGCCAATAATGATTATCCAAGGAAGAAAATAAAATTGTCCCCATAAAATAATTAGTGCTATGTTACACTATGAAACTTGTGAAGTAATGAAATACAGATAATATTCTGATATTTATCCACAGGCTTGCCAGTTAACACAACCAAATTATAAATCTACAGATTAGCACAAACAATGGATTTATTTTATACAGATGTTTGCTATCCAAGTATCCATAAGTGACTGCCATTCTAAGAGTTCTTTAGTTCTTATGAATTTCATACACACGATATAGCAAGCCTTAAAAAAGTTTGTGTTATTTAGTAGAGAATTAACTATAAGAGAACATTACAACTAATATGAATTGTTATTCTCTTCTCTTTCTTCCCAAAATGTAAAACTATGTATTTTTTAAGATATCATTTATAAGCAAGTTTTGAATTTACATCTCCGAAAACATCACGGGTTAAGAGCTTGTTGGCTAAAATTAGGAAATGGACCAATAAAGGGTATCTTGTGGTCAGGGTCTACAACAGGCCAACTGATCAAGGGGAGCCTGTAAACCAAGCCTTCTTGCTTCAGCAGCAAAAGATGTCATGCTCTCAGGTTGAAAATTTCAACCACTCCAATGTGTACTGGGAAAACACTGTGAGCTCCAAGCAGTCCAAGAGACTCCTGAAGCCCACTGACAACTTTCTGGTTCAAGTGTCAGACAGACTCACCAGAAGTGAAGTGTTGCTAGACTTGGTGCTCAGCAATGTGGAAGAGAACATAAAAGAGATTAAGATCATATGCAGCCTGGTGTACTGCAGTAATGTGCTGGTTGATTTCATGACCTCAAGAAAAATGGCCTGGTTAAGAGTGGAGTCAGGACCTTGAACATCAGGAGAGCAAGCTTCAGGGTGTTTAAAGTATTGTTAGATGAGATTCCTTGGGAAACTGTCCTTTAGGGTCAAAGGAATAGAGCAGAGCTGGCAGCACTTTAGGGATGCCCTTCTGAGAGTACAAGAGGTCTCCATCCCCCAGAACAAGAGAACAGGCAGATGAGGCAGGAAATCAGCAAGGCTGAGCAAGAACGTGCTGGTCAGGTTCAGGGAAAAAAAGGAAAAGTATAAGCAGTGGAAGCAGGGACAGGTGGCCTGGGAAGAAAATAGGGATGCTGTCCAGGTGTGAAGGGATGGATTCAGGAAAGCCAAGGTGAAGATGAAATTAAATTTCATGAGGGATATAAAAAAGAAAAAAGTGAGTCCCTTTAGATATACTGAGCTGAAGAGACAAACAAAGGAGAGGTTTCTGAAGGAACTGATTACCAAGATTCTCTCCAAAATTTGAAAAATCATGGCAGTCAGGCAAAGGGAAACATCACTCCTATACAAAAGAAAGGGAGAAAGAAAGGCTTATGGAACTACATGTGCTTTTCAACATCTTTATCAATTATATAGACAGTGCAATTGAGTATACTCTCAGCAATTTTGTCAATGACACCAAGCTGAGTTGGGAAGTTGGCACAATAGAAGGGAAGGACAGCATCCAGAGGGATCTGGACATGCTCAAAAAGTGGGGACATGAGAATCTAATGAGGTTTAATAAGGCCAAGTGCAAGGTGTTGCACTTGGGTCAAGGCAAACCCAGATATGTGTACAAATGTGGAGAAGAACTCATTGATAGCAGACCTTCAGAAAAGGAGTTGTGGGTCCTGCCATCCAAAAGCTGGATATGAACCAACAGTGTGCACTTGCAGCTCAGAAGGCCAATGATATCTTGGCATGCATCGAAAGAGAGGTGTCCAGTAGGGAGAGGGAAGTAATTTATTTTTCAGAGGTTCTACTGAATGTCAGAATTCAGATGTTGCTAAAACTATTCCTTTATGAACTGAGAAAGTGTGTTCTCTAAATATCTGACAATATAACCACAGAATCAATTGCTATCATTTTGATAAGTTACTCTACAGAAAAGTGTTCCATCTTGAAATTATACATTTATGATGTCAAAATCACAGAAGTATGTCATGAAATCCTTTATGAGAACTAAATTTAAAAACATATATATATGTATATGTATTTTTTTCAAGTTTCAGTGTTTGTTTTCACTTTAATTGCATTCAGAATACTATATAATTCACTCTAGGTTTGAGTTTCCTTATTAGTCACATTGTTATACATTTTTCTTTATCCTAAAGACTTACATTTGGAAGGAGAAAACTGTCTGCATTATTTATAAAATGCATATAAAATTTATCCATCATTTTCAAGGTGATTAGCTTTGGTGCAGGTGAGTCCTGCAATGGAGCAGGGGATCAAAATGTGCAGGCATAGCTGTGAAATCAAGGAGATGCCAGAATAAGGAGAGAGATGTTTGGAAGTGCCAAGAGATCCAAGCCTTTGTGAGTGTGGTTGAGGAAAGGAGGGCAAGTTAGAAGCAGTGACATAATACCTCCATATGTATAAATTACTAATTACCCTAGTGGTAATTAGTGATCAGGAGCACAGTGACAAGGGCGAAAATGCTGTGACATTGTAGTAAAGATGTGGTACAACATTAAGGGTGTGGCAGTTTCTGTGGGAGGGCATGGAGGAGACAGGAGGCCCCATTTCTCTCTTCTGGATGCAACACTCTATCATCACAGGTTGCATAGGCAGGGCTCTGTATCTTGCTTGCAGGTTGACAACCCAAGGAAGAGTTTCTGATCTCTGCCATTTTGGTGGTAGGCACTCCATAAGAGCTAAAACTGATGCCCCTATGGGGAAATACCCAGAAATATTTGGTACTTGCACCAAGACTGAATTAGTGAGAAAGAAGACTTTGGTTCAGGCAGCTGGTTGCACCAGGTGCCTTGAAACTTCTCCTGATAATAAGGTAAGCACCTGTACAAGATGCACACAAGCAGATGATTTTTAACACAAATGGATGAGCTGCAACAAGCAGTTAAGACTACATAGCATTAGACTAACTGAGAGAGAGAAAGGTTGTCTAATAACATTCAAATAGTGGGCTGAAAATGAGGCATCTTGGACCCTAGAGACCTACAAAAGCTGGTCTCCACTTTAATCCCTACTTTCCAACTTCACTACCAAAAGCAGATATGAACCTTTACAGCAATAATTACCCACGACACTCATGACCAAGGTCTGTAAGGAGAACTCATACTGGCAGCTTGAAGTGGATTCCATAAAAAGAAATGATTAAAGCTTGCAATGGGCAACTCCTCTCTATAAGGCACTGAAGCTCTCCTCTGTCAGTTTGACAAGGAATCTCAAGAGACATGCTGCCTCCCAGGAGCCAAGATCTGGGATACTGATGAGAGAGTGCCGCAGCTTGTCAAGAGCACAGACTACTATCAGCTGCGTATAAGGCTACGTATAGCTATAGGGGATCATTTTACATCCGTCTAAAGAAACTTGCATCCTCTTTTCATTTTTCTTCTCTTTGTATCAATGCATGCAGCATGGGAACAAGTAGGAAATACTAGAGATCTACGTGTTGTTGCAGGGCTATGATCACATTGTGATCAAAGAGTCTCAGTGAGACAACTCACATGACTGGAATGCTGTCATGGGTGTGTATGCACTCTTTTAGGAAAACCAAGCCAAGAATGTGAGGCTATGGAGTTGCTCTTTATCAAGTTTTGCCTAGGGATAAATGATGAATGAGTTGAGATCTTATGGATAGGAATTAAGGGAGAGGCTAACAGGATGACATCGTTGTGGGTGTTTACCACAGGCCACCTGATCAGGGGGACAAAGTTGATGAGGCTTTCTACAGACTGAAAGTAGCCTCAAGATCATAGACACAAGTTCTCATGGGGGACTTCAATCATTCTGATATTTGCTGGAGAAGAAACACTGCTGGGCACACAGTCCAGGACATTCCCGGAGTGCATTGAAGATAGCGTTCTGATGCAGGTGGTGAAGAGTTGTGCTGATGGGGCTTGTTCTCGCAAGCAAAAATGGACTGGGTGTGAAGTGAAGTCTGTGAGCAGCCTTGACTGCAGAGAACATGAGATTATGGAGTTTGGGATTTTACATGGAAAAAAACAAGGAAATAAGTATGATTGCATCCCTGAACTTCAGGAGGACTAACTTTGACCACTTGGAGTTATCTCATGGGTTAAATTAAAGCATTAGAAAGTAAAAGGGCTTTTGTTGACATTCAAGAGAGTTGGTTGACATTCAAGCACCACTTCCTCCGAACTCAAGATCATAAGAGTAAGAAATCAGGCAAAGATGACAAAAGACCTGCATGGATGAGCAAGGAATTCAAAGTATGTGGAATGTGGAAAAATGGTTTGGCCAGTTAGGAAGAATATAGAAACACTGTCAGGGCATGCAGAGATACAGCGAGGAAGGCTGAGGCCCACTTAGAATTAAATCTAGTGAGGAAGGTCAAAGACAAAAGTAAAGGTTTCTTTAAGTGTGTCAGTAGCAAAAGGAAGACTATGTGAGTTTGATGCTAAATGAGGTGAGTGTCCTTATAAAAGAGGACACTGTCTTGCTCCACTTTATAGGAAGGAGAGGAGGTTCTCTGATATATGTATACCCGATGTGAGATTAAGAAACAACAGTTCAAATGCTGGTCCCACCAGTTTATTACCACTCTTAATCAATCAGGGAGATGGGGAAGGGGTGGCCAGCAACTATTATGAATTAGGGTGATGGGGAAGGGAAAGAGAGCAAAAGGAAAGATAAGAAAGAAACAATAATTGCGTAAAGCAGGGATAGTCACCACCAAGATCCAACAGCATCCCGCTGCATACCGTTCCAAAGGTCTGAGGCAAAAGCACAGGGGGGAGAGCAGCAGCAGAGTGGCCGGCCTTAGGCAGCAAGCAGGTACAGCAACAGAGCAAGTCCAGGAGGAAGTGGCAGGTCTCAGATAGCAGGCCCAGGAGAGTCCGTCAGCAGGCAGGCATCACATCATGAGGCATCTGATGTCAGACACCTACCCTCATGGTTGTTCGTTTCTTTTTTATCCTCCTGCCAATGTGGCATTCCTGGGCACTTGAATCAGTCTCTTCTGAGATGGCTATTGCCCTCAAGGTAAGCCCACACAAAAGACTGCTTCCTAGCCATTAAGCTGCATCTTATCTCTCTCTTGTTGCCCCTGGCCTGCAAATCTTCAGACAAAAGATTTCGTCAACTTTAACCAGGACTTGCCTGCACTTGGCCATCTGTGTCCTTTAGACAAAGGATTTCTAACCCTTGACCAGGACTTGCCTAGACTTTTCTCCAGCAAGTTTTGAGACAAAGATGCAGACGAATAATCTCTTACAGACACTGATAAAGCGGTTTTTGAACACCTTCACTCCAGTATTTACTGCTTATACTGGGCCTCATGAATCTCAGACCATGGAGATAAGAGAGAGAAGGTCTGGAGAAAGGAAGACTTCCCCTTGATCAAAAAAGGGAATTTTCTAGGTAAAATCAACACACAAATTCATGGGTCCCAGTTAGGATGCACAACCAAGGATGCAAAAGAACAGAAGTGGTTGTGTAACAATTTTCTATCACTTATGAAAGGCCATGGAGAATGGGAGAGGCACCTGAGGACTGCATGAAAGACAATGTCACTCTATTCTTCAAAAACAGCAGGAAAAGTAGCTGGGAAATTACAGCTCTGCCAGCCTCACCTCCCTCCTTGGAAAAATGATGGAAAAACTTATTCTGGAATTCACTATCGTGCACTGAAAGAGAATAAATTTATAGGAAGAGTCAGCGTGGACTCACCAAGAGGAAATCATGTCTGACCAAACTGGTAGCCTTCTTTGATGTCATCAGTGTTTGAATAGATGAGGAGAGAGCAATGGATGTTGTGCACTTTAACTTCAGCAAAGCTTTTACCATTATGTGCCTTAAAATTCTTGCAGGTATGCTTTGTAGGTGTGGGCTGGATGAGGGGACAGTAAACTGTATTGAAATCTAGTTGACTTGCAGAGCTCAGAGGGTTGTGATCAGTGGCACAGAGGATTCCTGTAGCTGAAGGTATTCCCCAGGAATTTGTACTATGTCTGGTTTCGTTCAACATCTTCATTAGTGACCTAGATGAATGGATAGAGTGTACCCTCAGCTGATACTGATTTGCTGATGATAAAAGTTGGGAGGAGTTGCTGGCTCACCAGATGACTATGTTGCCAGTGAGACCTGGTTGAGCTGGAGAGATGGATGGAGAGGAACATGATGAGGTTCAACAAGGCAAGTGCTGAATCCTACACCTGGGAAGCAATAACCATACAAATCAATACAGGCTAGGAGCTGACCTGCTGGAAAGACAGTGCAGAGGAGGACCTGGTTGTCTTGGTGGACAGTGAGCTATCAATGTGTCTTTGTGGTGAGGAAGGCCAGGTATCTCAGGGACCATTAAGAAGAGTGTGGCCAGCAGGTTGAGGGAGGTGATCCTTCCTCTCTATGATGCCACATCTGGAACACTGTGGCTAGGTCTGGACTCCCCTGTTCAGGAAAGATGAGGAACTACTACTTAAAGAGTCAAGCAGAGGGCTACAAAAACTGCTAGGGGCCTGGAGCATCTCTCTTATCACAGGATCATAGAATCACAGAATTGTAGGGGTTGGAAGGGATCTCAAGTGATCATCGAGTCCAATCCCCTGCCAAAGCAGGTTCCCTACATCAGATTGCACAGGTAGGCATCCACACAGGTCTTGAATATCTCCAGGGAAGGAGACTCCACAACCTCTCCAGGCAACCCACTCCAGTGCTCCATCATCCTCACCATGCAGTTCTTTACTTTAGTGGTGCAGAACTTCCTGTGCTCCAATTCATGGCCATTTCTCCTTGTCCTGTCCCCACAGACAACTGAAAAGAGGTTGGCCTACACTGAAGATATTTATATATATTAATAAGATCTCCTCTCAGTTTTCTTTTCTCAAGGCTGAATGGACCTTATGAAGAAGGCTGAAAGGCTTTGAACTGTTCAGCCTAGAGAAGATAAGATTAGGAGAAGATTATAAACTCTTATAAATATCTAATGGATGGCTGTCCAGTGGATGAGGCCAAACTCTTTTCAGTGGTACGCAGTGACAGAACAAGGGTTAATGGGCAGCAATTGGAACACAGGAAGTTCCATTTGAACATGAGGAAAAACTTTACATTATGGTGAGAGAGTATTTGAACAAATTGCTTTGAGATGTTGTAGGGTCTTCTTCTCTGTAGATATTAGAAATCAGCCTGGATGTTTTCCTGTAACCCTACTTTATGAAATCTGCTTCAGCTGAGGAGTTGAGCTTGATGATCTCCAGAGGTCCCTTTCAACTCCTGCAGTTCTGTGATTGTGTGATAACAGTGAAAAATGATACTCAGTTTTGCTCTGTCAGTAGGGATATGAAGTAGAATTCTGCAGGTTTTAGTGTGCTTGGCGCGAGTCTTCTGATGTCTGATCTGAAAGATGTTGCATCTTCATATGTCAGTAAGTTCTAGACCTTTTAAATTTTTGACTAAGCCTTAGCATCTGCATGGATGTACTAAGGACTTGAGGTTGGTTTATTGCAAGAGATGTCTACACTCTTTTAAATACTGATTTCTCTTTTGTATTCAATTTTTTTCAAAAGTAGTTTTACATAGTTATTTCCTTTAAATGTCTGTGTATTTATTCTCCGTTAGTAAAACATGAAGGGCAGTATAGTTAACCATATTTCTTTTTTAAGGAAAAAAATATATACTGCTAAAATGTTAATACATGAATGCATTCCTGAAAAGCACAGCAGAAAATCAATCATTTTCACCTTATTCCTATAAATGAATTCGACACAGAGAAGGTTACAGAGATTTGCAATACCGAACACTAAGTCCAAAAAAAAAAAAAAAATTAACTCACTTCTCGTATGCAAATGTTTTGGCTCCTGATATAAGCAGAAGTTATACGAAAAAGTAAAATATTCTGTACAATCACACAGCAATATGTATTTTGGATCCTGGAGAACAACTGCAAATAGTAATTATAGCAATTTGAGGTAAATTTGCATAATCCATTAAAAAGGAGATCAGTTTACTAGGAGCACAGGTATAACACACTTATTTTTTGTCACAGAATGCTTTCTAACTTTTCATCTTTAAAGATTTAGTTCATTAGCTCAATTTTCTTCTGGTTATATGGATGTAATTTGGTCCCTCATAAAAGTGAAAATTGATATAAACACTCAAATTATCACTTCAGTGAAACTCAGCATAACAGGAGAGACGCTGATTAATTTCATTGCTTTTTCTTTAGAAGTGAATAGTTAAGCTACATATTCTTTCTAATTTGCTAACAAAGCAATAATAGTAGTTATCTTCAAATTGTTAATACAGTAAATTATTCAGTGCAACGAAAATATTATTCTTTGCATATATTGCACAATTCTGTGGTAGGAAATATAATCATACTCACTTTTAGAAAAACATAGTATTTAAACACTACAGACTTAACCCATCTGAGTAAATTTTCTGGCTCTATACAACCAATCTAAATTATGTCTTCTTAGTTAGGTATTATCTATTGCATCAATCAGATTGAGAGCATATTAAAGTAATTTTATTGACTTCAAGATAAGTTTTCTCTCAGAGTTGTCATTCTGCTTTGTCTGGTACATATTTTCTTGCAGGATGTTTTATTCTTTGTTTTCTTCCTCAATAATGTCATCGAACTAACTTTCTTCATATACAATGACATCTCTTATTTTCATACTATATGCAGTTTTTTATTTTTTTTATTTTTTAAACAACAAGGAAAAAAATGACTGTTTTTTGCTACTGCTACTAGTATTTTTATGCATGCTCAAACTTTTGCCTATATCTGAATGAATACTTATGTGGAAAAAAAACCAACAACCTAACACATTCTCACAACTCCATTCAAAAATTCTTTTGAATTCACTTCTATAATATTACAGCAAAGCTACTTGTTTGCATGAATCCTTCCAAGAGAGTATGAGTTAGACACAGCAAAAAGTTAGAGTACATTGACTGATAGTGAACTTCAGGTGGTTGTGAAAAGTTTTCCCATCATACCTGTTAAAGAGATTTACAGTTACATAAACAAATGAAATAATGAAATTCAGTTATAGTAATATAATTATGGAATAGTATTTGCTTCTCTTGAATAATAAGTATTAAAAATATTATTTTTCAAATGTGAAATGTGAAACTCACATTCATGTCTTTTTTTATTATATTTTCATAGGCTTTAATGAACACTTTTGTTAAAATAATAATAATAGCAGATGCACAATAATTTCTTCATTTTTTAAAATCAAAACTGTCAGATATTGTTTGCTGTAACGTGCTTGTTTTTAATATTCATCTTGTTCAGTGTCTGCTATTGCCACTGTTGAGTTCCTGATCTTCCAGTGGAGATCTGCTTTTCTCCAAGACCTTGTTTAACAGAATTTTGTTTGGAAGATTTACAAAACAAAAGTATTGGATAATTTGAGTGGTAATTATTATTCCCATGACGGATAAGTTATTCTGTCTAATATAAATCTTAATGTGTTTTATAAATTAAGTCATTTATGTCCAGGTTCATCTTTGGCAGACATATACTTCATATTTAATTATTTAAGTAAGGAATGATGCATAATTTCACTTCAAGAAACTCTGCACACAATTGAGAAATTTGAATGTATTCAGAACCATGTATTATACTATGGGATCAGGGGCTTTGTGAATTTGCAACTTCAAATCATAGAATCGTAGAATCATAGGTCAATTTAGAATCATAGAATCAATAGTTTGAAAATGTTTTATTTTAAGAATTGTTTTCATGCCTAGGCATACAATTATTTTCATAGTGTTTTAAAGGAATTTTATTTCTATTGCTGCTTTTCTCTCTGCTTCACAAATGCAGTGGAAAGGGAGGTGGAAAAAAGCTTTTTTTCATGGATTTGACTTTCATTTATTTATTTCATTTGATGTTAATAATTCAAACAAGATATAGTGACTTACCAGTCATCAGTAAAGTTTCACATTGTTACTAAAAAAATGAGATTTGCTGTTGAATACTCATCCAATATTGTGTCTCTCATGTGTTCTTTTTCTGTGTTCTTACAATTTGAGGTTCAAAGCCAGTCAAGCAATAACATATCAGTTTAAACTAAAGGTAGACATTTTTCTTGGAATGGAGGACCTTAAATTTAAATTGCACAGTATGAGGTGGAAACTACCTGAAATGCTTAAGAAGCAAGACGCAAGCTCAAGGGGAGGTTATTTCCTAGCTTTAAAAACTAGATTGGCCATAAGGTGGCAGTGTGGCAAGTACTTTTAAATAGTGTGAAGGAAAAAAAGAGGTATAACTCCTAGGCTGATTTCCAAGGCACAAGAACAGTAACACTGCAACAGTTTGAGCGTTTAGGGTTCTGTGTGTTTTTGTTGGTGGTGGTGTTTTTACTTTTGATAGTTTTGTGTTTGTTTGTTTGTTTGTTTGTTTGAATATATATCTCAGAGCTCAGATCACCGACTAAAAAGCCAGAAAGCCAAGGACTGTAATCACTTTTGCTAGTACCTGCTTCAAGCAAAGAAGGATTCTTGCAAGCCATAGAGAAAATATGTAAAAATGTGTTAAATATTCAGTCTACAAAATATTAATCAGAAGCAGGATTAAGAGCTCTATTTTGAATATGTTACATGGTTTATACACCCTCCTTAAAAGAAGTTTATTCTTTTATTCAATAAATAGAATTCCTTTAAAATGTTAGGAAAATAATTGTATGCTAGTAAATGTAGCCACACATGTACATGCAGGCATGAGAACAATTCTCAAAATAAAAGACTTTCCAACAAGTTGAAGTGGCAAAATTATAACCCCCCTCCATTTGCTCCTCCTTTATATTTTTAGTATCCATCTTTGTTATAAAGATTAGACAAAAAATACATGTAAATATTCAGTCAATTCTTCACTGGTTTGAAGTGTAAATCATCTCAAAAGCTTCCACCTCCCAGAAAAGAAAGAAGAAGGAAAAAAAAAAAAAAAAAGTCCTCAAAAGATATATGAGGTATCCCCAAAATCCAGATGGAGGACAACTCTTTACCTGTTCCTCTCATTGGTTTTCAGTAGGCTTGGTCTTATCTCTGCGTATAAGGAATAGCTGGCCATTCATTCTCAATTCTGAACACATAGATAAATAATGAAAAATTTGGATCAATCAATACCAAATACGCAATTTTGATACCTATTACATATTCATATGAAGTCCTTCTAGAGAGAACTGTCATTCTAAAAAACATTTCCTATGACAACACATCACAAATAGCAGGGAATTTCAACTCAATGTTGTAGGTTTGTTGTTGGAACCTTTACATCCTAGAGAATTACACTAATGTGAATGGGAGGAGGGAACAAATAAATGTTCTAAATTAATGCATTATTTTCTTTCCAGTAAAACACACTGCTGATAATAATTAGCTTTCCTATTTTAAGTAAAATTGGTATGCTTAAAGCCTAGTTTCAGTCCCAGATCTGCAGTGATTTTTTTGCCATTAATCCTTGGGATTTGTATTTTTACTATTATATTATTATTATTATTATAATCATCATCCAACTGATTTAAAAGCTACAGAAAGCAAATAAAAACAGCCTACATTCATGGTGACATTAGTCTGTAATTTAAGCACTTCTTGATGCATTTATGGAGGCTTGCAGAATAATTTTTATACTTCACGAAAGAGCTTAAATTAATGTGCATTTTTTTACAGAATATTTTTTATTGATGTCTAAAAGTATGTATATAGTAATTGGCAAGCATGGTGACTTCGTAGTTCCCATAAAAAGGCAAGTTTGCAAGCAAAGAATTACATGTGCTACCAGAGTAGAAGTTGCAAAAAGTGCATTTTGATAAAGCTTTATAGATACTGCCTTAAAATCTAATGCTTACAAATATCAATGATAATTTTTCCTCTTTTTGACAATTATTAGGTTAGTTCTGACAGTATTATTTTTTTTAACCCTCTCAGTGCTAAGCTTAACCTTTCATGGAATATTTAGATATTTGTAAAATACCCAGAAAATAAAAACAGATAAAAGTCAACTAAAATCAGATAAAATCAGATAAAATAAAATAAAATAAAATAAAATAAAATAAAAAACAAGTTAACTGCTATTTTGATCACCTAGGACTAGAAGTTATCAGAAATAAATTCCACTAAAAGAGAAGAGGAATATACTCTACTAACAATGTAGTGATGCAAGGGCTACTTGGTACTTTAGCTGTCCAAACAAAATGTTTAAAAGAATAACTGCTGGGTTTGTATTGGCTTTTTTTCTCACATAATGAGAGCAATTCCCTCTTGAATCTTACAAATTACAAGTGAAAGCTTGTAGCAGCCTATCAGGCTACTCTCCCTGAAGACACTTGTCCTAGAAGTAGGAACCTGCGTCCAAGGCTTGCAGCTCTGCATCTTGTCAAGCTGGGATGAGTCCACTTCTTTCAGCACTCAAATTTCTGCTCTTTCTGCAGGGATACCTGCAACACTGATATCATGATGATCAATGAGCATCTTTAGGCATCCTGCTACTGGCAGCAGGGAAGACCTCTATGAATCCTGTGTAGAAAAAGCTCATTCTAGAGCATAGGAAGTGTGAGAGCAAAGTATAGCAGAGAGAAACAGATTAACCTCATCCACCTCTGTGATGACTAGAGAGAAGAGTGAAGTTGTGATTAGGGAAGGAATAGGAAAGGTTATCTTTTCATGTTTGTTTCCCACTAATAAAATGTGTTTCAATTGGAAAGAAATAAAAAAGAGAAGAAAATATGGGAATTAACAAAAGTGTGAGGTTTGTTCGTTGATTTTTTTTTTAATGATGTCAATTTCTGCTCATGTTTGCTTTCAGACCCTTTGCTGTATTTCCTTCATACTTCCGTAATTAAAAAGAAAACCCAAACTGAATAATTTAGTAATCAATTAACAAACCTCGCTTATGTTCTTTTACTTAGGTACAATTTTTAAACAACATTAAGCATGTGGAAATCCAAAAGGCTTTTTGCAATGTCCACGTTCTTCATTCTTACTGTATTAATTTTAACAGCATGGCAAACCGTAGAATCATAGAATGGCTTGACTTGGAAGGGATCTCAAGGATCATCAAATTTCAACTCCCTGCCATAGGCAGATTTGTCAGCTGCTAGTTCAAGTACTAGATCAGGCTGCCCAGGATTTAACCTGGATTTAAATGCCTTGGGATGGGTCAAACAGTACCACTCTGGGCAAGCTGTTTCAGAACCTCACTAATCTCTCTCAAAAAACTTCTACTGCTCACTCAGATTCTTCATGATCACCAGTCATGAAATAATTTTTGAGATAACAACAGCAGAAGTCTCTCAATTCCCAGAAATTATTATACCATTTCTAGTATTGTAAGAATAGCCTGCTACTATTTTTTGCAGTTCTTTCAATGAGATTCTTCCATTCAATTTTCAGTATTGAGGGAATTCAAGAAAGTAGTCCTACAACATTCACATTTTTATCTAAAACAGACATTAAGACTAATCAGCCTTCTGAGTTGCTGATTCATCAGCAATTGAGGTCATTAAAAAGAGCATGGCCAGAAAGTTGAGGGAGGTGATCCTTCCCCTCTACTCTGCCCTAGTGAAGGCACGTATGGAATACTGTGTCCAATTCTGGCTCGTCAGTTTAAGAAAGACAGGAATATTTTGGAGAGAGTCCAATGGAGGATAACAAAGATGATTGAGGACCTGGAGCATCCCCTGTGCAGGACAGACCTGAGACACTTCAGTGTGTAGAAGAGAAAGCTGAACAGTGTTCTCATCACTGTTTATAAACATCTAAAGTGTGGGAGTCAAGTCAATGGGGGCTGACTATTTTCAATGGAGTACAGCAGCAGAGAAAGAGGAAACAGGCAGAAATTGGAACACAGGACATTCCGTACTAAAGCAGTGAAGAACTTCTTCAGTCAAAGTGATGGAAGACTGGAACAGGCTGCCCAGAAAGGTTGTGGAATTTCCCTGTCTGGAAATATTCAAGACCTGCCTGGATGCCTGCTTGCTGTGAAACCTGTTGTAGGGAACCCACTTTAGCAATAGGTTTAGGCTCTATTTCTTGTGGTTCCTTCCAACTCCTATGATTCTGTGAATGGATTATTTTCCAGGCTATCGTTTTCAAACTCATCCTGCAGAAGGTATACCAATGTACCTCTCTCATATGCAAGGTATTTGTTAAGATTTCTAGTGGAAGAACAGTGAGTTCTTGACATGAATGAGTTCATGACACCAAGCCGTGGGGTGCGGTCAAGACACCAGAGAGATGGGATGCAATCCAGAGAGACATAGATAGGCCTGAGCAGTGGACAAAGGAGAATCTCATGAAGTTCAACAAATCCAAATGCAAGGTCTTGCATCTGTGTCAAGGCAACATCCACTATCAATACGAACAGGGGGATGAAAGGATCCTGCCCCTCTACTCTGCACTGGTGAGGCCTCATCTGAAGTACTGCATCCAGATGTAGAGACCGCAGTACAGAAGAGATCCGCTAAACTGTAGCGAGAAAAATAATCCATAGAATGGAACATCTCTCCTACAAGGGACAGGCTGAAAGAGCTGGAGCTCTCCAGCCTGGAGAAGAAAAGGGACAAGGTCACCTCACTGTGGCCTTTCAGTATCTAAAGGGGAGCTATAGGAAAGACGGGGACAGACTCTGTAGCGGAGTCTGTGGTGACAGAATGAGGGGAAATGTTTTCAAACTCAAAGAGGGTAAATTTAGGTTAGATATAAGGAAAAAATCTTTTTCAGTGGAAGTGCTAAGGCCCTGCAACAGGTTGCCCAGTGATGTGGTTGATACCCTGGCCCTGGAGGCTTTCAAGGTGAGGCTGGATAAGGCTCTGGGTAAACTGATCTAGCTCTGTGTGCCCCTGTTCACTGCAAGAGAGTTGGAACAGATGGCTTTCCAACTCTAATGGTTCTATGGTTCTATGATTATTTGTGTTCCAGGAAGGGAAATCCAAGGATGAAGAGTGTCATAAATTTAGCCAAAAAAAAGTCAATAGGGAAAAAACATTACTTAGTTGCAAAGGAAAATGAAAGAGAGATTCCTTAAAATAATTAATAATATATCTAGAGGCTGGTGTGCAGTAGAAAATGCTTACTGAGACTGAATCGTGTTAATGCAAAATATGTTAACCATCCCACTCTGTCAAAAATCTTAAGATTGTATAAATCCCATTAGCACACTATTCATCTAGCTCCCCTAATTATTAATGTTCTACTGGTAATTCTACATTTTCTTTAATGTTTGCTGAAAATGTATAAATGTTTTAAACAGTAAGAAAACATCTTTTCTTGAGTTTAATGCACATTTCAACAAGTGGTTTGCTTTTACAATCAGGACACCACAATTTGTTTGAGTGGACTAAATGTCATGAGAATGTTATCATCACCTGAGGTAATCATGCTGAATTTAAACTGCAGGACTTTAATTTGGAATGTTATGGTCTCCATGCACATGATTTTCCTGAGAAAACTTAATATGATTATACTGTTATTTTGCATATTATTCCTCATGAGAAAATTAAGATTAAGTATTTAATTCTGTGGATCCTTGTGATTCTGATGAACTACTTCATGATCACATACAAAGCAACAGTGCATACGTAGTGATGAAAAAATCACATTTTAATTTTTTCAATTGAGGTAATAAATTATAATATTTTGGGGAAAAAGATACGAATATTGAATTAGTTTAACAATCTTTCAGCTATATGTTTATGTAAATATTTTTATGCAGGTCTTGGCTATACAATTATTTGAACAAGAAAGTAAGTGCGGGAAAAACAAAGAACACCATTTATGAAGCCATTAGCTCTGTTTCTCTATTTCGACATATTGTGGAATGTCGGTTAAAATCACGTTTTAAATATTAAAATACTATTTCTGCACTGGTAAAAAATTATCTGTTTCAAGACGTTTATAGAAACTTCTTTTGTCAAAGAAATTTCACCTATAACCATTGCCTGTGTATTATGACATCAAAATATTATGAAACATTAAAAAAAAAAAAAAAGAACAGAAAAGAAAAGAAAGGATAATAAATACCCTTGTATAATTTCTATCATTAGCGAGTAAGGTTTTTTTGTAAGTTTACTCCAAGAATCAATAATTTTTTCCAAGACAGGTCCCTATTGCTGTGAACTACTGAAAAAGTCTATTACTGAGATGAACAAGGTGATCATCCACTGTCTCTCATTAACTTTTTTTGCCAAGTGTTATTTTTTGTGACTTCTTTACTTTTCTTCCTAAGGTATGGTAAGAAATAAGGATATAGTAATCAGATAATATCTTACTGAAATTCCAAGATATTGGAGCTATTATTTAGAAATACTTCCTATTTATTCCTTTTAGTGATTACTTGCAATTTATGTTAGGAAGTTTTTATTCTCTGAAATTAATTGTTAATAATATAAACTAAGATCTATGACTTTATTTACTGTAAGTTTTAACAAATTCCTTCTACTCACCATATGTCAAAACAATAACAAAACATTAGAAGAAAAAATAGCATATAGAATTGTCTTCCATTTGTAATTTGAAATGCAAAATTGTTCTATCCTTCCACCAGTTCAGCTGGATAATAATCAGTCAAACATTTTTGGGTGCCAAACTACAGAAGGTTATTATTTTCTATTTCATTTTGTCTTTCATCCCACACTTTCACTGATAGAAAAAGTATTTTTTTTTTTTTAATTACTGTGTATAGGACAGTTAGTAATAATAAATTTACCAGAAGTTCTAGCATGAGAATCACATGGCAAAACTATATAAAAGAGCTCTGACTAACTTGGTGATCATATGGCAATAGTGTAAACTCTATAATTGAACATTTTTTGTACATTTTTTGTAAGTTGTACAGGAGGAAAATTATCTGCAGTCAAAGTATAATTTTGAGGCATTAATCCTTTTTTCATTTCAAACTTAATTCAAAACTTTCAAAACTAAAAAAAAAAAAAAACAAAACAAATTATAAATCATATGCCCATTTCCTTGAGATTCAATATCTCTGTGTTGTATATATAGTTGTATATTGTATATATAGTGTGTATAATTCCATTATTCTATTTAGAATGCTCTATTGTGTTAGACATTCTTGTATTCTGATTTATTCACCATGAAACAACTCTGATGAAGGGAGCATGGGCCACTATACTAATCTGACACTTAGTACATTTATCCATAAAAAGGATTAATTTCAAATCAGTTCTCATCTCCGTCTCTACATAGCTGTACTACGATGGAAAGAATTCACAGAGTGGGAGAGAAATCTCCAGGACTTCACTGTTTTTTTATGGATATCCAACTAACAACCAAAGCTCTTTAACGTTTTCCAATTGCACAGTCACAAATCTAATGATGCAACTGGATCTTTGAAATTAAGGAGCACTTTTTTTTTTTTTTTTAATTGTTTTGTAAAGAAGTAGGGCCAGAGAAAAGTGCATCATTTTAATCATGAGTTCAAAACGATCTATGAATGAATACATATCTAAATAATGATAGGGCTCATCAGAAATACAGATAGGACATCAGAAACACAGGAATCTGAATCAAAAAAGCAAGACTGTCTTATTTATCTTCTCGTTGGCAAGATGCTTAGACAAACACCTGAAGTCTAGGTACAGAAGAACAGTTTCTTATCAACTGAAATTATCTACTGCCTGAACATTACTTCTACTTAATACTGAGAAGGTTTATAAGCTTCTCAGATTTTTTAAAATTTGCCATGGACTGAGCTGTTTTGAGCCACAAGTCAGTGAAAGTACCCCATGTGCTATCCTTTGCTGTCTCCACAATCAAGTAGGCTTTCTAGAGTTCCTGCTGACATATGAAGGGTGCTATAACTGTCTTTCTGTTGCTAAAAAGCTTCCTACATGGTATACCTGAACAAGTTAACAAGTCTGTGTTTAAGGAAATATTAGAAAATAACTCAAAAAAAATGACCAGAATAATTTCAGAATATCAGAGTATATCAATTATCCATGGTCAGTAGTTTACCAGTTCTTGTTTTCCAGTAAAATAGATGAATGTCCAGATATGAATGAGTTAAGTTCAAGTCATTCCTCAGCTATGTCAACGCACAAAATGTAGTTCCACTTTCTATCACAATAGTGGGATTATCACTATAATTGATGAATTTTTTGTCATTCTTTCTCACTGATTTCTTTGTCATAACAATGAGCTATCACAAAATTTTTATGCTTGGTACATGTCAGCGGTTTACGGGCTGGTTCGGCCCGGTTCCGTGACTAGAAGGGCGGATGGATCCGCGGATCCGCACCCCCGGAAAAGGAAAATAGGGGAGCCCGAAATAATTGAAAACAGTGGCAACAATCTGAGGTGAAACAAACTAATTTACTAAATATGGTATCAGCAGAATTTTATAAGGAGAGAGAGAGAGAGAATGTGTGAAATTGAAGGTGGATCGGCCTCACCACAACGCTGAGATGAGAAGCGCAGGCAGAGAAGCGCAGGCAGAGAAGCGCAAGTGAAGCAGCGCAGGCAAAGAAGAGAACATCAGGTGACCTTGCCAGGAGTTATATCACCTCGCTGACCGCAAAGCCCTCTGGGGAAATGTAGTTCTTCTTCTCCTCCGGACAGGCACCCGGAACTTGAGCATCAGCAGTCAAACCCCCAGTGCATTACATGATGTTATGATGTGGAATACTGATAACGAAAAATCATGAAACCATGACAGCACATTTTATTTTTCATAATGTATTCCATTTTTGTTCTTAATGACAAAGGTTGGCACAAAACAAAAGCTACAAAAAGAAAGCTGAATACTCTAGAATCCATCTTTATGACAATTTCAGAACAATGAGAACAAAAATATCACAAAACAAAATAATTTGTTCTTGTGACAATCTTGGCATTGCCATTTCACAATAATTCAAAATGAATTTTTGAATCTTATAGATTTGCTGTATTAAATTTACTTTGTAATAAGGATGTACTATAGATATCTATTACAATATCTTTAAATGAGGACAGTGAAAAAAAAAAAAAAAGTCAAAATATGCTGTTTTGAAACAGTTGCAGGTTAACAGAAAATACCTTTAGACATTTTTAGGGAATTTCTTTATGAATCACAGGTCCAGGAGGTAGGCGAGAGAGTCTAGGGTAAGGAAGACTTCCCATTGGTCAAAGAGGATCTGGTCAGAGACCTTTCAGCCAAAATTAAAGTTCTCAAATTCATGGGCCCCAATGGAATTCACCCATGCTGAGGAAGATGGCAGAGGTGGTTGCTGAACCACTATCATCTTTGAAAGTTCTTGGTAAACAGAAGTGGTTCCTGAGGACTGGAGGATAGCAAATGTCACTCCAGTCTTCAAAAAGGGCAAGAAGGAAGATCCAGGAAACTGCACACCTGTCAACCTCACCTCCATCCCTGGAAAGATGATAGAACACTTGTTCTGGATACCCTCTCAAACCACTTGGAAGAGAAGAAGATTATTGGGAATAGTCAGCAATGACACATCAAGAGGAAATCATACTTGACCAATCTTGCAGCTTTCTATGGTATCATCACTGGCTGGGTAGATGAGATGAAAGCAGTTGTGTACCTTGACTTTAGCAAGGCATTTGACGCTATCTCCCACAGCATTCATGTTATTAAACATAGAAAGTGTGAAATAGATGTGTTGATGGTGAGGAGGATTGAGAACTGACCGACTGGCAGAGCTCAAAGGATTGTCATCAGCAATGCAGACCCTGGTTGGAGGCCCTTAACTTGCAGTGTTTCCCAAAGGCAGTGCTGGGTCAAGTCTTGTTCAAAATCTTCATCAGCAATCTGCATGAAGGGACAGAGCCCAGCCTCAGCAGGTTTGCTGATGAAACAAACCTGGGAGGAGTGGCTGACACACCAAAAGGCTGTGCTACTATTCAGCAAGACCTGGACAGACCAGAGAGATGAGCAGGAAGGAACCTGGTAATGTTTAACAAGAGTAAGTATAGTGTACCTGGAGAGGAACAATTGCATGCATCAGTACAAGATAGAGGTTGACTTGCTGGATATGAGCTCTACAGAGAAGGACCTGGATGTTCTGCTGGGCAACATGTTGGCCATGAGCCAGCAGTGTGTCCTTGTGGTCAAAAAGACCAATGGTATTCTGGGGTGCCTTAAAAATAGAGTGGAAAATTCTAGGTTCTTTGATTCAAAAAAGACAGGGATATCCTAGAAGGAGTCCAGCAGAGAGCTACAATGATAATAAAGGGCTTGAAGTATTTCCTTTGTGAGGAAAGGCTGAATAACCTGGGTCTGTTTAGCATAGGGAAAAGGAGATTGAGAGGGGATCTGGTTAATGCTTATAAATATCTAAAGGGAGCTAGGAGGCAAATGGATAAGGGCAGGCTCTTCTCGGTGGTGCATAGTGACAGGACAAGGAGCAGTGGCCTAAAACTTGTCTATAGGAAGTTCCATACAAATATGCAGAACTTCCTTGTGGTAAGGATGACAGAGCACTGGAACAGGCTGCCCAGAGAGGTTGTGGGATCTCCTTTCATGGAGGTATGAAAGACCTGTCTGGATGCCCACCATTTTTGTCATCAGATTAAGATAAAATATCTTATCTAGCTATGTGAATCCACAAATTTATGATCATCTACAGACCTTGGATTCATTACCAACATAGAAGGGAATTAAAGAGGACTTTTTTTTATAGACAATGTCTACTTAAAACCCTAAAAAAAAGAAGACACAGCATCTACACAGGTCAGTCTGGAAGTAGTGCCTCCTATTCATTTTCATGAAAACTACAGCAGATACAAAGAGCACAATAACATTATTTGACAGAGTAAGTTCTCAGATACAAAATGCTGTTTTTCAGCATAGGCATGATCATTAGCAATGAACAAAAACCTGCATTCCATTCTTGTAAAAATAAACATCAACAAAGGTGATCCACTGTTGCTGTCACCACTGCTGAATTACATAATCCACAGCCTCACTGCTGTCACATCCACTCTTTGGTCTCCACAAATGTTCAGCAAATATTGATGAATGTCAGTGGGAGCAACTGCTTTCCACGTGGAGCAATTCAATTGTACATGTTTATTTCATACACACTTCCATGTCAGATGCCATTCTGTTAGACTGCCCTTCTCCTTCCATCTGTCACACAGCAATAAAATGTAATGGAATATTAGTGGGAAGGTTCAACCTCTACTACCATATCAACAACATCCACTTTTGATATCTTGGGCCAACATAATAAAATAGAGGCTATTACTTTCAGAGTAGCCTTGAATTTTTAAAGAAGCCAGTGAATTTTAGATCTTGTCTTCTGAGTATTGATGACCAAGAACTGTATTCACAATGCTCAAACACTGTTAGAGTATTTCCAGTATTGGAGAAAGTAGAGTCTTGTGTGAAAATGGACAACTGCACAACAATTTTTGACTAAAACTAGTGGAAATGAATACCATCTGAAATGATCTCAGAAACAATAATAACAACAACAAGAGAGTGGTAATTTCATTATCTACTAAATAAGTGATTTTATATAGATTATGCTTCATATGTAAAATGAATATATAATATACAGATTATGTGATTCATAGTTAAATTTATGTTCCTTACATTAATTCATTACAACATATATATGCATTTTTGTTTCATTTTACTTTGTTGTTGTTGTTGTTGCTGTTGTCATTTTCTTATGACAACATAAGGGATATTTATAGGGATATTCTTTCTTATTGCTCAGAGGAAGACATTGAATTTTTGTGAATCTATCATGCACAAATACTGGATTTTCAATAATATGCAGTCTTTTATTGATATAAGCCAAAATTATACTCTGGGACAACGGAGAGATAGAAACTAGGCTTATGAAGCCTTGGAATGTTTTACATCCCTTTCCACTATGAACCTTGGGGTTTCTGAGCTCTGTTCATGCTTGAGTGTAGGTTATTTAGCTCCAAATCACACATGGACACATGCTATGCTAATGGGATGAACACCCCAAAACACTCACTAGTGAGTGTACTGTTAACAGCAATAGTGTATTAACATTCAAATCTATCCTCGGGAAACCAAAGGAAATTGCTGGTAGCGGTCATGTTTGTGCAGCTGCAAGTAGATGCAAGAATGAATGCCATCTTTACAACTCACTTTCTTACGTGTATGTAAAGAGTAGACAAGCCAGTTTTATCTAAGTAATTTTATCCTAAGATGTGATAACTATCTCTGAAAGAAATCGAGTGAAATATATACATATATGTATTTGTTGTTATGGGTTTTTGTTTGTTTGTTTGTTTGTTTGTTTTTGTTATTGAACTTATTTTGCTTTAAAACACAACTTTGAAATATTTTGTGGGACACTGTACATAGCATGAGAATACAGGATAGCTTTATGAAATTACAACTTCCAAATTCTTTTCTGAGAAGCTTTAGAAGTTACAAGTTTAGAGTTACAATACTCTACCTTCACTTTTAAGAAGTATTCAGTGTAGAATATACAGCTTCCTTCCCACCATCCCCCAGAGAATCAAACCAACAGATGCTGTTGACAAGTCTACTTCAGTATCATGGAACAGACCAATGACTCACCTCTGTGCCTAGGAAGAACATGGAGCAGATCCTTCTGGATGACATGCTAGATCACATGAGGAATGAGCCTGTGATCCGAGAAAGCCAGCATGGCTTCACCAGGGGAAGGGCATGCCTAATCAATCTTGTGGCCTTCTATGATGGAGTGACGGCATTGGTGGACAAGGAGAAGGTGAACAATAGCATTTACGTGGACTTGTGCAAGGCCTCTGACATGGTACCCACCACATCCTTATCTTCAGATTGGAGAGATGTGGATTTGATGGGTGGACTACGTGGTGGACAAAGAATTTATTGAAAGGCCACAGAGGATGGTGATCAATAGCTCTATGATCAGGTGGAGGCCACTAACGAGCAGTGTCCCCCGGATAATGCTTGCGGCCAGTGCTCTTTAACATCTTTATTAAGACATTGATGATGGAATTGAGTGCACTGTCAGTAAGTTTACTGATGTCACCAAGTTGAATGGTGTGGATGAAGGGATACAATTCAGAGAGACCTCAACAGACTTGAAAGGTGAGCCCTGGAGAATCTAATGAGGTTCAACACAGTGAAGTGCAAGGTTTTGTACTTGGGCTGGAAGAATCCCAGGCATATATACAGACTGGGAGAAACAATCCTTGAGAATGGCACTGCAGAGAAGGACCTGGGGTCCTGGTAGATGAAAAACTTAACATGAGCTAGCAGTGTGCTCTTTCAGCTTGGAAAGCAAATGGTAATCTGGTTCCATGAAAAGAGGTGTGGCCAGCACAGATTGGGAAGTAATTGTCCCTTTCTACTCTGCCCTCGTGATGCTCCATGTGGAGTACTGCGTCCAGGTCTGGGGCCCCCAGCACAAGAGAGACAGAGAGCTGTTAGAGAGGGTCCAGAGGAGGACAACAAAGATGATCCGAGGGCTAGAGCACCTCCCCTACAAAAACTGGCTGAGGGAGCTGGGCTTGTTCAGCCTGAAGAAGACTATGGGGTGACCTGATTGTAGCCTTTCAATACCTAAAGGGAACCCACAAACAGGAGAGGAATCAACTCTCTGAAAGTGTAGATAACTTTCAAGGACAAGGGGAAATGGTTTTAAGTTGAGGGAGGAAAGATTTAGATTGGATATCAGGGGGAAGTTCTTTACCAAGAGAGTGGTGATATGCTGGAACAAACAGGCTGCCCAGAGAGGTTGTGGATGCTCCATCCCTGGAGGTGTTCAAGGCCAGATTGGATGGGGCCCTGGCAGCCTGGTCTAGTATTAGATATGGAAGTTGGTGCCCTGCATGTGGCAGAGGGATTTGAGCTTGATGGTCCTTGAGGTCCCTTCCAATCCAGGCCATTCTGTGAGGTAAGCAACTTTTATAATTACCTACAGTGTCCTATGTCAAGCAGCTTTTGCTTAGTTCACTGGCATTATTATTAGATTGACTACCTCTTCACATCTTCCCTTTTCTCTTTCCTTTCTGACTTCTCAGTGTCCACAGTCATTTCATTCATGTCCACTCAACTAATGAGTTAATATACCACATAACAATATACATTTCCAAAGAATAACCACTAAATAATCATTTTTAAGCAAGAAAGCCTGTGAAAGTTTATTGTACAATTCTTTTCACAGCTGATTCCTTATCAGAACTTTTGAAAGTTCTGAGGAGAGGCTATGGTTGCATCAATCTCTACTGAACATGATGGACTTTAAGTTTCATCATCCTAGAGGGCTTAAGCAATATTGGTTATGGATGAACTGTGATCTGGTCCTTGAGAATCATCCTTATATGGAGCTATTGTAATCACTGATGAGTCTGAGCAGCTCTCTTCATTATGTAATGGTTCTGGAGAATCTTATTTGACAAATTGATCATATGCTTTAGAATTAGGACTAACAAATTCAGCTCAAGTGTGATCACTCTTTAGTATAGGCGGAATGGTAAGGAAATCTCTAGCCATTATAGTTGGCAATAGAGATAGTTTCCAAAGGGCTGAGCATATATCCTGAAAGTCAACTTCAGCGCACATTATACAGGAAACAGAACAGAAAGTCAGCTTAAAAGACAGACATTCTGTTTTGATTTTTAACAAATTCTGGAAAAAGAAGTAGTGATTTAACATTGTAAAACATAACCAAGTAGATAGGGTATTTACAGTCAGGAGATACATCTGTTGGCATAGTCTGTTGCAGCTTATGTCATGTTCCATAAACGAAAGAGGCATAAAGGTCATTATATTTACAGAGAGGAAAAAACAATGCTGGAGTCTAGACAAAGAAGCACACAACCATCATCTTTGAAGTTGAAAAACAAGAACTGATGATAGAATACTGAACAAAGAAACAACGCAGTGTTAAGTACTTTGTTTGATTTCCTTGCAGAGGACTTCAGAAGTGAAAGGGTCATGAGTAATTGACATTTTTCATCCCAACAGAGAGAGAGGAAGGAAAGACTCAAAAAATACCCAAGCTTATTAACTGGATTTCTAGAAAATTTGTTCTCTCAAATAAAGTAATCTCATTTGTCTTCCCTAGCAAAATTGTTTATCCACCAATCAGAAGTTGAGCTCCTCATTAGCACCACCAGTAATACTACACCTTTCAGAGGGATATAAGGGTACATAGGAACTATCAGTCCCTTCTCTTAAAAATAATTAAAAAAATAAATAATGAAAACAAATATCTGTATTCAACCTAAATTACCAGTTTTCAAGTTCTATTGTAACTACTATTCCTACAACTTCTGCCTGTGTTTACATGGGCCAGCAGTACTAGGTAATGCAGGCGGGCCATGCACAGAGATTGTTAGATGCTTTCCAGTCTAAATTAGTCAATAGTTTTGTTACTGTAGCAGAAACAGCCAGATGTGATTCCTACAGTCATCCTCATGTACATGGTACCTATTTGTTTAGTCAAGCTTACTAAGCTTATTCAAATAATACACATTTAAAATTTATTTTGGATTATTATGCTCAGGCATTATGAATAAGTATAAATGAACAATGGAGTTATTCAAAAGTTATTAATTCATCTTTTCCAGCAAGCCCAGGAGAACTTTGTAACCATCCACAGAACACAGTAAAAATGTGCCACTCAGACAGAAAAATGAATAAACAGATATAAGTATAAACGCATGAACTGACAAACACACACAGCAATGTGAAGAAAGGGCACAGACTGATTCCTTCAGCGGGGAATGAATCCAAGAGAGAACTTTGCATGAAGACTGCTCCAGTGGCCAGTGGAAGAGAAATGGATGGATACAACTAAGTATTCATTCCAAAAATAATCAGTTTGGTGGAGAAGATCACAGAATCATAGAATCATAGAATCACAAGGTTGGAAACGACCTATGAGATCATCTAGTCCAACTGTCTTCCTATTACCATTGCTACCACAAGCCTCTAAACCGTACCTCGTAGCTCCTCATCCAGATGCCTCTTGAACACTGCCAGGGACAGTGACTCCACCACCTCCCTGGGCAGGCCATTCCAGTGCCTGACCACTCTCTGAGAGAAAAACTTCTTCCTTATGTCTAACCTAAACTTACTCTGGTACAACTTGTGGCCATTTCCTTGAGTCCCGTTTGTTACTTGGGAGAAGAGGCCAAACCTTCCCTTCAGGAAGTTGTAGAGTTCAGTGAAGTCTCCTCTGAGCCTCCTCTTCTCCAGACTGAACAATCCCAGCTGCCTCAGCTGCTCCTCATATGACTTGTGCTCCAGACCCCTCACCAGTTTCGTTGCCCTTCTCTGGACATGCTCCAGGGCCTCAACATCTTTCTTGTAGTGAGGGGCCCAAAACTGAACACAATGCTCAAGGTGCAGCCTCACCAGTGCTGAGTACAGGGGGATAATCATCTCCCTGCTCCTCCTGGCCACACTATTTCTAACACAGGCCAGGATGCCGTTGGCCCTCTTGGCCACCTGGGCACACTGTCGGCTCATGTTCAGCTGAGCATCAACCAACACCCCCAGGTCTCTTTCTTCTTCACAATCATCTAGCCACTCATCCCCAAGCCTATAAACTTCAGTCTTCATAAGGTCAATCTTCAAAGTTGCATTTTGTGTTTTAACTAGGTAATAATACAAGAATAATCTAAAAGTGAATTTCATAAATAAATTTAAAAAAAAAAAAAGGCAAAGCAACAGCAACATTAACTTTAAAATATATATATGTAAAAATATGAGGGAGAGGTAAAGACATCTCCAGACATAATATCAGAAAACAACAATGCAGCTAATAGTTGAATTGAAATGTTTGAAAACCAAATGTCAATATTCTAGACACCTGTTTTCCTAAACAGTCATAGAAATCCAATTCTCTCATCCCTTCATGCATGAAGATAATATGCTACAGAAAAATAAGTTTCTCAAATTGCTACTTTGTATTTTTTTTCTAAACAATTCCCATTACTGAGTCTTGTGATTTCACTAGTTTCATAGTCCTCTTTTAACAAGGGAGTTAACACTTACACAAACTCCAAATGAACATATAGATTTAGTTTATAAAGTTCTTCAACCACCACACACAAATTTCATTGTGTGTTTTGGACAGCTGTATTTTAGTTAACACTTATATATATTGTAATGATGATTTTAATAGAGAGATATTGAGCATTCTACATCTGTACTTAACTGTATTTCACAATGTTGCATTAATTATGAGTTTTAATTAACAAAAACTACAGTTACTTTTGAAATATAGGTTGTATATGTGTCACTTCTATATAATGAAGGGTTTACCATCTCTCAAGTATTTATAGTTTCTCCAGCAATTTAAAACATTAAATTGCTGATTTTTTTTAGTCTTTGTAATACCTGGATCAACTCATATATAGTGATTTAAGAATATTTTTCTTAAGAAATTAAGACTCAATAAAAGATACAAATATGTATTTATTTAAATAGAAATATTTAATGCTATAGTAGGTCTTTATATACATTGCAATCATTAATTCTTATATAATTTTATTACAAATAATTAGTATATAGACTCATATAAACAAGTATTTTCAAATTCAATTGCCCACAAAATTATATCATTTGCCAGACGAAGGCTTTAGACAAATTTAAAAATATATAATTAACATCACAATTAATCTAAAAAAATGATAGATATTATTTTAAGATGATTTTTCTATCCGTTGTCATTAATCAGAAATGTCTGTGTTATTTAGTGTGTATGGTCATTGCCCCCCTTAAGACCCTAAGATTTATTATTATTATCGTCATTATCATCACCATCACTATTATCATCATTATGATTATCATCATTACTATCATTATTGTTATTCTTGCTATATTATTCCTTAGCTAATAATTCAGTAGCTACCATCTTTCTGGTCAAAGCTTTTTTTTATTAAAAAATTGTATTACTTTTTTTTTTTTTTTTTTTCAAACAATGCAAACATGTACATGTGTGAAGAATTTTTGATATCATTATTATTATAGGAAGCCTGTTCTTAGTCCTTTTTGCATGTCTTCCAACTTCACCTCTGTTAGTTGACCTTCTGACAGTCTTTCTGATCCAGTGTTAAAGTAACTTACATCACTAGTTTTCATGGCTTTTATACATCTAATATTTAGCTTTAGCCTAGGTTTATTATTATTATTGTTGTTGTTATTATTGTTATTATTATTGCTTCTAGTACTAGTACTACTAATGGATTTCCAGACAATCTGTGTTTCCAGTTGTGGTCATTTGCCTTCAGTTTCACTAATGTATGCATTGTGCTGATAAGTACTGTGGTTCATTTTCCTCTTGGCTAAGCACAGTTAAAAAATAAAGCAGAAAGAGAGAGAGAGAGAGGGAGAAGAGACAGAGAGAAAGAGACAAAACCTCAGGTTGATAATTACCATAGCTGGAGGCAGGGATGGCAAAAACACACTTGATTGATTTCTAACCTTCAGTAATATGTAAAAGAAATATGGCTGGTTCTGAAGAAGAAGAAGAGATAGATAAATAAATGAATAAATAAGCACCCAAACCCATACGATAGCTCCTTGTAGTTTAAATGTTTTTTTTTTTTTTTTTTCCCCCCGAATTCCTCAAAATTGCATTTCATTCAGCATTATCAATGTGAAAATATTTTAATAAAGGGCAAAATTTTCTCTGGTTATTAATTCCTTCTCACATCAAAAGCACTAATCCTAATATTCTGTGTTATCATTTCATATTACATTTTAATTTGTTAGTTCATCTGAGTGAACTGAGTATCTTAATAAGTAAAGAATAATTTGTCATGATTCAGTGATCTAATAAAGTATGCTGGAAGGTGAAGTGATTCGTAGAGAGAAATAGAAGATTTCAGCCTTATGAAACATTTTATGAAATAGAATTTGTGTGAACAAGTATTTGTATTTCACAGAATTATGGGAAATATTGATTTTAGGTGGGCTTTTTTCATATGCAAATAGAAATAGTATATGTAATTTTCTATTTTTCTTGTTCTGAAAAGAAACAACAACAACAACAAAATCCAGTATAAAATGCAATTCCTTTCTAAATACATTTTATTTCAGAAATAGCTGTTGGCACTCTTTGATGAGTAATTGTTTAGTGATTTTATTATATAGTAATTGTGAAGATCCAAGGTAGACCTAGCAAGATAAACACATAAACTCAGGATTTTTTCATAACTAACTGTTCCACAAAGTATGTCTGCATTTTACATGGTTTCTACCACTAGTACCTTATAATTCCTTTATCCAGATCTAAGTAATATAAAGTGGAAAAAGAGGCACCTTGATTAAAGTGATTAAGCTGATTAAAACTAACAAAAAATGACTATGGACAGTCATGCTTTTATTTTAAGAATAGAACACCTATTATTTAGAACCTATTCTTTCCTTATCTTGCCACAGAATTTATGTAGGCTTTTTTTTATTATAACCATTTGCTACACCATATAACCTGTTGACATCATAAATAACTGATAGTTACTTTTAAGGCTTGCTTCCTCTGTAGATACTTTTATAGTGCATAACTCTGGATGTTTGAGAAACAGCAGCATTCTTCAAATATTCTATTTAAAATTAAGAGGGTCCATTTCTATTTCTATTTTTTTGCAAGATCTGCGGACATGCTCAGTCTTTTACCATGTGACATTTAATATGCTAACATATTAAAGCAGTTTTCAGTGATGAATCTTGAATTTTGAATGCTGAAATCTGAATTTCTGAATGTCTCCTTTGGTTTCCACACGTTTTTTATGAGAGCTAAGCAATGAAATAAACAAAAAAAAAAAAAAAAACAGCAAAAAAAACAAAAAAAACAACAAAAAAAAAACAACAAAAAAAGAGAAATTAACTCTAGCCTTAAAATTGCTTCTGCCAAAACAAAAGAAGGATACTGGTTATAGACCATTCCCTTGAAAGGGGAACAGATGGTCAAATAGGATGATTTGATTCTAATCAGAGGGAATTTTCCTGCCCATCAAGGGCAGGCAAGGAAGTACCCTGATCTGGTTGAGCTCTTCAATTATTACCTACTTCTGGCAATTCAGATTGATGGCAGTGATGTTAGAATAAGACTGAAAGATATCAAAAGGGACTTTAGGGTACTGGGGCAATTGGTTGAAAGAGATGGAGCTCAGGTGGTGTTTTCTTTGATCCTTTCAGTAACAGGGACAAATGTTGAGAGAAAGAAGAAAACCCACCTGGTTAAGAGATGGCTAAGAGGCAAATGCCACTGAAGGAAATTTACTTATTTATTTATTTAATCATGGGGGAGTTTATTCATCCAGCAGCACTAGGGCTGCTGGAAACAGATGAGGTCTGCCTGTATCAAAGTGGGGGGGGAGGATTCTAACCCAGGATTTGTCAGGGTTCATTGAGAGGGCTTTAGACTAGTTTTGAAGTAAAACCAGGCTTAATAGAGTTGAGCTTAGGAGCAACATGCTAGAGTTGGTGATAAGACTAACAAAATAGCTTAAGTGCATCCATGCCAATACATATATCATGGACAACAACAGAGGAGGGTGGGGGCAGAACTAGATGCCACTGTGCAGCAGGGAAACTATGACTTAGTCACCATCACCAAAACATGGTGAGATCATTTTTATGACTGGAGTGCTGCACTGCAAGGCTATATGCTCTTAAGGAGGGATAGGCAAGGAAGGAGGAACAATGGGGTTGTACAGTAGATGCCTGTCTACAATAGGGATCAGAAGGAGGATCTAAGTAAATACATTTCTGTCAGCCTGCCAGGAAAGTTCATGGAGCAGATCATCTTGAACGCAATCAGGCCTAGCCGGCATGGGTTCATAGATGTAGTCTATCTAGACTTCAATAAAACCTTTGTCTCCTACAGTATTCTCTTGGATAAACTGTCAGCCCACTGCTTGGACAGCTGTACTTTTCACTGGGTAAAAAACAAGCTGGATAGTTGGGCACAGATTGTGATGGTAAATGGATTTAAATCTAAGTGGCAACTGGTCATTAGTGGTGTTCCTTAGGGATCAGTATTGGGGCCAGTGTTGTTCAATATCCAGACAGATGAACAAGATGAGGAGATTGAGTGCACACTCATAAGTATGCAGAAGACACCAATTTGGGAAGACATGTTGATCTGCTTGAGAGTATGAAGTCTCTATAGAGGGATCTGGTTAGGCTGGATCAACAGGATGAGGCCAGTTGTGTGAAGTTCAACATGATGAAGTACTGGGCACTTCAGTTTGGTCACAATAGCCTCATGTAATGCTGCAAGCATGGGGCAGAGTGGCTGGAAAGCAGCAGTATAAATAAAAGGATCTGGGAATATTGATCAACTGCCATCTGAATAGTGTCCTGGTCTCTATCAGAAGAGGGGTGGCCAGCAGGGATGGGGAGGTGATTGTCCCCTTCTACTCTGCTCCTGTTAGGCCCCATCTGGAGTATTGCATCCAGGTCTGGGGCCCCCAGTACAAGAAAGACAGAGAGCTGTTGGAGAGGGTCCAGGGGAGAGCCACAAAGATGATCAGGGGACTGGAGCACCTCCCCTATGAAGACAGGCTGAGGGAGCTGGGCTTGTTCAGCCTGGAGAAAAGAAGACTCTGGGGTGACCTGATTGCAGCCTAAAGGAGCCTACAAACAGGAGGGGAATCAACTCTCTGAAAGTGTAGATAACAGCAGGACAAGGGGAAATGGTTTTAAGTTGACAGAGGAAAGATTTAGCTTGGATGTTAGGGGGAGATTCTTTACAAAAAGACTGGTGAGGTGCTGGAACAGGCTGCACAGAGAAGTTGTGGATGCCCCATCCCTGGAGATGTTCAAGGCCAGATTGGATGGCCATGGGCAGCCTGGTCTAGTATTAAATGTAGAGGTTGGAGGCCCTGCATGTGGCAAGGGGGTTGGAGCTTGATGATTCTTGAGGTCCCTTCCAACCCTGGCCATTCTGTGATTCTGTGAATGTGAGCCAGCAGTGTGCCCAAGTGGCCATGAAGGCCATGGCATCCTTGCTTTTATTAGGAGTAATGTACTTAGCAGGATTAGGAAGGTGATTATCCATCTGTACTCAATAATGGTAACACTGAATTCTGGTATTGTGCTCAGTATTGGACCCCTCATTACTGAAAATACACTCAGGCCCTGGACCATGTCCAAACAAGGGCAATGAAGTTGCCGTAGGGTCTGCAGCTCAAGTCTTACGAAGTCTGGCTGAGGGAACTGGTATTGTTTAGTTTGAAGGAGACTCGGGAGACCTTATTGTCCTGTACAGCTACCTGAAAGGAAGCAGATGTGGATGGCTGTGGACTGAAGTTAGTCTCAGCCTTTCCTAGCAATAAATAAATAAACTCTACTAGTGAGAAGAATAATGGTGGAATAATAATTATTCTACTAGGAATTTTGTTCCATAGAAACTCAGATTTTCAGGTCTTCTTTGCATTCTTATTTTATAGAAGGAATTTCACTTTTTAATAAGCTCTCTGAACTTCTTCTGAGTAATCCTAACTTCACATAGCATCTATTTTTTCCTGTTACAGATTGCAGCTTAAAAGTCATAATGTGAGTAATTGAAAGCCCTCTTATAAAGCTCATCTCATTAATACCGAAATGCGAGTGCTTCCACAGTGAAATGTGGCAGCTGTTAAACTGTGAGCACCAGTACTGCTCAAGAGCTCAGGACAGTAAAAAAGAACACTGTATCTAATTGAAACTGCAGGAGAATTGTTGGTAGACAGAATGCAATTATCCAAACTGGAAGGTTTCCAAAATAGTAAGGCTGACATACCATCAGATCCCTTCATGAAGGGAAGGAGGGGGTGAGCAGATTCTCAAATTACTGTCTCTCCCCTCCCCCTCCTCTCTTCCCTTCCCCACCTTCCTCCAGTTAGATTAAAGTAAAACTGATATTCGAGGTCCAGACACATTTCTCAACTACAATTATCTAAAAATACTGGCATTCTTAATCTAAGCTGTGTGGCTAAACTATGACTTTATAAGAAATCAAAATAAGTCTGGCACTATGTAACAACTTTGTGAGAGAACAAGAAAGAAAAGAGAGAGACAGAGAGGGCCAGACAGAGGAAGAGATTGCCCTTCTGCGTTCCAGTGTAGTTCCAGGCAGCTACAAAAGGAGGGAGGGTTCCGCGGTTTATGAACGCGCTCTTCCTGAAGTTTTGAAAGCTCCAAGAGCTCCTCTGAGGCTCCTTTTATGCCTGCAAGATTTACAAGTGTGTGGTCCCAAAGTTGTGAACAAATTAGATGGCAGTAAGCAAATTTGTCAAAAGTTAATTTGCAGACAAAACTTATGCTGCAAAACAGGAATGTTTAGGAATGTTTTGAACAGAGCAAGGCCATTCCATTGTTTTCAGGGCTCCATCAATACTCCAGCCTTCAATTTGTTGTCTTGGCAACGGTCTTATCTTGCAAATGTTTGAGACAATTCTTGATGTACCACAGATATTTTTCGTTGGTTTGCTGCATCTCTATGGTCAGTGATCCGAGGGGACATTATTATTGTGCTACACCAATGTGTAACTCATCAGAGTTTGCTACACTAATGTGTAAATAATTTATTTTTATCAAATTAAAAAAAAAAAAAAGATCATTTTTGGAAGAAGTTTGATGACATTTTCAGATCAGAAAAAAATGCTATCTCTGCAGAAGAAAGGTTCCTCAGTATATCCATTAGCCCAGTTCTCCTATTGTGTTCTACAAATACCCTGAAGAAATGGGCTCTCGGAAGTCGAAGACTGTGTGCTGGGCCAGAAATGCAACATTTCATAAAGAATATTTTTTAAAGAATTACACTGCAATGTGAAAAGCAAGTAACAGCAGGAAAGTCATTCTTCTTTCAGTATCCTGCTTACTATATGTATGTATTGGGATGTTTTGATGTATCATTTATATTCTCACCATTACCACATTGCCACTTACCCATTTGCCAAAACAAGCACTTGGCTTTGGTCACTTCCTTACTGCATGCTTTTTCAAGTAGGAAGTTTCTTAAAAGATTATCTTTCATAATTCATTAACATAAAAATTGTATTAATTTCATCCACAGGAGATTGTCCCTGTCCTTCATATATGTTGTGTCAAGCAATACAAACTTTGTATAGCATGGGTGTTAATAGTATGCCAAGATTCAAAAGGTTCAAAAAAGCATCTTTTGAAAGTTAATGAATTCAGTGTACAATTCAGCAGGAAGAAAAACATTTACAGTCAAGAGATGGGGCAGAAAAATCTATTTCCTTTAGACATCTGAGACATGCTGCTTCTGAACTACTTTCACAGAGGGAAGTAACACTAAAACTAGAAAAACAAAAGATTACTGCAGTTATTAGCAATGTTGTATGTTGCCAAGACTGTTAAAAATTAGTGGTGTGAACTAATAAATGTAAACGAATTAATGATAACCTATCAAGTTGTTTTGAGTTTTTTGCTAAACAGAAGGATGCAGAGTTCTTGGAATAGGTCCAGAGGAGGACCACTAGTCTGTTCAGAGGGCTGGAGCACATCTCCTATGAAGAAAGGTTGAGGCAACTGGGCTTGTTTAGCTCACAGAAGAGTAGGCTTCAGACCTCATTGTGGCCTTTCAATATTTAAAGGGAGCATATAAACAGGAGGAGCAGTGGCTGTTTACAACAGTGGGTAGTGGTAGGACAAAGGGGAATGGTCTTAAAGTAAGACAGTGAAGGTTTAGATTAGATGCTAGCAGTAAGTTTTTCACTCAGAGGTTGGTGATGCACCGGAAGAGGTTGCCCAAGGAAGTTGTGGATACCCTATCCCTGGAGGCATTCAAGGCCAGGCTGGATGTGGCTCTGGGCAGCTTGGTCGAGTGGTTGGCAAACTTGGACACAGCATAGGTGTTGAAATTAGATGATCTTTAAGGTCCTTTTTAACCCAGGCCTTTCTGTTTCTTTGCTAACATGGCAACAGATAGTTCCTGCAGATATGGAATATTCTTTTGCTAAAAATTAGGGTTTTGTGAAAGAGGTGGTTAAATGATGTCCGTAATTGAAAATTTGAAGGTCTGTCTGAAGGTTGAGAAAGTGGCTAAGCCGCTGTATGTGTATAGAGAAGAAATAACACTGTTTTGATTTCTTTAGCGGATGCCACATGTGTGCTTCTGCTGGAAAGACTTCAGCAGGCTCACATCAAAAGCAAACATAAAATACTGCTACTGTAATAGAAAGACAATAGATAAATGATATATCTATCTATCTATATACATGGTAACAATATAAATATTTCTGTAATAGTATTCTACTTAAGATGTCTTGAACAGACAACATGATTTTCTGGTAAATTTAAAAAGGAATCAAAGACAAAAGTAATGAACAATAACTTTCAATGTTCTGAGGCAAAAGACAAGGATTAAAACCCCTGTTTGGTGTTAAAGGAGTTAAAGTTCTTGTTAAATTTCAAGATTATTAGGGGAAAAAAAAAAAAGCAAAAAACAAACAAACAAACAAAAAAAACTGAGTACAGCTTATGTTTCTTTGTTGCTATACCAGCCAATATTCATATAAGTCTTAGTTAAGTAAGTTTTATGGCTACTTTCTTATGCATACTAACACAAAGACATATTGACAAGCTCAGTGGTTTCCACTATTTATAAGATTAAAAACGGAGGAAAACAGTCAATATTTTATCCATGTTTCTTACTTCATTGATTTCTTCTGAACATTTGATAAAAAACTGATGATGTCGGTTTTTTTTTTTTTTTTTTTACTAACTTATAAGTATTTATATTAAGTACTAAATAGATAAGAGAAAAACAATGCAACTTCTTCATTTCCAAACATTTGGTAATATTTGAAAATTATCAGTACGGGTAAAATATGAAGAGGATTTTGGAGATTAATATGTTTTCACTAGATTCATTCTTCTGTTCTAATTCAAAATCTAGCAAGATTGTATTTAAGATATTAAATTCTGCTCTCTTGTGTACTGTCATGTAAGGAAAGTTGCTTATACAGATATGAAATCGACTATGATACAGTGAGGATTCTTGGATGGTATCCCAAAACAGTTTTTTGAATGTAACTTTCCCTACTTTTCTTCCTCTTATGTTAATTAATGATGTGTTTATGCACTCATGCCCTGGAGAATGCTTTTCTACTTATTGATTTCCTTTCAATGCTATTTATTTTCATTATGCGGGTATTTATAAGCTGTGTTTATAAGCTGTGAATTGTATCTGTTTTTATCAATTTTTTGTCTGCCAGTAGAAAGATTTTGATATTTAAAATAGCTCTTCAGTTTACTGCCCCTACTCTGGATCTTCTTGCTTTTCCATTATGTGTATTTGCCTGTAATTGACAAGCAGTTACGTATTCCCTAGCTAGCTGGCCTTTGGAAAGAAAATCCTTGAAGGCAATCAACAAACTCAATTACCACGTTTTCTTAGCTTGTAATTCCTAATAAATCAATATCAGGCAAATATTCATATGTTAAAGGTTAAATACTTTAAGCTTTTTGACAGTAATTGAGTGTATTTTCAAGAGAGGTTTAATTTTGATAGAGATTCTTTCCGTTTCATTACCATTTGCTTCTGATAGTGAATATTTTAAG
The DNA here is from genome assembly GCF_905368555.1 of Meleagris gallopavo. Lineage (NCBI taxonomy): Eukaryota > Metazoa > Chordata > Aves > Galliformes > Phasianidae > Meleagris > Meleagris gallopavo. The sequence goes on along the minus strand of NC_139435.1, from coordinate 29,759,252 downwards.
CTACTGACAGACACTTCACATTTGGCACAAGTAAATATACAACAGTCAGATCTAGTTTAAAGGCCTCTAGCTGCAACTTTATTATGAAATACTTTTCCATAAGTAAAGTTAATGTTTACTCTGTGGCTTTCTATCCATGTTAGCAATATTCACACACACATCATCAGAACTACAATTGCTGATATCACATATTTCCCATCAGTCAAAGTCCCAAAAGAAGGATAAGATATTCTTGATTAAGATGCCTCCATAGTAAATATGAGAATAGCTGTTGATGTCATTAATATCTGCCTAAGCATGATGAACCCCTTTTAATTTTGAACTATGAAACAATAATTGCAGGCTGTATTTCCAAGGAAATTAGCATATTTAGAAAAACACCTGAATATCTTACATACACAGGTGTCTTTGGAAATGGTGTTGATGAGGGTTAGATGATTAAATATTTCAGCAAATTTACATCTATATTTCAAGTAGAAGTGGATACCCTCTGAAAGACTTAAGGATTAGGCTTCTTTTATAACATAGATAAACTTATGCCTGAAGAGAGAAATATGTCACCCAGAATACCTTTTCCTTTTCTGTATTTTTACATCATGGACACAGGAAGATTAAGGACTATATATTGGAGTTCAGAGCATTATGAATCTTCTGTTCAATGAAAACTGATCTGGATAGGTTAGAAAGGACCTTATAAGGTTCAGAAAGGGCAAGTGCAGAGTCTTAGACAGAGGAATGACTACATATATCAGTACAGGTCAGGGGCTGACATGCTGGAAAGGAGATCTGCAGAGAAAGACCTAGGTGTCCTCGTGAATAACAGTCGACTATAAGCCAGCAGTTGCCAAGAAGATCAATGTATTAAAAAGAGCATGAACAATAGATCAGGGGTGGTTAGTCTTCCTCTCTGCTTTGGCCTGTTAAGGTCATAGTTGGCATAACGTGTCTAGTCCTTGTCTAGTACTTTGTCTCCTCTGTTCAGGAAAGACAGAAAGTTTCTAGACAGTATCCACTAGAGGGCCACAAAAATGATTAGAGGCTTTGAGCATCTCCCTTATGAAGAAAAAAAATGTTCTGTCTGGAGAAAAGAAGACTGAGAGGGACATCTTATCAATGCTTATAAATACCTAATGGACAAGAGTCAAATGGATAGGACCAGGCTCTTTTCAATGGTGCCTGGTGACAGGACAATGAATAAACACACAAAAACTGGAATGCAGGAAGTTCCACTTGAACATAAGGAAATCTTTACTGTAACAGTGACAGAGCTCTGGAACAAGATGGCCAGATTTTTTGTGTAGTCTTCTTCACTGGAGATGTTCAAAATCAGCCTGGATGCTTTCCTCTGTAGTCTAGTGTAGGAAACTTGCTTTAGCACACTGTTGGATTAGATGATCTCTAGAGTTCCCATCCAACCCCTGTGATTCTCTGAAAATATTTTTTCTTACCGCAAATAACACTGATCAGCGTACACTGGGAATACTTACAAAGTTGTTGTTGTTTTCTGGTTTTGTAAAGCCTGAAAGAAGCAGAAGTATGATGTAGCTCAATCACAGTTTGTATTTTTCCCTGTTTCCTGACACTCTTCTTAATAAGAAGTCTTTATTTCTGGAACTCCTGTAAACACTAACCCTTCAAATAAATCATAATTCATGCTCAGATCTAGAAAAATGAACAGGGAGGAGTGCAGATGGGATTTCTATTGAAAAGCAATTACTGAGTTACCTGGAGATACTGTTTTCTAATACCTCTGACTGTAAAATGCTGGTATTTTGAAGAATGGGTTAGGGAGAGTGGCAGAAGGAAGTAACTATTTCATGAGATAGCATGTCACACAGAAGCCAAATAGACAACATTTGAGTGAGAAGTCACCCCCAGGATGTGCCTACTTGTAGTCAAGACCAGGTTCTTAGCTGTTTTTTTTTTTTTTTTTGTTTGTTTGTTTTTTCTTTTACTGCATATTTATTATGCTAAGAAAAATAACTTGAAGTCAGGTAGTTATAATGTGAAATAAGTTTTGCTTTGCCTTCTAATTAGTTGTTTTAAACTGCTATTAGGCATTTTGAAACAATGCTGTGTGCTTTCATTGGTGCTTTCATCTTCTGTTTGGGTACTTAATATTCAATATTTCTGATTATTGCCAGGTTAAAACAAAACCCAAATGACATTGGTATAGTGGAATTCAGCTTCCTAATATCTGAAGTTATTTTAAGACCTCTCTGCCCTCAGAGTTTCAGACTTCAAACTATCTTAAGTCTTTATGAAGAGAAGCAGTCGGAATACTTATCTGAACACTGCATATATAAATATGTATATATACACACACATTTCCTTACATTTGTGCATATATAGCTGTATGAACAGGGGAGGAAAAGAAAAAGAGAGTAAAATGGAAGAATAAAACTCCCTAGCTTTTGAGCATTTATTCCTCCTTGATGCATGATGATCTTGAAATATGCACATCAGAGATTTTAGAATAGATATTACATGTGACTAACCCTCTTGTGAATAAACTGAAAAATTTCAAATCAATCTGGTTAAACATTCATCCTTACAAAATATAAGAGCTCTGAAATGGCATAATGAAATTCTGCACAAAAAATAGTTTTATTGCAACACTTAAACAACATAGATTTAAGAACACTGAAGTTAATGTTAATAGCCTGTCATCTGATTCTTATTTTGAGTCTGACTTTAAAAAAGAGACAGAGAATGTGATAGAATATTTTACAAAGCCTTGCAAACCCTTCATTTATGTTTTACATTCTACATTATTATTTGAATTATTCTTTAAATTACATTACAATCCATAAACCAATTCAAACCTAAGAAATATTTCAAGAATCATGAAGGTACATTTTGAAAGGATGATTAATAGCATGAATACTAAAAAGCTAATTATTTTAGACTTCCACATATAGTAACATCAATTAATTATGATATTTAAATTTATAAAATCATAATTATGATAATAAGATTTTTAAAATCATAATTATGATAATAAGATTTTTAAAATCATAATTATGATAATAAGATTTTTAAAATCATAATTATGATAATAAGATTTTTAAAATCTCAGGTATAAAATTTGTAAGAAAATTTGATAGCATTTCCTGTATGAAAACAACGACTTCCAGAAGTGTAGTTATTTTTTTTTTTCCCCACTAATTGTTCCTTTCTGTTGTTTATCAAATACTGCACGGTTGATAAATATTAATTCTGACTGTTCCCAATAAAAAAATAGCGTATGCATAAAAATATGATAGCATAAAAATATGATACTTGACAATTGCCCTTACAGTGATATCTAACAATTTTTTTTTTATTATTTTAGAACTCTATCCTGAGATACAACTACAGGATGTGCCTTGGAGAAGTGTAAGTTTTTGTTGTTTCTTTTATTGCTATGATTATCTTTCAATTAAATGAATTCATTTTCCCAGAATTTTTTAAAATAATAAATCTCTATCACCGAGATCCCACAATGTTTATTCAGGCTTCACTGGGGTAGTGGGAGATTTGCCTGACATCACTGCTCTGAGTACATACATGTAACCATTCACAATTTTTTGTAAGTTAGTATCAAATATTTAAGCATCTATATTTCATAGAGTCATACAAAGGCCTCGGTTGTAAAGAACCTTAAAGATCATCTAATTTCAACACCTATGCTGTGTCCAAGTTTGCCAACCTCGACCAAGCTGCCCAGAGCCACATCCAGCCTGGCCTTGAATGCCTCCAGGGATAGGGTATCCACAACTTCCTTGGGCAACCTCTTCCAGTGCATCACCAACCTCTGAGTGAAAAACTTACTGCTAGCATCTAATCTAAACCTCCACTGTCTTTCTTTAAGACCATTCCCCCTTATCCTGTCACTACCCACTGTTGTAAACAGCTACTGCTCCTCCTGTTTATGTGCTCCCTTTAAATATTGGAAGGTCACAATGAGTTCCCCCTGAAACCTTCTCTTCTGTGAGCTAAACAAGCCCAGTTGCCTCAACCTTTCTTCATAGGAGATGTGCTCCAGCCCTCTGATTTCTGATTTCTCAGGACTTCCTAAAATTCTACAAGTAGGAATACATCTAGGAAAACATCCTAGATGGTTTTATTGAGAAGTAACTTTCCTCGTCAGGCAATCACAATAGAATATGAGCTTTCCTTACAAACGAACAGGAAAACAACAAAAGTTTGATAACAATGCACCTACCAGTGGCTTTTTATTGATGTATATCTTCCACATCTGTATAATCGATGAATATACAGATGTTATAATTAAGAAATACACATGAAAGTTAGGCTAAACGGGTTATCTCACCAAAGAAGAATAGCTGGAAAGCTTATCCTTGTCCTGGGCTTGCTGAGAAGACTTCAAGAAGAGCAATCTCCAAAAGAGATCCTACCCCACTAATAGTCAGCTCTTAAATGGGGTCTAGGAGAGGTGGAGCCAGGCTCCACCCCTTCCAGTAGCATAGGTGAATTGCCTTCACCTGTGCTCCCAGGGCTGACTCATTGCTTGCCTCAGGTCGTCAATCAGAGGTTCAGGCCATGATTCAGCAGTTCCCATGCAACATGTAAAGATCATAAGCAAAATTATCAGTATTTTTTATCTTACCTGCTAACTAATGACCATCCTCCTCTTTCCTTACTTTTTTCTTTTTTTTTTTTCCTTTCGTCTGAAATGTCGCTTTTCTCTAAATTATTTGGGAAGACATTGTTTTGCTTGTTTTGCCTTTTTAATTGTAGAAAATGACATGAAGCTAACAGACAGTTTATATAACTCTCTCTAATAACAATGATATTTAAAATTGAAATATTTTTCTTGTTCATGTTTTGTATTACTTTTCTAATCTGGGGAGAAAAAAGATACCAATGACTCAATGTCATAGAGGCAGTTATGTACACGTTAATAACTATTAACTGCTGGGAACAAACAAAAAGCAAAATCATTGGTATGTCAAGTCTATTCTGTGTTGAGAAATTGTCATACCATCAATAGGAAAATACATGAAAGTTAATGCAATTTAAATAATACTATTTTCCAAGGGATATATTATCATATCACAATGCCAGGTGCTAATCTGTGTGTTAAAAACAACATAAAACATGCTCACTCAGGAAAAGTAAAGTTACAATAAGCCTTCAGCTGTAAAAGAAAACCTGTATATGCTTGGAATTTTACAGTTGTGGTTTGATGTTATCAGTCTAGGACTTGAATTTTAGCTAAAAGACCAAACCCTGTCCCAAAACAAGTTCTCCAGCCAGAAGAATGAACTGTGTCTTACTGAACAAGAAAGAATACAATAGGTCAAATGTTGGAATAATAAAAGTAGATAATCTGTGCCTATTTTCTGTAAGAATCTTTTTTTTTTTTTTTCTTCTCACCCTCTCCTTCCCTCCCTCCCCCCCCAAGCATAAAAGCAATTTCCTACAGCCACTGAAATAACTTGAGGTATATTTTCAATTCTTTTCAGTTGTCACAGTTCCATTCCATTCAACAGAATTGTATTAATTTTCACCATCTCACTGCTTGAACATAAATCTTTATTATCTCAATTAATGAGTTTCATTTTTTCCCTTCCTTTGATGTGTTTTTTGAAAATACACTATCCTTCCAGTCACGTTTTCTGGACAACCAAAGAGTCATTTAGCATAAACGCTTCAGCTTTGAGTTATGCCTCTTTCAGGCTTACTGAGAAATTGGTATGTCACTTGCTTCACAATTGTTTTTTTGTTCTGAGGATATTTTTTACTATTCATAATTGTATCCTGATAATGCCTGAAGATATTTTCTATAGACAAGAGGAGATTAAGTTCAATTGAGAGGAAGAAAACCAAGAAGAAGAAAAGCAGTTTTATTACCTTTCAATTATAAAGTCAAAAACAAGAGATCATTCATAAGTAAAGTCTGAACAAAAAATTTATAAGTCAGAAAGATAAATCTAAATAGAGAATTTTAAAAGAAAAAAAAAAAAAGACTCTATGGATGCAGTTTACGCTGTAGGAAGTAAAAGTTGAAAGACATTTCTGCCAGTGTAGAAATTAAAAAGACTAGCAAACAGGAAAACATGAGTGTTTTGATTCCTAAAACCAGTATTTTGATTCCAGTCATAGAAGCACAGAAGCATAAAATCATTCGAGTTGGAAGAGACCTTTAAATGCCAGGTAGTCTAAATCTCCTGCAACAAACAGGAACACCTACAGCTAGGTCATGTAGCTCAGAGCTCTATCCAGACTGACTTGAAATGTCTCCAGGGATGGGGCATTCACTGCCTCTCTGAGCAACCTGTTCAAATGCATCACTACCCTTACTGTATATTTTTTTTCTTATATCCAGTTTATATCCTCTTTTAGATTGAAGGCCTTCCCACTTGTCCTATCACAGTAGACCCTGCTGAAGAGTCTGTCCCTTTCTTTCCTGTAGGCTCCCTTTAGATATTGAAAGGCTGCTATCAGATCTCCCTGGAGCTTTCTCCTCTCCTTGGCAAACAGTCCCAGTTCTATCAGTTTGTCTTGATTAGAGAATTGTTCCTTGGATCATTTTTGTGGCTATCCTCCAAAAGATCTCCAACAAATCTGTCTCTCCCATACTGAGAACTCCACATCTGGACACAGTGTGCTAGGTGAGAGCACTCCAATAGAGAGTAAAGGAACAGGATCACCTGTCCACCTGCTGGCCACGCTTATTTAGATACAGCCCAGGATACGGTTGGCTTTCTGAACTGCAAAGGCACTTTGCTGACTCATGTCCAGCTTCTCATCCAACAGTACTCCCAAGTCCTTTTCAACAGGGCTGTGCTCAATTCTTCCTTCTCTCAGGTTGTATTTATAATGGGATTTGCCATGACATAGGTGCAATATCTTTCATTTGGCTTAGTTGAATCTCAGGAGGTTCTCTTGATCCTACTGCTCAAGCCTGTTTAAGTCTCTCTGGATGGCATTCCATCCCTCAGGTCTGTCAACCACTCCAAATGGTTGGGATGTCATCTCAAAACTTGCTGAGGGCATATTGGTGCAGTGGATGCCATAGAAGGAAAGGATAATGTATGGTGTACAATCAACGAATGTACAGATGTTATAGTTATGAGGTATACCAGAAAGTTTGGCTACGTAGTTATTACACCAAAGCAGAAAAGATAGGACGCTTACCCGTATCCGGGACTTACTTATGAAACTCCAGTGGGGTGGATATCCAGAAGAGATCCTTCCCCACTGGTAGTCAGCTCTTAAATGGGTCCAGGAGAAGTGGAGCCAGGCTCCACCCCTTCCGGCAGCACAGGTGAATTGCCTTCACCTTTGCACCCATGGCTGACTCCTTGCTCACCTCAGGTGATCAATCAGAGGTTCAGGCCATGACTCAGCAGTTCCCATACATATGGTAAATAAGGTGATGACAGTGCCTTCTAATAGGATACAAGCACTACGGAGCAATAGCAGGTAACAAAGAAGAAAAATTGGCTCAACCCTTCCAAAAATCAGTGACAGCTCAAGAGGAGTACAACTTCTATTAGGAAAGATGCTACTCCCTTGGCTGCTAAACCTTAAATGAGAGTAAGGAGGGATGGATCCAGGCTCCACCTTTTCAGATCAGTCAGGTGCACTCCTTACACCTGAGTTCCTTTGGGTTAGCCACGCCTTCAGGTTTTGACCTGGCCATTTTGCTCAGAAATTTGCCGCCATTCAGAAAAACCTGTGTAGGCTTGAAAAGGGGGCAGATGGGAAATTAATGAGGTTTAATATGTCCAAGTACAAGGTATCCCACTGGAATGGCAGCAATCCTATGTATATGGATGGACTAGGAGAAGAACTCACTGAGAGCAGTCATGAGGAGAAGGACTGGGTGTTTTGGTGCATGAAAAGCTAAACATGAGCAAGCAGATTGTGCTTGCAGCCTGGAAATCCAACGGTATCCTGGGCTGCTTCAAAAGAGAAATAGTCGGCAGGGTAAGGGAGTCCTCCTCTATTTTGCCTTCATGCAGCCCCATCTGGAGTACTGTGTCTAGACCAGGGGTTCCCAACACATGAAAGACGTGGAGCTGTTGGAGTGGTTCCAGTGAAGGGCCATGAAGGTGAACTTCTTTTATGAAGAGGAAGTTCAGCTTGTTCAGCCTGGAGAAGAGAAAGCTCAAGAGAGAATCTCACTGTTGCCTTTCTGTACTTGAGGGGAACTTATAAACAGGAAAGAGAACAATTTTTTTACACTGTTTGAGGAAAGATTTCTGTTACACATTAGGTTGAAGTTCTTTACTCAGAGGTGATAATGTTGCCCGCAAAGGTTGTGGATGTACCATTAGTGGAGGCATTAAAAGGTTGGATGGGGGCCCAAGCAGCCTTATCTAGTGGTTGGCAACTCTGTAGGAGAGTAGGAACTAGCCTTTGACATGGTCCCATAACATGGTCCCATAACATCCTTATCTCTTAATTGGAGAGATATAGATTTGAAGAGTGGATTGTTCTGTGGATGAGAAATTGTTTGGAAGTTCATAGCTGGAGGGTTATGGTCAATGGCTCTGTGTTCAGGTGGAGACTCGTAATGAACAGTATTCCCCAGGCATCCATCTTGGGATTAATAATCTTTAGCATCTTTATCAGTGACTTAGATGATCATAGAATCATAGAATCGCAAGCTTGGAAACGACCTATGAGATCATCTAGTCCAACTGTCTTCCTATTACCATTGCTACCACAAGCCTCTAAACCGTACCTCGTAGCTCCTCATCTAGATGCCTCTTGAACACTGCCAGGGACAGCGACTCCACCACCTCCCTGGGCAGACTATTCCAGTGCCTGACCACTCTCTGAGAGAAAAACTTCTTCCTTATGTCTAACCTAAACCTCCTCTGGTACAACTTGTGGCTATTTCCTTGGGTCCCGTTTGTTGCTTGGGAGAAGAGGCCAAACCTTCCCTTCAGGAAGTTGTAGAGTTCAGTGAAGTCTCCTCTGAGCCTCCTCTTCTCCAGACTGAACAATCCCAGCTGCCTCAGCCGCTCCTCATATGACTTGTGCTCCAGACCCCTCACCAGTTTCGTTGCCCTTCTCCACATATGTTCCAGGGCGTCAGTGTCTTTCTTGTAATGAGGGGCCCAAAACTGAACACAGTACTCAAGGTGCAGCCTCACCAGTGCTGAGTACAGAGGGATGAGATGATTACCTCCCTGCTCCTGCTGGCCACACAAAACAGACCAGGATGGCATTGGCCCTCTTGGCCATCTGGGCACACTGTTGACTCATGTTCAGCTGAGCTAACCAACACCGCCAGGTCCCTTTCCTCTTCACAGTCATCTAGACACTCAGCCCTAAGCCTATAGTGCTGCCTATAGTGCTATTGTGGCCAAAGTGCAGGACCCGATGCTTGACCTTGTTGAACCTCATCCCATTCACCTCAGCCCAGTGATCCAGCTTATCTAGATCCCTCTGAAGGGCCTCCCTATACTCAGGCAGATCAACACTATCTCCCAACTTGGTGTTATCTGCAAACTTAGTAGGGTACACTCAATCCCCTCATCTAGGGTCATCAATAAAGATATTAAACAAGATGGGCCCCAGTACCGACTCCTGGGGGACACCACTTGTAATGAGTCGCCAGCTTGACTTAGGTCCATTAACCACTACCCATTGGGCACGGCCCTCTAGCCAGTTTCTGGAGTATACCTGTCCAGGCCACAGGCAGCCAGTTTCCTCAGAAGAATACTGTGAGAGATGATGGGATTGAGTGCACCCTCAGCAAGTTTGTTAATGAAACCAAGCTCAGCAGTGTGGCTGATACAGCAGAAGGAAGAAATGCCATCCAGAGGGACCATAATATGAAAGGTGGGCCCTTGTGAACCTGACGAGGTTTAACTGGAGGATAGCCAATGTCTGGAGGATAGCCAGTGTTTCTGGAGGATAGCCAATGTCACTCTGGTCTTCAAAAAGGGCAAGAAGGAAGATCCGGGTAATTATAGGCCTGTCAGCCTCACCTCTGTCCCTGGAAAGGTGATGGAACAGCTTGTGCTGGATACCATCTCCAGACAATGGGAGAAAAGGAGGTTATCAGGAGTAGTCAGCATGGGTTCACCAAGGGGAGGTTATGCTCAACCAACCTGGTGGCCTTCTATGATGCTGTCACATGCTGGGTGGATGGGGGAAGAGCGGTAGATGTAGCCTACCTTGATTTTAGAAAGGCATTTGATACTGTCTCCCACGACATCCTTATAACAAAGCTGAGGAAGTGTGGGATAGATGAGTGGACAGTGAGGTGGGTTGAGAACTGGCTGACTGGCAGAGCGCAGAGGGTCGTCGTTGGTGGTGCAGAGTCTGGCTGGACACCTGTAACCAGTGGTGTCCCCCAGGGCTATGTGCTGGGTCCGGTCTTGTTCAACATCATCATCAATGACCTTGATGAGGGGATAGTGGCCACCCTCAGCAAGTTTGCTGATGATACGAAGTTGGGAGGATTGGCTGACACACCTGAAGGCTGTGCTGCCATTCAACGAGACCTGGACAGGCTGGAGAGCTGGGCAGTAAGAAACCGGATGAGGTTCAACAAAAGCAAGTGCAGGGTCTTACACCTAGGGAGGAATAATTGCATGCACCAATACAGGCTGGGGGATGAGCTGCTGGAGAGGAGCTCTGCAGTGAGGGACTTGGGCGTCCTGGTGGACAACAGGTTGGCCATGAGCCAGCAATGTGCCCTCATGGCCAAAAAGGCCAATGGCATTCTGGGGTGCATTAAAAAGAGCGTGTCCAGCAGGTCGAGGGAGGTGATCCTCCCCCTCTACTCTGCCCTGGTAAGGCCTCATCTGGAGTACTGTGTCCAGTTCTGGGCTCCCCAGTACAAAAAAGACAGGGATTTCTTGGAAAGAGTCCAGCAGAGGGCCACAAAGATGGTGAAGGGCATGGAGCATCTCCCCTATGAAGAAAGGCTAAGTGAACTGGGTCTATTTAGCCTTGAGAAAAGATGACTGAGAGGGGACCTGATCCAGGTTTATAAATATCTGAGGTGTGGTGGCCATAGCGGTGAGGCCAGTCTCTTTTCAGTGGTACGTGAAGACAGGACGAGGGGAAATGGATATAAGCTGCAGCATAGGAAGTTTTGCACGAATGTGCGTAAGAACTTCTTCACGGTGAGGGTGACGGAGCACTGGAACAGGCTGCCCAGGGAGGTTGTGGAGTCTCCTTCTCTGGAGATATTCAAGTCTCTCCTGGACACCTACCTGTACGACCTGGTGTAGGGAACCTGCTTTGGCAGGGGGGTTGGTCTCAATGATCTCTGTAGTCCCTTCCAACCCCTACAATTCTGTGATTCTGTGAACAAAGCAAAGGGCAAGATTTTTCACCTGGTTGAGATGATGTCAGACATATCTCCAGACTGGGAGAAAGACTCTGAAAGCAGCCCTGCTGTGAAGGACTTATAGATCCTAGTTGATGAAAAGCTTGTCGTGAGCCAACAGTGCACACTTGCATCCTGGAAAGCCAGTGGTATCCTGGGTTCTATCAGAAGAGAGATGGATAGCAGGGAGAGGGAGGGTAGAAAGGGATAGAACAAGGGAAAATAGTTTTAAACAAAAGGAGGGAAGATTTAGATTAGATGTTGGGGAAGCTTTTTTGATGAGAGAGCGGTGAGGTACTGGTATGGGTTGCGGATGCCCTGTGCCTGGAGTTGTTTAACGTCAGTTTGGATGGAGCCCTGGGCAATCTGATATAGCATTTGATCTAGTGGTTGGCAACTCTGCCTGTGGCAAGAAGATTAGAACTTGATCCTTGAGGTCTCTTCCAACCCTAGCCACATGGTAATTCTATGATTCTGTCGCAACCTCCCTGTCTTCCATGTGCCTTAGCATAGCTTCCTAGATGGTCTCTTCCGTGATCACTCCCTTACAGGAGTGAAGTTCACAGGTCAGTTGTTCCCTGGGTTGGTCTTTCTATCTTTCTTAAAAGTGGGTGCAACACCTTTTTTACATTTATCAAAGATTTCTCCTCACCTCTGTGACTTTTCAAATATTGAGTATCTTGGCAACGACATCAGCCAATTCACTCAGGAATTGAAACAATGAATACACAAGCTATTTTGCTGATATCAAAAATATCTCTTACATAGTAGCCTATAAATAAATGTCTTTTTTTTTTTTTTTTTTTTTTTTTTTTTTTTTTCCTTCTATAATTCTTCATTAGAAACATGAGTTGTAGAAAATACTATACAATGTGCTGTTTAGACTTTGAGGAGAGTGTATCTGGGACTGCAAATGTATACTCACAGCAGCGCTTAACCAGTGACAAAGTCTCACTTTGTCAACCTTTATCCAGTGTGCCTGGAGCAGTGGGTATCATTTTCCCTGGATGTACTAATCAATATCTGTACCTGTGTCTTAATAGTATCGGAATTTGAACAAAAGCTGCTGCTACAGTTTAGTTTGTATAGGATTGTATTTCATGCAGGTCTAAAAAGATCTGTTAATTTCCAAACAGCTACTTCATGTCAGCAAAGTTGTGATTAACATAAACATTGTTTTGTGCAATGTTCGGATTACAACGTTACGTCACATGGTAATGTTTATACAATTGTAGCTCATCTGGTTAATCCTAGACTACACTTATGGTATAAAGAAATAACAAGGAAACCTTTAAAAATGTTTAACTTTTAGAAAATGTGTAGATGAACAATTTTAGGATATCAGAAAACATGATATTTAACTTTCAAAATAATAACAGTGTTTTTTCTGGAAGAAAAAAAAAAAAAGGAGGTGCTGAGATTTAATTTTTTCATTAGCCTTGTTCTGTCTTGTCAGATCGCAGATGCTTAACACTGATTCTGCATATTTGTGTTATCTGTCAGAATAATATCCAATTCCATTAAATCTCTATTAACATGCTTTTGTAATCAACAGACTCTGGCCACAGATTTGTTTTTTATTATTATTTTAGAATTATTTCATGGCTTTTCAATGGATTCAAGCCTCTAAATTTGTAGACATTGAACAGTTTCCAATAGCTGGTCTATTCAAAGGCTTGTCTCTCTTGTTATAATGACAAAAAAATTTTCTTTCTTACAGTAGTATTAGTATAACCCTCTGTCAATAGTTTATGGGCTGGTTCAGTCCAGTAATGTTACTAGCGGGGTAGAGGGACCCAAGGGTTCACGCCTCCAGAAAGAGGAAAATAAAAGGAAAAAGAGATGGGCCCCAAAAATAACAGTGGCAATGATCTGAGGAGAAACAAACTAATTTACTAAATAAGATACTGGAATGCAAGATAACACACTATAGTACAATATAATATAGTATAAATAAAATTGGAGCTAATAAATCAAATATAATGAGGGAAAGTATCTGAAAAAGCTAAAGGCCTTATACTAATGCTGAGATGAATCGTGCAGTTGGGACAAGCAGCAGGAAGGAGAGACAAGAAAGGGAATCAAGGCAAAAAGAGGAACATTAGGTGACCTTGTCAGGGGTTATTTCTCCTCTCTGAACGCAAATTCCTATGGTGCATGTAGTTCTCTTCTCTTCCAGCACTGGTACCCGGAATTGAAGCATTAACTCTTTTACTCCCAGTGCACATGATGTTATGATGTTGAATGCCAATAGCCCGAAATCATAAACCACGACACCCTCTGAAAATATTAAGATAAGCTGCCTAAAAACCAGTGTATTCAAAAGAGCTGAAAATAGTCATTTCCACTTCTACTTTTGTTTTACTATAAATATATGTTAATCTTGCTCAAAGTCAGCGAGACATTTGAAGAACATTTGATTAGAAATCGTCTTCACATCTGTGTTACCTTTCTTATGAGTAGCCACCAGTAGCTTATTTAGTAAATTAGTTTGTTTCTCCTCAGATCATTGCCACTGTTATTTTTGGGGCCCATCTCTTTTTCCTTTTATTTTCCACTTTCTGGAGGCGTGAACCTTTGGGTCCCTCCACCCCGCTAGTAACATTACTGGACTGAACCAGCCCATAAACTATTGACAGAGGGTTACACTAATTGCTGCAAGGGAGAATAGTAACATATGTAGATCTGTGTAGAGTACAAATGTGATATTACAATTATTTTAAAATAACAAGTTAACAGAAAAATATAAATGAGTATGCATACAAAAACTAGGAAATGCTCTTTGTCAGTAGTCCAGGCTCAGGTAGAAATCACTATGGATCACAGTTTATTTTTTTTTGCAAGAGCAGGGGACCTTAAGAAAAGGCACACATAACTGAAGAGACACTACAGTTTATATTTCCCACTTGCTGGTGTGAATTTTTTCCCCTGCTTTCTTATTAGTTGAGTACACTTGGGTTTACAGTCTATTTGACACTTCTAATTCCCTTAGCAAATGCTTCTGCTTGATTAACTTCTCCCTGTTCTCCTATTTTTGTTTAGTTCTTACCTATTATGGTATGCTGGGATAATCTCTCATAGTTGCCCTGTGGCTAGCATTCAAACTGCAAAACTGTTATGCACCAGTGTATCTCCTGATGTTAATAAAAAATGCAGATCTCCTATTTCACAAGCAGGAATTTATCTTGTATCAGAGCTCCATGGTGCGTCTTTGGAGTCATAACATCTTACTGTTACATAAAAACAACATTTATGTTCCCATAAAGATGTTAGTTCAATCTTTGTGGACACTGCCTGTTCCAAGAAAACAGAATAAAAATCATTTCATGAGGTTGAATTTCAGATTACTACGTAATACTTAAAAATAATGTTAAAATGAATTTGAAGGAAATCATGGAAAGGACAAGAATGAAAAAAATGAATGAAGAAATGACCAAAAGAAATTTATTACATATCATTCAAATGTAATCATTTCAAATGAATCCAAACTCAAAACCTTTAGTAGTGCTCAACTGTTCGCACATTTATTTTGACATAAATAACTGTGAAGTTGTTTTTAAATGAACAACTCAAACCAAATCTACATTTTTAACAAAAACTTGTTAATCAAAACCTACTTCAATTAGCTAAAGCATGTGACAGCATTAACTGTGTTATCATGCTTTAGCATCTGTATCTTGTATAGTATCTGTACCAAGATAAAAAATGAGCTCTTCTTCTTTTACATACAGCCTATTTTTTGTTGTCAATATGAATTAAGACTGTTATGTTTGTATGATCTTCAGTTATACTCCTTTACACATCTGCTTTAATGTCTTGGGTTCTTAATTGAGGTCTAGACTGTGTTACTCCTGAGCAAGGAAATAGTTCAAAATTTGGTGGGCTCTTTTGGGTTCTTGAGATAAATGGCTTGGGGTTTATGTTTGTTTGTTTGTTTTTCAGTTCTGTGTCTTTATTTCTGCACATACCAGAAAGTTCTGTAGTTTTCTGGATTTTTATAATTATTTTGTATTTCATATACTCCTCATTTTTTTGGAATTTACAGTTCTTTTTGTTTAATAAAGCCAAATTAGTAAGAAGATATGATGTTTATAAGTGATAATGACAATAATTGAGTCTTAAATGTGCTAAAAACGGAGATCCATTTAGTAGAACATATTTACATAACACTAAAATATCATAGGAAGAAAAAAAGTGATATAGACAAGAGCAGAAAAACTTTGCAATCTTATAAAATTATTATTCAGCATATAGATCAAAGTAGTGTAGACAAAAAAGTCTCAGCCAGAAAACTTTTTACATCTCTTTTTGTCTGAATGACTTCTTTTTTTCTCCTCTAATATTGAAATTGATTCTAAAAACAAAACAACACTCAAAACAACCTTATTTCTAATGTTCTGAGAAATGATTGAAATGTTCATTGTAAAGGTGAGAACTTCCCTCTGAAAAGTACAGAAGACTTCAGCTGCATTTACCAGTTGGTACAATTTCTGAAATATTTAATAATGTATGGCAAGCAACTTGGCACAAGATTGTAGTATTACACTGCTTTTGTGAACTCAACATCTTGAGAAGCCTATAGACAGCTAGCATTACCCCAAACTATAAGGTTTTATTGCTGTGATAATCATAACATACTTTTAAATATGATCTGCTGATATCCATGTAAAAACCCCAGAAACTCATTTTCAGTTTGGAAGCAACGAATTTACTGAGTTCTTTGTTTCCTCTGGATATCTTTGTTTGAAAGGTAGCAGAAAAAGGTGGCTGTCTTCCAAAACCTAAATGTCATATACTGCTAAATTTGTTATATGTGTTGATTGGTTTCTGCAATATAAAATACAACAATTGATGTGCTTTTCTTATATTTCTCAAATAGCTGTTTTTATTTTTCAACTCTTACACGCATGAGCTTTGAAAACAAACAAACCAAAGCCAGTACATTTGGGCTTGAGCTCTTTGTTTCCTTACTCTATTTTGAAACTGAGGATGTTCCAAGATTTGCTTCATGAGACAGATCTTTTACACTTACTAGGACTTTATAGAATTTCTTATTTGGTTATTTAATATAACATTAAACAAACACTGTTGAGGTTCAACAGTCTGTTGAGAGTAGTATGCAATTCTGATAGATTCCAAAGGCAAACTTCTGAAAAAGCTTTACAACCTGAAAATACTGCTCTTAAAATAAGTACCATTTTCATTTATTCAGTATGAAGAGAAAGGTAATGATCGACTGTGTTACAATAGTTTTCTTCTCTTCAGTTCATAAATTCAGTAAGTAAGAAGTGAAAAAATACCTTCAGATGCACGTGGGCAAGTATGTCTTGTCTGCAGCAAAGATACAGGCTTTTTTTTCTGTTTCTACTGAGTTTCTCTGAATTTTGGATATGAGGAGGTCAGGAAAATAATTTCAGTATCTGGATTAAAATCTTTCCCTGTGGTACTCAATGTTTCCACTCTCATAGAAACAAAGTAAAGGGAAAACAATTATAAATTTGTCATGAGGCAAAGTAAGTCAATATAGTTTTTGCTTCTGTTCAAGCAGTAATGTTTTTTCATAGGGTATTACTATAAGAGCAACACATGATCAAAATAATCTAAGTATAAAATTTTTACCATTATCATTATTGTCTTAATGATCATGTTTCTGTAAAGCACAATAGCATATATACTGCATGTAACAATATAATCAATTGCAGCATTTTTAACTTTATTCATTTGGAAACCCGTGCACTGTGATTGTTATTAACATTTTTACTTTGGTGATCTTTAAAAATAAAAAGAAGACTCCTAGAATATGATACCTGAAACAATAATAATGTAAAATTAATTTTATGTAATTATTAATAGATAATTTGTAGACATGTAGAAAATGTAATTTTGCCTCTGCTAGAGATAAACATTTTGCAATATGCAATTCAAACAACATTACTTTGTTGTACTGCAGGGTTTTGTCTCCTTCTTCTGATATTGTGGGTCAGGCTGCCAAATTATTTTCCTTTCCTGTCCCTGTGGTACTATGTTTACTCATCTGCTTCTAAGTAGATCGCATTTGTAAGGTCGACATTTTTTCAAACACTTAAATCTGTGTCTGATTTGAAACTCAATCCCAAAGTAAAAGAGATATGTCACTAAACAAATATTTAATGAAAAAAATCAGAAATACCCTTCTCTATAATCATAACAGTAGGAAGTTCAATATTTCTGCTCAAACAAAAATGCTGGTAGATGTATTTACCAAAGGCGTTATAACGTTTGCAGTGGACTTTGCAGAATACAACATTTATAAAAATTTAACAGTGTCTGGCAGGTGCCAAGCATTCTCATGGGGATTAATATTATTCAGATCCTGACTTTCATTTGAACTTCAAACTCTTTTATTTGTTTATTTTTTCTTTTTGTGGATGCCTTTTTAATAGCTGGAAATTAAATAGATTTTTATTTGAGTAATGATACATTTGAGAATTTACTTGTGGGAAATAAATGCCAGGAAAGCCAGAGACTACTCTAGACTGTGGTAGTTCTCAAAAATCAATCAATCAATCAATCAATCCTAGTGTATAGTGTTTTAACTGTAGTATGAATACATAGCAAGTGTGAGCTTTATCTTTTTCATTTTTTTTTTTTTTTAACATGAATGAAGTAGAGGCATTTTTCCAGTAGTTCTATCTTTCAGTGTTCAGTCCTTATTTTCGCTACGTTATATTTTTTCTGATATAAGTAGACAAAATATTGTTTTTAGTTTGACTAACAATTAGCAATAAAATTCAAATAAGAATGTAATTTTGAACGTTGGGTAAAAAAGAAAAAACAAACAAACAACAAAAAAAAACTAATCAACTGTGTGGTTGTTTTTAAGCCCAACAAGGAAGTGATAACTGTTGCATTCCAGCTTTTTATATTCTAGATTTCTAGTATACATATTTGAAAATGACACAAAGAATTTAGGAAATAAAAGAAGATGCTGTTTAGACAGACGAGTATTAGACAGTGGCTTAAGTGTTTTTCAGTTTTCTGAATTTAGAGAACGTGTTTAATTCCATAAAATAAGTTAAAGTAAACAAGGCGTAAAAATTGTGTCAGAGCACATTCAGTCTCTTACTGCTAAGACCACTGTTTTCATTGATTGCAAATATTGCTGTGAAAGAAACTCTGTGGCATATCTCTAAGAGAAAAAAATATACATACAGAGTTTAATAAAAACTGTTTTCTGATGTCAGATTTTAATTTACCCCTAGGATAGTACTGAGCTGTAGAACTTGTCATTATTAGCTACCGTAGAGGGAAAGGGTGGAAATTATGTATGAGAATTTATTGAGATTCTGTGAGATTTCTGAGGAAGCAACAACTAGCACAGGGCTTATTGGCAGAGAGAAACACATCATATATGCAGAAAAGAAGTTAAAAAAGAAGGAAAAAGTGATAAGTGCAATAGGAAATGAAATATGAGGAAGACTCCAAATATGTAAAGAAATCTGGTTTGTCAGATAAATGCCTTCCATAGTCTGACAAAACTCCACAATATTTATATATTTTGGTCACCAGTGAAGTTTTCTACTGAAATTTCTGGAAATTTTGTATGTGTTTGTGTGTGCTAAAATTTGTTTATGTCTTAAGTTTGTTCCTATAGGTTTTTAACTTGCAACTAAATCTAACCTAATACTTATAAACACGCTTTAAGACTAAGTGGGAGAGATTTAATCAACAATTAGATATGTATTTCACATCTTATTTGTTGTGAAATGTGCAATCCAGTGATATTTTGTTTATTGTTGTGTGAAAAATATTTTGTGAATAGAAGGAAGTCTTTTACAGTGAGGATGGTGAGGTACTGGAATACTAGGTTGCCTAGTGATGTGGTTGATTCCCCATCCCTGGAGATTTTAAAGAGGCCAGATAAAGCCCTAGGCAATGATCTAGTTGTGGTGTCCCTGTTCGCTGCGGGGGAGTTGGACTAGGTGGCTCTCAGAGTTCCCTTCCAACTCAAGGGATTCTAAGATCCTATGATCTCTAAAAACTCACTGCCAGTAGAAAGTGGATAGATTCACTAAGCAGAACTTTTAAACAAAAAGGGAAATGTTGTTAAAAGGAGACATATCTTCTTACTCAATAATTTCATAAGCATTCTGGCATGTTCTACTCCTTCATAAAATTGGTTTGATATTTCAAGCACTTCTACTCAAAGTGAGGTGGTCTTTTCAGTTTTGAATTTCTTACTAATTAATCATTATTAAAAAAAATAACAAAGAGTGACATTAACATTATTCCATAGATATAACTACTGTGTGTTCACTCAACACAATCATTTCCTATTCCAAACCAAATAACAAATTTATTTTCATTGGCTTACTAGTAGTATCTGTCTTAATAAAAATAATTGAGTAATGTCATTTTCTAAGTATACAGAGAAATACCTTTAACTAAATATAAAATTCATATTGAAGTATTTATTCTGAAGTCTGAAATATGATTAATCAATCAGACTATATCAGCATGATGATGTGTCATGACTTTTCTGCATTTTAGAGCGTTGTACAAATACCCCATTTCATAGAATCATAGAATTGCTCAGGTTGGAAAAGACGTATAAATCATTGAGTCAATCACAACCTAATCATACTGTCTTAAATCAAACAACACTCATGTCCCTGAGCACCACATCCAAACGGCTTTTAAACACATCCAAGATGCATTTAAAACCTCCCTGGGGAGCCTATTCCAGTGCTTAACAACTCTTTAAGTAAAAAAGTTTTTCCTGATATCCAAACTAAACTCACCCTGGCACAACTTGCGGCCATTTCCCCTCATCCTGTCATCTGTCACCAGTGAGAAGAGACCAACCCTGTTCTTCCTGTTAAGCACCTTTCAGATATTAGAAGAGAGCAATAGGGTTTCCCCTCAGCCTCCTATTACCTACTCTGATCAGCTCCAGTTCCTTCAGTCACTCCTTGTAGGATATTCTCCAAGCTCTTCAAAAGCTTTGTTGCCCTTCTTTGGACCTGCTCCAGCACCTCAATGTCCTTTCTATACTGAGGTGTCCAAAACTGAACACAGTACTAGAGGTGAGGCTTCACCAATGCTGAGTACTTCACTAGTCCTTCTCAACACTATTCCTGATACAAGTCAGAATGCCACTGGCCTTCTTGGCCACCTGGGCACACTGCTGGCTAATATTCAGCTGACTGTCCATCAGTACGCCAAAGTCTCTTTCTATCAGGCAGCTTTCCAGCCACTTCTACCCAAGCCTGTAGGGTGCCTGGGCTTATTGTGTCCAAAATTCAGGATCTGACACTTGGCCCTATTGAAACTCATGCCATTAATCCTGGCCTATCAATCCAGTCTAGGTTCCTCTGTAGTGCCTTTCTCCCCCCAGGCAGATTAACACTCCCTCCCAAATTGGTGTCATCTGCAAATTTACTGAAAGTGCACTCAATCCCCTTATCAAGATCGTTAATGAAGATGTTAAATAGAAGTGGCCCTAGTACGGAGCCCTGGAGGACACGCTTGTGGCTGGCCACCAACTTGATTTAACTGCATTCATCACAGATTTCCCCAAACACTGTAATTTTATTAAAAGATGAGTTTTTTTTTTTTTTTTTTACTGTAATCAACAGCAAGGTTGAGATCTTTAACAAAAAAAAAGAGAGAATGAGAGACATATTGCCTATACATTTAAAAGACCAAATGAAAAGGTTAAGACTTTAATTTTTCTCTTCTAAAAACATTGTTTTTTGTTTGTTATTAGGTTTTTAGAAAATCCTCAACTCCTAATATGGATTGCTCATGATCTGAAACAGAATTTAAGGACTAATTTAAGAGAACATTATGCAGAAACTCTTAGTTCTGCAGTTCCCTCACTGTTAAGAAAGCCCATATAAAATGGAGGCAGTTAGAGTTGTTCTATTACTTTTATGGCCTAGCTAAGATTATCAAACTTTGAAGAAATAAATACAAGAGATGCATTTTGCCTCAAAGCTCATTAGAAAATAAGGATATAAAAGATTAGATAATGGCATTAGATTCACAGAGACTGCTAATGAAATGTTTTCTTTAATTCTGGTATCTGTTTTTCTTTCAGAGAGAATTTAGCTATTTCTGAAAAGAAAAACAGAAAATACAGATTTCTCCTGGGATAGTGTCTTCATTTTTATCTGTTCAACACTGGAGAGTGGCAAAAGTCACTGAGTAGAACTCAATTTTTCCTATGTTACATAATCTTACATTTGTAAGATTAAAAAATGAGGAAGATATTTAGCATCTACTAGAAAATATACTCTTTCTTCCATGAATTAGCATTTATGATATCCAATCATCTCCTACATGAAACTTTTTCAAATACATTTTAATAAAGTAATTTTACAGGAAGTGGAGAATTTCTCTTATCTATCATAACAGAAATATTTTCAAAGAATGCTGTGTAATTAAGCAGGAGATCCCCTGCCTAAATTGCAATCCTAAATAAATCTGCTTTTCCAGGTGTTTCTCTGAGTGCTTTAGAAAATTTCTAAGCATACTTCATTACAACTATTTGATCTGCATTCATCTCATTTTCATTTTCTTTCTCTTTTCTTTTAATGACATTTATGTTCTAGAAAATCTTTTCAGATATTTACACAAATGATAGAGGTGGAATTCAGTTGCACAAAACTGAGAGGAAGCTTAGAGAACACTTAATAAGACACTTGTTTGAGTCTGAAAATTTAATTTTTTTCTGCAGTTTTTCAACAGACTCTCCTAAAAATCAGTATCTTGATAACACAATGCTTATTTTCTCTTCAAATGTTTTGTCTAGTTTGAGTGTTTCAGTAAGGAATTACGCATAAAATTTATATTCCAGAAAATTCCACTTAAATATATACGAGATTAACTGTGGGGGGGAGGGACGGGGGAGAGAAGGAAAAAAAAAAAGGTGAAAGTGGAGTTTCTTCATTATGTTAATCATTTGATTAGTAGCAACATGCAGTCTTTATAGGTGACAGACATTTTTATTATTTCCTTTCATCTGCAGTGAGAGTGGAGTTGGTCTCTTCTCACTGGTGACAGATGACAGGAAAGGGAAAATGGCCTCAAGTTGCACCACAGCATGTTAAGGTTTGATATCAGGAAAAACCTTAAGAAAAGGGTTATTAAGCACTGAAATAGGCTCCCCAGGGAGGTGGTTGAGTCACAATCCCTGAATGTATTTAAAAACCATTTGCATGTGGTGCTCAGGAAGATGATCTAGAGGAGGGTTGTTTGAGTTAGGATAGTATGCTCAGATTGCAGTTGGACTTGATCTTTAAGGTCTTTCCAAACCTGAACAATTCTATGATTGCATGATTCCTTTTCCATAGAATCTTAAAGAAATCTGAAGTACAGTGATTTACTTGTTAAGTGGGCAAGAGAAAATGTGGCATACAGCAGACTAGATTCAATTCTGAATCTAGTTAAATATCCTATTTGACATAGGATGCATTTAGATATAGGAAAAAAAAAAACAACTGAATTACACTACTCATCTGTCAGTTGCTCTGCATTAAGAAATAGTGTTCTGCTGCAGTAGATTTTGTTGTTGTTGTTAATTCTTAACTCTAAATAACTCCTAATTTGCTTTTAACTTTTTTTTTTTGAAACTTGTGCAGCCTTCCCCCTACCTACCTCTCCCCAACTCCATCCCCGCAAAAAAAAAAAAAAAAAAAAAAAAAAGTTACTTGGTAGGCTGACTAACATATCTTTAATGTATTGTCTTTTATATCTGTTTTTGTCATTTGTTTGTTTGTTGTTTGGATTTTTTTTTTTTTAAACCAGACTTCACACCCCTCTTTTTTTCTCTGTATGCTCTTCCCTGTGTCTTTCTTCCCATTCAGGCTTAAATTTTCGTTTTGAATCTTACTCAGTAATTTCTAGTTAGTAATTTTTCAGAACAGTATTCACTCTAAATAATTATAGACAGAATTCACATCCAAAGCTTCCATCTTGACAAACTCTTTGTGACTGCAAAAGTTTTTCACCTGGATTTTTGTAGAGAATGGTGTTAGTTAGACAGCATGAAAATAAAATATTTGCAGAAAAATTTGGTAGATAAATTTAGTTTTCAGAAGCTTTAAGATTATAACAAACTACTATCATTTCTACTTTTAGTGTTGATTGAGGAAAAAGAATGAAAAAACTGGTTTAAAAAATCAACAGTGAAGAAGGAAAAGAATAGATAAGAAAAATAAACATTCTTTCATGGACTATTTACCATAAGTGGTGTGAAATTTTTTTGAATTATGCAAGACTGAATCCGTTACAGGATACTGAACATGAAAATTCCCTTAATGACTTAGAAGCCCAAGAGCTAAAATGTTAGATTTCCTGGAACAGTGAAAGAAATCTTTTAGTTGATGTAAATATATTTCTTCAGACAACCAGAATTGAAAAAATAAAAATAAAAAAAAATCTGTGAACGTATTTGGGTCTTACAAGAAGTGTGTTAGAGATAACCAGATTACACAGCATTTTGATAATAGATCTAATTATAAAACTAAGGAATATTTAAATATCAGGAAAAATATAACACATGGGACAGTTTTCATGATGGACAGATGCTGGAATTAAAAGTATTGAGAATAGAGTTCATCATGATGTTTTCATTTTTTGCTGTTTTTTCAGTAGATTATGTCATATTTATTTTAGCTATCCAGCTTTGAATCATTAGGCAATCTTGCAAAATTTTTTTAGAAAATAATAATAATAATAATAGTTTCACTATGTAATATCATTTATTTTGATTAATTAATATTTTTCAAAGTAAATAAGTGACAGATTACATCTTTTGTATTTGAATAGTTTACACCATAAAGATTAAAATCTCAACAAAAATTTTGTTGAAGTGACCAGTTAGGCTGTTTTGTGTTTACATGTGATTGTCAGAAGCTGTTAAAGACTTTTTGTTGCTCTAAAAGGTAAAAACATCAGTAAGCAAGGAAGCAGGCTTTTGGAATACATAAAAGATAAAGGAAGCTCTTGATGCAAACGTTGCCTTACAAGGTACATATGTTATTCTAAAAAATTATGTCAGTATATGATATTACCTCCAGTACTGTTCTGCTTTCTAATTTTGCCTTAATTTTATCATATTTAGTGTTCTATTATTATGATGATATAACATCATAATGTTTCTTAAGCTATGTGCTGTAAACACTGGGAAAATCAGAATTGGTTGCTCTCCCAGGAAATATATATAATACATACAGAGTGTTGCTAGCATTTCAAACAGTTCTCAGTTTGAAGATTACTTATTGGATTTAGCATCATACTGGGCTTTATGTTGTATAGATTTTAAAAGATTTATATATTGCTAAGTAATATGCATTATATTTTTTCACTATTTTTTGAAATCAGGTTTAGAAGCTGAAATCACACTAATTGGTTTTCCAGTCTTTTTATATTTTCATGCTTATAAAGGACAATCTGGTGAGGGGTCTGGAGCACAAGTCTTAGGAGTGGCTGAGGGAGGTGGGATTGCTGGAGCAGTCTGGAGAAGAGGAGGCTTGAGGGTGGCGTTATCGCTCTCTATGACTACCTGAAGGGAGGTTGTGATGAGGTGGGAGTCAGCCTCTTCTCCCAAGTAACTAGTGATAGGACTAGAGGGAACGACTCAGGTCAGATATTAAAAATACTTCTCCAAGAGAGTGGTCAGATGCTGGAACAGGCTGCCCAGGGAGATGGAGTCACTGTTCCCAGAAGTGTTCAAGAAATATTTAAGAAATATTTAGATGTTTGTCTCGCTCCAATTTATAGGAGGAGAGGAGGTTCTTTGAAATCTGTATACGTGGCGTGAGATTAAGAAACAACAGTTCAAATGTTGGTACGACCAGTTTATTATAAATCCTAATCAGGGAGACGGGAAAGGGAAAGAGAGTGACTATTATTAATTAGGGTGATGGGGAAGGGAAGGAGGATGATAGAAAAGATAGGAGAGAAGCAAGAATTGTGTAAAGCAGGGATAGTCACCACCAGCATCCAGCTGTGGTCCCGTTGCATGCCGTTCTGATGGTCCAAGGCAAAAGCACATGGGAAGAACAGCAGCAGCATTGCCAGCCTTCAGCAGCAAGCAGGTAGAAGGAAGAAGCCACAGAAGCCACAGAAGACATACGTCCAGGTGGAAGCAGCAGGACTCAGGTAGCAGGCCCAGGAGAGTCCGTTAGCATGCAGGCATTCCATAGTGAGGAATTTGATGGCAGACACCTCTCAGGGGAAAGCAACAGCAGCAAGAAGTCACAGAGCCAGCCCACAAGGAAGAGGGGCAGGTTGTGAGCCTTCTCATGTCAGAAACCTCTTCTTCTTCATGAGGAATTTGTTGCCAGAAAAACCTGAACCTCATGGTTGTAGGTCCCCTTTTTATCTTTCTTCTTCTGCCATTGTGGCATTCCTGAGCGCTTGGTTAAGAGACATGGGCAGCACCTCCTGAGATGGCCATCTTCCTCAAGATAAGCCCACACAAAAGACCGCTTCACAGCCAGGAAGCTGTGGCTTATCTCTCTCTCATTGCTCCTGGCCTTATTGATCTGTGTTCCTCAGACAAAGGATTTTGCAGTCCTTGCCCAGGACTTGTCCATCAGTGTTCTCCAGACAAAGGATTTCTCAACCCTTGCCCAGGACTTGCTTGGACTTGTTCGTCAGTGTTCCCAGCAAGTTTTGAGACAATGATGTAAAAGAATAATGTCTTACAATGTTCTACTGAGAGATATGGTTTAGTGGGAAAAAATGAAGAATTTGGGAAAGATAACAGCATCAGCCAAACCTCTAGCAGCAAAGAGGGCTTGGAGTTTTTTAATTTCCAACTTTCTGATGTCTTTTTGTGATTGACTACATGGAAATGAATGTCAGAGGAAAACTTCAAGTTATGTAGATATTAATTGCTTTTTGGTTTTCTCACAGTTTTTGTGCTGAAACAAGAGTTGTCTATTTCCTGAATAGTGACTCAAATGTAATAAGGCCTTTGACTAAAACTTTTCTTCATTTACTTGCATATTACACATATAACTTTCCTAAATGTGTGACTGAAATTTTCCTTCTACGTATTCTGTGGGAGCCTAAGTAAAGCTATCCAGGATTGCATATGATGATGGCACATACATGAACAGATCTACAACAGGTTATCACAACTACAACAGGTTACTCACAATTCCAGACATACCATGAAGGTAATCCAAGTACCTATATTCAGTCACAAACCAGAACTTAAGGTTTCTGACAGATCAAGTCTGTACAGTTACAATGATGGAAACTAACGAAGTGAGCTTTCAGCAAAAGTATTAACTCCTACTATGTGTTCTTTCCTGTTGCACAATTCCAATCTGTCTTTTTCTTTACATTTGCATGATTTCTGCATTTCTTTCTTGAATAAGACATTTGGTTTTAAGCCGCAAAGAATTTTTTGCTCAGATATCAGAAAGTCTACTGATTCTGCCAAGAATGAGATGAGAATTCTCCTGCAGTTCAGCGCAGGAGAAACTCTGAAAGTGGAAACATTTGTTTTTGTTCTGCTTAGGATCATTTCTATAATCCTGCTGATTCAAATTACACACAGTAGATCGAGGGCAGTTATAGTATCACAGAGAAAGGAATCATTACTTCCGGATAGGAATAAAAAGGCAGTACTGACATCACTTCTCATGCCTGGGGGAGTGATGGTGCAACTATGTTCTAATGAACATAATTCTAATGCATTAAATCAGGAGACAAAAAAAATCAATTGTAAGCAGCCCCAGTACCAAGTGTCTATCTCTTTTCACACTAATGGCTGAAAATAGCGTGATTCTTTGAAAAATAATACAGTAAGATGCTAATGAAAATGTTGAGAAATGTGAATTAAATGCAAATGAAACATAAATCTATAACTTGAGTCACTTAGGAGTTAGGATGGTTTTAATTGTTTTAGTTTCCCATCATTCTCAATATCTTATTCAGAGTCAGAGTAGAAAAGTACATAGGCTCATATTTTTCCTTACTTTTGAGCTTCAATTTCTGCCAACTGCTGCTTCTGTATTTGAAAATTCTGGAGCTTCACAGAAATATGCAATATCCTGCCTTTGATCTACTTTTAAAAGAATTCCTGATCTGTAAGCACACTAATTACATAGTGACAATTGTCATTATGCCCTTTGAAGAAAAAAAAATAGATTCTTAGTGGAGGTAAATATAATTTGTGTGTATTCAAATCTCACACAACCCTATTTGCAGATCTAATTTAAGAGAGGATTTAAGACTCAATTCTGTCACAACAACATTGTGGTATGCTGCTGTACTGCCTATTCTTTACAGTGCTTAAAGTTTAGAATATAGCTATGTACTTCCATTGAGATTTAACTTTTTGTGTTTATATCTGATGTTTTGCATTGGTGGACTCTAAATTGAGTCCAAATTGAGATAAAGATACTAAAGTTTGAGAGTGTCTGGAAGTTAGGTTCAAGTATTAAAGCAACATTTTAATGGGTAAATCTGCATAATGGCACAAGACCCTGACCTAGGCTGGCTTATTAGTACATTACTTCTTCCTAGAAAAATAAAATACCAAAATGTGCTAGTAACATCTTGTATAATCAATGGATATACAGATGGTATATAGTCAGTAGATATACAGATGGTGTGTGTATATATATATATAGATATATATAGATATATAGATATATATATATGCAGGAGCTTGGCTAATATAATTTATATTGGAGAAATGAGAAAAAGTCACTCACCCTGTCCTGGGCTCGCGAGATGAACTCCTGATGGAGGGGATCTCCAGAGAGATCCTTCGCCACTGGCAGTCAGCTCTTAAATGGGTCGAGGAGAGGTGGAGCCAGGCTCCACTCCTTCCTGCAGGGGTGAAGGTGAAGGCAATTCACCTGTGCTCCCGTGGCTGACTCATTGCTCACCTCAGGTGATCAATCAAAGGTTCAGGCGGTGATTCAGCAGCCCCATACACTCCACCCCTTCACAGCATGAACCAATGATTAGGTTGACTAAAAAGGGTGAGCTTTCCCTAATACAGAGATCCAATACACCGCGACGCTTATACAATTTCATCGTGACACATGTTGGTAAATTTCAAGATGAGTGACGATTGGTGAAAGTTGACTTTCTTCTATGGGCCAGCACTCGATGATGTTACCAGAGGCATACGGTCATGAGGTGCAGGTCTGTCCTATGTTCCATCAGTCCCATGCAGACCATCACCGGGTGTTACACATGATCTGACATAACACTGGAACATTTTGATGACATTTCATTCATTCTGGTGATCCTGAAGGCTCAAAGACTCACGGGGAGAAATACAGATGTTTCAGAGGCACCAAGAGGGGAAGGTCTGCCCTCCAGGGCAAAATACAGGCTGTGTTTCTACTCTGGGTCAACACTTCCGCTTGTACAGGGGCACGTTCTGGCCACCTGTACCACACTTTCTGGCCGGATGTTTGCGGCTGCATAATAATATCAGGCACCAAAGGAGGTGTCCTGATCTGCCATAGGGACATAATGGGAGTCCCTTTGGCAATGAAAATCGGAGTGTTGACCACAATATCAGTAGGCCATGTATCTATTACTGGAGGGATTACTAAGCCTCCCACCTCCAACAGTCTCCCCCAGGATGCAAGTAGGCCACACGACTTGGGTCCTACCTGCACTTTCCATGGCCATTTTATTCTATGGGTGCCAGGATCTAAATTCTCAGGGGCAGGGAGCAAAAGATTATTTTCATTACCAATCAGGGGTCTTACCTGATGATCAGTGCCCATAATTTGGATCCTAAGTGGGGTAGCCCACGTTGTCTGCAACATTCTCAGGGTCTGCCATCTTGGGGTCTTTCATTCAGGTCTCGCAAGGTTTCATAGAGTCTCTTTGTCCACCCTTGCAGAGACTGGGAGTCTGTCTTCAGGGCAGCCTTAAGAATACCATTATAATATTCAATGAGGCCTGCCCCTGCTGGATTATATGGCAGGTGGAATCGCCATTCGATGTTATTTTCTTCTGCCCAACGTTGTATCAGTGCACCAGTAAAATGAGTTCCTTGGTTGCTCTCGATGACTTGAGGTGTCCCGTAGGCAGAAATCAGTTTAAGTGAGTGCCTTGATGGTATATGCCTGGTTTGCTTTTGGTACTGGATAAGCCTGCAGTAGCCCACTTGCAGTGTCAACACAGGTCAGGGCAGATCTCGCCCCCTCAGACCGAGGAAGGGGCCCAGTGTAATCAACCTGCCATCGGTGGAGAGGATTATGTCCTCTAGCAAGATGGGCTGTTGTTTCGGGCAGCGGTCTCAGTCTCATCTTAGAGCAAGCGTCGCAATCCTGGCATGCCTGGACGATGTCAGGTAGCTGTTAGGGCAGTCCCCATGCTTTAGCAGCTGCCCACATTGTCTTTTGTCTCGCATGCCGTAGCTTCCGATGTAACCAACGGGCAATGTTCTCAGATGGTGAATTCTCAGTCCATCAAACTTGGGCCAGCGTGTCGGCTTCATCATTTCCCGGTGACTGTAGGGGCTGATGACCAGAAACATGGTAGACACGTACAGTCTCCTGTGTTTGGCTGTATTCCATATGTCTAACCACATGTCCTTGCCCCAGATTGGCAGGCATGGATAGTCCATTCTTGGGTGGTCCACTGTGCAATCCACAAAGTGAGCCCTCGGCACGCAGCCCAACTATCTGTACAGATGTTCAGAATACCATCACCGGGTTCCTTAGTTATAACCATCCACATGGCTCACAGTTCTGCCCATTGGCTGCTCTGACCATCCCGCTCATCAAACCAGATTGTCTCAGTGGAAGGATGGTATGCTATTGCTCTCCACTTGCTCGGATTGCCTTTGCTGGATCCATCTGTGTACCAGGCATCTTCAGGGATAGGGTATTTTCCCTCCTGAACGGGACTCTTCTGCAGTGGAGCGACCAGTATTCCTTTCGGAGCATCACTGTGATATGTTACTGGGCCTAGGATCTTCTGAAGTTCTTCTTTCAAAGGGGATGAAGACAGACTGCTCCTTTGGCTGAGATAGGCGACCCATCGTGCCACTTTTGTGGCACTTTTGTGCTTGGGCCACCCCTGTCTTAGGAAGGTGGGTCAGATCTTTTACCCACCCCTGAATCGGCAGAGTGGTCTTGACTATAACTTCAGCCGTTTGAGTTATTGGCTCTACTGCCTGCAGTGCTGAATAGGCAGCCAATAACTCTTTTTCAATCATACTGTATCTCTCTTCTGCTCCATGCCAAACCTGAGGCCAGAAACCAATGGGGGGTCCGAACAGAACTCTGGTGTTGCCACAGGCCTCAACCAAAGCCATCTTGAGTGATGTGAACATCCAACTCAGCTGGGAGGGTAGGATCAAATATACCCAATGCCTGGGCTTGTTTAACTGCCAGTTTTGCCTGTTGAAAAGCGTCCTGTTCTGTTTTCCCCCCATTCCCAAAGCTGCCCCTTTTTTGTGAGTCTATACAGTGGCCTTAGCAGCTGCGCTAGGTGAGGTATAAAAGAACGCCAATAACCTAATATACCTAGAAACTCTTGCAGCTGCTTTGATGTTGTAGGGACTGGGAACACCTGAACCTTATCGATGACAGCACTGGGCAGTACTTTGGTCTTTCCTGACCAAATCACCCCCAGGAATTTTACAGACAGGCCCGGACCTTGCACCTTTTGAGGATTTATAGCCCATCCTCTCTGTTGTAAATAGGTCTTTAATGAATCTGCTGCCTGTCCTACTGCCTCCAGTGAGTCGGATGTCAGCAGGAGATCATCAATATAGTGATACAAGTTAACATGATCCGTTTTTTTCCAGTCGGCTAGGTCACGCGCCACTAGATTATGACAATATGTTGGTGAATGCACGTACCCCTGTGGTAGGACCTGAAAGGTGCGCTGCCTGCCTCCCCATGTGAATGCAAATTGATCTTGCGATTCTTCAGTAATTGGGATACTGAAGAATGCATGTGCTAAATCTAGGACACAATGACAAGTTTTTATCTCCCTACTTAATGTGCCCATTAGGGAGGCAATATTGGTTACGGCCGCATGAATAAGTGGCGTGACCTTATTTAACTCTCTGTAATCCACTGTCATTCTCCACGTGCCATCTGACTTTTGCACTGGCCATATGGGGGAATTAAATAGTCTTATAATGCCCACTTTCTCTAATTCCTGCACCGTTCTCGATATTTCATCTTGCCCACCTAGGTGTCTATCCTGTTTTACATTAGTAATCCAGTACTGTTTTGGCAGGCAAATAGGCCCATGTTTTGCATGGCCTCTTAGTATTGCCTGCACTGCCCGTATACTAATAAATCTCTGTCGAAGTCTGAACTCTCCCATGCTTCTCTGAGAGCCAGACTCCATAGAATATCTATGCCCAAGATGTATTCCTGGACTGGGGCAATAGACAGCTTATACTCTCGGGCTGGGAGATGCCCAACCCCCAATTTCAACCATGTTTGGGTGACAGGAATAGTCTGTCCCCCAAAACTACCAATCATCACTCTGTTTCCATCAAATTTGGTCAGATGTCCGTAGATAATTGATGTTTCTGCTCCAGTATCAACAAGTGCCATAGCTCTCTGGATGTTTTTCTGGGACCAGAATATTGTCAACTCTACGTAGGGCCTCTAGTCCCTTCTGGAGGCTCTAGGGGGACCAACATCCCTCATTATGCCATGAGCTGAGCCAAAGTCAAGACTTTTGTTTCAGGTGGCTCAGACATTGTAGCCCGAGACACCTGAGGCAGCTTCTTTTTTCTATTGGGAACAATGAAATCCTCCAAGTTCCATGTCGTCATTGGTACTCTTTCTATAACTCTTACCCTTGGTTTCTTAGGATAGTTTTGAAATTTTTGATTGTCCTTTAGCTGTCTCCAAAGCTGGAGAAGGACATGGTTAGGCTGGTGGTCAATCTTAGCAAATTGGACCCCAGCTCGGATTAGGTCATTAAACATTTGTTTTTGGGAAACCCTTATGGGTCCCGATCGAGGAGCTCATATAGCTGGCGTCTTGGTTTTAGTCACCGGCAGGACCTCAGCTTCTTCTAACATCCGAATGTTGCGCCTAGTCCGTAGGTGTTCTGTCTCCCCCAGATCAGCTACTATCTGAGCAGCCTGCTGAACTACGGCTTCCGAGGTCACCAGAGGGTTTAATATCAAAACCAAGCTCCCATATAGGTGGAAGGGGCCTGTTGTAAAATTAAATCTCGCATGCCCACCGAGAACTTGATCATATCTGGGCTACGAGTCTTCATATATTGCTTCTCTCATGCCTAACTCGCGAATGTAATTTTGAAGGTCCTCCATGGAGGACCATAGTCCTATGTTTAAGGGAATATCTGTTTTATTTGGCCAGACCATCCGGCATATTGCCATCAACCAATCTATTATTGAGTGGTTCTCATTGGTATACTGGACAGCAGCGTATAGTCTCTGCCTGACAGCAGGATGTAATGTTATGGTGGCCAGCTTTGCCATTTCCGGCCCATTAACCATAACACTTCCTGCACCTGAATCCCATAACCTGAGCAGCCATGCAGGTATACTCTCTCTCGGCCTCTGCCAAAATAGCTGCACCAGGTCCATTAATTCAGTAGGAGTGTATGGTCTGGCTGTCACATGCAAATGCGTTTTGGCAGGGAGCCGTTGGTCAGGGGGCACCCCTGCTGGTTTGTCTTGTACCTTTTTTTTTTTTTTTTTTGAGTTATAATAGGACGGAGTTCCAGGGGATCCGCCATAACTGGAACCTCTAGGTTTGACTTGGAACTCCTGCTTTCATCTTGAACCAGGTCCGCTACTTCAGAGTTATGACTATCATCTATTGAAATACTACGGACCTGACCTAGAGACTGTAAAATTGTTTTTTCCCCTGTTAATACATTAAGTTCTTGCTCCAATTTGTCAATCTGAGCTTTTAGTAGCTGATTTTCATTTTCTAAGTTATCTGATCTAGTCTCTACTTGATTTAAAGTATTCAGTAGTGGCCATGCCACTGTGGATGCAGCTAATTGCCTTTGCCTTTCTTTCGTAGTTAAGATATCTTTGTCCAGTCTCTGAAAGTATTCTGTTAAGTACACTGGGGAAATATTCCCCAAAGTACGCAGGGGACCCCATTTCTCAATTATAGTTGCCAGTTGATAATAAGGAGATCCCAGAAACCCTGGGATCTGCCTGGGGATCATTTTATCTAGGGGAACAGTGTTCTCCCCCTTGACTCATTTATAAAAATTCCACAAGAAAGACATGATCTAAAGTAGATTTGGCCTGCCTGGCTTGCCAATTGTATTATCAATGGATATACAGATGGTATGTATATATATATCCAGGAGCTTGGCTAATATAATTTATATTGGAGAAATGAGGAAAAAGTTACTCACCCTGTCCTGGGCTCACGAGATGAACTTCTGATGGAGCGGTCAGCTCTTAAATGGGTCGAGGAGAGGTGGAGCCAGGCTCCATTCCTTCCTGCAGCACAGGTGAATTGCCTTCACCTGTGCTCCCGTGGCTGACTCATTGCTCACCTCAGGTGATCAATCAAAGGTTCAGGCGGTGATTCAGCAGCCCCATACACATCTTTTATGCTTTACTCTAATTTATTTTGTGTATTAATTCATAGTACCATATGTACCAAAGAGTTTTGTGTCTACTCTGTTTTAACTTCCATGACAAACATAGGAAAACACTATAGATCACAGCAAGAAGGAATTAATAAGTTAGAGGTTTGGGATTTTTAATAAGTTTCACTGAACTCACCTGGTTTAGAACATCTGTTCTTGGTACAGTGAGACTAACCCCTTGTCTCAGAGTGGTTTTTCAAAGTTCAGTTAATTAATTTTCATAGCTATCTTTCCTTATCACCATCTCATTTTTCCACATGGCTTACAGTCAAATATGTTTACTCAATATAATAATATATATTATTCTAATATAATTCTATGATAATTGCACAGTGACCGGAGTATCAAAATTCAGAATGCATGTGAATTTTTTCTCATTCTGTCTTCATCAAGCTGCAGTTTGTGGCACTTATAACAATTGAATATTTATTTGAAGAAAATTAAAAAAAAAAAAAGAACAAAAAAGAACTCGTTTCTGCAAATAGCTGCATTCATTATCAGTTTTTTATGTGTGTGTGTTTTGTTTTTTTGTTGTTGTTTTGGAATTTTGTTTGGATTTTTTTTTTTTTTTTTTTTGGGGGGGGGGGAGAGGGGAAGAAAGGATGTCTTCTAAATATCTTCTGTCCTGTGGGAATGTTATAGATGGCGTTACCAAGCAGTTCATATGTTCTTATCTCTTTCTTATCAATGAACTGTCTGATAATACAAAAGACATTATTCATCATTATATGAGTGATTGCTTCCAACCGCTGCAAGGCAAATAGTCATCAACTAGATTTTCTGTTGCTTGTGAAGACATTACAGTAAGTAATAATTATCCCTACTTTCTGTGCAACAAAAGGAAAACTTTGCCATTAGACTTGATTGTTTGGTTGCTGCCTTCTATTCCCATTGCAATACCCCATTCTGTCTTTGATTCACAACAGTGACCAAATATATAAATATATGTGCATGCAAATATATATGTAAAAGCACATATGAAATGCATTGTTGCTCTGACAATTCAATATATTGAATGTATGTTGTATAGAACAACATAAAATGTAATCTTGATTCTTACAGAAATATACATATATACTATAGATTGTAATTATGATTTTATAACTGCATAACACAAATAACAGGACAAATAAAAAACATATTTTAATAAAATAGTAGTTTTCCACTACATATACGAGAATATATGTATATATGTATACATAACAATTGATGTATGTTTGAATAAAGTATCTATGAGGATATAATTATGTGTATACAAATTCATCCAATCAGAAAAAATAGGAGTTTATTTTTTCTACTTCAATGCAGATCTTATTAATGTAGGTAATTCTAAAATCATGCTGTGTCCCATCAATATATTTGAACACTTTATTCTTCTTTATTATAATTTATTAATTAAGCTTAATGATAATACCATTATTAAGGAGTTGGTACAGAATACCTACACTTCGATTCTTTCAGTTATCAGGTGGCAGTGGAGAGTAGCCTTTAGAAAATAAAATCTAGGAAGATCTTTTTATGAAATCATAGAATCACTGAATTATTTATGCTGGAAAAGATTGTTAAGATTATCAAGTCAAACCATCAACCTATCCTTGCCAAATCCACTCTTACATTATGTCCCTAAAGGAAACATCTGCATGTATCTTAAATACCTCCAGAGACGGCAACTTGACCACTTCCTTGGGCAACTTACTCCAATGCTTGACCAAACCCTCCATGAACAAATTTATCCTATTAGCCAATCTAAACTTTCTCTGGAGCAACCTGAATCTGCTATCATTTGAGAAAGGAAACTGACATCCTTTTCAGTGCAATTTGCTTTCAAGTTGTTATAGAAGGTGATGAGGTCTACCTTCAGTATGCTTTTCTCTAGACTAAACTAACTCAGTTTCCATGGCCATTCCTCATAATTCTTGTTTTCTAGTCCTTCCACCTTTGTTGCTCTTCTGTGATGTCATGGAGTTATTTCTAGATCTGTGTCTGTGACGGGGGGACAGCAGGCCCACAGGCCCACCAGCCTAGAGAAAAGGCTGTTTGTACTAAGTTGTTATGACCCAAGTGCTGAACGCAACATTTTGCTTTCCTGAGTGTAATGTGATCAGATTTGGTTCACTGACCTAGCTTTTCAAATTACTCTTTGGAGCCTTCCTACTCTCATGCAGATCAATAATTCCACCCAACTCGATATTGTCTGTAAGCTTACTGAGGGAGGATTTGAACCTTTTATTTAGATCAATGATAAAAAATATTAAATAAAACCAATCATAAGACCAAGTCCTAATGAACACTACATGTGACCTGCTGCCAACTGAACTTAACTCAATTCACAGTGACCCTTTGGGCACAGCCAACATGCCAGGTTTTTACCCAGTGAAAGTACATTCATTCAAGCCATAAGCTCAAAATTTCTCAAGGAGAATGCTATAGGAAACTGTATTGAGTGTTCTGTTGAAGTCTAAGTGAACAAAACACAAAACCTTTCCAACATGCACTGAGCATCTTGCCATGGAAGAAGATCAAATTAGTTAAGCAGCACTTGCCTTTCATAAGCCCATTGTCAGTGGCTTACAGGTTGGTTTGGCCCATTTCCCTGACTAGCAGGGCAGGGGGATCCAAGGACCCATGCCTCGGGAAAGGAAAAAGGGAAAGGGTAAGGAGGTGGGCCTAAAAATAAAACTGTGTCAACAATCTGAGGAGAAACAAACTAATTTACTAAATAAAATATTGGAATGCAAGATAATGCACTATAATACAATATAATACAATATGATTGGAATTGAAGATAGTAAATAAGATGAGAGTGTCCGAAAACTGAAGGCCTTACTCTAAGTAAGCTAAGGTGATATGGCACATGCAACAGAGACGAGCCAGATGGTCAAAAAAAAGGAGGGTCTTTTGATCTGTGAACAGTTTTTATCTTTCCTATTGAGCAGAAACAGTAACAGAACAGCGAACAATACACTGGGAGATGTAGTTCTTCTTCTCTTCTGGGACAGGTACCTCGAACTGGAGCATTAACTCTTTAACTCTCAATGCACTGCATGATGTTAAGATGTGGAATACCGACAACCAAAAATCATAAAATCATTACAGCCACAATGACTGGATTTAGTCACTTGATTTTTCAGTATATATTATCTGATGGCACTCAAGATGGTTGGTTCCATGGTCTTTCCTGGCACTGAGGTCAAATTGACAGGTCTGTAATTTCCCATGTCCTTCTTTCTGCTCTTCTTGTTGATGAGCATCACAATTGCTAACTTTGCTAACAATTAGTCATCTGGAATTTCCCTTGCTGGTCAGGATGGCTGGTAAATTATTGAGGAGCACTCTCATCAGCTTCTTCAGTATCACTGGGTAGATCCTATCTGGATACAGAACTTAATCAAGTGGTGTAGTAGGTCTCTAGTCATTTCCCCTTGTATTATAAAGGCTATTTTTCCTTGTTTTTCTTATGTGGAACCTGCCTGAGTCTGCTAATTCTAATCCAAAAGAGACAAATCTCACTTCAGCAGAGATTCTAGTATAAGGAAAAACTCAACACAAAAAAAAACTGCATGAACGGGCCACGTGTGGTTCCTACTTGAAAAATTCATTGTAGAGAACATGAAAAAGAACATGGTTATTATTTACCTACTGTAATTTATGGACATTCTTCAGCCTCTACCCTATAATTTCATGATCTTGTTCTTGAACCCCACACCCCACTTTGTAATTCAAATCTTGGCCAATAATTTCCTAGTTTTCTATTTTGATGATGCCATTTATGTGTGTTCAGGTAAAAACTTCCAGAAGCTTGAAACAATATTCAGACTGAATTTATTTATCTGACAACTTCTAGCCTGTAAACTACTGTTTTTTTTTGTGTGTGTTTGTTTGTTTGTTTTCAAATGATGGTCAAGCATGATGTCCTATGGAAAAGAATAGAAGGATCTGGTGCTTTTATTAGTATTTAATTTAAATAAATATTATCTTAGCATAACTGACAGAATTAAAAATAAGGCCTCACTTTTCTCCTACGTATTTCTGTAGCCACTCTCTGGCCCTTGTCCTTGTTGCTTGTGAAATAAATGCTAAACTACAAATGAAGGATACTTATGCTTTTTTTTTCAGAGATACTCAGGTGAATATTCAGAACTGACAAATAATGTCTGTAATGATATAATAGGATGGAAAATATTGTGATAATACTGGGATGGCAAAGTCTTTGGCTAAAGCAAATGAGAATGAGCCGAAATGCAGCAGCCACAGATGCAGAAATGAAGAGAAAGAGCTGCCTACCATTGAAAGGCCTCAGGTAGGCAGCGATCTCCAACAGTGTGTTAGTAAGCATAAGAATTAGTGGTCTGAAGAATTTACCATTTCTAGTTTTGCACACATTCACTTTTTAGCAAAAGTGAATGGCATTTTAAGATATTTTTGTGATTGTTACCTTTACAGGAATTCTTCCACCGGAGAAAAGAGAAAATCCTTCCATTTTATTCAGACAAAAATCTCACTGATTGACTTAAGATTCTACCCTTCTCTGTGCATAGAACTTTAAAATCTGATCTGCTTAAAAGAACAGCTTCTGCTACTAAAATAATTAAATATCCAGAAAAAGAATAATGTTTATGCATTTCCCTAAATACTAATTCAGGTATTTCTACTTAGAGAAAATGTTTAACTTTGGGAAATAGGAAGAAAATTGAACAAGAGCAATGATGACAACAGCAACAAAAAAATAAAATTAAATTAATGGTCTCTTTTTTTTTTTTATTGCTGCAAACAGAAACAATTCTTGCATGAATTCTGGCTATGGTTAATAAAAACAAAACAAAACAAAACAAACAAACAAACAAAAACAAAAACTTCACATGTTCAAAATAAAAAATTAGCTATGTATAGCTCTTCTGAAAAGAGTTGTATCTGTCATAGCTGTTGAAAAGATTTTGGAATAGAAAAGAGCAGAGTGGAGTAGAGTGGAGTACAATAGAATAATGAATAGTTCACTTGGTAGAAAACTGTATAGATCCTCAAATCTAATTTCCTGCCCAAAAGTAAAATTATATTTTAAGAGCATTATCCAAATATTTCTTGAGCTTTCTTGATAATCTAAATCCTACAGTGGGTGATACAATTCAGCTGTGGCAAAAGGAACATGAAAGA
The DNA here is from genome assembly GCF_905368555.1 of Meleagris gallopavo. Lineage (NCBI taxonomy): Eukaryota > Metazoa > Chordata > Aves > Galliformes > Phasianidae > Meleagris > Meleagris gallopavo. Next base: position 29,720,194 of record NC_139435.1, on the reverse strand, counting down.
CAAGCCACATTCCAGATGGACGTGAAAATTTTTATGAGTACAGCATGCAGGCTCCTGTTTACCATGTGTGAAAATGCATAGCTAATGGTGATGGTGGTGACTATATTAAGAATTAGTGCTTTGTATCTGAGTGTTATTTTTGTCTTTGTATAGTGCTTTGTATCTGAGTGTTATTGAGCTCTTTGTATCTGCTTTATTTTTCATGGAAATAAATAGGATGCATTACTTTCTGTGCAACCTATATAACGATCTGATATATGTAACGTTAAGGGATAGTTGTTTTCTGGAATGGAAATTGGTTTAGTGTACTTCAGTGTGTAAATAGCTTTTAGCCATTCTTTTTTCATTGGGAGGTTTATTTTATGCATGTAACACAAATTTTACCAAAAAAAAAAAAAAAAGTCTGGAAGAGAAAATGGAACTTGTCACTCTGACAATTTCAATTTTAAAGTTCAAAAAGCAATAGTTTTATTATGGCATGTTTATTAGATTCCTTGCTATTTTCTTGGTTAGCACTTTTCAGCACGAAAACTAACACTGAAGCTGAAGTGGAACACAGAGGAAAAGCAATAGCAATATCTTCGTATCTTTGAAAGTTGTTTAACTTTCACCTTGTGCTAATCTGAAGCAAATGATCTGCTACATTACCCAAATATGCTTTTTTTTTTTTTTTTTTTTCTTTCTTCTCCATTTTAAAACCATGGAATGTGAAATATATTACTTTATAAAGCAGAGGCAAGGCTTTGTGTTTGTATTAAGATAGATTACTTATGTGAAATGAAAATGAAGATCATAAATCAAAATAGCTCATTATAATTTCCTTGATTTAGAGTAACTTATCAGTTTTTCTTTCTATTTTTTACTGTTAAAGCTGTATCACTTGCTCTTTTACTATAGTACTGAATTTTAGGTATATTTTGATCAATTTTATATTACTTAAAGAACTACATCTAAAATAATGTATTTACTTCTCCCTTCCATGGCAGCAGACATAAGCAGACAAAGATATTTCCCAACACTTCTAATTAGTATACTACAACCAGGAAATAAATAAATAAGTAATTATCTGCTTAATTTTCTAATCATTCTTAAATCAGTAACAAAGAAACAAAAACACAAACAAAACAAAGCAAAAAATCAGAACAAGTAGCACAACTAAAATCTCCAGGAAAAGAAAGGTTGAGAAAGTTTGACAGACTCTTGGAAAACATTAATGTTGATACTTGCTGCAGTTTAAATCATTATAGTTATACAATCGATAGGGAAAATCAGATTTCAGAAGCTCTTCTGTTTTCATGTCTTCTGTAACCATGAAAGATTGCAACATATAACCACAATTGACAACGACAATTAAAGATCTAGAAACTTATCTTGCAAATTTATTTATTTTTATATCTCTTACATTTATGTTATATTAGAATCCTTGCCTGTGAACAAACAAATTCAGAAAGTTAAGCACATTTCAGAGGTGCAAGAAGGAATCTCTTAAAGCAGCTTCTCTCCTGAAGAAAACCTATGGGAGTACACGCTAAATAACTGTTCACCCTTGACAATACTCTTGCAAAGAGAAGCAATCATTGACTTGATTATCTACAATTACAGAATCACAGCATCTTAAGAGTTGGAAGGGACCTTTAAAAGTAATGTGGTCCAGTTCTTTTGCAATAAACAGGAACATACACAAATAGATCAGGTTGCCCAGAACCTGATCCAGCCTCGCCTTGAAAGTCTCCAGAGACAAGGCATCAACGACATTTCTGGAAACCTGTTCCAGTACCTCACCACCCTCACTGTAAAATACCTTTTCCTTATATTTAAAATAAATTTACCCTCTTTAATCTTGAAACCATTTTCCCTTGTTCCATCACCACAGACTTTGCTAAAGAGTCTGTCCCCTTCTTTCCTGTAGTTCTCTTTTACATATAGAAAGGCCATTCTCAGGTCACCTTGGTGACTTCTCTTCTCCAGAATGAACAGCCCCAGGTCATTCAGCCTGTCCTCACAGGAGAGGTGTTCCATCCCTTGGATCATTTTTGTGGACCTCCTCTGGACATGCTCCAGCAGATCTATGTCTCTCCTGTACTGAGGACTCCACATCTGGATGTAGTACTCCGGGTGAGGTCTTACCAGCGCAGAGAGACAGATTCACCTCCCTTAACCTACTGGACATGCTTCTTTTGATGCAGCCTAGGATATGGTTGGCTTTCTAGGCTGTGAGAGTACATTGCTGGCTCATGTCCAGCTTCCCATACACCAGGTCCTTTTCAGCAGGGCTACACTCAATCCTTACATCCCCCAGATTGTATTGGTAGTGGATTGCCTAGAGTGAGGATTTGTGTTTGGATTTGTTGTATCTTATGAGGTACTCCTGGGCCCATTGCTCAAGCCTGTCTAGTTCTCTTTGTATGGCATCCTGTCCCTCTGGTGTGTTGACAGCAGTCCATAGCTTGGTGTCATCAACAAACTTGTTATCAATCCCACTGTCAATATAACTGATGAAGATATTAAAGAGCATGGGCCCCAACAGTGACCCCTAGGGGACATTAATTATCACCAATCTTCATCCAGACATGGAGCCATTGACCACTACTCTGCATGGTGAAGCCATGCTGATTCTTCCTTATCTCTTCCCTGTGGTATTCCTGATATTCCAGGAGGATCTATTCTATGATCTTTCCTAGCACAGAGGTGAGACTGACAGGTCAGTAGCTCCTGGGATCATTCTTTTGAACTTTTTGAAAAATAGATATGATGTTTCCCTTTTTTCCAGTCACAAGGGACTTCCTCTGACTGCTACAGGTTTTCAAATTTCATTGAGAGTTAACTGGTGATTACATCAGCTAATTCCTCAAGACTCTGGGATGCATCTTAGTGGGATCCATGAACATGTGGATGTCCAGGTTCCTCAGGTGGTCATGAACTGTATCTTTGCAGATACACTGGGAGGGAAATATAGGAATTTTCTGCTTTTTCTGAACTAACCATTTTTGTCTTAAGTTGAAATAATGAATTTCCAAATGTTGGCTCGTCTACTCATTTGCGCACATAATTAAATTAATTTTGATTGTTAATTAATAGTAAAATAGCTAACTATATATTTCCAAAGTCAGTTGAAAACTTATTTACAGTAGTTTGGCAATAAACAATGGACAGTAACACTGAAGAAGCCCTTATGAAATATTACCTGCTATATGCATTTGTATGAATGTTTACTGAGCAGTAATTACCTAAGATACAGCTAAGTATATCAGATAGATTTTCAGCTTTTTTCAAAAGACTCCATGTAGCATAAAAAATAGATGTTTAAGTTGATTCCTGGGAGGAAGAAAAGTGATAAAATGCTGTTATTTAGAGTTTCATCTCTCTCTTTCTCCTCCCCTCTATCATTGTCACTAGTGACTAGTGAGAAGTCTGATTTTCAAGTGATAACTATGATTTTTAAAAGCTTTTACTTTTGACCAACACACATGACAACAGCACATGACATAGAATATAATTCTAGTAAATGAAATACTAGAAACACTGAAATACTAGAAATACTGAAACAATGCATAAGCTGGTGTGATTTTGCTCTTGGATTGATTATATTGAGTGGTTTTATATCTATGATTTCTAGCAGAAATTTAGAATGTTATTCACTATTGTTTGATAAAAAATAGTCTGATTTTGCTCACTTATAGTTAGAAAGTAATCTAATTAATGACAATAATCTGGCATTCTGCCACTTTTGAATATATACCTGAAAAAAAGACAGCTGGTTCTGTGAATATATATAAAAAAAAAAAAAAAAAAGAGGATTATTTACACAACAATCAAATGTTTATCAGTGATTTTCTTATTGTTTATTTTCAAAGAATATTTAAGTTCTCATCTGTTTAAATCTTTGTTGGTATTAAATCAGTTATGTGACTTATTAAAATTGTTAGTTGCACCATCAAGAAAATTCTAAAATTCTTTCACTCCTTTCACAAACGTGTCCAGTCATTCTAGCTAATAGTGCTGATCAGAGGCTGATCATTACTCTAAGGAGTTGTTACCATAGTATGCTGCTGAGTGAAAAAAAATATTATATATAGTATTAAGTTTTTATTGTTTTATGACAGAATACTTCTTAAAGATAGTAATACATAGTATCGTGCCAGTTTTTTTACGTGTAACAGAGGTTTTCAGTTTCATCATTCTTCTCTTATAAAGGGTAAGAGGGAAGAGAAAGCATCAATGAATGAGCATAAAAGCAATAATCATCTCTCTCTGCTGTAGAAGCCATAGATATCAGTGAGCAAGAAAACTATGCAGTATAATAATTAGCAAAATCTCTGTACAAATATGCCTGGCTTCTATTCACTCTACTCATGGAGCAGAATAATGTACTGCTAAAGATCCCTAAGACCAGCTCATTTCTTTGCAAGAAATTCCTATTTAACCGTGCAGATTTTACTAGAAAACAGATATTTGAGAAATTCCTGGAATATTTTAATTATTATTTATTAGGCCAAAATAAATAAATTATTTTAACATACAGATGGGCAGTTGTTTAATAAAATGGGATATGAGAATCTGAGTTAAATCATTGATTGTCCTCCTATGATAAGTGTAGCATTTAAGGTAGAGTGATAAACAATATATGTCCCTTTCTCTTTCTAGTTTTTTCTATTTATGTTTCTCTCCATTTAAGTGTAGGACTCTTGAAAACCTACAAATTATCTCATTTTTTTCTCTTTTATACTAGTGCTGTATTACATGTAACTTGTGATTCTTTCTAATGATGATATTACATTTCATCATGACATTAAGCACTATTTTTTATTGAAACAATTTTAGGAAAGGTACTATATTAACTTATTTCACTAAAACTTACAGAAACTTACATAAGTTTTAATTTTATTTGTGTAATTTTCTACTTCAAAATAAGAATAAGAACTGAGTGTATTTTTGAAGAAATAACCTTGAGGTTTGCATATCTGTTAAATTTCAACATCATCCCATACAGAGTTGTCTCCTCAGAACAGAAAACACTGCAAAACTAAGAATAAATGAGCAGCTGGTAGATAGTTTCTCATTTGATCATGTTGCTTTTTTAGACAGAATAATTGTTTTGATTTATGGTTATCACCTGTATTTCATGGGTACTTGCTTCCAGCTCTAATTAATGGATAATTTTTAACTGCTGCAACTTTAACTGATACTTGGATTTCAAAGAGTAGAGAAAACACGGCTGTTAGCAAAAAGAGGCCTTGTTACACTGACCTTTTTCTGTGTTAGAAATGGAAAATCATAATTGTTATTTTTTCTTTCTTTCTTTCTTTCTTTCTTTCTTTCTTTCTTTCTTTCTTTCTTTCTTTCTTTCTTTCTTTCTTTCTTTCTTTCTTTCCTTCCTTCTTTCCTTCCTTCCTTCCTTCCTTCCTTCCTTCCTTCCTTCCTTCCTTCCTTCCTTCCTTCCTTCCTTCCTTCCTTTCCTTCCTTTCCTTCCTTTCGTTCTTTCTTTCCTTCTTTTCTTCTTTCTTTCTCTCTCTCTCTCTCTCTCTTTCTTTCTTTCTTTCTCTCTCTTTTTCTTTCTTTCTCTTTTTTTTTTTTTTAATGTGGAATTTTATACATTATCTCATTATCTACATTATGCTGTGTATATAATGATACCTATGATTAAAACTATTCAAAAATAATCTCAAATAATTTTAAACCTTTCTAGTATAAGGTTGTTTGACTTTCATAACAACTGTTGGACTGTCATAACTGAGATTTGACATCATTTGATCATTTGTTCCCAGTTGCTATATAACAACAGTATGATACTGACAATCCTTCAGCAACCTTTCTTTCACTAATGAGTTATCTTATGAAATACATACAATCTTGGTGTGATGTTTTAAAGAGGTAGAAAAATCTATCAGTTTCTTTTGCTATATCATATAAGAGAATTTGTGAACAGTAAGGTATAGTTATGTTACTCTTCTAGCCATGGTATAAACCTTGAAGAATGAATGGATGTAAACAGAATACAAAGATTGTTAAAGAATAACAGTAGTGCACAAATATGAAGTAATTAAATGATATACAAATTATGAAATTAAAATGAATCTTTGTAGCACATAAAATATTGTGTAGGACATAGGAGGTCACAGTGTTTTTAACAGAAGTCACAAAAACTTAATTCATGTTCACAAGCATGTAGTAAAAATAAATAATAAAGCAGTAAAAATAGAATTTATCTAGATGAGGCATTATTGAAAATGCTGCTAACAACACTAAACTACAGGTAGAAAAAATAAATTTCATAATTTGTTTTGCATTATTTTGAATGCAGACAAAACAAAACAAACAAATAAACAAAAAAAAGAGCAAAATGCATATACATGAAGCACGTCATCTTTGGTCATTTATAACTATTTCCTATATTTATAACCATTCCTATTTCCTTTCCTTTTCCTTCTCCTTTCCTGTTCCCATTCTGATTCCTGTTTCCTTTTTGTTTTTCACTTTTTCCTTTCCTTTTATTATTCCTCTCCCTTAACGTAATACCAGATATCAGTTTTCAAAGAAGCATATTCTGTGATCTACTGGAACTATTTCACTTAGTAGTTAACATGATCACCAAGCTCTCTGATTCTTAAATCCTTATTGTTAACCTACATTCATCTTTATAAGGTTGTTCTTTCCTTCTCGTTAAGTGCAACCAATGACCATTGACCACTCATATAGCTGTGTATGCATGGTTTCATAATCAGTGGAATAATAGTAAAGAAGATTCAAATATCAAAAAAGAGCTGTTTTTGTTTTTGTTGGTGGTGGTGTTTGTGTTGAAGATAATGCTTTTAAGCTTTCATAGCTGGTGTCTGTGTTGAAAGACTACAGTGATCCATTATTTTGGTGTACACTGCTATTTGTTCTACAGATAGGCAGGCTGACTTCCATTCATTGACAGGTAGTTGTTAACTCTTTCAATTAGCACTGAATCCTTACACATATATGCTATGTTCTGGTCTTCCATCACTTAGCTGTGGACAAGATGTGAGACTTCAGGGAAAAGCAGGGATATTATTAATATACCCCAGTACTTGTTGCAATACCCTTGCACAGATAAAAGTAGCAATAAAATTATAGTGATTAAATATTAATTACATTTCAGCCAAAAGAGGGAAAAAATTCTCTCCAGCAGCTCAACAAGGCTTTGACTCTGTATCACACCAAAACTTATACTACATTGTGGTTGATCAGCTTTGACTGACATAGCTTGCATGTAAATATCACAGTCAGATTGTAGTGACAACTTCCTTTTGTTGACTGAGAACATCAAGTCCAACCCTTAAACTAGAACTATCAAATCAATTATTAAATGATATCTTTAAATGCCATATCCACACAAATCTGAAATCATAGAATGGTCTAGGTTGAAAGGGACATTTAAGATCATCTAGTTCAAACCCCTCTTCTATAGATAGGGACACCTCCTTCGAGACCAGGTTGCTCAAAGCCCCATCCAGCCCAGCGTTAAATGATTCCAGGGAGGGGGCAACTGCAGCCTCCCTGAGAAACATGTTCCAGCATCTCACCAGCCTCACAGTAAAGAATTTTTTCCTAATATCTAGTCTAAATCTACCCTCTTCCAGTTTAAAACTATTTCTCCTCATCCTGTCACTACATGCCCTTATAAAAAGTCCCTCCCCAGCTTTCCCGTAGTTCCCCTTCAGATACTGAAAGGCTACTAGGAGGTCTCCTCAGAGCTTTCTCTTCTCTAGGCTGTAAAGCCCCAGCTCTCTCAGATTGGCCTTTGTACTGGAGCTGCTCCAGCCCTCTGATCATCTTCATGACCTTCCTTTGGACCCACTCCAACAGCTTGATGTCCTTGAGTTGGGGGCCCCAGAACTGGAAGCAGTGCTCCAGATGAGGTCTCAAGAGAGCAGAATAGGGGGGCAGAATCATGTCCCTCAAACTGCTGGTCATGTTTCCCTTGGTGCAACCCAGGATACATTCTACATTTTTCAGATGAAAGCACACATTACCAGCTCATGTTGAATCTTTCATCAACCAGCACTCCCAAATCCTTCTCCTCAAGCTTCTCTCAAGCTATTCTCCACCCAACCTATATCTGTGCTTGGGACTGTCCCAGTTCAGATGCATGACTGCAATTGGCCTTGTTGAACTTCATGAGGTTGACTGGATCCACTTCTCAAGCCTGTCTAGGTCCCTCTGGAGTGCATCCCTTCCCTCTAGTGTGTTTGCTGCAGCACTCAGCTTGGTGCCATCTGCAGACTTACTGAATGTGTATTCAATCCCACTGTCCATGCTGTTAAATAAACCAGGTTCCAGCACCAACCCCCGAGGAACACCCCTCATCACTGCTCTCCACTTAAACACTGAGCCATTGACTGCAACTCTGTGACTGCAACTATCCAACCAATTTCTTATCCAGTGAGTGGTCCATCCATCAGATTAGTTTATTTCCATGTGACCAGGATGTCATGTGGGACAGTGTCAAACACTTTGCACAAGTCCAGGAAGATGATGTCAATTGCTCTTTCTTTATTCACTGATGCTAAAACTCCATCTTAAAAAGTCACCAAGTTTGTCAAGAATTACTTGCCATTGGTGATGCCATGTTGGTTACCATCAACCACCTTGTCTTTATTTTCCATGTGCCTTAGTAGGACCTTCAGGAGGATCTGTTCCATTATCTTGCCAGGCACAGAGGTGAGACTGACTGGTTCACAGTTCCCTAGACCTTCTTTTTTTCCCTTCTTGAAAATGGGAGTTATGGTTCCCCTTTCCAATCATCATTTCTAAGACTGAAATGACCTTTCAAATATATGGATAGTGGCTTGGCAACTTCATCTTCCCATACCTTCAGAACTTGTGGATGGATAGCACTGGGTCTCATGGACTTGTGCCTTCAGGCTCTTTAGATAATCTCAAACCTCATCTTCATTTACAGTAGGCAGATCTTCTTTCTCCAAGTTTTTTTGCTTTGTGTAAGGTCTGGCTGCCTCGCTGTCACATCCTTGCTGTAGGCCCCTGGCAAGCAGCAGACCTATTTAGATAGCGAGTCATTGCAACAAATGGGTGCTCCTAGCTGATCCCTGGCTGCTCAGACAACTTCTTTGTTGTCCTCTCAGGTAACCTATTTCCGCTTCCACTCTTCATAGACTTTCTTTTTGTGCTTAAGTCCAGCGACTCCTTGTTGATCCATAGAGGCCTCCTGGCATTCCTGCCTGCCTTCCTTTTTCTCAGGATGCACTGCTTCTGGGCTTGGAGGAGATGGTCCTTGAATACTGACCAACATTCCTGGGCCCCCTTCCCTGCAGGGATTGATCCTGTGTCACCCTGCCAAGCAGTTCTCTGAAGAGTTTGAAGTTCATAGTAGCAAGTTTGCTTGCTATGCACCTTCTTTGACACCCTGAAAATCTTGAACTCTACCATTTCATAGTCGCTGCAGCTAAGGCAGCCCTTGAGCTTCACAGTACTTACCAACCCATCCTCATTGGTGAGGACAAGGTACAGCACATCTTCTCTCATGTGTTCCTGTACCACTTTGTCACAGAATTAACGAGATCAATTTACTCCCGTGACAGGGGGCGGTAGGCCCCTGCCCTCCCCTTCCCAGACCACAAAATGGGAAGGAAGAGAGGAAAACAAAAACAGCGGCAACAATCTATGGAGGAAAACTTATTTTACTAACTATGATATTGGAATGCAAGATAACACAATATAATACAATCTGATTGAAATTGAGACTAATAAATCAAATAAAATAGGAGAGAGAGAGTTCCCGATACTGATTCAAACCTGAAAAGCTTGGAACGGCCAGGAAAGCACCCTCCAGCACCCACTGCCAGGCAGTAAGAGACCGCCCCACCTGAAAGGGCCAGATCCCATAACTTCTGTAATGTATAGGGATAGGTGCCTGGAATTGGAGCATTAACACTTTAACTCCCAGTACACTACATGATGTTTTGATGCGGAATACTGAGAACCAAAACCAAAAAACATAAAATCATGACACACTTGAAAGGAGGGGTTATCATCAATGCATCCCTGGAACCTCTTTAATTTCTGGTGTCCTTCTGTGTTGTCTAACCAACAGATATCAGGGTGGTTTAAGTCTCCCATGAGGACCACATTTTGTGGGTATGAAGATGCTCCTATAAGGGCCTCACCACTCAGTCTTCCTGAGCAGCCAGCTTGTAGTAGACCCCCACTATGATGTTCCCTTCCCTTGCCTTCTCTTTAATCCTAACCCATAAGCCTTCTGTCAGCTCTTCTATCCTAAAGTGGAACTCCATGGACTCCAGCTGGTCATTGATGTAGGGGGCAACACTCCATCCCCTTTTCCACTGCTTGTCTTTCCTATAGAATTTATACCCCCTATTCCTACATTTCAGTCGTAAGAGTCATCCCTCCACATCTCAGTGATACTAATGACATCACAGCCCTCTAGGTACATGCACTCCAGCAACTCTTCTTGTTTGTTCCTCATGCTTTGTGCATTAGTGTACAGGCATTTGAGTGCTCCCATCGAGGCAGTTTTACCAATTGGAGTTCCCTTATCCTTCACCTTAGGTGCCATCTTACTGATCTGTGAGCCAACTCCAAATCCAGGGCATCCATTATCATCATCATCAGCCTCAAAGTGGGATGGCTTGAGGATCCCGTCCCTCAGCAACTCCATATTAAATGCCTCCTGATTAATTTGGAAAGTTTGTTGCCAAAGATGGCCTTCCCCTTCTCTGAGAGATGAAATGCATCCTCCCCCAGAAGACCAGATTCCTAAAGACTAGTTCTGTGAAATAAATAGCTGAAGTCTCATTCACAACACCACTTCCTTATCCATTTACTGATTTTCTTAATTCTATCAGCCTTTTCCCTCTCCATTCCCCTAACCTGAAGGATTGATGAGAAGACTACATGTGGTCCTGTGTTTTCCACTGCTGCTCCAGCTCCTTGTAGTCTCTCTTGATATTCTTCAGGTTGCTGACAGCTGTGTCACTGGTGCCTACATGAAATTGCAGCAGGGGGTTGTTATCCATGGAATGTACAAGGTCTGGCTGCCTCCCTGTCACATCCTTGCTGTAGGCCCCTGGCAAGCAGCAGACCTATCTAGATAGCAAATCATTGCAACAAATGGGTGCCCTGACAAATGGGTCAGAAGAGAATCACCCACCACTTTCACTTATCACCTTTTCTTAGTTGAGGTAGTTGGTATGCACTAGGGAGCAGATCTGGCTGCCTAACTCAGTTCTGATGCTGTTTCTTTTCCCTTCTCAGTCTGTAGAATCTCTTTACAGTTTTGTAGAGGCACCTCAGGCTTTGAGGCAGTCTTTTTCCTCTTGTTAGTCTTTCTTGTAGCAATTTGCCATTTCTCAGCACTGTTGGTTTTCCCTCCAACAGTATATGCCAGTGAGGGAGTTTGGGGTTGTTTGGCTCCAGGTTGTGGATTCAATACAGGTTTCATTGGAGACTAACTCTATTTCTGCCTCCCAGATAGCACACAGCTTTTTAACTGTTGCTTGCAGGCCAGTCAGCTATAGCAGGAGGTCCTCTACCTGGGCAAGTCTTAAACCTCCACTCCAGGGAAAAGGTCCAGACACTTCCTACAGACCACGGCCTGCTCAGATGCTTCTTCCTTTAACTCTGTCTGAGTGGAGGCACTGGTCATTTTGGGGGTAGATGGTGCATAACACCCTGCCAGAACTGCAGTCTTAACTCAGCACTGAATACTCACCATTCTGCTTTGAGGGTCACCTGGAATGAGTGTTTCTTGCTTCTGAAGCTGAGAGAACTTTAGTGCTTTGCTGTGTGAACTACTACTTCAGCTGCTGAAGAACGCTATGGGTATAGGTGATAGCCACACTGTTTGTCCACTCTTAGGTTTTGTTTAGAGGTGTGGGTGTGGTCTCCATTGCCATGGCAATGACCATGTATGTCAGCCTCCCTTGTGAGAACTGCCAGTTGCTGAAGGGTCAATCCACTTTCTTGATTTTTCCCTGGCAAAGGAAGCCCCTGAAGCCCCCTTGATATCGGTTGCTCTGGTTCTTGCCAAGCTGGCTCTAAAGTAGTTGTTCTTGACAAAATACTTCCAGGGATGGAGACTTTGCCCTCTGATTAGCCTTTTCCAATAACTTACCATACTTTCCAAGAAGAAAATTTTCCAATATCAAAATTAAACCTCTCCTGGCACAACTTGACTATATTTCCTCACATCCTAAAACAAGTCTTCTTAGATACTTGAGCAAGTAAAGAATTTAAGAAAACAAACAAACAAACAAAACATACCAAAATAGATAAATGGTAAATAAACAAACAATAAATAAATAAATGGTGAATACTTAAGCTTTTTTCTTGACACAATACAGACCTTAGTTTATTTAATCTCCTACTAACTTGTCAGTGCTCACTGGATGTGCCCCATTAGTGATCCTGACCTTTGCTAATGGGCAAGAGGGAAAAATGGGTTTACAGAGGTCTATTATGTTCCCATTAGCCTAAAAAGGAGAGACATTTTTTGTCACTTTAAGTATGCACATTATGGACACAACAGCATTAAAGTCAACCACTTCTGCCCTTTCTAATGTATGTCATTAGAATCAAAGGAAATGACTAAAAAGCTGACATATTTCATCTATATCTTGCAGATCTGGCTTGGCTCGTATTCATGAGAAACATGTCCTTGTGGTTATGAATATTAATGTCTTAAAATAATAATCTTTGTGAATAGTTGTTCCCCTTGATCCCTTTGCTTCGTTTCTGATCTTCAGTATCTATTTAGCATTTTGTATTTGAATCCTTTCTGTCAGTAAATAGACATGGACAAGGCCTTCAGGATAAGGTTGCATTCACATTCTCCAACCTTTAACTCTGGAAAGAAAAAAAAAAAAAAAGGTGGTCATCAAATTAATTAGAGTATGCCTTCTAAAAACAAATCAAAGTCATGCCCATAAGAGGGTTGCTAGAAAAACTTAGTGATGCTGTAAGTTCTTTTTTTTTTTTTTTTTTTTTTTAAACATACTTTGTCTCTGTATGGTTTCAATAATTAGTTTTGATATTTTTAAAACTAATTCTTTGAAGTATGCATGTGTACATAAGGTTGACTGGCTAACACACTATGAAGGTAGGTCCTCTCCTCTCCTCTCCTCTCCTCTCCTCTCCTCTCCTCTCCTCTTCCTCTCCTCTCCTCTCCTCTCCTCTCCTCTCCTCTCCTCTCCTCTCCTCTCCTCTCCTCTCCTCTCCTCTCCTCTCCTCTCCTCTCCTCTCTCCTCTCCTCTTCTCTCCTCCTCTTCTCTTCTCTTCTCTTCTCTTCTCTTCTCTTCTCTTCTCTTCTCTTCTCTTCTCTTCTCTTCTCTTCTCTTCTCTTCTCTTCTCTTCTCTTCTCTTCTCTTCTCTTCTCTTCTCTTCTCTTCTTTTTTTTTTTTTCTTTTTTCTTCTTTTTTCCTCCTCTTTCAGAATCAAAGCAGCTGTCTTTAAAATAGTACTGTTTCTACCTCTTTTACAGGTTTTAATTAATTTAATTTAATTTAATTTAACCTTATCTGCTAACTTGATCACTTGTTGCATAATACTGTGTAATCCTTCACTGGCATTGTGATTTATTTGAGCATAAATATAGCTAGTGAGTGGGAATTCTGTCTATCTACATTAATACTTCTTTCTATGTACTTGATCAGGTGTGTGAATGTAAAAATAATGACAGTTTACATGGCCTGTAAAATGTACTTATTCTGATTTTGTGAAATTAAGTATACCACTTAGTCAATTTTGACTGACCCTCACAAAACTATATAATAATTATCAAAGAAAAGGTCTTTATCTTTTTCCAAGCCTTCTTCTTATCCTCAGGAAAAAAAAAAAAAAAATGGAAATCTTAACTTTCTTTCATATTTTACTGTAAAGCAGAATATGTCATTCCTTAGAAGCATGGCAATATCTTGCAAAGACAGTATAAAACTGCAAAATTATTAGATGTAGTTCTCTTTTGTTACAAGCTGACATGTTACTCGTGAAGTCAAATGATCTCTCACACTTTTTTAATAGATAATTTCTTTTCTACTGTCATTATTCAGTATGGCCATTAAAGTTAATTGGTACTTTTATGTATTCCATGTCTTTTCATTCTCTAGATATACTGGATTTATTGATTTATTTATTTATTTATTTTACATACAGCAGCAGAGGATTTAGTTGTTATACATTTAAATGTATAACACTTCATGCCTTCAGATGTTACTGATTTTATATATTTACAGAACACAGAAGCAAAAGTACTATTACACCTGCGGAGGAAAGATTGGCTATTCTTTCCTGTACTTCTAATATTAATTTCTAATGTTTTATGAACGTTGTCATGTAACTGATTTCCTGTTCTATTCTCTTTTCAACTGCTATCTTTATTTCATTCTCATTGAAAGTATACATATAGCAAATCAGTATGTATATTCACTTTTTTTTTTTTCTTTCCAAACATACAATCTTATACAATTCATTATGCTTGTTTACATTCTGAGAAACTGAAAAGTTCCTGTACAAGTCCACAGATTTTGCAGAAGGGAAGTATTAAGAGCATTTGGTAATCTAAGGTTTGTTTGTAAACACAGATGCATAGTATTTCCATATGTATTTTTTATATTTGTAAGCATATACTTATATTTGCATGTATAGATGTATGCATATGGTCTGAGCAAGTCAACTTGGCATTAGAGGCAAGTCAACTTGGCATTAGAGGCTCACGACAAAGGACCATTCTTAGAGGGTGCATATCACAGCAAAAAAATGAATCTAAGAAGCTCTAAGAAACTGAGGGAGGGTGAGGCAGTCCCCCCAACCTCCAGCAGTATGCTAGCTCTGAGGCGTGTGGGCAGAGTGAGGAGTGTTGGCAGCACCCACTCCCCATGTGAATAAAGGCAGAGCCTAGCGAGCGCATTGAGACAGGAGCACAGCAAACAGGTCAGCAAACAGAATGTGGAACATCAGAAGGACATGCCATGTCAGTTTTCATAGGCAGGGCAAGCAGGCAGGGCAGGGCACCTTGCCGTATAGGAGGGGGCTTAACACTTAACAAGTCACTTAATAGATTGTTCCTTTTCCACACATCCAGGAGTGACCATGGTCTCCACATGGCAGCGTGATCCTTCTAAAAACTGACTGAAAACACAAATGTCCATGCCGCAGTTCAGGTCTCAGGCTGCAGAGAATATCTGGCCCTGTCACTGCTATAGGAGTTCAACACTGTGTGCAGTGTAAGAGGTAGAAGATCTGCTCAGCCTGGTGGTGGAGCTAATGGAGGAAGTAGAAAGATTAAGGAACATCCGAGATTGGAGGAGGAAGTCACACTCTGCCATCCCTACAGGAAAGGCGTGAGAGATATGCTCTTCAAGCAGAAGGGGATCATCTGCCCTCTCACAGTCAAGTGGGAGGGGGTGACCTTAGAGACAGCGAGGGATGGAAACAAGTCCCTGTTTGGGACAGAAAGCAGACTGCCTCTTAGCCTGTCCCACTTTCCTAGGTGACCCTACATAACAGGTATGAGGCTTTGGAGCTGGAGGGACAGGGGGATGTAGATGTGGGTGAAGGTCCACCCATGCAGGAGAGGTTGCCAAGAGCTAGTCAGACTGCTCCCCATTTCACTATAATGTCAATTAGGAAAAAAAAGAAGGGCTGTCATCATAGGGGACTCCTTTCTCAGGGGAATCAAGGGCCCAACATGCTGCTCGGATCCATCCCACAGGGACGTAGGTTGCCTGCCTGGAGCCTGGGTGAGAGATGTTGCTAGGAACACCACTTGCCTGGTCAAGCCCTATGATTATTATCCTTTACTAGTTTTCCACATTGAAAATGAAGAGATAGGCAAAAGAAGTTCTTGGGCAATCAAAATGGTTCTTTAGGGCTCAGGGAAGTCTGCTGAAGGGATCAGGAGTACAAGTAGAGCTGTGTCTGAGAAACAGCCATGATCAGGTTGAGAGCTTGTGGATTAAAATCAAAGATCAGTGCAGTAAAGGGCATCTACTGGTTGGTGCCTACTACGGTCCACCTGATCAGGGGAACCTGTTGATGAGGCCTTCTAGCTTCAGCTGCAAGAAGTGTCATGCTCGCAGGCTCTTGTCCTAATGGAGGATTTCAACCATACAGATATCTGCTGGGATAGTGACACAGCAGGTGGCAGACAATCCAGGACATTCCTGGATTCTGATGAGGATAACTTCCTAGTCCAGGTATTAGATGGACTGACCTGAGGTGAAGCCTTACTGGACCTGGTGCTCACCAATGAGGAGAGCATTAGAAATGTTAATATTGGAGGCAGTCTGGGCTGTAGTGACCATGCCATGGTGGAGTTTGTGATCTTGAAGAATGCAGGCCTGGCAAAAAGCAGAGTCAGGACCCTGAGCTTTAGGAGAGCAAACTTCCAGCTGCTCAAGGAATTGATGGATGGGATCCCCTGGGAAACTGTTCTTAAGGGCATAGGTACAGAACAGAACTCGCAACTCTTTAAGGACACTCTTCTGAGAGCACAGCGGCTCTCCATCCCCCAGCAGAAAAAGTCATGCAGAGGAGACAGATGATTGACGTGGCTAAGCAAGGACCTGCAACTTAACTGAGGGACAAGATGGAAATGTTCAGGAAGTGGAAGCAAGCTTGTGTAGCTTGGGAGGAGTATAGGGCTGTTGTCCATGAGTGTAGAGATAGGATTAGGAAAGCCAAGGCACAGATGGAGCTGAACTTGGCAAGGGATGTGAAAGATAACAAGAAGGGGTTCTACAGGTACATAGGCAGAAGAAGACTGGCCAAGAAGAGTGTTTTCCCTCTGATAAAAGGTAATGGAGAAGTGGCCTCCTCAAACACAGAAAAAGCTGAGGTACTCACTGAGTGCTTTGCATCAATCTTCACTGGTGATGAGGCTTCCCATGTCTGCCAGGATCCTGAACATCTAGGTGAGGGTGTGGAGAACAGTTTCACTCCCACTGTGTAACAGTGGAACAAGTCCGAGACCTCTTCATGCAATTGAATGTATATAAGCCTATGGTGCTGGATGAGAGAGATGGTTGATGGTTGCTGATCTGCTCTCCATCATAGTTGAAAAACTGTGGCTGTCCAGTAAAGTCCCCAGTGACTGGGAAAAGGGAAACTTTACTCTCATTTTTAAGAAAGGGAGAAAGGAAGATCTGGGAAACTTCAAAACAATGAGCCTCACTTCTGTGCCTGGGAAGATCATGGATCCTAGAAGCTTTGTTAAGGCACATAAAAGACAAAGAGGTGATCAAGACAGCCAACATGGTTTCACCAAGGGCAGACCTTGTCTGAACAATCTGAGGGCCTTCTATGATGGAGTGACTGCATCGATGGGCAGGAGAAGGGCGACGGATGTCATCTTCCTGGACTTCTGCAAAGTCTTTGACATGGTCCCTCATAACATCCTTCTGTCTAAATTGGAGACATATGGATTTGAAGGATGGACTGTTTGGTGGATTAAGATCTGGTTGGCTGTTTGCAGCCAAAGGGTTGTGATCAATGGTTCTGTGTCAGGGTGGAGGCCGGTCACAAGTGGTGTCCCTCAGGAGTTGGTCTTGGGATCAGTGCTCTTCAGCATCTTTATCAATGACATAGATGACGGCATTGACTGCATCCGATTTGCAGATGACACCAAACTGAGCAGTGCAGTCGATACACTGGAAGGAAGGGAAGCCACCCAGAGAGACCTGGACCCATGAGAAAATAATGAAGTTCAACAAGGCCAAGTGCAAGGTGCTGCACTTGGGCCAGAGCAACCCCAGGTATTTATACAAACAGGGGGAAGATCTACTTGAGAATAGCCCTGCAGAGAAGGACGTGGGGGTTCTGGTGGACGAGAAGGTGGACATGAGCTTGCAGTGTGTGCTTGCAGCCTGGAAGGCCAACTGTGTTCTGGGCTATAATAAAAGAGGAGTTGCCAGCAGGAAGAGGGAGGTGATTGTCTCCCTCTACTCAGCTCTTGTGAGGCCCCATCTGGAGTACTGCAGCCAGTCCTGAGGCCCCTAGCAGAAGAAAGATGTGGAGCTCTTGGAGCAGGTCCAGAGGAGGGCCACTAAGACGAGCACAGGGCTGGAGTACCTCTTTCTATGAAGAAAGGTTGAGGGAACTGGGCTTGTTAACTTGTGAAAGTGAAGGCTCTGGGGAGATCTCACTGTGGCCTTCCCATATTTGAAGGGAGCATATAAACAGGAGAGGGAATGGCTGTTTACAAGGGTAGATAGTGATAGGACAAGGGGGAATGGTTTTAAACTGAGGCAGGGGAGGTTTAGGATAGAAAATAAGAGGAAGTTTTTCACTCAGAGCGTGGTGATGCACTGGAACAAATCACCCAGAGGTTGTGGACGCCTCATCCCTGGAAGCACTCAAGGCCAGTCTTGATGTAGCTCTGGGCTAATGGTCTGATGGTTGGTAACCCTGCATATAGCAGGGGGATTGAAACTAGATAATCATTATGGTCTTTTTCAACCCAGGCCATTCTATGATTCTGTGATATTTATACATGCTTTACAAGCATTATATGAAAAAATCACAGCATCACAGAATATTCCAAGTTGGAATAGACTCACAAGTATCATCAATGCCAACTCCTGCCTCCACACAGGACCACTCAGAAGTCTATATGTCTAAAGCATTGTCCAAACACCTCTTAAACTCCAGAAGCCTCAGTACTCTGAGCAATGCCTGGGAAGCCTGTTCACCATCTCAGTGAAGAACCTATTCTTAATATTCAGCTTGAAACTCCCATGATTCAGCTTTATGTCATTCCCTGATTATGGCATGGAATCAAAGATCAGTCGAAGATCAGTTCTTTCCCATCTGCTCCCCCTTGTGAAGAAGCTGTAGGCCACCATAAAGTCTTCCCCTCAGAGTCCTCTTCTTTGCGCTGAACAAACCAAGTGACCTCAGCTGCTCTTCATACAGCTTCCCACAGAGAACCTTCATCATCTTTGTTGCACTCCTTTGGACATCCCATAATAGTTTTATTTCTCTCTCATATTGTAGCACCCAAAACAAAATATAATACTCAAGATAAGAGCACACTAGTGCAAAATAGAGTGGGAAAATCAGTTCCCTCAACTGCCTCACAGTGCTCTGCCTGATGAACTCCAGGGTATAGGAGGCCCCTTCAGCTGTCAGGGGCAACTTTTTCTCATGTTGAACTTGCCAAGAACCAGAATCCTCAGATCTCTTTCAGTGGGGCTGTTCTCAGGCCTCTTGTTTCCTGGGCGTTTTTATATACAGGATCACCACATCCTATGTTTAGAATCTAGCACTTGCTTTTGTTGATCTTGTATGTTGAACTACATGAAATGCAGGTAGGGATTGTCCAGCACTGCAGTTTGTTGAGATCACTCTGGGAAGTTTCTTTACCCACAAGAAGATCAACATGCCCTACCAGTTTAGTGTCATCCATCAACTTACTTAGAACACCATCAAGTCCTTCAAGTAATTTATGAGAACAGGAGAGAGAAGGGATTCCAGAATAGAGCCCTGGGAAACCTTGCTAATGACTGCTCACTAATCTGATTTAACTCTGCTTCCTATAGCCCTTTTATTGCTGAATATGACATCATAATGCATAGAATGTCCTTTTGGTCCATTTTGATCAACTGTCCTGGCTGCACCTCCTCCTAACTCCTTGTGTAATCTCAGTCTCCTGATTGACAGGGCAGCATGAGAAACAGAAAGGTTCTTGTCTCTGTGCAAATACAGCTACAACAAAAGCTTCATGTTGTTTTAACTGCTGTGTTGATCAATAGTCTAAAGCAAGAAATCATACATATCATTATGAAGAAAATCAGCCCAAACAAGGATATATACATGACTTATCAGTTATTAAGTCAATAGAATAATTATGAAATTAAACTTTTTTATATAAAAACAAATATAATGCCATAGTAGAGCTGTTGAAGCTCCATGAATTTTGTTGTTTAAGTCCACTGAAGCATCCTGATATTGCGTGGGAGAAAAGAGTTATAAGTTTCATGAAGATAACCCATTTAATTTTGTAGAGCACAGAATAGACTTTTCAGAATTTTCATTTAAGAAGTAGTTTCAATGAATGGCTAAATACATGCTTACAATTGACAAATTGCTTAAAATACAAAAAGAATCCTTCTCCCAGACAAAGATGTCAATGCCTGTTACTTCCCATTGATTTACTAGAGATTCCTTGTCTTAAAACTGATCTAAAGATTGGACAGATTTTGTCTTGTGTGTAACTAAAAAGGAAATCTGCATTGTCTTCGATAGAAACAGTAACTTTGAGCTTAACAACTGATTTTGACATTAACATGCTGCATGTCAGAACTGACCTTGTGACTTGCTTATTCTGTACACAATAATATACAGAAGTCTGTATGTGCATTAATTTTATCATCTATTTTGCTTTACTGACTATTTAAAATGAGTTACAACTGACCAGGTGGGGCAAAAAAGTTCTGGGCAGCAAGCTGGCTGGACAGACTAGCAGTACTTTAAACTGAATTCAGTACGGGAAAGGGATGCACTTCTGACTGTCAGAGAACAGCCAGGAAACACTGTTGTTGTAAAAAACAGAAGAGAGAAACCTCAGATTTGTCCCAGAAGAATCTGGGTAGGCTCCGGCAAAGCCCAGCTGAAGTTGTTCTACATCAATGTAGACAGTATGGGAAATAAAAGGAAAGTGATGAAAGTCATGGTGCAATTAAAAAACTATGACCCAACTGCTATCATGGAAAGAGGGTGGATGAATCACACAAATTAAATACTATAATTGAAGGGTTCAAGCTTATTTGAAGAGATAAGAAGGGCAGGAGAAGAGAGAGAACTTGGCTAAGGTTGTGAAAAATTAAGGGATTCTACAGCTGCACTGGACAGAAGAGACAGGCCAATGAGAATGTATCCTCTCATATAAATAAGAGGAGAGAACTGACAACAACAGACATGAGGAAGGCTAAAGTACTCAACAAGTTCTTTGCTTCAGTCTTCACAGACAGACTTCCCAGGTCTCTCACTTTCCTGAATCACTAGAAGGGAATTGTCAGAGTAAAATAATTCCCAAGGTAAAAAAAAAGTAGATTAAAGACCACCTGGTGAAATTGAATATGTTCAAATCTATGAGCCTAGTATTAAAGAATAATGACAAAATATGTGTGTTAAATTTTAAGCACTATTGTGATCAGTCAGTTATCATTGTTCACTTAGATGAACAATGGTTTATAGAACATTTTAAGCTTCACTTGTTTGAAAAAATATCAGAAATGAATCACTGTCGAAGTTTGTAAAAAGGAACTGTTGGTCAGTTCAACTTAGGATACTTGCTTTGCTTTTTGTCTAATGCTTATTCAGATCTTATCTAAAGAAAAGCAGTTGCTCTTTCCTTCAGCTCTAATAGATTCAGAAGTCTAATTTTGTGTATTTGTGTCCTCTCTAAAAGATAAACTTAGAAAAGGAAACAATGTATGTAATCCAACAGATCAATTCATATTACACTGAACAATAATAAATAATAAAGAGTCCAGCGGAGGGCCACAAAGATGGTGAAGGGCCTGGAGCATCTCCCCTATGAAGAAAGGCTAAGTGAACTGGGTCTGTTTAGCCTTGAGAAAAGATGACTGAGAGGGGACCTGATCCAGGTTTATAAATATCTGAGGTGTGGCGGCCATAGTGGTGAGGCCAGTCTCTTTTCAGTGGTACATGGAGACAGGACGAGGGGAAACGGACATAAGCTGCAGCATAGGAAGTTTTGCACGAATGTGCGTAAGAACTTCTTCACGGTGAGGTGACGGAGCACTGGAACAGGCTGCCCAGGGAGGTTGTGGAGTCTCCTTCTCTGGAGATATTCAAGTCTCGCCTGGACGCCTACCTGTGCAACTTGGTGTAGGGAACCTGCTTTGGCAGGGGGGTTGGTTTCGATGATCTCTAGAGGACCCTTCCAACCCCTACAATTCTGTGATTCTGTGATTCTTGTAATAAGTAAATGATCTACTTAAGTAATGGATAATTCTATGTAGTTGTGTACTAAAAGTTTATCTACAAAACTGGTGAAATCGGAGAGAAGAAAATAATTTAAAAAGTTTACAATCGTAACTCACCTGCCTAGAAAACAATAACATCAAGTTGCTAGTTAAACTGTTTCCTGCATAATTTTTTTTTTTTTTTTTTTTTTTATTTTGACAGGTCAGTCTTGCGACACCAGTTATTTTCAGCCTAATTGTTTTATCCAAGATCATGGCCTAAAGAAATATCTATTTTGTATCTTTAATATTGTTTTAATTATATTTAAAGGAAAAACTGTAATATTCTAGGTAGATGAAAAACAAAATAAGAATTTCTATTTAATATTAATTACTTATAAACCATTCAATTTATTCTTGTATTCAAATAGATTTCTACTAATCTACTGCCAGATTTCATTAGAATTAATTATATTATAAAATATAGCATGTTTTCTTTTTATCTCTAGTATTTCTCAGTAGTAGTCCATCAGGAATGTCCCACTAAAACCACTATAGTATGATAAACAGAGAAAATAGAAGGAAATCAAAATCAGGACCAAGGTAAAAATGCTGAAGATGCTGAAATACAGACATCAGTGAAGAAATTTTGATTAAAATGATAAGGATTACACACTAGTAGAGTGTAATGACTATTTTACTTATTGTGTGGGAACTGTTGAGTCATGGCCTGAACCACTGATTGATCACCTGAAGAAAGGACTGGGTCAGTCATGGGAGCACAGGTGAAGGCAATCCACCTGTGTGACCAGAAATGGTGGAGCCAAGCTCCACCCCTCCTAAACTCCATTTAAGGGCTGACTGCCACTGGGGAAGGTTCTTTTCCTGGGATTCCTTCTTTGTGAGTTTTTCCCGTGAGCCTGGATCTTTGGATGCAGTTGAGTATTCTCTTTCTGTTTGTCTCTTTTTTTCATTCCACCACAATAATCATTCCACCTATAACACTTCTCTTTAAGTGAAATGCTTTTCAATGCTTTGAAGCTTAAATTTAGGAATAAGAAGAAAATATATGTGCAGTAGAAGCAGAGGCACGTCCTGGTAAAAAGGCAGGAATGCCATCCAGATGTGCAGAGATAGGATCAGAAAAGTCAAGGCACAGATGGAACTGAATTTGGTGAGGTATGTGAAAAATAACAAGAAGGGTTTCTATGGGTACATTGGTCAGAAGAAACAGGCCAAGGAAGCTATTACCTCTCTGATAAATTAGAAATGGTAACAACTGTTATGGAGAAGGCCAATGTACTAAATAAGTTTTCTGCCATAATCTTCCCTGGCAGTCGGGCTTTCCACATATCTCACAATTCTGAACTTCTAGATGGGATTTTGGGTAGCAAAATCCCTCCCACTTTAAACTAAGAGCAACTTCAGGACTGTTTGATGAGAATGAATTTGTGTAAGTCTATGGGGCTGGATGACAAGCATGCCAGGATCCTAAAGGAACTGGCTGATATGGTTGCCAAGACATGCTCCATCATATTTGAGAAGTCATGACTGTCATGGAAAGGAAACAACATTCCCATATTTAAGAAAGGGAGAAAGGAAAATCTGGGAAACTACAGGCTTGTGGGCTTCTCATTTGTATCTAGGAAGATTGTGGAACAGATTCTGCTGGAAGTTATTTTATGACACTTGCAAGACATCCTGTGATCCAAGACAGTCAGCATTGCTTCACCAAGGCCAGATTGTACCTCACCAATATGAAGGCATTTTATGACAGCGATGGCTTAAGTAAAAAAAAAAAAAAAAAAAGGCAACTGATGCCATCTACGAGGACATCTGCAAGGCTTTAGTATTGTCCCACAGCACATTTTTTTTATAAATTGAAAAGATCTGGATTTGAAGAGTGGTCTATTCAGTGAATAAGGAATTGATTTGAAGGTCAAATCCAATGGTTTTGGCCAATGTCTCTATATCTAGTGGAGGCCAGTGATGAGTAGTTTCCCCAAGGGGTGTCTTAGAACTGTTGAACTTCCACATCTTTCTTTATCAGTGATGTGGATAGTGGGATTGAATAAATGCTCAGCAAGTTTACTGATGACATTAAGATGAGTGGTGAAATTGATTCAAGAGAAGAAGGAAGGGAGTTAAAGAAGGTTGACAAGTGGTCTCACATGAACCTAATGAAATTCAATGCAACCATGTACAATGTGCTGCACTTGGGCTGGGACAATCTCAGATATGTGTACAGATTTTGAGAAGAATTCACTGACAGCAGCCCTGTAGAGAAGGACATGGGAGTTATGAGGGTTGGAAAGCTTCATACAAGCCAACAGCAAGCACCTGCAGCCTGAAAGGCCATCACTGTCCTGGGCTGCATCAGAAGAGAGAGATCCAGCAGGGTTAAGGTGGTAATTATCCCTGATAATCCCTCATTATTCTGTTCTTATGTAATATTGCCTCCATGCCTGGGGCTCCCAAAATAAGAAAGTTATGGAGCTCTTGGAGCAGGTCCAGACGAAGGCCGTGAAGATGATCTGAGGTTAGGAGCACCTCTCTATTAAAAATGGTTAATGGAGTTCGGTTTGTTCAGCCTGAAGTTTTTAGGACCTGAATTTTTTTGGTGGACAGCTGGTTGGCCATGAGCCAGCAGTGTGCCCTCATGGCCAAAACCACCAATGATATCCTGAGATGCACTAAAAAGAGCATGATTAGTAGGTCAAGGAAGGTGATCCTCTATGTCGACCATTATTTTCCAAGTAATACTATAAGTAGTAAAAACTGCGTGCAGTCACGGTTCACATAAGAAGTTCTAGTAACTGCTTGGGAAACAGAACATTTTCCAGGAGCAGATTTCAGAGTATGTTTTACTCCCATGCTCTTATGAAATGAGTACTCTAAATCCCTAAGCATCTACAAAATTTCATGAAAATATTGAATGCTTTTTAGGTGAAAATGTTTTAGGTGACAAAATGTAGAACAGAGAACAGTATATTTTGATGCAAAAGAGAAACTTTTGGAATAAATAAACTAATAAAAAAGATAAGGAAGGAATAGGGAGATAAATTAGAGAATACAGATTTTTGAATTTCCCTATTATTTTGATGGGCATTCACTTCAGTACCTGGTAATTTTATGAAGAAAATTGCTCTGGGAGTTAATGAAAAATATCTGAAGAACAATGCACTCATTGTTTACAGCCAACATAGGATCATGAGGGGGAGGTTCTGTTTAACTAAATTTCCTTTTATGATAAGGTCACCCACCTAGTTAATCAAGGGAAGATAGTTGTTATCTTTTGGATTTCAGTAAAGCTTTTATACGGTTTGTTACAGTATTTTTCTAGATAGTCTCTAGCATGTGGCTAGATAAAAACATTATGTGATGGGTGAGCAATTGGCTGATGGGTTGAGCCCAAATGTTATATGCTATAAAAAGGTTATATACTATAAAAGTTTATGCATTATAGTACATGGTGTTACATGAGGTTTGAAGCCAGTCAGTAGTAGGGTTCCCCAGGGCTGTGTTTTAGGTCCAGCCCTCTTTAATATTTTCAGAAAAGGCTTATATGTAGGATTAGAAGGTTTATTGAGCAAGACTGCTGATGATAACAAATTAGGAGGAGCTGCTGCCTCCATCAAGGGTAGAGAGGTCCTGCAGAGGAATCTAGATAAATTAGAGAGCTGGGCAATCAACAACCACATGAAGTTTCACAAGAGCAAGGTCTACTCTGTTCCGTTCTGTCCTGTTCCATTCCGTTCCCTTCCAACAATAATCTGAATATTTCTGATAAAACAAATTTAGTAAATTTAAGCAACTTAAAGGTCTGGGTTTTTGAAATGTTGCTGGGAAACCCCCTTTAACTCTCATTCTGAAAAAGTGTCATGCATGTGCCAGTTTCTGAAAAACCTCTGTAGGACATTTCCTTTTTATTGAGTATTTGAATGTACAGTTTGCTATCAAATTTGAAATAGCATTGAAGGGTATGTTTTTGTCACTGAATTTGCTTGGTGATCTTTGAAGAATTTTAATTTTTTGCCACATTGTTTTTTTCAGGAATTTGGGGGTGGGGAGGAACAATATTATAGAGATCTGAAATATTTATCCATTTATCCACTTAGCTAGTGAGATAAAAGTTTTAAAATATTATTTACATATTTCCAGAGAGAGAAATAATATGTGATTATAATTATCCCTATCAATATTCAATAACCAAAATAGTACCTTAGAAACCAAATAACCAAAAGAGTACCTTAAAAAGAAATACTGAAACCTAAGTCTATATTTAAAAAACAGGAACAAAACTAAGTTTTGAAAATTATTTTCAAGAATATACAAATATGCCTGTAAAATTAATGATTCTTTGAACAACTGGAGGAAAAAAAAAAAAAAACAACCACAAAACAACTTCTCATAACATTTAAATAAAAATAACTTATTTTTGGTATACTGAACTATATAATCATTAAAGATAATTTATATAGAAAAAATAAAAATATATTAACTTAAAATGCTTATTTAAAGATAAGAATAGAAAGAGTATCTGCTCTTTGTTTTCAGTCTGCTTAGGCAATCATAGAAAATTACTGAAATATGGAGTGAAATGCTTCCATGAGTAAACTTATTATAAAATAACTGAAAATGATTTGCCAAGACTTTTAAGTTCTTCACAGTGGAAGAGAGACTTTATTTGTTTCAGTTGGCTTCCTATTTGTACAAAGAGAAAATGTTAGAGGAAGAAAATGTGTTCCAAATTTAACATTACTTGGGAACTGCATCCTTTGTTTGTCTGTAGGGATATCAGACAAACATGTCCATGTCTTTATTCATACATATATTTGTATGTGTATATATATATATATAATCTCTGCTGTGCCCTTTAGCACCAAATAAAATATTATCTCTGAGGTTTTGTCTACTGCATGAAAAAATGTATTAACAGCACTATATTGCAACCAGTCTTATTCAGCTACTACAATTTCACATTTGATTTAATGTTGTAGTAAACTCAAGCTAAGAATGAGTTTTCCTTAATTTCCCTCATCAGTTATGTGCATACTTTTATATGTTGTTTGTTAATATTGCCGTAAAATCATATAATTGTTTGAGATAGAAAGGACCTTTAAAAGTTATCTAGTCCAACTACCCTGAAATGAACATCATTTATTTGTCCCTCTTTTCTTAATGGGATTCACAGATGTTATGGATGTTCAGGTTCCTCAGGTTGTTGCAAACCTGATCTTTACTTACTGCAGGAGTGAATTTGCTCCCCCATACCCCACTTTCTGATTCATCCAAGAGGTGTGAAAAGAACAGTTGCTAGCGAAGACAAAAATTTTGTTGAGTCTGCTTTCTCCTTATCTATTGTTACCAGACTGCCATCTTGCTCAGTAAAAGAGGTAAGCTTTCTTGGATTTCTGTTTTGTGGTTGATGCATCTGTAGAAGCCTTTCATGTTTTTCTTTGCACCCTTTGCCTAGTTCAGTTCCAGATGGGCCTTAGTCTTCCTGTCTCCATCCCTTCACAGTCTAGCAGCCTTACACTCTTCCCACGATACCGGTCCTTATTTCCATTGTCTGTGCGTTTTCTTCTTGCTCTCCAGTTAGGTGCAGGAGATTGAAGTTCAGCCATGATAGTCTCTTGACTTCCTCTTCTGATTTCCTACATCTGGGTATGGAGAGTTCTTGTGCCCAAAGGAAAATTTCCTTAAAGATCTGCCAGATATGCATTGCTCCCTCGCCCTTTACTACCGGGGCGGTGGTTGTTGTTGTTTGAGTAATTCCCTGAACAGCTAGATGTTGTCTTTCCTAAAATTAACATCCTAATTTTACTTTTCGTCCATCCCATATCTCTCAGGAATGTTATCTTCACCACTGCACCGTCACACAACTCAGTTCAGTAATTTCAGGAACTTGTTTCTTTTTTCCCCATAGATTTTTTTATTCTGTGAAGAGCAATTTATTTTATTATTATTTTTTTAAGTAATAACAAACTCTTTTTACTGAATTATCATCATAATCTATGCTACAACGCTCATGATTTCATTTTTGTGAATGATTTTCACTCATATCTCTTAATTTAGCCATCCAGGTAGTTTTCTTTGAAGGTTTTTTCTAGTGGCCACCATACACCAGAACAACAATGCTGTTACAAGGATTTTAGTTGTTGTTTGCTTTCCCTATTCTTGTTCACTGCAAACCATCTGAAAGAGAGCAGTAGGTGTCTGGAGGAATGAGGAGGTGGTAAGAGTCAGGATTGAGCCACCTGAATGATTTGTTCTTCAATGTAATAGAAAATCAGGAAATGTAGAGTAAATCTTAGCTTCTAAGTTCCTAAGTGTTCATCTCAGTAGAATTAGAATTTAAAAACAACACCCAGGAAAAAAGTTCATAAAATAAATTATGAACAGACATTACTGAATCCATCACAGACCTGTTCCCTGTATTGGGTCAGTGATACTGAATTGTTTCTTTGGTGAAGGCAAAGCTCCCCTTTAGTCTGTTCTACTTTGACTTTATTTGTAAAAATGTTTGTGATAGTTGGTACTAATTAGTCTCAGAATGCTTTCCAATAGCTTCCTCTTTGCTGTTTCCTGCTCAACTCCTTGCTCCTTTTCTATCTCACTTTTGTTAATTTGAATTAATTTTGCTCTCAAGTTACTGAAAAAAAATTTGGTCGCCAGGTATTTGTGTAATTCGTTGTGGTCTTCACAGTGATTTTCTGGAGATTCTATAAGGTAAAGATCCTGCTTTACTGTAGACACTTAAAGGTTAAAAATAAAAAAATATGTATTCAGTTGTTTGTAGGCTAGTTTAAAGGAGGGTTTTCTGGCATTTAAATGGTATTTTTGCAAAGCAGTAGGAAAGATTCAAGCCTATCCTGTCGCTTAGACCGTTAATTATACTATTCCATGCTGCAATTACAATTAAAGACTTTTAGCTGATGAACGGCATATTTACTTTATTCTTATTATCTTGTATTTCCTTACCAACGCTCAAGAGTATCATGATTTTGGTGAAAAACAGATCAAAAAGATGTACTTTCTCAGTAACATCAATGGACTAGCCTAAAACCCCCAGCGGAACTCATGCTCTCCATTATATATTAACCATATTATCTGAAGTAGGAACACTCATGCTTTCTGTTGAAGGAATTTTGTTTAAACAGATCTTTAAATAAATAAACGTATTCTGGCATTCATTACAGTGCTACCTCTATTGTTCAAATTTAGGCTCTTCTTAGGCTGCTTTCTTGGACATGAGCCAATTGTTTTCTCTCCATTTTACTTAGTTTCAATAAATTGACAAAAATCTTTTACTGAGAGATAAATCATGCCAAAAAGTGGGCAATAATTTCATATGAGATAAATACAGTTATTTTCCATAATAATAAACAGCAGGATTAATCAATACAAACTTAGTAAAAAGGAAGAAGTATTGCATGCATGTATCTGCCAATTCAATTAACCATGTGACCATGGTTATCTGGAGTTCCAGAGTAAGTAAAAGTGCAAGAAAATATCATTAATTAGGGGTTTTGGAGGCTATTTAGAAGTCACGTTTGCTTCCACAGTACTATTTACTAAATACTTAATTTCCAAGTAAGTATATGTAAGTAATATAAATATCTTACCATATTTTCTCATTTCTTAATCTTCTCTCATTATTCATTAAACTGCACAGAAGGAAAATGTATTCTACACAGAAATTATACACTTCACGCTGTAACATTATTAGTCACAAAAGCTTTCAAGTTCAGAAAGGAAAGGGACTTCCTGAAAGTCTGATACTTAATTTTGTTTTCATTACTGTTAGGAAAAGAACTCAGCCTTAACAAACAATTCATCTAATATCTGATTATTTCTTAAATTTTATAATATTCAATTCATTTCCGGTTCCGTATAACAAATGTGTGTGCAGATGTTTCTCTGATGTTATCATTCTCAATTTGTAGTTATACAATCACTTCCATAGCAACAGGATGATGGTAGAAACACTGCGTTGTTCCTTTCTGATTTGAGTAGGAGAAACTAAAATGTGAATCAAGAACTGATTTTCAAAGACAACACAAAGATGATGAAAAATCTTAATATTCAGATTAAGTTACTCATCTTGTTTTCTTTTGCCCCACTGTCAAAATATCTAATGTTGGTAATAAAATATTATAAGTCAAGGAAGTTTTTATTATGTTGATGATAGGGGAAATAATCCTCTTTTATATTATATGAATATAGATATGAAACCAAATTTCAAACTTTTTAATAAAGATAAAAATCCCAGTATCAGATATATCAATGCTGCCAAGTGGGTGGAAGCACAGCTGCTACAAAAATACCATTTGGGATGTCTTTCTCAGGAGAAGTTTTCATTAGGCTTACTAAAATCCAGGATAATTTTGCTACAAAATGAAAATGTAATGAGGAAAATCTTTGGTTAGCTTACATCTTGTTTTACCCTCATCTATCTCTGTCTATCCCTGACTGGAATTGTTTTCTTATTACCTTTACTTTCACTCCAGTACTTGTGGAGGGACTATGCAACCTTCTTACTACTCCTGAACTGTCTTATATGTGAAGTGTGTGATGACACCTTTATGAAATTAAATTGCCCTTTGTTGGGATATATTTATTAGAGCATAATAGAAATAGAACAGAATAATAATAGGATAGGAATGGAATAAAATAGAAATAGGCTAGAAAAGAGGCCTTAATCAAAACCAGAAAGATTATATCTACTGCTTTCCCTTCATCCACCAAGCAGGTGTCCTTATCATAGAAGGAAATCAAATTACTAAGGCAGGACATTCCCATATTTAACCTATGTTAATTATGACTGATAACAACTTTGTTTTTAAAGTGCCTTTCGATAGCCCTCTGGGTCAATCTTCTTTATAACTTTCCCAATCACTGAGGTTAAACTATTAGATGTACAGTTTCTTTGGTCTTATCTCATGCTATTTTTGTAGATAGATATAACACTGGAAAGCTTCTAAACATCAAAGATCTCTTCACAGTCCTGGGAACTTTGGTAAATTATTGAGGGGTTCCAACCGTAAGATCCAGTAATTCCTTCAGTCCAATGGTATAAACACTAGGGAACACTGATAACTAGTTCACTGGAAAGCATGAAGTTTTCTCTCCTAAAAACCAGTGTGACCACTTTTCTCATTACAATAAAAATTTTGAATTGTGGCTGAAACAGCTGCTTATTGCCAGCTCTCTCACTAGGCATTCCTTGATCTCAAACAACACATCTAGCAGAGCACCTTTTATAGTACAATAAGGGTAACTGATCCATAGTTTACCTCAGAATGCCTATAGGATAGATTTTCCGTGAAATCGTCTTAAGTAGACAATAGATACCCATAATACCTGCTTTGTTTTCCATGCACTCAATTCTAGGGTCTCTCTATTGCAACATCCCTATCAGCAAGGGCTGTACAGTCTAATCTCTCCTTCACATACAGCAGAACGTCACCCTGTCACCTGTCCTGGCTGTCTCTTCTGAAGGCCAATAGTTTTCCATTCCAGCACTCTAATCATAGGGGTCTTTCCATTAAATGTCGTAATAAAATCATAGAATCATCAAGTCTGAAAAAGACCTCCAAACTCGCGTAGTCCAACTGTACAACTACCACCAGTATTTTGCCCCCTAAACCATGTCTCTTGCTACTGCATCTAAGCATTTCTCGAACACTTCTAGGGATGGTGACTCAACCAACTCACTGGGCAGCTCATTCCGGCACCTGATTTGGAGAATAAATATTTCCTAATATTCAACTTGAACCTCCTCAGGTGCAACTTGAGGTCATTCCCTTTTGTCCTATTGCAAGTTGCATGGGAGAAGAGATCATTCCTTACAATGCCACACCTTTCAGACAGCTATAGGGAGTGATGTCTGCTGAGACTCTTCTCCAGACTAAACAATTCCACTTCCCTCAGCCACTCCCCACAGGATTTGTCCTTGAGATCCCTCACCAGCTTCTTTGCCCTTCTCTAGGCAAGCTTCAGGGCCTCAATGTCTTTCTTGTAGTGAAGGGCTCAATATAGTCATAATTCTAGAAGTGGGACAAAGCTTCCAATTTGTCCCATTACTCATGTTACTTGTGTAACTATAGAAGCATTTCAGTTTTATGCTACAAATAAAGGAAAATTGTGTAGTATTGTTTTTGTACTCATGAAAGTGTCTTTTGACATATGAGTCCTTTGGTTCCAACATTTTGTATTTCAAATTTAAGATTCCATTTCTAATCTATTTCTTTGGCCAGGACTGACTTCTACGCACTGATGGATGTAACACATGCTTCATCTAGAAAATGGTCAATGTTATTATTTATTACATTTAAACCCTTTTTCCAAATTCCATAGGATATATTCCAATATATTTTTAGAGTCTGTGGGAGTAAATTTTGTCACTACTTTTAAAACACAAATTTTCATCACTTTGATGAGATAACGTACCACATACAAGAAAATGGCAGGCTTTTACTGAAGTTTCCATAGCCATTAAGTGTCTTTAATTGATAGTGACATTGATGATAGTCTTTAATTTAATTTTGAATTAGAGATTAAATTACTGCCAATGTATTTTACATAACGTCCAAATTATTAGATTGCCTGTACTGCAAGAGTTTTTCAAAATGCTGTTGTAAAACAAGCTCTGGTAAGTTTATCCTACTTGGAATGGCAATTGGAAGCATAGTTATGTTGAAATAATGCTTCTTCACAATATATTTATTTTTTTATATTTATTTATATAAATAAAAATAAAAATTAAAAAAAATCAGAAATTAAAATTAAGATCAGTGATGTTCAGAATAAAAACAAAAGAAAAACCAAGTGAAGAAAAGTGTTGTTATCTTCTGGTTAATGTATTATACAT